>NC_089681.1:149222984-149905423 GCF_031753505.1 Anomalospiza imberbis
CTGGACAGTTAATCAAGTTCATCTTGTGCATCCACATTTACAGGAATTACACCAAGAGTTCTGAGTCTTGTATGGGTCAGCAAAGCTTCATTTGTTTCAAGAAAATACCTGCTTTGATTTGAATAATTCCAAACAATGAATTCTGTGTATTCAAAAGCATTTTTACTATTTTGAGATTCTGAAATGCCTTCCAGAAAAGAAATCTGCAAATTTTTGGAGTGCCAGAATGTTTGTTTTCTGTTTGTGCATTTTGAGTGTCCTTTATCCAGCAACAGTTGAACACCTCCAGCTCTGAAGCCATTCTCGCAATCTTCCTTCACTCTCAGCAAATAAAAAATGAGCTGATGTGTTTTGCCACTGCATGTGGTATCTGTAGATAAAAGTGGTATCAGAAAAAAGGAGCTATCTACATGACTATTTTGCATTCTCTTCTTTGAGAATTAAAAAACAAAGTTAATCTCAACAGAAATAAATGCAACACTTTGTCAGAGTGAGATGCTGAGTCTCAGAATTCTCCAAATGTCATAAATTACAGACACACATCAGCAATTTTTTTTCTCAAGCCCAAAGTGACTCAAATATGTCAAAGTTAAGCATTTATTCAGATCTGTTTTTTTAAATTCCCCATGTAATCAATAGAGTATTACAAATATTTTCAGACAGAAATTTAACATTTACAACTGCCAAAAAAATCACCTTTTGGAGATGCCTCCCTCTCTTACCTAT
This sequence comes from Anomalospiza imberbis, assembly GCF_031753505.1. Lineage (NCBI taxonomy): Eukaryota > Metazoa > Chordata > Aves > Passeriformes > Viduidae > Anomalospiza > Anomalospiza imberbis. The sequence goes on from NC_089681.1 coordinate 149,223,711, forward strand.
GCAGAAAACCTAACACAGATATTTTTTATGAACCACCTGGCTTTTGCATGACTTACTTCTCTTGGGCTCATAAATTCCTACAAAACTCTTTGCAAATCTGAAATTCAGAACATTTCCAGTGTCCCAAAATAGATCTCTTTTGCAACATTCTCTAGACCTCCTGACGTGCTGTGTTGTCACCCATCCACAGTTTATACAATAACTCTTAAAAACTTCAGCAGTTTATAAGATACTGAACAATTGTTACTGGATGGTCTAGTTATTATTTTACTTGGAAGTTTATTCTGACAGACAAACTCTTAAATAATTAAACTTTAAAATGAGAAAGGGGTTATTAAGACTGCTTAGTCACTTAAATGAATTATTGCATGGTGGATTTACGCCTTCACTTGAAATTTTATGACTGTGGAAATTATGTTGTAGCTACTTTTGTGTCAGCTGGGCAAAGAGGAGAGAAGAGAAATTGGTGGAGCTTCCTTGTTTGTGTTATCAAAAGGACTAAAGAAGACATTCCAGTGGCTTTTTCTAATTTGTCCTGTGGTGACCCCACAAGGCAGAGAGGAATGAATGAAAATTCCTGAATGACAACTCCTCTGCTTGAATGGCCACATAGGAGGATAAAACCAGGAGAGATTTAAAGTGTTCTAGGAGGGAAGGGATTGCCTGAGGCATCCAAAAGATAAGAGGTATGTCCTTAAGGGGCTCTGGGTGGGACAAAATAATTTTTCAATGTTTCCACTGCAAGACAACCTGAGGTTAAAGAGTGAACCTTGACCCTTAGAGAGATCCACCACAGTCATTGATCTCCACTTCCAGCCCTGCTTTTCCCACATGTACTAAAGTCAATAGGATTGATTTTTGTGCCTGAGCTAGATCTGCATTACAGATTCTGAAATCATATTTGTTATGCTGCTCCCTGGCTTCAGATAAATCTGTGCTTTCTCAGAGAAAGACATTTCCAGGAATGCATTTCAGTTCTCTGCCACAATCTTGGACAGGAGGTGGAAAAGTAGATTATTTTCCCCCAGAATTCTTATATTTCCTATTTTAGCTTAGATATTTCTGATTATTGCCTTGTGTTGCATGCTTATCATGATACTCATGCAATCACCTTTGGCTGTTTTGGTTTGTTTGGTCTCAAGGACAGGAATTACAATTGTAGTTTTTGGATTTGGATGAGAGTTCAAATCCTACAACCACGTATTTAAGATATATTGCTGGAGATTCAGTATTTTTAACCAAGAAACTTTTGAGAATGTAGTTACAAACTGTGACATCTGGTTGGTCATGTTAATGGGGCAAAACTTCATTTAAAATACTTATAAATATTTTAACATGGCCAGAACACTGCTGACACACAGATAATATCTCTCCTGACAGATCAAGGTGCAGCATCAGGTAAAAAAACCCAAGAAAAGTGAAAAGATAGTTCAATCTGAGTGGCACAGCCTGCTCCTTGGACATCCCACCCCATCCAAGAGCAACACCATGAGTGAGACCTCTGGAAGTGATTAAATGTGCTTTAAATGATGCGGAAAAGAAGAGGAAATATTATGGCTTAGAGCAACCTCCCATCCCACCCATGCCTAGATCAGGGATGATTAGCAAAGGTCCCAAGCCAAGCATGGACCAGGCTGAGGAGCAGGAATGCACCAACAACAGTTCCTGAGAGGAGGAGGATGGGCAAAGGGATTGGAATCACATTGACACCACCATTCCTGTGTTAATTAGGAAATGGAGTGATGCCTCAGGTTTGAGCTTTTATATTTTTCAGATTTTGTGCTGCTTTAGTGTGTGGGTCTGAGCTTCACATCAGGGGATGGTGAGCTCTCTGCACAGAGCAGGGAGACAAAACAATTCCTTCTCCAGCTGGGCACCAAGGACAAATGATCCAAATCTCAGGCCCAAGAGCACAAACAACGTGGGCTGGAGAGAGAAAAACAAGCAGGATGGGACTGCATGGGCTAAAGCTGGAATTGGACAATGAACTCCAATGTGCAAATGGAGCAGAGCTGATCACAGTGAGAGCCCCCGGGAGCACTCGTGCATTTTGGGACCATTTTGGTTCATCTTGGGTGCAGCCCTGGCTGGGCTCTTGTGCTGCCCAAGGTGGATCCATGGAGGAGATCCTTTTAATAAATCCCTGCTTTATTCTGTAGCTCTGTCCAGCCTCTGTTCTAGGTCAGCCTTCACAAGTCATCAGGAGCAATCAGTACCTGAAGCAGGGCCTGGAGAACTCTTCCCCATCGCAGGAGAGCTCCTGCTGCTGCTCTGGGCTGGCTGGCTGACAGGACAGAGCTGTTGGACAAACCTTGGCCAGCACTGGAACTGCTGGAGGAAAAGCTGGAAGGAGCCTTGGCATTGGCTCCCATCGAGCATCTGTTAAACTGCTGAGTTTAACAGATTAGGCAGGAGAGGCACTGATGGGAAAGAAGGGCTCATATTTAGGCCAGCACTTGGAGATGGTCTTGAAAGACCAACCAAGGTAAGGTGAGGAAAATTCCTTTTTCAGGAATGTGCAAAATATGCCATGCAAACCACCTGGCACCACCCCATGGAGCACAGGACCCATGTATCTATTTATGGAAAGAATGGCAAAAGATGACAAAAGTGATTTGTGTGGTTTTATCCAAGCCAAAATTCACCACAGCTACCTAATAATAGGGTTTTTTAAAAATTCTATGCTCAAAGTATTTATGCTGATCTTATGATCGCTGTGGAAATAGAAGCATTTCCTAAAAGGGATTCATTCCAACATAGGCAGATGCTGGAAATGCACAGATTGTCATGACTGATGCTAAAAACTGGACACTTTAAGTTAAATATACAGGATTTTACCTGTATGATTTCATCCTTGCCCATTACAGACTGGTTGCTCTGAGTGTAACTTCTTGTGTGATAAAGATCTCAGTTCTTTTTTTTTTTTGCTTTATGACTCCACCAATTCATTTGGTGTTTGTTTTGTTTGTCTTTCTGAGTTTTTAATTGAATTTCTCCTTATTTGCTTGCTTTTATGCTTTCTGTAAGGAAAATAATATATTCTTTCCTTACATGGAGAATAATTGCTGGAAAAAGTAGAAGAAATTTCCAGCTGTAAAGCCCAGGTCTCCAACAGTTTGTGCATCCCTGCTATTATTCCTCAAATGGAAGGAGATAGCATTTTGGAAAAGAGACAATACAGTACCTGCAGGCAGGATTCCTTAGCTAGGACCCCAATTTTTTTTTTTTTTTTTTTTTAAGTGAAACATCAAAAAAAGAAGCTCTTTTAAGAAATATCTTTATTAACAGTGTGAGATAAACATAGCATTTGTTCAGCTTGGTACCCATAGTGCTAAAGCCAAACATTCACTGGCAACAGGAGCCCAGCTGACCAAACAGCATAGTAGCTCTGGTTTTCTTTTATTTCCTTTTTTCTAAATAGTTTCATTCAAAGAAATGACTGTACATGTTTGAATTTGTGCATGTGTGAGAGGCTTTACCCTGTTCTTACAGCCTGAGCTTTACCAGCAGTTTAAACAACTTACAGGAATGCTGCTATTTTTAGTTCAGTATTTTGAAATATTTTACCATCTTGAAAATTAACTCTTGGTGCAGCTGTTGAGGAGAATTTTATCTCACTTTTGCATTATTATCACAGGTAGGGAGGTCACAATGTTCCTGGTTACAGCTGCCCAATAATTTTTTTTTATATAAGCCCATGTTTCATAGCTTATAACTTTGCAAAATGAACACGTGTGGGCTGAAATGGTCCAGCTCCCATTTCTGCCTCATGATGATTTCTCCTTTTTAAATTAACTTTTAAAAATTAAAAATAAATCCATCTCTGAGAACAACAGTAAGAGAAAATTTGTTGCCTTGCATATGTTAAAAAAATTAATGCTTTTCACCTTTTTTTTCTCTTGTACTGCTGGTGGAAAAGATGGTGCTGAAATCCCAAGGGGATGAAAGGGCAGAACCACTAACTTTTCTGTCAGACATGGCTTTTTTGTCCCTTCTGAAGAACAGCCTGGCTTGAGAAAGACAAAAACCTCTGAAGTATCACCATCATCACATCTTGAAATCTGCTTGGATGCCTCAAACTCTACAGCAAAGCATCTCAGGACCCCAAATCCAGAGAGACCGGTCAGTGAGTGCTCACCCAAATGGATTTAGCACTCACAGCATTCCAGACACCAAAGGAAGAGGCAGTTTTCATTTGTCTCAAGTTTGTCTTCTTTTTGCGCGCTCAAGAAGAGGCCAGCCTTGGTTTTAGCATTTACAGCATTTAGCACTTACAGCATTCCAGACACCAAAGGAAGAGGCAGTTTTCATTTGTCTCAAGTTTGTCTTCTTTTTGCGCGCTCAAGAAGAGGCCAGCCTTGGTATTTGGGGTTCTAATGCAGATCCAAGGAGCAGAATTCAGTGAAAGAGCTGGGTAAGTGCATAGACCAGCCCTGTTGAGCAGATCAAGGGTCTGAAGTGGAAATGCCAGGAGTGGGAATGGCACAAAGCTGTGTCATTTGTGTTGGAGATCAGGAAAAGGTTCTTCTCCCAGGGGATGGTCAGGCACTGAAAGGGTTCCCCAGGGAGGGGTAATGGCCCCAAGGGTGCCAGAAATACGGAAGTGCTTGTGCAATGCTCCCAGGCACAGGGTGGGATTTTTGGGGTGTCTTTAGGGCCAGGAGTAGAACTGGATGCCTTGAAGAAGAGACCAAAGGGTCATGAGAGACACAGGATGAGGTCATGATCACCCTGGATTTGGAGCACAAGCCTGGACTCCTGCACTGGATGTGGAAGGAGCAAACACCTTGTAACACTGATGTAGGTGAAAAGAAACCCTCAAGTACCATGAGTTCCCTTCTGGATGAGTCTGTAACGCCTCTTTAATTAATGAGATGTCCCTGTCGGTTGGTTGCCCAAAGCAGAATGATGCCTCAGGTTTTAGCATTTATATTCTACACATTCTGTGCTGCTTTAGTGTGTGGGTCTGGGCTTCATATTAGGGGATGGTGAGTTCTCTGCACAGAGCAGGGAGACAAAACAGTTCCTTCTCCAGCTGGGCACCAAGGACAAATGATCCAAATCTCAGGCCCAAGAGCACAAACAACGTGGGCTGAAGAGAAAAAAACAAGCAGGATGGGACTGCATGGGCTAAAGCTGGAATTGGACAATGAACTCCAATGTGCAAATGGAGCAGAACTGATCACAGTGAGAGCCCCCGTGAGCGCTCGTGCATTTTGGGACCATTTTGGTTCATCTTGGGTGCAGCCCTGGCTGGGCTCTTGTGCTGCCCAAGGTGGATCCATGGAGGAGATCCTTTGAATAAATCCCTGCTTTATTCTTTAGCTCTGTGCAGCCTCTGTTCTAGGTCAGCCTTGAGAAGGCATCAGGAACAATAAGAACCTCCTTCAGCTTCCCTCCAGCACAGCCCTGGGGTGGATCAGCCCCGTGCTCAGGGCAGGGTGCTGGGCTGTGCTTTTCCACGCCGGAATGCTGCTGACAATCCCCTTTTGTCCTGTTGGTTCTAAATCCTTTGAGCAGCACATAGTGCACTCCCTTTTCCAACACAGGTGTGTTCCCCTTTTCACTGCCAGTTCCTGACCTCACCCGGGTGAGTTCATGAGAGCTGAAAACTCTTCTTTTGCGTGGCTTCTCCAGGTGAGAACGAGTTTGTTTTGGAAGCAGAACAATTTTTCCTCTCAGTTTTTGGGCAGGAGTCCATCTGACACTGAACTACCTGGAAGATATCTCAGTGGCAGAGCTCACCTGCTGCAGCTCAAGAGGATTTTACTGCAGGTTAAAGAGAAATGTTTTACCATTGTTCATTGCCAGAAAAACAAAACAAAACAAAAACAAAAACAAAACAAACAAACAAGAAAAAAAAAGAAAAAAAAACCCCAAAAATATTATTTTGGACTTTTCTGGAAAAACTTTTATTTTTCACAGTTATATCCTTATTATATCTCAAGCTGAAAGTTTATGGAAGGGTTGCTGCATACCTTATTGGAAACAAATCTTCTGCTTTCCTACTTCTCAAGGTTCTTTGGAAAGTTCTGCTTATTCTATTATTATAGTGATACATATGGATGACAAGTAGTATTTTGATGCTGTTTGATATGAAATTCAAAAGAACATAGTGCCAAAAATGAAAGAAAAAATAAAGAGAAATCAGAGCATACTTAAATTTTTATACACCTTCTCATGTAGGAAAAAATAGCATGGCCTTGTGGTAATTCAGGATATTGGATTAAATAATTCAAAGACATTTATTCGGTTTTCTAATACAGCAAATTTTATTCTCATTTCCATAACTTCTCACAATCTGAAACATCAGGGTTAAGCATAGATTTTATTTTTTGCTGGTCTCTTTAGTGAAGAGAAGCAGAAACTCCTCCAGGGGAGCCAGAGTCAGATGTGTCCCTTCTCATTTGATCTCTGAGGAAGCTTCTCTTTTTCCAGGCAGTTTTGCCACCTGCCTTGGGCTGCCAATATAGGCTGGGATGAATCTTCCCAGCTGCCACTCAACAGGAAAACTGGATTATTGCATCAGAAAAATAAAAAATCATGAAGCCCCGAGGGCATGAAAGAGGATGGAATACAAACTGCAAACCCATGGACACTGGATGGGATGCAATACCCAAATGGAACCATGTAAAACGAGCAGGTTTGCGTAAGATGGAAGTCCAGGTACAGCCAGCATGGACAGGTGCCTTCTTCTCAGAGGGGAGATGATCTCCCTGTCACAGAAATTTAAAATATGTAAGGAAGGGCACTGCTTCATTCCACAGGCCTGCACTGAGCAGCTGTGGTGAAGATGGCAATAAAAACCCAATAAAAATCTAAATTTCTACGAGACCCAGGACTAATCATTAACCCACTTTGCAGATTCTTGTCTGTTTCCCTACAGGGATTGTGCCTTGACAGCAACACCAAGAAGCAAAAAATTACATTAAAATTACTTTCTAATTGTCAATAATTAATCAAACTAGCAACTATTTTTCCAGGCTCCACTGGATAAATAATTGGTCCCTATTGGCCTCATTTCTCCTCTTTAAGATGGAAATAGAAGAGTTGTTTTTGAGAGTATATTTTGCTTCTAGTTTCTATGAATGGTCAGATTTCAGGGAACAGAACAGGATATGGCACCTGACTGGAAAGTTTTCAAACTGCTGCTGTAGTAAACATAAAGAAACAAGATGAATAATGTTATTTTTAGAGGTGGTAGCCCTGCAAATCTGGATTACTCATCTCTAGTTGGGGCAGATTTACTCCATTTGCCTCACTGATTTCTTAAACTTTGTGGCAGGACTGCAAATAAAAACTTGCTTTATGATTTAGCATAAATTACACACTAATAATATATGTTAAATAAGTTTAACATAGAGGATTCTCTACCAACACCCACATTTAAGACCCTTGGCAAAAAAAAATTGTGGCTTAAATACACTCTGGTTTCATAATTACCCCAAACCCCAGAAAGCAGAGCTATCTGCTTACACCTCTCAGATATTTTATAGCTACAAATGTCCAGTTAAATCAAGTGATTTTCTGGTTCTTAGGCCAAATATACACAGAGACTCTCATCTTTAAAACTAAAGAATAACACCTCTAAAAAGAGCACTAAAACCAGCAATTCCAAACCCAAACTGCCTGTTGGGAATGGCTCCTGCAGCACTGGAAGTTCTGAACCATTTTCAGGGGGTGTTTTGGGGGTGTTGCTGGAGTCTGCTGACCTAGAAGGGCTGTTCCTCACACTGGGGAAAACCTTAAAACTTTACAAATAAACCAATAAATTTACACCCTGCAATATTCCCTGCCTCTGTTGAAGTCACTAATATAGAAATAACTCTATGAGAGGACATTTCTTGCAACAGAACAACCAAAATTCTGTTACTGAATACATGGGATAAGTATTACATCTTCCAGGTGTTTGGATGCATTAATATATCATTTGGAGAATTATTATTTTTTTTTAATCAGGAAAAAAAAAAACCTTCTAAAAAGAAAATTAAAAAAAAAACTTAATGACAAATGCTTTGCAGGCACATGCTGCAAAGGGTTGAGCCACAGCAGGTGAGGGCTTTGAGGAAGAGCAGAATTCCCAGCAGCACCAGAATGGAGCTGGATTTTATTCCAGGCAAAGGCAAAAGTGCAAAGCTTGCACTTCCCAGTGTTTGAAAGAACACACAATACATAAACTTAGAGGCAGAAATAGAAAGGAAGGAGTAAAACTGAGGATTCCTCCCCTACTTCCCATATTTCAAATAGGCTCAAGTTACTTTTAAAAATATAAACTCCAGCCCTAAGTGAGTGAGTGCTCTCTGCTCTGGATCAAACCTGAGGTTTGTGATGATCTTTTTGGGCCTTAAAATCAACAAATCCTTTAAATAAATGTGCAATTCCTGCTTCCCTCTGGGTACACGTTGGCTGCTCAGAGGTGTAGCCATGGAATGGCCATTCCAGGCATTGAATTGCCTCTGGACATGTTTAAAATCTTAAAATTAAACATAACACACTCAGTACTGCTTTTTTTTTTTTTTTTGCCTTTTTTTTTTCTTTTTTTTTCTTTTTTTCCCCTTACAGTCACTCTGTTTTACCTCTGACCACTATCCCTCAGTTACATCAGGCTCAAAGAACCTGCTCTTGTCTCATTTTGGGAACTGAACCATCCTAAATGGATCTTGGTCCTGCAGAAAATCTCCAGAAGAAGGCCAAGGCTCGAGGAGCAGAGCTGTGTCTGAGCTGGAAGGGGGGATTCATGTCACACCACCTTTGCACATCTAAGCCAGATCCAAGGAATCCCAACAAAACCTCAGAAATCGTCTGAATTTGGAGAGTGCATTTTAAAAGTGCTAAAATGAGAAAAAGCAAGAGGAAGGAAAGGAAAGAACTGGGCTGTAACTGGTCTCTAAATAAAATCCTTTTCCCTTTTTCCTGGCTTTACCTTTTATTCTTAATGCTTCCATTTTCCAAAATATTTCAATTTTTTTTTTTCTATTCTGATCCAAACCTGTGACTCTGACACCTGACAAAAGAGGAAGAAACACAGATATTCTAATTTACAAGGTTATTTTTTTCTGAAGAACTTCAGCTCGGATCAACATACTTAGCACAAAATATTTCCCTTCTTTTGCCCTTTCTCCAATACTTCATCTGCCCACCATTTGAATACATGATCCTTTTAGACATGAGCACCTCTTCAAGAGGTTTCTTTGAATTCCTAACATTATCCAGGGAGATGATGGAATCTTCTATAGGACCATGAAGGCTGTGAAGGGAAAAGAAGAGAGTAAATCCACCTTGCCAGGTGTTTTGGAAGGAAATACAAGGGATTATCTTTATATCCTAGTAAAGAGTAATGATCAGGAATATCTAGAATTGTTGAAGATAAAGGAGGGAAGGAGGGAAGGAGGGAAGGTGGGAAGGCGGGAAGGAAGGCGGGAAGGAAGGCGGGAAGGCGGGAAGGCTGGAAGGAAGGAAAGGAAGGAAAGGAAGGAAAGGAAGGAAAAGAAGGAAGGAGAAACACAGGAGCTTGTAGAATTTATTATAAATCCTTGACTTGAGCAAACCTGCAACTCAATGCTGACCCAAGATAAACAGCTGTGTAATTTTTCCTGAGTTTTCTTGAAGCCTAGTGAAACTAGTCAAACCCAAATGCTCCAAGGTATATCACAGACGACAACAAAAAAAAAGAAACTTCTGAGACAAACTCAGATATTCTGTGGTTATTGTCAGGTTTGAGAATAACTGTGCCCCTGCAGGTTACAGCCAAGAGGTGTTGATGGAATAAAAGCACCAGGTGTGGCATTGCTGCCATATTTTATTGTGTGTAATTTAGCAAAGGGGGTGGGGAACAAAGGCAGGCGTGATACCTGTGCTTTGCCTCCAGTGGAAATGTGAGGCTGTCCCCCCAAGGGAGAAACTAATAGGCTTAATTAGGATATAATTGAACCTTTTTATGAATTTGAAAGAAATAGTCTTTCCCTACTTCCCCCCAGAAGAGTCAGGGCCCACAAGCAGCTGATGCTGTCATTAGTGATGCTGAGAGGCAGCTGCTTTCTCAGGGTGGCATTTTTATTGCATTTTTCATCCTATTAAGCACACAAAGGGCTGTGTAGTTTAAATGATTAAGAAATGATATTTAGGAGTTAGCACATTTATTTTTAAAATAGGAGTGTGATCTTTCCCGTCAACTTGTCAGCAGCCTTTACTACCTTGATACACCACAGGAAAGCATTCTTACCCTGTAGCAACTTCTAATTACATTTCTTTTGAGTCTGAAACTCCTCAAATCATGCTTGTGATTAACCATGTCAGGCCTGTCAAAATACATGAGGGTTTGATGGGCTTAAATCCAAAGAAACATTGCACAGAAGGAAGTGTCACTGGTAGGAATTTATTCCTGCCTTGGCACCTCTGTATAAAGCTCATTCAAAACATTGCTATGGCCAGCAATGTTCATAATTTTTTTTTTTTTTACTAAAAACCATTTCCATGTTATAAATACTGTTATACACATCTCCTGAGATTCTGTTGTGCTTTGTTTATGAAGCCATGGAAATTACTCTGAAAATAAAACAAAATTTAAAATTCTGTTAACATGAAGGAATTGGAGACTGAGAATTCCAGAAGGCACAAGGAATGTTCATCCCTAGGTCTGAAGTAGAGAGGTGGAAAGGACTCATTGAATTCTTCATTTAATCGCTCAAGAAATTGTAAAATAATGCCAAGATGGAGGAATAGGGTTATTTAATGCAAAGGTTAAAAAATAAAACCAAAACAAACATGCTTTATAAAAATCAGGTTAATCAAGCAAAATATTTTCAAGACTGGGAAACCTCATATGGGTCTACAGAAATGGAGCCATTGAAGGAGTTCAATCTAAAGCAAAAAACTTAAAACTGAAGTTAAATTCTCTCATTGACTGTCTGGCCTTGATGCTCATTGACTGCCAATAGTGGTCACTTGGACACTGAGCTGAAACACGGGGATTTATAAAAATCACATCTTTAAGTGACTGAATCTGGGTCCAGGTGACCTTGATTCACTTCACCTTTCAACCTCATCTTGTTCCCTCTTGTTCACCTGGAACCCTGGCTGCTGAGAATTTCAGACTTTCTGTGCTGACAGGCACTGACCCCCAAGAGAACACTGCATTGACCTGAGGCCGTGGAGAAGCTTCCAAAATGGAATGACAGAACTGGGATTGTGGGGGTGGAGTTTGAATGGAAGTGTGCGATATCAGCAGGGTGGCAAACTCAGAGTTTAAGGGTTTAGGATACAGTAATGTATATAGAGCTAAAATGGAGGTTTTAGGGTGGAGACTGGTCCTTCTTCTTCACCTTCTTCTCCATGGGTCTGGGTGGTTTTGTGTAATTGGATAAAAAGATCCCCATTGCAGGCACGGGTGGTTGGTTATTGGGTTAAAAGTAAAAATAATTCAGGTGTCATTTCTCAGTTGGACAGTTGATCCTTAAAAGGCCTTGTAGAGAGAGAGATGGGGCTCCATGTTTAGTTTGTTGGAGTGAAGGGCTGCAGAACTCAGGGTTTGTGAGAATGTGACAGAGATAAGAACTGATAAACATCTGAGTCCCAACAAGAAATTCCATCTCACACATTCAGTCCTGACCCTGGCAAAAAGAAGTTAAGACTCAACATTCACTTGCACTAAAATATCCTGAGGGCAGCCTTGGCCGTGCTGTGTTTGTGGAAATCCTTGTCTGGGACCAAGTTCACCCAGGCTACTCAGGTGTTACCACACTATCAAAAACTGTCTAATCTGATTAGTTCAGAAAACACATTAATTTCTCAGAAATAAAATTCACAAAATGTGGGATATATTTTTTAAATTGAACCCAAATTAAGTAAAAGAAAATGTCTTCCAGAGCTGAGTCCCATTCATGACTCCCACTAATGGGGAGCAACATGTTGGAAATGGAGAGACTTTGGGGATCAGAAAAGGCTGCCCAAGGAAGTGGTGGAATCACCATCCTTGGGAGTGTTTGGAAAACTGGATATGGCACCAAGGACATGATTTAGTGGTGGCCAGGGTGGTGCTGGCTGAAGGGTTTGATTCAATGGTCTTAGAGTTCTTTTCCAACTTTGACAATTCTGTGAGTATTTGAAAGAACTTCTAAGCTGTTTTTTAGCAGTGGATGGTTTCTGATTAAAACTGACAAATAAAGTTCCTTCATCTCTTCAGCACTCAGAGACCCTCAGGACAGGGGTGGAATATAGGTAAAGAGTGACTTCCAGCTTCAGATGCCTCAGAGACAGAGAATGCTTCATCCCATCTCCCGGGGAAAGCTCAGGTTGACACCAACAGCCTTTATTTCCACCTCATGTGAAGGGCAGACACCTGCATGTTTGTTCTAAACCCTCTTACAGGACAAGCCCCAAAATGTCTCCTGATCTCCTCCCAGATTAGAAAGATGGGAACAGCTATCTGTTTTCATCTGAGGCCTTGTGAAGGCTGACCTAGAACAGAGGCTGGACAGAGCTAAAGAATAAAGCAGGGATTTATTAAAAGGATCTCCTCCATGGATCCACCTTGGGCAGCACCAGAGCCCAGCCAGGGCTGCACCCAAGATGAACCAAAATGGTCCCAAAATGCACGACCGCTCCCGGGGGCTCTCACTGTGATCAGTTCTGCTCCATTGGCACATTGGAGTTCATTGTCCCATTCCAGCTTTAGCCCATGCAGTCCCATCCTGCTTGTTTTTCTCTCTTCAGCCCACGTTGTTTGTGCTCTTGGGCCTGAGATTTGGATCATTTGTCCTTGGTGCCCAGCTGGAGAAGGAATTGTTTTGTCTCCCTGCTCTGTGCTGAGAGCTCACCATCCCCTGATATGAAGTTCAGACCCACACACTAAAGCAGCACAGAATCTGAAAAATCATAAAAGCTCAAACCTGAGGCATCACATTCATACTCTGTCACCTCAGAGCCAATGTGCAATTTCCCTGTTTGAGGCTCCATCCCATTATTATTTATCCGCTGTGCTGCTGAAACTCCTCGAAGCTCCAGGCTGAAGTCACTTGCGCTAAGTGCTCTGTGAACATAAATTATGGCACAGATCTGGTCCCAAAAAAAAAATTGCCTGAAATTTTGATGTTCTGAGGAAAAAAGCATGTAAAGATGTAGGGCCACCAGGGAAGTCAATTTTTTTCCTCAAGGTGATTGAACCAGAAAGAAAGCAAAGCCAGGGATAAAACAGAGATGTCTCAATCTCTGAGACAGCTCTAGAGTTTTATCTAATAAAACATTTATTATTTTAAACAATTAGGGTCAAATTACATGAGATTTTCATGGCTTTTGTGCATAATTAATAAGTAAAAGCCAACTGTGAATCCTCATCATAATTATTGTCATCATTTTAATGTTGTTATTATTATCATAATAATTATTGTCATGATTAACATTATTATTATCATTATCATAATTTTCTTCTATAATATCAGAAACAATCCTCACATCAAAATGAAATAATTATAAAAGCCCAACCACCTCTCTCAGACATGTGTCCAGAAATAAAATAACATCAGATACATAATTTCATAATAATGCAAATAAATAATAATAAAAAAAAAGGCCAGTGAAATAGCACTTAATTTATGGATTACACTCTCCCTTTAATTCAGAGGCATAATTGAAATTTTGGAAATCAATAACAAATTTGTTTGAAAAAAAATTTCTCATATTTTTATGTACTCTCATAAATAGATGATACATAAGAGAACTGTTTATTAATATAAAGTTATGATAAAATAGATATATAATAATAGTACAATAGATATATTGCAAAACTTAATGCACATGAATTTAAAAATAGAGAAAAGAGATAGAAATTAACCTCAAAATTTGAGTTTTTTCTTGAAAAATTTTGGTTTTGTACTTTTTAAAATTTAATAGTTTTCATTTTAGAATAAATTATGAAAGCAATTTTTAAATTCCATTAGGTTTTTCCCCTGATTCCTTTTTGCAAACCAGTGGAAAAAGGAGCTTTTTCAACCATGGATTTACAGCTGTGATTTTAACTCAAAATATGGAACAACAGGCTGGATTTGGATTTGGATTTGGATTTGGATTTGGATTTGGATTTGGATTTGGCTGCTGGAACTTTTCAGAAGGCTGTCGGGTGTTTCCAATCTAATCATGTCCAACAAGGACAGAAAGAGGTGCGAAACGGCCTTTAGGATTTATAAATAGCATCAATGGTTTTCAGTTTCACTATTTTACTATAAAATCCACACCATTCTTGAAAGTAAACAACGCTGCAAAAGCCAAATGATCATAAAACCTTTTACAAGCAGAGCTAAAAAATGATGGGGATTATGTTCTGTGAGTCTCATTTAAAAATTATTTGAGTTTGCCCCTGCATTTTTCAATACTTATTTGTAATCAGGCTATGACATTCAATCAATCACCAGAGCAACCCAAATGTGAGGACATAAAAATTCTGGGGGTTGAGTTATAGCCTTGAAGCCTTTAAACCAATTTTCTTTTTATTGGTGAAAGGGAAAAATCAAAAATTCCTTTACTGGGTCAGTGAGTTACAACGAGCTGATTTGAAGCAAAATATAAGCAGGTACATAAAATCAATCAAGCAGAATAAAGAGCCAACCTCTGGCTAAACTTACTCCTCTTCTATCCAGTTCATTTAAAATGGGATAACAGTGATATAATAAGGTTAAAAGAAATATGATCTTTAGGGCAGGGAAAATATTGACTCTTCTGAAGTGTTCTCTTCCTGGTTGGAAAGAAAGCAATTTAGAGGTAATGCAATTCCTAAAGTTAACTGATGCGGCCCCAAATGCTTCACAGTGTAATGACAACAGATTTTTGAGCCGTAAAAAATGGATTCACATTTTATTTGTCTTTTCCTCTATAAATCAAAAAGTCAGAGTTTATTGCAAAATAAAGCCAAAAAGCAAAGAGAAGCTTAATCAGGCAGACACACCAGGAGAACTCTGGTCTCATGCCTTCCAGGCTGCCCTTGGATTTTGTTAGAACCCTGGCTGCTGAGAATTTCAGACTTTCTGTGCTGACAGGCACTGACCTCCAAGAGAACACTGCATTGACCTGAGGCCGTGGAGAAGGCTTCCAAAATGGAATGACAGAACTGGGATTGTGGGTGTGGAGTTTGGATAGAAGTGTGTGATATCACAGGGTGGGAAACTCAGAGTTTAAGGGTTTAGAATACAGCAATAGATATAAAACAAAATGGAGGTTTTAGGGCAGAGATTAGTCCTTCTTCACCTTCTTCTTCATGGGTTTAAGTAGCATTGTGTAATTGGATAAGAAAGACCACATTGTGAGCCACAAGTAGTTAGCTATTAAGTTAAAAGTAAAAATAATTTAAGTGTCATTTCTTAATTAAACACTTTATCCTTAAAAAGCCTTACAGAAAAAGAGATACAGCTCCATTTTTAGTTTGTTTTAGTGAAGTGCTATAAAACTCACAGTTTGTGAAACTGTAATGTAAATAAGAACTAATAAACCTCTGAGTACAAACAAGAAATACCATCTCACACATTTAATCCTAATCCTAACCAAAAAAAAAAAAAATTAAAACTCCACAGGATTTCTGAAGAAAAAAACCCATCAAAAATGTTTCACATGTGGCACAAGGCAAGTTTTAATTCATTGCATGGAGTAACAAAGTCCACATTCCACTTGTTTGCCATGTCAGACTGATATTTTGGGTAAAAAAGTTTGTGTCATCACATCAGATAATAAAGCCCACGTTCGTCAGAGGCTGGATGTAAAAGTAGTCACTGAGAGACCTTGAACTGAGACACATTCCCCACAAGGCTGAATGTGACAGAACCAAAGCTTTGAAAATAGTGAAATGGTTTTCTTTATTTCTTATTTTTTTTCTTTCTTTCTCATTATGTCTTCTAAAGGAACCTACATAAAGTTAGAAAGAATACACTTTTTTTTAAAGTTTCTTCTACATCTCTTTTTTTTTTCTTTTTTCTTTCCCGTTTTAACATTTTAATTTTTAAATGTACTTTAGCTGAGAAAGAAAAAATCATGTGGGAATTGATTAAATATTTCAAATAAAGTTTCATGGCCAGTAATACAAAAAGGCAGCTTGTGAAATAGATGGAAAATATATGAAAGTTTTCTTCAAAAGCCTGTCTGTCAGACTGGTTTGGACATGTGAAATGTTGGTTTCCCTCTGAGGTGGTGTTCGCTCTGTGTACAGTGTTTAGTGTGGTTAGAATATTCCACCTGTCTTCTCTGGATTTTGGCTGAGCATTTTAATTGAAAACTTACAGCCTTGAATTATTTGCTCTGAATCTCCTGAGAAAAAGGCAATTTAATCTTGAGGAGCCTCTGTGGAGAGTTGGTGTGTCCAAGAAAATTGATAAAACCTAATCAGCAAGAAGTGTCCTGCAGACAATTCACTGGTTTTATGGATTGTATTTTTAATATCTCTGTAAAATGTACAAATAGTGGGCTGCTTTATTATGCTCTAATCTGGCAGGCAGTGTTAAAATGGGAAAACTTTGAGTTTTTATTGCTCAGTTCAACACAGGCAAAGACAGAGGTAAAAGAGATTTTTCTTTCCCTAGGTGTGAAATCAGTCAAAAGTTCAATTCTTCACCAGCTGGACTTGACATTCTGTAAATATTATGCAAATTTTGCAGCTGGAAGACAAGAAAATTGAAATTTCTCTCCCAATATAATGCTGCATTTCTTTATCTGTTGATTAGTTTCTTAACAATTATTGATTTTTCTTACATTGGTCTTTTCCTGAAAGAAAATTCTGATCATTATTAAACTCCGTTAATTAGTGGGATTTTTTTTCATTCCTTTTCTTTAAACAAGCTATTAATGGCTTATTTCTTTGTTTGTAAAATTTCATAAGGTCCCAGTGATAATCTCCATTTAATTTCTGCCCAAATTCAAAATGGATCAGATAGGCACTGGTTCCTCCTGGGCATCTATTTTGAAGAAGGATGAATTATTATGGATTGATCAGAGGGAGCTGTCAGGGGTTTCAGATCAGCTGACAGTGCCCACAGGTCAAATAAGCACCCTACAATTAGGGTTTTCCACAGAAAAAATGTTGCCATCAAGGTTTCAAAGCAGCCTATTGGCATTTTGAATAATCTCAGAATTTCCCCAAACAGCCATTTTTGGAACTGAAACTGTTTCCACGTGGTATCTGTCTGAAAGAAAGGCAGCTGCCTTTTTTTCTCTGCAGCAAAATTCCTTCAAACCCTCTGAAGCTGAGGGTAGATGACAAACAAATGTAAGTTTGCTACTCATATATTTTTAAAAAAGCAGAGAATCCCCTTCCTGGGATTCTGGAGCAGTGACTGAATCTGTGCTTTGTGCCACTAAATTTTAACCATCCAAAAATTGGTCTTTGAGTTCTTCCTCCCAGGAGAAAAGTGCAGCAGTCTGAAGAAAATGCTCCAACTCACCAGGTTCAAAATCTGACCATGCCTGTGCTTGATTAAAATTTGGGCAAAGCAAGGGGCTGAGAGAAGGAACATCAGGACAGAAATTCCCTTGTGTGTGGGGTAAATCCACTGGATTCACATCTACCCCTTGCCCCTCGTGCCGGAACAATAATTTTTCTGAAATTTGCAAATGAGACACAATACAGAAATTGGAAATTCTATGAGGATTTAAGGCTAATAAATACCAGGCTGCTAAAAAGATGATAAATAAATAATGCTGAAGGTAGAATAAGCAAACCCAAAGTAGCAAAATTTGTACTATGGATTCCGAAAATAAGAGCATTCAAATAAACCAAACAGTCAAAGATCACCACTGCCTCTGTTCCCTTCTCTCTCTTTTTTTTTTTTTTTTTTTGGCAAAGAAAATCATTAAATATATTCTCTTCAAAGCCTCAGATTATTTTATGTAGTTTTCAATTTACTCTGGCATCTTGCTTTTGAAGTTGTAATCTTCCTCTAGAATTCATTTTATCTATATGAGTAAGGCAAAATTCATCACCAAATCAGTACAGAGAAAATGGTAAGTGCTGCATCTTTGTTTTTTTTTGGAAAAAAAACCTTAATTTTTACCTAATCTGATCTTGATTGTTCACACAATCAGTAGCAAATGATTTCTTTCTGAGATGCTAAACTTTGCAGTGGAGTTCATCTCCACACTCCCATAATGCTGACACCACTCAGTGCTCTAATAAATCCACAGAACTTTGCAAAGACTGACCAGTCTCCCTGTATTTCTAACCTATTATTTGTGTCAAAACTACACTTTAATCTTCACTTCCACCCCTTATTAGACCGTTCCACCTAGGGGTTGGTGGAACAGAGGTTTTGTTGATCCAGGGAAAGATGCTCTATTTATCTCTCTCCCCCTCTCCATCTATTTTCCCTGGAGCAGATAAATGAACAGGAAAATAAATAATTCCTGAGAAGGATGTTCGAATAACCAGTTTCCTTGACTGATGCCACCATTTCTCAGTTGCCTTGACTCAGTTCTCACTTTGAAAGGTCTCATATGTCAGCCCTTCCAACTGATGTGTTTAGGGTTCATTAAATGAAACGACTCAGGAAAGGAAAGATGTCAACAGCCCCAAAACTTCATCTGCAGTTCTCATGGCAAATAAAGGAAAGAGTGGCAAATGGCTGTTTGGAAATGCTCTGCTTTCCTCCCTGCAGTCTGTATTTCTTCCTCTTGGGTTCCCAGATGTGATCCAGACATATCCACACCCCGCAGAGAGATCCAGGAAGCTTTTATTAAAGTTATGCAGGTATATAAATACAGAATTCGCTCCTAAGGGATCAACAGGGCTATGGATACAAGTGTGAAGGACATGAAATGGGAATTGAGAAAAAATGTAGCTGAGTTAAGTAACAGCATTAACCACTGCAGAATAATGGAATATCCTGAGCAGGGATGATCATCAACTCCAGCTCCTACCCCTGCACAGAACAACTTCAAAAATCCCACCCAGTGCCTGAGAGTGTTGTCCAAAACCTTCTGGAACTCTGTCAGGCTCGGTGCAATAACCCCTTCCCTGGGGAGCCTGTCCAGTGCCCCACCACCCTCCAGGGGAAGAACTTTCTCCTGATGTCCAACCTAAAGCTCCCCTGGCACAGCTCCAGCCTTTCCCTCAGGTCATGTCACAGGTCACCAGAGAGAAGAGATCAGAGCTCCACTTCCCCTCGTAAGGAAGCTGCAGACTGGGATTAGGACTTCCCTTGGTCTCCTCTCATCTAGATGACAAGATTTTCTACAGTATTGGTCTGGAGAATAAACATTTCCATGGATCAGACCTGACACATGTCACCTCTAGTCCAGCTGTGACTCTGTGTAGGGCTGGGAGCCCACCCAGAACAGGGCTCCTGCCTCTGGTGGCATCACCTGGCCCTGAAGGTCGGCGCACATTTCCCAGGTGAACACACATTTCCCAGGTGTGAACTCAAGAAGATCCATTGAGTCTTTCCAATTTATTCTTCTCCTCTTGCTGGTTGCTGTCTCCTTTTGGAGGAAGAGCCATTGTAGGACTGATTTCTCCATGCACTGTGAATCCTGCCCCACAGGAGATGGAAGCACTCTGTTCTACAACATGCCACGTACTTGGATACCAGAGGTACCAGGGCAAGTGTCCCAAAAATAAATAGCTACAAATATCTTATTATTTTCCATGAGCGATGCCACATTTTAGAGCTGTACAGCTGTAGAAAACACATCAGGGTTGTAATAAAACAATATTTCTTTTCAAGTCCCTCAGGATAAGAACTGATTGAATTGAATTTGTCTGAAGGAAAAAGAAAAAAGACTTCAATACTGGATGAATCATAGACAAATCTGTAAACCAGATCGGATAAAGTGAACATAAAACTTCAAATTTAGGCATTTATATTAAGATCCTTGTATTTCTTTACTGATCCCCAAGACTGGAACTCGAATTTGGGGACATGAGCAGTTCTTGCTCTTTCATCCCTTATTCTTTCCTCCCTCTCCATTTCTCTCCCTCAATCTCACCAGCTCCAAATCCTTGCTGTAACATAATTAGAGATTTTACTGAGTTAGAAATACTAAGGCAGAATTCATCATCCTTAAAAAAGAAAAAAACCCAACAGTATCAGGAAATATTTTTTTTTAATTTTCTTTTCTTCCCTAGGAGTTAAAATTCTCTTTAGATCTTTGTTTATAACTATCTCTGTCAAACAGCAAATAATAAGCCAGAATGTGGAAAAACAAAAGATATCCTTGTTTGTTGTTTGACATGGTTTTAGACTTTTAGGAGAGGCATGAAATAATCTACTTGGGTTTATTTCTTAAAGAGAAACAGGGGTATGTGATACAAGCTCAGACCTCTGGAATGGCATACACTGAGAAATTAAAGCTGAAGAAATACAAAAACGGACAGGTTGGTTTGAGTTTGTTTGGGGTTTTTTTTTTTTTTTTTGTTTTGGGGTGTTTTTTCATTTTGTTTGGTTTGGGGTGTTTTTTGTGTTTTTTTTTTTTTTTTTTTGTTTTTTTTTTTTTTTTTTTTAATTAGAGTGTGTTAACTTCATGTCCTACAAACAAGCCTATAGGTTTTCTGGTCAGTTTGGTATTAAGGAAACTTTTGGGGTTGGGATTTGATTTTTGCCACTCCTGTGGACCCCAGAACACCGTATTTGTGCACTGTTTTCTCATACTTCTTTTTAATTACAAAAACACGACTGAACTCTGGTGTCTTCCTCCTCATGACTGCAGCTCCATTGTCTCACCCCTAACATGATCTTTGCCTAGAATAGAATTTGTTTTAATAATTCTGCTGGGTATTGTGGCCAGGTTTTGGAGGGGTTACAGGGGAGGCTTTTGTGAGAAGCCCCCAGAATATTCCTCCATGTCCAGTGGAGCCAATTCTAGCCAGCTCCAGGACAGACCCAGAGCTGGCCAAGGCTGAGCCCGTCATGGCATTGGCAACATCTTTGGGATAACAGAGCAAAGGGGAAAAGATTTGTTGTGCAGGAGAAAAGAGGAGTGAGAATATGTGAGCCCTGCAGGCACCAAGGTAATGGAGAAGGAGGGGCAGGAGCTGCTTCAGGAGCTGGAACCGGGATTCACTTCTGGGGCAGCCCATGGGGAGGCAGCTGTGCCCTGCAGCCCATGTTGGTTCATGAAGGAGCAGAAATAAACTTGCAACAGTGGAGAAGTCCATGCTAGAGCAAGAGGCTGCCCAAAAAAGGTCGTGACCCCATGGAAAGCCCATGTTGGAGCAGCTCCTGGTAGGACCTGGGATCTTGTGGAGAGAGGACCCCACATTGGAGCAGCCAGGTCCTGAAGGACCAACCCCATGGGAGGGGTCCAAGTGGAGGAAATACAGGTTGGATATTAGGAAAAAGTTTTTCACAGAAAGAGCTATAAAGTTCTGGAATGGCTGCCCAGGGAGGTGGTGGTGGCGTCCCCATCCCTGGGTGTGTTTAACAAAGCCTGGATGTGGCACTGGGTGCCAGGGTTGAGTTGAGGTGTTGGGGCTGGGTTGGACACGATGATCTTGAAGGTCTCTTCCAACCTGGTCATACTGGGAATTCTGTGTGAATTTGTGAAGAACTGCAACCCAGGGTGAGGACTTGTGAAAAGTGCCTGAAGGACTCTTCCATGGGAGGGATCCCACACTGGAGCAGGAGGAGAATGTGAGGAATCCTCTCCATGAGGAGGAAGAGGCAACAGAGACAACCTGTGATGAACTGACCACAGTCTCCATTCCCCGTCTCCCTGCAGCTCTTGGGAAGAAGGAAATTGGAAGAAGGAAGGATGGTGGGAAGGTGTTATGAAATTTGGATTAATTTCTCATTGTCCCACTGGGCTTTTTTTGGAATAAAAGAAATTAATTTCCCCAAGTTAAGTCTGTTTTGGCCATGATGGCAATTACTGAATGGTCTCTCCCTGCCCTTACCTTGATCCATGAGCTTTTTGTCACACATTCTCTCTCTGTCCAGCTGAGTAGGGAAGTGACAGAGTGACTTTGGTGGAGAACTGGCATCAGCCTGGGTCAATCAACCACAATCAATACATTATATTCACACACAGTCAAAGGAAAAATGCTTGGATTTCACACATTTCAAAAGCCTGAAATTTTTATGCCCACCTCTTATTGCAAATGCAAGAGAAGGCAAACTTTCACTCAATTTCAGAAAGACATAGTAAAATATTGCTGAATTAATTTCCTTGTCCACAGCTGACCAGAGAAACCAACTCTGATTTGCCTGCAGTGGTGATGTGATTTTTTCCATAAACTACCTCAGAAAAGTGACATTTATATTTATCACTGCAGCATCATCATAAGAGTAAGGAAATTATGATAATCCAATGCAATTTTCATTCTTTGACATTTAACAGGGAATAGCACTAAGGTGGATCATTTGCATACTGTAATTGTTTTTGCATAGGTTTGTTAGAGCTGATTTAACAAGGACCTGTCAGTTATATTAGATTTTTAATTACTTTATTTCACTACTGTTCATAAGTGCCTAAGCAAGTGAACTTTACAGTAACTTCAGAACAGATTTGTGCCTTAAAATAAATACAAACTGCAATAGGGTAAGGAGGAAATGAGAAGCAGGAAAGAGCGATGGGAATGTGTTCCAAAATTTGTTGTTATTCTTCCTTGTCCTACTCTGCTTTACTTAGAATAAATTAAATTATTTAATTTAATTTAAATAATTTAATTAATAAAGAAATTAATTTAAGTCTGACAGCACTTTTCCTTTCTCCTTAGCAGTTCAGATACCAGATTAATTGAGATTAATGAAATGCTGGTTCATGTTCATTCAGATAAATGTGAGCATGGACTTCTAAGGAGGAATTAGTCTTTATGGACTGAAATCCATTAAAATTTTAAGCATAAAATACAGACCAGGTATCTAAAATTACTCACTTCCCTCTGAAAATGGAAGGTTAGTGACAAGACAGATGGATTAAATGGTCACTGTAGGTTCCTCTGATGCCTTGTGCAGGCTGACCTAGAACAGAGACTGGACAGAGCTAAAGAATAAAGTAGGGATTTATTCAAAGACCTCAATGAATGCACCTTGGGCAGCATAAGAGCCCAGCCAGGGCTGCACCCAAGATGAACCAAAATGGTCCCAAAATGCACGACCGCTCCCGGGGGCTCTCACTGTGATCAGTTCTGCTCCATTTGCACATTGGAGTTCATTGTCCCATTCCAGCTTTAGCCCATGCAGTCCCATCCTGCTTGTTTTTCTCTCTCCAGCCCACGTTGTTTGTGCTCTTGGGCTGAGATTTGGATCATTTGTCCTTGGTGCCCAGCTGGAGAAGAAACTGTTTTGTTTCCCTGCTCTGTGCAGAGAGCTCACCATCCCCTGACATGAAGCTCAGACCCACACACTAAAGCAGCCCAGAACCTGAAAATCATAAAAGCTCAAACCTGAGGCATCATTTCCTCAACTGAGCTATTCATTAAATCATAGAATAATATAAATATTTAGGTTGGGAAAAACCTCTAAGATCATTGAATCCAACCACAAACCCAACATTGCCAGGTCCACTACTAAACCATGTCCCCATCAGGGTGCACATTTCAGATCTCTAATCAGATATATCCCACTCTAAACTCATAATTGGAGGAAAGGTGGAGGAGAGAGAGATAAATGAGTGTGATTTATAGCATCCATCTCATATCTCCTTTTTGGGTGCAGAATGACATTTTGGAAGGACCCACATCTATCACTGGCTGTAGGAGAAACTCAGCAACAAATTTATATCAAACTCCAGGTCTTTGAGCAGACAACGCCTGAAATGAGCCCCAGGTTCTGATCAGAGGATTTGTGCCCCAGCACTGGAATATTCTTACAACTTCCCTAAAAAGCTGCCCTTGAAGGATTGGTCTGAGCAACAGTGCTGGTCATGGGGAACACTTTAAGGTTATTTAGATGGAAAATTAAGAAAAAATATCATGCTTGAGTTTGAGATACTAACAGTACTGTGAAGTGTTTATCTTAAAAAATTATAAAGGTAAAGAAACAAAAAAATAAATAAAGAGGTAAACTACCAAATATTAGAAAGAGAAAGATTATCAGAAAAAGGCTGGTATTGTTTAAAGCCCCCAGTAATGGGGATACTTGCACTCAAGAAGGTGGGAAACAAACCAGTTCATCCTTATTGTTCTAACCCTGTGCTCCATGAGGAGAAGCCCAGTGTCCCCATGTCCACCCTGCCTTTCTTCCAAAGCCTTCAGAGAGGAAAGCAGAGCTGTTCCTTCTGCCACCTCATTGCACAAACAGGAGCCCAAACCAGGGTCCCACTCCTGCCTCCACCCTGGGGACAAAACCTGCTGCAGGTGTGAACCTTGAATCATGTCAGCATGAGCCTCATCATTCTGTAAGCTGAGGCTTCCTCCAAGATGTGCATATTTTATTTTCAAACACTGCTTTAAACCAGAAAAGAAGAGCTGTCCTTGTGGGAAGATGGAAATACATGTGGTGACAAGACACCAGTAGCTCTGCAAGAGCAGCAAATTAATTTAATCCACTTGATATTCAGGGCTCTGTCCTTTGCATGCTGGAGTTTTGCTGTTTTGCTCTTATCATTTAACATTTTTTTATGCCTGCAACACAAGCAGACAGCTCTGTGCAGTTCTGCTTGCATATACCCAATCTTAGACAATCTCTAGAAGATGCGGTTCTTAATTGCCTGAGACTGTCCTTCCCCCAGACCACTCCACAAGATGAAGCAAAATTAATTTGACATCTGCAGGAAATACTGAAGATTGTCAAGAGTTCAGAAGATAGATTTTTATAAATGGAAGGGAATTTTGCAATGTTGATTTTTTTTCTTCCCAGAAAGGTGTAGCTATCAACTTTTGTCTGATGACTTTCCAAACAATACTCTAATTTTCTGCTTGTGACCTGCTCTTCCAGAAGAGCCCAAAAACAGAAGTCTTAATTTCAGCCTGAACTATGCCCTAACAAAATTTTTCCACTAAATACCGGTTTGCAGAGGGCTGCATTTAAATTTGAGGTGTTCTGCTGCTAATCACAAGACCATTTATTTTATAATAGTATTGCTATTCTGTAATTCATGCCTCAATTATGTCCCTCCTCTTTTTTTTTTTTCTGCCAGACCCATAAGAAAATCATCATGGAAGATTAAGTTTAAACTATTTCATGTCCTTAATTAGACTTTTTCCAGTCCACATCTGCAAAGTTAAATCACTTTGATATCCTTGATGTCCCTGATCATGTAAAAATCAGTTAAGAACAAGGCTGCCAGCAGGATTTTTATTCTTCAGTGGGCACAGTAGAAATATTGAAAGCACAAAGAACTCCCGGTGTTGCTTCCTGCCCCTTTTTGAGAGAAGCCCGGCAGATGCGTGATGTGCTCCATCCGTAACACTTCAAATAAAGAGTTATAAAATTCAGAGGGCTTGAGGAAGTTCTTATTTTTCTCTGAGCCAAATTTAATTTAAATAAGCATGAGGTTCTTGAGTTTATTCTTCCCATGAAGGATTTTTATTTATTCATGCATTCATTATTTTCACTCCACTGTTAAGTGAAAGCCTGGCATATAGGAAAGACTGGCTGCAGGGCATAGGAAAATGCCAAGATAATGATAAAATTTGAGTGGGAACGTGGGGGGTTGGAAGGGGACCAAAAACAAGGAGAAAAAAAGAAAAAAAAGAATGAGACGAAATTAAAGGTGAGAGGCAGAAAATTCTCCATTTCCCTTTACGTTTATCATACCTGGCTTTTAATTTTAAATTTACACAAGAAGGCCTTTAGAGTTCCCTAGAGAAAAACTGAACAAATATTCACGGTTGTGTAGGGAAAGTCCCCCTAAATGGAGAAAAACCTGCAGATAGGGGGACAAAGTGCCTTTTCTGGATCTAAAGTTCAAATTAAAATCATGTGTAATTGCTAGAACTAAGCAATGAGGCCCGGTTCTTCAAAATCAGGAATTTGAATTAAAATTCAGGAGATTTTATAACAGGAATATTTTTATCTATTTTACCCACCAGCTAGTGTTCAGGGCTCACAGTGTGCCCTTGTTGTTTTTTTTGCAGTGACCAAACAGAGACAGGAGACACCATGGACTTTATTGGACAAAAACAAGTGAGCAACACCACAAGATGAGGTTTTCTTGTGCTTGTGTGATGTAAAAAGCACAAGCTTTTCTTTACAAGAAGATCCTTACAAGACTGATACTAAACCCTAAGAGCTGAAAGGCCTTAAAGTCTTCAATGTTTTTGCCTTTGACTGGTTTGATCAAATTTTATTTCCACCTCATTAAGAAGACAAGAAATGATGCCTTGGGTTTGAATTTTTCCATTTTTCAGATTCTGTGCTGCTTTAGTGTGCAGATTTGATCTTCATAATAGGGAATGGTGAACTC
The DNA here is from genome assembly GCF_031753505.1 of Anomalospiza imberbis. Lineage (NCBI taxonomy): Eukaryota > Metazoa > Chordata > Aves > Passeriformes > Viduidae > Anomalospiza > Anomalospiza imberbis. The sequence continues at coordinate 149,250,024 of NC_089681.1, forward strand.
TCTGCACAGACCAGGGAGACAAAACAATTCCTTCTCTAGCTGGGCACCAAGGACAAATGATCCAAATCTCAGCCCCAAGAGCACAAACAACGTGGGCTGGAGAGAGAAAAACAAGCAGGATGGGACTGCATGGGCTAAAGCTGAAATGGGACAATGAACTCCAATGTGCCAATGGAGCAGAGCTGATCACAGTGAGAGCCCTCGGGAGCACTCGTGCATTTTGGGACCATTTTGGCTCCTCTTGGGTGCAGCCCTGGCTGGTCTCTGGTGCTGCCCAAGGTGGATCCATGGAGGAGATCCTTTTAATAAATCCCTGCTTTATTCTTTAGCTCTGTCCAGCCTCTGTTCTAGGTCAGCCTTCTCAAGGCATTACTAACAGCAATGAAACCTGGCACTTCCAGGACCAGAAATGAAATTAAGGAACATTCTGCTAGAAAGTGACTCTCTCATAAGGCTGCCCATTTTATTTATCAGTTTGAGATGTGGTGGAGGTGATGGTTTGGCCTGCTGTGAGAGGCTGCAGAGTGATGGGTGATTCACTGCTCTGAGCACATGAGGCTCTTGCTGGAGCTGACTGAGCAGCAGTGATTGGCTCCACTTATCATTTTCAGGAGAAATTCATTGCCCCTCATGAAATAAGGTCAAGATTTCTTTCACAGCAATATCAGCCTTTGAGCTTACCAATTGTGTTTTAAAAAACTCCATGTATTAATGACTACTGTTATTATTATAAGCTATCCAAATGGTTTTTTCTCATTTTCAGTAGTGGGTTTCCAATCCAGGCCATAGGCTCTGCATTTTGGCAGAAGCTGACAATGCTAGAACAGGATAAAACAGAGCCTGAAGTGATTTCTTTTAAAATCACCAAACAGCAGCAACTCATGGGTGGTAAGGGAGAAGGGCTTCAAGCTGGGACTAAGCTTAGATTAAATACTGGGAATAAATTCTTTACTATGAGGTTGTGAGGCGTTGGAAAAAGTTGCCCACAGAAATTATGGATGCCCCATCACTGATGCGTTTAAGGCCTGATTAGAAGAAGCTCAGAACAATCTGGACTAGTGGAAAGTATCCCTGGCAGGAGTGGAACTGGATCATTTTTAAGGTCCCCTCCAACCCAAACAACCCTGGGATTCCAAAAACTCAAGTCAATTTTGTCAGGAAGGACTCAAGAGATAGTAAGGAGTGTGCCCAGCAGATCTCATCCTTTCATAAGACAAAGCATTGGCTTTGCATAATTAAATGTTGAATGGTTTCCTCAGTGCAAAATTCTTCCACAATGAGCAGAGAGGGAAATTCTCTTATCTGTTGAAGGCCTGAATCCAGCTGCCATAAGGTTTATATGATTTTCCCCATTAACTCATGAAAAACCTTAATTCCACCAGATTGCCTGGTGGAATTGTGGGGAATAATTCTTCTTACTTTTGTGGTAACAGGAAGATAAGCATAGGATTGTTTCCAGGAATTAACTATTCAATCAAACTTAAAAAAAAAAAAAATAAATAAAATAAGAATAAAAAATAAAAAGAAGCCTTGTTAATTTCTGCATTAAAATTTGCTTACATTGAGGCTTTGAGGGGTGTTCAATAGGAAAAAATCACCCCAAAAACAAGCAGGCTTCTGTATTTCTTTAAGAACACTCAGGATATTCCCTTCTAGCACACATAAATAATGGATTACCAAAGCTTTATTACTTTTCAGGGATGACTTGCCCTTCTATCAGGTTTGCAGCTCTTAAAATCCCATTAGCAATTGTGCTGTTTCCCACAGTGGTGCTGGTTCTCTGCTCCCAGCAGCTGGAATTTGCTCATAATGATGTTCCTATTTCCTCCTGCTCCCTGCAGCATAATGAGTGCTCCCTGACATTATCACAGGCTCACTAATTCCCACCCAGCTCTCGGTACACAGATCTGTGCTCTCACCGTGCTGACTCAGCAGGCAGTTCCCCATTCCTAAAAAACTGGGTTTGGAGAATTTCTTCAATGCAGAGCAGCATTTCAGAGAGGCTTCTGTGCTGCTGAGGCAGCACACATGAAGAGATACCAAATCCACTTAAAACAAGCTCATGGAAAGAGGAAAACAAACAAACAAAAAAAACAGAAGTAAATTGAAAAATCTTCATGAATGTTGCAAGGGAAAAGGGATGGTGGTGCCACAATGAAGCAGAGCAACCCTGAGGTACTTAAAGGATAAGAATATTGATGGGGCTTGTTTATCCTGGAGAAAAGGATGCTCAGGAGGGATCTTGTGGCTCTGCACAACTCCCTGACAAGAGGGGACAGCCAGGTGGAGTCTGGTTCTATTCCCAGGGAACAAGGACGGAGGAGAGGGAACAGCCTCAAGTTGTTCCAGAGGAGGTTTGAGCTGGAGATCTGGAAAAAAATCTTCACTGAAAGGTTGTTCAAGAATTGGAACAGGCTGCCCAGGAAAATGGTGGAGTCACCATCCTTGGAAGTGTAAAAAACTGTGGATGTGGCCATTGAGGACGTGGTTTATGGCGATGGTGCCAAGCTGAAAGTTGGACTTGATGACCTTAAAGGTCTTTTCCAGCCATGCAATGACAGATTCTGTGGTTCCAGCCCCACCTTACTCTCATCAACTTCTGTAAAACCAAAGACCTTTCCTGCAGCTCTATCCATTTTGAGGAGGAATTTACCTTCTGGCCAAGACATGTAAATCTCCTCATCATGGTCTGTCTTCCTCCCTGTGGCATATTGATCTCTTTCAGAGCCCCCCCGAGTGATCCCACCTGTGACTCTCTCCCAGAAGAAATGCAAATGTAAACTGTCCTGGGGTTACTTTCTCTAGAAGCCTCCACCTCTAGAAGGAGGAGGTGCCTTAGTCTTGAATCTGCTTTCTTGAGAGGACCCTTTGGAAGTTTCCTCCCAAATTTGCCCTAAACCAGGACAAATATCCAAATTAACAGGTCTATTCCCAAACTATCTTCAAGCAAGACAAAGTGTAGACTTGGCTGCAGGCTTCTACTACCTAATTTTAGCCCTGATTATAAAATCTAATGAGGTATATAAACCAGCAATATTTTATTTACTCATGCTGTTGTTAAGTAAATTGACCTCCCCCGTTTTTGTTTTCCTTGCACAAACACAATCAATCATCAAGACATAGAAAATCGCCCCTGAATTTTATTGGTCACAGGTTAGGTGTTCTTTCAATTAGATATAATTAAGAAATGACAAGCCTTTATTTGACTGTGCTTACTGAAAAGAGCTTTTCTTTTTTTTTTTTTTTTTAATACAGCCCATATATAAATTAATCCTTTTCTGGATTATAATTAATTGCTGGAGGTCAGTAATTAATCTCTTTGTTCTACAAGATAGACTGCACTTAACTGCACTGAGACAGTGGCAGAGGGGAATTTCCCTGGCACTGTTAGCAGAAGGAATTTTCAATGTACGAGTGGTACCAAGTTCCCAGCTCCCTCATTTGAATAGGCTCCTCTGCAAACCTTATTTACACAAACTTCCACCAGCCATGAAAAGATGTTTTTTTTCTAGAGTAGGAATTCTGGGAGCAGGTCAGAATTCACGGCCTTTTTTGCACCATTGTGTTTCCTTCTGTGCCTTCAGGTGGTGCCAGCCCACGTGCTCAAAATATTTTTCTCCACTTCTGGATAATTTCTAAGTGTTGATGTTGGGGGATTAACATACTCAACCAGTGTGAAATGAGAATTCACTCTCTCAGAAAAACCAAATGTGAATCTGATTCTGGAAATAATATCTGCTTGAAACACCTGGTTCTGTACAATCAAAGTAAATATTGTAAGCTTTCAGATTTCCAAGAGCAAAATCTTTCAGCATTTTTGCACAAATAAGGGCAGAAAGCAAAGGGCTCTGATTTGATTTTAGATAGATGACTATAAATTGCCTTTCTAATCCTTGACTTCTTTTCAAGCTGATACGGTCTTTTACAATTTCTCTCTGAGATAATTAAGATGCTTACAGAGTTCTCCACAAGAAAACTAAAAGCTTTTGCCTATGGTAGCTGCTGCCTACTTCTAGTGTTTGAATGTCAATAAAGTGCTTTTTCAAACATATCGCCCCCAAATGTTGCCACCCCTTTAGCTTGTAAATTTTAATTTTAATTAAATTAAATTTTAATGCCTGTTTCAGGGATATAGAAGTTGCAAGGTGTGCTCTGGAATGCCAAAAACCCAGAAGGCACACACTGCACCACTCCTGCAAACACTGCAAGAGGTGTGGGTTAGGCAATGCCTTTTGTTTAGGAACTCAATGAAAATATGCATTGTGGTGCTGCCAGAAAAAGATATTAAAATGGATGTTGACAATGCAAACAGAGCAGAACTCAGCAGAAGCAGCAGCTCATAACCACACCTCTCAGCCTGGGAGGGCTCACTGCTCTCAGGACAGGTCTGAGTTAGAAGTTTTGACCTCATACGCTGCTTTTCCAAGGGGATAAAAAAGCCTCCTTACTCCCTAGGGTCTCTGAGTGATAGGAAGTAAATAGTGTGAAATTTGCAGGCCCATCCACCAGGAATCTCCTTGGAATTGCTCCTCAAAGGCTTTCCAGAGCAGAGCTGGATAAGCACACACGCTCAGATATTCCAGGCAAAGCACGGAAGGAAAGCAAATCATGAGTGGCAAGTGTGATTCACGTTTACTCCATGAGTAATCAGCTTGTACAAACACACACCTGAGTAACCAGCCAGTGTAACAGGCAATTGTGGGCTCTTCTCTCCTGCTGTGCCTCTCTTCAGTTTCTGCTAGAAAAAAAAAAAAATCATGTGTGCTCCTGTTTCCTTTCTCTTTGGGGTTTTATCCCATTTTTTCCCCTTTTTAGCTCCCATTTATGCTGTGAATAACCAAATAGACACCAAAAAATCGTTCTGCCTCTGCTTTTCTCTCACTGTTCCAACCAATTTCATTTCCTAAACAAATACTTGTTATGATTTTAAGCACAGAGAGATAAATAAGATTACTCTCTATTAAAAGCAGGATTGTTTTGCCATAAAGGGAATAGGAAGAAGAAAATCTCCAAGGAAATATTCCTCAAGCAAATATTTCTGCTCTCTGAAATCTGTCACTGCCATAATTCATCCCGTGCTCTAGGTAATACACATGACAGTACTAGAAATGAGCATTTAATTATTGTTTAATACAAACACCAACCACCTCCTGTGCTCGTAACTAATGTTGGGGGTTGTAAATGTTTATCAGGTAAATATCATGGAATTCTGAGGCTCCATCTGACCTCAGGCATGGAAAATTAATGAGATGAATTAGCTGGCTCCATCACACAGTGAGAGATCAACTGATGGCACCACAGAGTGCTGGCAGAAGATTCCAGAGGTCAAGGAAAGGCCATAAACAGGTTCGGGGGAAACCAGCCTCAGGGATGGCAGTGATAAAGCTCAACAGCTATTTTTAGGCACCTAAAAGTCACAAAAAGTTTCACAGAACCAGAGTGTACTTTATTGGAAATATTTTGGTGGCTTGCTTCTTTGAAATAGCCTTGGGTCTGTGCTTTCTATGGGAATAAATCACACGGATCCATTTTCTTCATGGTGGAAAAAGCCCATTCTTTAGTCACATAACTCCTTTTTATTCAGTTTTACAGACCCTGTATGGGATTCCAATTTGTCAGTAGCTTTCTTGCCAATTACCTATTGTTTATTAACAAGTTATTATTCTGTACTGATTGGTCACTCAAACTCCCAGGGTGTATGTGCAGGAAGAGTTGCTTGTGAGAGATAATTTTCATTTTCTAACAGTGTAAAACAGTTTATACAGGTGCCAGTTGTTTTTCACCCAGGAATAGATTGTTATGTTAATGAACTGCTCACACCAGGGTTGCTTTCACATGGGAACTTGCAAAGTGCCAGCTTTGACAAGGCCAGCCACTGATTCCAGGAGAGCAGGCCTGATTTTATGAAGCCTCTCTTTATGGTGTTTCTACCTTACTGCAACGCTGGACTCTGGAGACTTTTCCTCCCAGAGGGTTCTAGGGCAGTTCTTCTGGAATCATCAGCTTGTCAGGGTGGTGTGGACAGAGCGACGACCCCGTGCAGGCAGGACTGTGAGCCAGGATCCCAGGAACCCACACACTGTGGAAGGCAGAGCTTCGTTCTGAGCTGAGCTGTGATGAAGAGAGCAGCCCTAGAATAGGATAAATTTTTATTTGTTTTCAGATGGAATTTTAGCAGACACTAAAAATAAATTTCTGGAGCTAATTCTCCCCATTCCCGGGGAGAGAAAACCTGGTTGAGTAACCAGAAGGTTGCAATACCACTGGTGTTAATGACTTTATAGAGTTAATTATACATCTATACACTAATTTTTATACAATGCGCTCAAATAAATTTAAACAGAGGCTTGAGCATGAATTTACACACCATTTTCACTGTGATTCCATGGACTCCAGCACTGCCAAACCTCCTCAGCATTCTCCCAGCTCTCTGTGCCTGTTCCCAGTGTTTCTGGAGCTCTCCATCCAGGTCAGCTGCTCACTGGCAGAGGTAAACTGGGAAGGACAGACACGACAGACAACCAGGGGATGTTTCTCACTGCTGTGGGATTGACAGGCTGAAGTGAATGAATTTAACCATGAAACAGCTCAGTGGTGAGGAATGGTTGAAGATGACTCTTGGGAAGAACCCTAAATTGTGGGAGGAGGTCTCGGAAGAGATCTACCGGGATTACCATGGGAAACTACTGTGGTGTAGGGGCATGGTAATAGGATTCCCACCTTTCCCTATGTCCATCATTCGGTGTACCCTCCCCAGTTAATGTCAGTTAAGCAATAGTACCATCCCAGGTTCTGGAAGGTTCTTTGTTCTAAGTTCTGTTATTGGTTCCCTCCTTGTAACCACTCCTTCCCTTGTCTCCCATTGGTTGGTGCAGTCCTTATCCCTCCCACAAGATCTTACCCTATTGGACATATGTACCCCAACCCCACCTCCTCTCTCCCTGATATAACCCCTGTCCCCTCCTTCGAGAGGGGCTCTGAGGGCTCTGGTCACCCAGACCTCGGAGTTCAGGCACTCAGGGTAGCTCCCCTCTCAAGAGATTGTCTCCCTTTGCTCCTTTTACCTTTTCCTGCCTTTTCCTGCCTTGAATAAACCTCTGAGAACTGCAGCGCTCCGTGTGCCGACCCGTCTATTGGTGGATTCGAGCTTTAGTCATCTGGGGCTCCTGTAGACCAGCAACTGGCGGGTTTCCCCGCAGGACCTAGGTCCAGGACGCCTCACTAAATATTGCTGTAAACCCAGCCTGAGGGCAGCAAATATAAAAAGCTGATTTCTCCTTCTTGAGACATTCTTTCTTTGTGTCTTAGGACACTTGTCATCACCTACCTGTAGAACATCTGAACTTTCCTATGTTGGCTGGTTGAACCACTCAAATAAATAAATAGTGTGGATCTCAACAGGAAATAGAGGAATTTATTCTCAGGAAAGCCGTGTGAACTTGGGCAATTTATGCTGATCATCTTCACCAGGTCTAAAACCAGGAATAGAATTAGTAAGAAAGGCAAGACTGAACTCCCTGACTGCAGAGGGAACATTTCAGCCACTACAAGGAGACCTTCTCTGCTTGAATCTCTCTATGATCTGAGCTACAGCTTCCTAGAATGCAGCCCAGATTTGCTGCTGGACATGAAAATCCATCCAGAATGTACAAGGAAAATTTGCCACCTCAGAATGGAAACCAAAAAGTCTTTGAGTATGCTGAATTAAAAAAAAATATTAAAAGTCAAAAAATATGGTGGAATTTTAGTTTCTCAGATAGAAAAGAAAACCAAGATTGCACAGACAAATTCTTCCAGTGTTTCCAGACTTCTGAATAATTTTAGTTGTAACTTCAATGGAACTTTGTAACTTTAATTATTTTTCTTCAGATGCAACCTGCACAATGGTATGTTCAGCTCTATATTTTCCAAAAGCATCTGTGTTACCAGATGAAAAACAGATTCAGTTGCTACACTGAAGATTAGGAAAACTGCTTTGTGGTTTCAAGTTAGAACACAAAATTTCACCATATGTAATGAATCAGAAATTGTGAAAAACAGCTCTATTTCAGTATTCAAGTATGCAGCTTCAACTCCATCTTCTCAAAAAATAATAACTAAAATTAGCTCTCTAGAAATTTTGGGGGGGAACACATTTCTAACTAATTAAAATATAGAATTAATAATTAGATTTTTATTTTTATTCTTCAAAAACAAATGCTGGAAAAAACAAATACCTTTTTGCTGATGTTTCTCTTCATTTAGTAATGAATTGATGAGTTCAGGCTTTTTCCTCTGTCTTTGAAGGTAGTGGGGGAATTTCATTTAATTATTTAAGTTGTATTAAAATTTATCTCAACATGTTTAGGACATCTACAACCAGGCATATAAGAAATAAATAAATCAATTATATATTATATATGTTTATGTTATCTATTATATGATATATGTTATATGTTTATATATATATATATATATATATTCTGTCATATTATTAAAACCTTGTTGTTGACAGAGCATCTGACACTGTCAAAAAACATTACACTACAAAAAAAATATATAGGATGCAGTGGAAGTCCAGCTGAATGAGGAGGAAAATCTCATGTATGGTGGTTGGGAGCCCAATCTGCCACACTGAATCTTGGCAGGAAATCTCAGAAATGTATCAGGTTCTGTGCTCTTGGTGTACAGCAAAGAAACACATTTATTGCATGAAATATTCATTCCTGAGAGGTGCTGCTGGAAAGGTCAAAGCAAGACCCTGATTTCGGTGGGTGCTGGGGGGTGGCTGTGATGGCACGTGGCAGGCACGTCCTTCCCTGGCAGCTCCTGGAATGCAATCCCAGTCTGCAGCCAGCTCAGTCCAGCTGGAGTTTGGAACCCTGGATGCTGAGAATTTTAATCTTTCTGTGCTGAAAGGCACAGACTCACAACAGAGCTCTGCATTTGACCCGAGGCCATGGAGAAGGCTTCCAAAATATAATGATAACACTGGGATTACGGGTGTGCAGTTGGTTAGAAGTGTGTGATATCACAGGGTGGAACACTTAGAGTTTGGGGTTTTAGAATGTAGTAATAAATATGAAGCAAGATGGAGGTTTCAGGGTTGTTCTTCACCTTCTTCTTCCTTCTTCTCCATGGTTTGGGTGATGTTTTGTAATTGGACAGAAAAGTCCGCATTGCAGGCTTCGGGGGATCAGTTATCGGGTTAAACGAGAAAATAATCCAGGTGTCCTTTTTTAATTGGATAATTTAGCCTTAAAATACCTTGTAACAAGAGATAGTTAGCCATTTTGTGCCTTGCTAATGAAAGACTGCTGAACTCATGGTTGTGAGGCTGTTTCACTGCTAAGAAACAATAAACACCTGAGTCTGAACACGAGCTATCGTCTCAAGTGCCTTCAATCCTGACCCCGACAGAGGCAGAAAAAGCAAGCAGAGAGCCCACAAGAGTTCTTCCCTGGGAGGGTGAGGAGGCCCTGGAATGGAATTCCCAGAGAAGCTGTGGCTGCCCCTGGATCCCTGGAAGTGCCCAAGGCCAGGCTGGATGGGGCTTGGAGCAGCCTGGGATGGTGGAAGGTGTCAGGGTTGGAACTGGATGATCTTTCAGGTCTTTCCAAGCCAAACCATTCCATAAGTCTATGAGTCTGTGATCTCAGTGACAGCAATAATTTGGAATCCAGGCATCCAATGCATCTCAGGATGCTCATGGATGTGCAGGTCCAAGACACCTCCTGCCAGGTTCTTTGCTTCCCTGGGAGACTTTTCCCCCCTCCAGGAATATGGGAAATGTGTCCTTTATCACAGAGCCACTCTGCACACAAGAGCTGACAGTCCAGATTATCCTTCCAGGTTCTCTACCTGGCAACCTTTACTGTGATATGGAAGGAAAGTTTATTTTTATGGGATATATGAAGTGTCCTCTGGCCTTGCTTGTGGTAACTGTGTTGCTGGGAAAAATGATCCCTGTTTCTAACTAGCCAGCTGGCACTGAAGGAATGTTTTTCTTCATTAAAAGCAGGTTGTGAGATTGGGTTTGTTTCCCTCCATCTCCACCCACTGGGATCTGTCACTTCAACAGGCTCCTCCTGGTAGACTGGACCTAATTGAGAGGTTTGGTAATTAAAAAAAAGAGAGAGAGAGAGAAAGCAGACTTTAATTAACAATCCCTGAGGAATAGCCACTCCTCAACTTATTGTTTTGAAATAGGTAGGTTCTTACTTAGATTTTGAATTACTTTTTTTTTCCCTAGATTAGGAAGAGAGACATGGACTGCTCATGGCTTTTGACTGAGGACAGGACTGTCCAGTTTGATTGGTTAGTCATTCCCAGTAGCAAGAAGTAGCCATGGATATATATTTTTATTATGTTCTGCATTATTAATTTGTTTTCAGGATCATAACAGCATGTAAATTTCACAACTGATTGCGAATTTCAGTCACAGAGCCTCAGCTTATAACAATATTCTATGCAAAACTCCTTCTCCCCATTAAATTTATTCTGAGCCAAACCAAACTATCTGATTGCTGTTGTCAGATCACACCTCTGTGATCAGAGATTCCTGGGATGGGTTGGAAGGGACCTTAAAAATCACCCAGTTCCAACCCTCTGCCATGGGCAGGGACACCTTCCACTATCCCGGGTTGTTCCAAGCTCCATCCCACATCATACACAGGAGTTATTCACATTAAACAAAGTTCAAGACAAAATAAGTGCTTCAATTTGTTTGCTATCCAGGCTTGTCAAAATCTGGTTTTCACCTACACTGAACAGACAGCAATAAAGGTTTTACCCAGGTAATCTATTCAGATAAAATGCTTCTTCACCTCCTTTAATTAATTAAAATTTTAAAAATTTAATCAATTAATTTCTTTTAAAAATTTAATTATTAATTACATGGCTAGACCCAATTCATGTATCATTGCCCAGCTGGAATAGACATTTACCCATGGAACAGTCACCCCTGACTCCCCTGTGACCACTCAGGGGAAAGGAATGGAAACCTCTAGGATGCAGCTCTTTGGGCCCCTTTTGGATGCCTCTTTTAGGATGGGATGAATTGTGCTCCAGACCTTATCCACAGGTCTGGATAGCCCAGAGACACAGCTGAGATATCACACCTCTATCACCTTGAAATTTCATTTTACTGGAAGGAATTGTATTTAGAGAGATGCATAGGGTTTTGAGTTTGTTTGAGGTTTTTTTTTCTTCTCTCTGAAAACATCTCCCAAAGACAAGATTCAAAACTCAGAGGTCAGGGTCAAGTTTTCTGTGATATCACTTCAGCCAAGGATTTCTACCATAATCAGATTTAAGCCCTGGTAGTTATGAGGTTAAAATCTGTATCACAAAACCAGTTTTTAGAAGGTGTAGGAGAGAGCAAAGTCATTCCCTACATGGCCAGAAAGGTGATGCCAGGTGCATCAAAGCAGATTTTATGACTGAATAAAGGGCTTTTTTCTCTAGGTCTTAGTTCATGTTGTAGCCTTTCAATCAAAATGGAGAGATGGCTCAAATTGCCATTAAAAATTGGGACATGTCATAATACAAATGTGGTATGTCAGGGCTATCCAAAATGAAATTTATTGCTTGACAGGCTTCTTTGAATCTTGACGACTGCTAGGACAGGCTTCAAACACAAAAACACAAAACTTTTTTTTATTTTTTTGTTTTAACACATGAAATATAAATAATAAATAAAATAAGAATCCCAGTATTGTCTAGTATTAGGGAATATAGAAAACTGGGGTTGTTGGTGTCAGCCACCATAGGTAATACAGGCAATTTCCATGCAAGAAATAATTTTCTTGGGTGAACATACACAGCTTGAAAAATGCTTTATGACAAAGCCCAGCAAAGTCCTCAGAAGATTTCTCTCTGCAATATTGACTAAACCTATCCCCTCATGATCTCTCCACTTCTTGTGCCTTGGCCTCCCTTGGAATCATGGAATTACTCAGGTGGGAGAACTGCATCCAATCTGTTAATTTTGCATTTTAGTTTTGGTAGACCCAAGAAGCAAATGTCAGTGAGCTGTTACTCCATTTTTCACCTTCTACATTGAGAAACTTTCATGGATTTACTGAGAACACCAGGAGGATCTTGACAAAAAAAAAAAAAAAAAAAAAAAAAAAAAAAAAAAAAAAAAGATTTGTAATCCGTTCCTTTATTCAGCATTTCTGATCCTGCCTGTTGTGATTACTCCCCTGCATATCAGTTCTTGTTGTAACTTGAGTTTTAAGGGAAAATCTATTAACAAACCATCCATAAATCTCAGTGTTGATAAGGTACATCCTCCGGGGTTTTTTCACTCTCTTCCACTGACTGATAAGGATTTTTTAGCATTAATTGATTATTTTCTCATCTCAGTGTATCCAATTTAATACTTGCTCAAGTAAATGCCGTTTGCTGTAACTCTGAGAACATTGGCCTTTACAGGTGCTTTCAATAAAGGACAAGGAAAAAAAAATATCATTCCAGAAACTGGTTTCCATCTCTTGAGATGTTCTGGGTGCTCAAACCAGCTTAGTTTTATCTGGGTCCTGAATTATTGAATGAAAGTAGACTGAATTTATGGAGGATTTATTCCAGGAGCTCTGGAATACAAGTGTTGGTTGTGACTCTGCTGAACTCCACCAGATTTAGCAGATCTTGCTATAGGTCTTCGTGTCTGTTTTTCACCTTCTGATTTAGGGACGTAGAGGCCCACCCACAGCTTCAAATTACTTTAGGGTTCAGAGAAATGGCAGATGCATAAATCTAATTAAACAAAATCAATTTTAGTTGAAGTGACTGGTACTGCACAAACATAGTAATTACTGCCTTCTAACGTAAGACTAATTAAGAAAGCTCTTAAAATTCCCTAATAGTAATCTGACATCTGAATTGTCTTGATTTTCAACAAAAGACAGTTACTTTGGGGCTTTTTGTGTCTCTCCTTCTGTTGTCCTTCTCCATCTCTTTTAGGAGTAATAAGCAAAGGAGAAACAGGAAAAAAAACTTCAGAGTTCTCAGAAACTCAGGTTTCTTCTCCCAGGTAAAAAGTGATAGAACCAGAGGAAACGTCCTCAAGTTTCCACCAGGGAAGGTTTAGATTGGATATTGGGGAAAATTTCTTCACTCTAAGGGTGGTCAGACATTGGAATAGGCTGTGCAGGGTGGAATCACCATCCCTGGAAGTGTTCAAAAAACCTGTGGATGTGGAGGACTTTTCTACATGAACAGCAGCAGACCCCTCTAGGATGCTGCTGAGAAATACGTCCATGATTTTCCCCATGGAAAAATGCCTGAGTCGGACTTGCCACAGTGCCAAGGAAATCATGTTACGGATTTTTCTTTTTGCAAAATTGCAGGAAGGAAAGGTCCTCAGGTTTTTGGATAGGTAAGGCCCAACACAATGCTGATTTTGGCATTGAGGCCACCAGGCCCACACACAGTAATTTAAACCATGATGGCACTGATAAATCAGAGCTGGATTCAGTTTGAAATCTTCTCTGAGCCCCTTAGAATTTTTAAAATTTTTATCTTCACTTTTAAAACTCTCAGAATCATTTAGGCTGGAAAATATCTCTCAGATCAAGTCCAAGCTGTTCCCGATCCCCACCTTGTCACCAGCCCAGAGCGCTGAGTGCCACATCCAGTCCTTCCTTGGACACCTCCAGGGAATGGGACTCTACCACTTCCCTGGGCAGCCCCTTCCAATGCTTGCCAACCCTTTGTGTGAAGAAATTCCTGCTGAAAGAAGGACAATGGGGATAAATGTGTGATTCAATATGCACACCAATGGCATGTGCCTTTTATTCTTCTCTCACATCTCAAATTCTCATGATTAGCTTGTTCACATGAAGGTGTCCCCTAACTTAATGACACACTAATGCTGTCACTTCGTGAGGAGATGATAACTATTAATTTTTAGCAGGTTTAAAACAGCCTTACACTTTTTCTGTAACAGTAGCTGGGGTGCAGCTAAGTTCAATACGTGGTTAATATCCTGCATCAACCCTTTAAATCCTTATCAATAGTTGGATCAATTCTTATTAGCAAACTTTGTAAGGCAGGTCTCGCTGGCAATGGAGTTCAATCAGAAGATTAGCATCTAAAATTCACGGAGAGCTCTTGGTTTACTCAGTAAATTGAACAATCCATCACGTTGCTGAACTCAGGCCCAGTGGGCATTAGAAAGACCCCGTGGCAATTTGCACAGAGTTCAGTGACACAGATCTACCTTGTCTCTAAATAAATGCAGGTTCAGCTTGCAATTAAATATTTCAGAGGCTTGCCTGTCATCATCCTCCTCTTTGTTGTTTATTTGCCCCTATTGTTTCCAAGCACTTTATCCTTTACTGTGGTCTGAGGTCTCCACATCGTTCCCAGCATCACCCAGCGGTTTCCTTTTCCTGTTTTACACTTAAACACTTGAAATGGGGTGATTAAATTCTGTTTGGTTCAAGGGACAGGTAAGAAATGGTTCAGGTTGAAAGGGAAATTCAAGACCATCTAATTTGAGTCCCCATGCCATGGGCAGGGACACCTTCCACTATCCCAGGGTGCTCCAAGCCCCATCCAGCCTGGCCTTGGGCACTTCCAGGGATCCAGGGGCAGCCACAACTTCTCTGGGAAACCTGTGCCAGGGCTTCCCCACCCTTGCAGGGAAATATTTCTTCCTAATAGCTCATCTAAATCTACCTTTATGTGTTTGAAGCCATTCACCCTGGTCCTATCACTCCATGCCTGTGCAAAAATTTCCTGTGGGATGTTGAACATTCCATTGCTCAGTGTTTTACACTTACATTTTTCTCCAATTAAAAGTATAAGATGGAGAATGGCACTTTAAAGGGGTTTTTTCCTCCTTTCCATTCCCATCTTTCAATGGTCTTTTACTGTCAGAGTGCTTAAGTAAAGGCTCCAGTGCTGCTCTGTTTCTCTTTTTAGAAAACTTTCTTTCTGAAATTGCCTTACCAGGTAATAATCTGAGAATGGCATCACTTTAGGAGCACCTTAATGGACAAACATTACTCATATTCAAAACAATGCAAGAATTTTAATAAATCAGGTTTTTGATATTTGGCACCAAGATTATTAATGGCTATTTTGAGACCATGTGGGATTGTTTTCTGGGATAAATACATGGATACAGCTTGAGAAGTTCCTGCCTCTGGTAGGAAATGGACACCAGCTACTGGCACAGCTTATGAACAGAAACATGACCAAGACCAGAAGGAGATTCAGCAGGAAAACTGGATTAATGGAGGAGAAGCATTTGATCTCATCGATGCTCGCGGAAATAACCACATTTTACAGACCATAAAGCAATACCAAAATGTCAAAAAGCTTCCCAACAGTGACTCACTTGCTCTTTTTCCTGAATCTACACAGCTGCCAGGTGTTTAAGGTTAGTGGGAGCTGCCCTTTGGGGAATTATCTCTACTAGAGATCTAAATACATTTTTCTGAAGTGTTCAGTCAAAGAGAATCATAGGAATGGAAAAATGAAAAATCTTTTAGCAAGCAAAAGATAAAGATCTAGACTTGTCCTCCACGAGCAGCCTCTCAGATGTCACAGCTTCCACATCCAGCCAGCCACCAGGACTTACTGCCCAGGCAGCTCTCAACATGGGCCCAGGATCTGAGAGGATTCAGCTCTTTTCAAGGATATCAAACAGCTCTGGAAACAGGGAACAAGAAAGGGAACAGCAGTTTTCTTTCCCTTTCTTATCTCCCAGGAGATCTGTTGGTAACCTCTTAAACAAGCTACAGATGGAACGGTTCCTTTGAGAACTCCAGGGTTCCCCTTGGGCCTCAGGATGGTTTCAGTGCCTCACCTGGGCTTGGGATCCCCAGTTTTAAGCTCTTCCTGAAGCCCCAGAGATGCCAGTGCTGCTTCTCACTCTTGTCAGCAAAGTATAAATACATAAACATATAAAGTATAAATATTTGGAAATTTTTGACAGTCAGTGTCTCTAGACTGGATTTGGCTGTGGGGACAATTCCATGGTTAAAAGACAGACATGCAGAGTTATTTTCATGTGGCTGAATACTGATCAGCTGCAGGAGACAAGAGAGTGCAAAATGACCTAAGAGAAGCCCAGGCACCGCTGGAGGCCAAGTGAGACACATTTTTTGGGAAAACACTCTGACTCTCTGTTCTTTTCACTGCTGCATCTCCCAGCTTCAGCAGAGCATCCTTTCCCTGCCAGCTCCAAACAGAGTGTTCTGAGTCACTGTGCTCCTCTCCTGCTCTAATTGCACTTTCCCCTAGGGAATTTTTTCCAAGTTTTTTGCAAATAGAGGTGTCAGTGCTGAGGTACAGGGCATTCTGTGCTAAACATAGCTTGAACAAAGAATCCGAAGCAAACATTCCATTTAGAAACTTAACCCTTCCCTGGGATTCAAGAGAGAAAGAAAAGAAACAAATGACTCCATAATGATGAGCAGAGCTCTTAGAAATTTCTTCACATTGCTTTTTGGAGACCTCTAAGAGAAGGACACTTGCTGAGCAGGACTCAAATCTATCAGGAGGGTCAGGAGGATGGAGAGCTTTTACAGAGAACTTTTCACCATGTTCTGAAATAAAACCTTTAGTTTCATGTTCCATTTTGGACAGTCATACAAAGACTGATTCTAATCCATGCTTAGATCAACTACCTCTAGGCGAAAGTATGTCCCAAAAATCACCTTACTCCGGGCTCACTGTTTGTTCTATGGATAAATTATTCCTGCTGAATCAAAAAATCTATTTGTTCCAAGAGATCTCTGTCCTGTGAGCACTGCAGAGCTCAGTGTTCCTGTTCCCTGACTGATACAAATTCCATGACTTTCCAAGGAAACAAAGGTGACATGAAAGTGAAATCAGTTTTTTTAGCCTCTCCCATGCCAACTCAAACAATTATTTTGGCCTCAGCTATTTGAAATAGATGGAGTTTCATATGAGATTGACTTAAAAATGTTTTAAGATGATTCTAATAGTGCAGAGTTTGGAATAGAGGCTGACTTGAGGCTCCACTCAGGTCTGTCACACCGAGTGACTGCTGGGAAAACTGAGCAAATGAAACATTGAAAAAGCAACTCCGAGCTCAAAAAAAGGCAGGAAAGAAAACTGTCTTGGGTTAGCAGCACCTCAAGCAATATAAATGCATGGAGTCTTGCATGCTCCAAAGAAACCATTCTTTAGTCTGGATTCTCTCAGTTATATTGGATTATTGACAGGAAAAGGAAGAAGAGAAGAAAACTGACAGAGCAAGAAACTCTTATCTCTAGCACTGTTCATCTCTTCCAGACAGTGAAACTATTTATTTCTTTATCCCATATTATTGTCTCCAAATTCATTTTCCAGGGCTCACCACTGGTGTTTTACAGAATACATATAGAATTTTTAATATAAACGGCGACCAATACAATCACTGTAATAATATCATTGTTGTAATTAACAAAACCCTATTTATTTTCATTCATTTCTGATAAATTTTCAGAAGTTTTGGGTTTTGGAACTCTGGCAGAGGCCAGAATAAATACCAGCATGACACATATTTCAACATGAGCTCCCTTAGATAAAAAACACAGTGATTCACTCAATAATCAGGTTTTTAATGACTGAGATGGGCCATTCATTATTTGATTAGTATTTTGAAACATTCTGAGCAATGTTCCTGGAGGATTTCGGAAACAAAAGCCAATGTTTCTCTGGAGTGAAATCATGGCAAGTTGCATTGATGGCTACACAGAGAGGGAGCTTCAAAATAGACCCATGAAATAATTTGGAAGTAGTTCATAGAAAGCAAAGGGTTAAAATAACTTTTTTTTTTTTTTGCCAACAGAAAAATCATTTGCATGCAAGTAGGAGTGGAAAAACAGATTTTCTTGATTCCCAGCCAACATTTTTACCCATCTGAACAAGCCAATCCTATTTGTGGTCATGGTTTAACTCCAGCGGGCAGCTCAGCCCCACTTCAGCCTCTCCCCCAAACCCCTTCAGAGGGATGGGGGAGAGAATTGGAAGGGTAAAAGTCAGAAAACTAATTTGTTCAAATGAAGACTGTTAAATAGGTGAAGGAGAAGCCACACACACAACAAAACAAATCAAGGAATTAATTCACGGCTTCCCGTGGGCAGGCAGGTGTTCAGCCCTCCCCAGGAAAACAGGGATCCATCAGGAATGGTGGTTACTTGGGAATAAAAATTGGACTGAACGGAGAAAATTGAAATGGAGAAAACTCCAAAAGCCCCCATTTCCTTCTTCTCCAGCTTTTCTACTCAGCATGATGCCGTATGGGCTGGGATTCTACGGGGCTGGAGATGACCCTGAGAATTCAAAACAAGGAGGTGGGATATAAGGAAGACCCAAATCCTCCTTGAATGGAACATACAGACCAGAAAAAGTATTACAGGACTTCTCAACTAAGCTGTTACCACCAGTTTTACCCAGCATGGATCTGGAGCTCTTATCCCAGAAGGAAAAACTGGTTATTCTGAACTGAAATATTCACAAGTTGCAGACCTACAAAATCAAAGGCTTAATTTTTTTTCAGCAATATTACGCATTATTTGAATTTTTCCTATTAAACAAATAAAAATCCTCAGAGCAGAAAATTATGTCTAAGAAAAATTCACATTACCTTGTAGAAATAGCAGTCACTGAGTAACCTGACAGGTTTTGCTCCTGATTCAGACTCAATCCAAAGTTTCTTTGTTGCTTTCTATTCCTCTGTGATAATTTCTTTGGTTCATTTAAGCTTAGGCAAAATTAAGCCTTTTCCTTTCTTTTGTCTGCCCTTGTATAGCCCAGGAAACCAACTCAAATCATGTTCATTGTGTTTTTCTGGAGACTGAAATTCTAACCGAAGGAGAGGCTGAGAGATAAATGTTCTGCTTGAAGAATAGCCCTGTCAAATGCATCCCTTTTCCAAAGGAAACTGATTATGAGTTGATTAAACCAGGTCATTTTGAGTTTATTAGACCAGGTGATTTTGATGTTTTCACACCTTTAGCAAGCACTTGAGGGTTAGGGGGGGTTATTTGCAGAACAGTCTAATTCAGAGTTTTAAGAGGAAGCTGGAAATTTCTGCTGAGGAGCCCCCAGTCCTGCCTGCCCTTGCAAATCACACACCTGAGGAAAATCCATCCCATCCCTGGAAGTGTCCAAGGCCAGGGTGGACAGGACTTGGAACAACCTGGGATAGTGGGAGGTGTCCCTGCCCATGGAAAGGGCTGGGACTGGATGATCTGTAAGGTCCCTCCCAACCCACACCATTCCAGGATTTTAGGAAAAGGGTTTGGTGCACAAAAGGAAATTTATTACATATCAAAACCACACTGGGAGCAGTTCTCATGGGCTTTTTGAAAAGGTAGTAGGTGAAGAAATTTTTTGCATCCCACTGTTTCCTGTAAATTCACAGGTTGCATGGGATCCCCCATTAAGGTGGGCGCATGTCCCATCCTTTTCTTCATGCACAGCACCAGGAGACAGCAGCTGGTCCCAGGAAAGGAATTCAGAGGGAAACCTCATCCATGTGACCTGAGAGGTGCAGAGAATTCCTGCTCTTTTGGGAGGAGGAAAAGGAAGTTTAGCAATTGGATGCAATGGATGCCAGTTGCATCCATTCCAAGTGGGAATAGCTGTGTTCCCACAGAGGTTTTGGTGTGGGTGTCCTTGATTTTTGAAAAGCTGAGGCAAGCTGCATCCAGTTCATTTCAGAGCTTGGGAAGTTCAGGCCCAACACGTGATAAAACAGCTGCATTAATGTTGGACTGTGCTTTAGTTGCTGTGTCTCCATGGAGATCCAGCTCCCCACCACTCCTACCTGCACAAGGTTTTCCAAGTATCATGCTTTAAGATTTAATGATTGAAACATTTTATTTGAAATGTAGGCACAGAGAGAACTGTATTTTGTGAGCACTGACCTTGTGAGCTTTTCAATGTGTGGGCTGCAAGATTTAGCATCCTTGCCATCCATCTCAGCTCCTCCTAATCCTCCCAGAGTGCACTCTCCTCATTTGTACCCAGCTGTGGGCAGGAGGCATGGCTGCAGAATGGGAAATGCACCACGGGGCTGACTCTGCTCCAAACCACAAAATTTACCCTCTGAGAAAATTTATTTGTGGTATTTGAATAATAAATAAATTTTGGAGACTGGTGGCAGCTCTGAGCTGTGGCCACGCCTGGTGTTTGTGATTCCCTGGGACAGTGAGAGGATCAGGACTGGGTCAGGTCACTGCTCATGACCACGTGGCAATGGATATCCAGCTGTGGGCACACCAGTCCAGAGGTGAAACCCCTTAAAATGCCCCAATCAATTTTTGTAAAGATGCTGAGAAACATTTATGGGTGGAAAGCCACCTTCCAGCTCATCCTTCAGTGTCACCAACATATGCTACTTTCCTAGGTGGGTTGAAGTGGCAGGAGCTTCATTCCCTTTAAAGGCACAACCCCAGCTGCTCTCCAGACACGGAAGGGAGGCAGTAAACCTCGTCTGATGAAAATCTACTTCGTGTTTGGCTAAATCATAACGTCCAGGAGCGTTCCTTATCTTGCTTTTATAAACATCACAGGGTGGTAAATACAGCACAGGCTCTGGCAGTTTGTTTAACAGCCCTCAGGTGCAATTACTCAGGGGAGTGGTGAGGCTCTGGATCTGTTATTTTTGTTCTTCTCACAGTCATTTCTTCCTGCTGTGCATATCCCAACTTTTGCAGAAAAGATCTTGGCACCGAGTATCTTCTACCTATGGAGACAGACAGCCACTATGCCTGGAAGTGTCCAAAGACAGGGTTTGGAGCAACCTGGGATAGTGGAAGGTGTCCCTGCCCATGACAGGAGTTAGAATGAAATTACCTTTACCACCTTTTTCAAGTCAAACCATTCAACAACACCATGATCATTCAATGATTCTATGGTCATCAGAAATATGTGTGTCATGTTGGAGGAGAAAAACAATTAATTTTTAATAACATTCCTTATCCTCTTCCGATCAAATTACACTTTTTGTCCTATTTCTGAATTGTTACTCTGCAGAAGAAATGGTATTTTAGCATGGCAAGATCATATAGTAAGTTTTAAGTTCTTGGGTTTTTGCCTCCTTCTATTTTAGCCGGTATCATTTCTGTGCTACTGTAAATGAAACTAAGATAAGCCAGTCTGGGACTTTGTTTCCAAAGTCCTTGACCTTACATGTCATTTAAATGCTGCTTTCAGTCTTGGGCAGGGGACAAGAATCATATCACAGAATGGCTGGGGTTGGAAGAGACCCTACATATTATTTTGTTCCAACCTTCAAAGAGTGGCACTTAATTCCCAGTCCCTGTTCAAAATATGTTGAAGAAAGTTTTTCCCAAGGCTATTGCTAATGTAAAAAAGATGATGAATGGTTGAACCAAACAAGGGACTGAAGTGGAAATATCATTTCCTGAAGGCAGCATAAGATACCCATGTAGAGAGTCTTTGTCCTTGAAAGCAGAAGTGGTTGCCACTAAGAGAGTTCAGTGTTCTGAATTTCCTTATCTGAAGAGTTTCTTTACTCATCTTAGAGAGACAGAAGAAAAATCTCTAATCCTATGACTCATTCAGTTTTGCCAATTAAAAAAAAAAAAAAAAAAAGAGAAAAGAAAAACCTGTGGCACTGATTTAAGTATCCAGAGATAAAAGGAGGAGGGGGAAAAAGGAATTTCTCTTGCCTAGGAGCACCAGCTTGGAGCATAATCTGGTGTCTCAATGCTCAGCTTCAGCACTCACCTTGCAGTGTAATTCGGGGAATCACTGAGTCACAGAATGGTTTGGGTTGGAAGAGACCTTAAAGTCCATCCTGACATGGGCAGGGACAACTTCCACTATCCCAGGTTGCTCCCAGTCCCATCCAACATGGTCTTGGACACTTCCAGGGATCCAGGGGCAGCCGCAGCTTCTCTGGACACCCTGGAGGGCCTCTCCACCCTCACAGGGAAGAATTTCTTCCCAATATCCCATCCAAATTTACCCTCCATCAGTTTAAGGCCATTCCCCCTTGTCCTGTCACTACCCGTACTTGGAACAACTCCCTCTTCCTTGTAGGCTCCTTTCTCATCTTCATCCTTCAAAGCAACACAACTTTTTTAACTTTCCACGCTCTCCTATTAGTCTTTTCAGGAACTCTGTTTTTTGATGGATATAAAGTTTCTTCCCAGTTTCAGTTGATGCCCATGTGTTTCTCAGCCTTTGCTGCCTGGAACAGTTTATCCTTCCTGGAATTTACCTGGTGATGTTCAGCCTGTCTCCACCTGCCCTCCTTTGCTACAATAAACAACTCATATCTTGCCATATTTTTTTTCCTTTCAAGTTCTCCCTGATCACATTTATAAGCTTTTTATTGTAGCCAGGATAAAAAAGGTTTAGTTTTTTTTTTCTTTTCTTTTGCATTCTCTGTCACTCTTCCTGCTATAAACTGGAAACCATGAAGATGAAAATATGTTGAGCTTTATTCATTTACAGCAGCTAAAATGTTGTTTTTTTAAAAAAAAAAACAAACAATCACCAAATAATAAAAATATGCTCCCTCAGCAAAAACCTGGCATAGTTTTAGGGACGGGCTGCGACTTTAAAGAGCAACAGAAAGCAAACAACAAAAATGTATCTCCTCTTCTCTCTTCTTATTCTCATTAATAAAATATGATTTTTATATTTTTTGCCCAAGTTAAACAAGGTTCATTCAAGTGCAATATGCTGAGTATTCACTTTCCAGGCCTTGGGAGCAGTAGAGAAAGATAATCACATGTCTTAGTCCAAAGTCAACTGAAGTCTTTGAGGGAAAAAAAAAATACTCAGTTCTGTCCAAATTCCAAACTTTTTTTAATTTGGTCTTTTTCCCATTAAATTTGGGTCGTCATTTCTTGCACAGGATGCATTTTCCCAATAAAAATATTAATTTTAAACATTATCATACACAAGACTTTTTTTTTTTTTTTTTGTGCAACAATGCCAATTTTACTGGAACACCAAAACAATGCCATGCTAATAATATTTGTTTTTAATCAATGGTAGCCTGTAATGCTCACACCAGAAGTGAATGATTAAGCCAAGTGTGACAAAAATATAATTATCAAAATCTTGACTATGTTTCCAAACCTAAATGTGCCTTTTTTTGCATTCCTTCAAATCTCTTAGATCTAATATTAAAAAAATTCAGATCAGTTTGTCTGCTGACTCGGAAATCTGTAATTTATTGACTTTTACTGCCTTTCTTTATAATTATTATTTATACTGGCTTCCAAGCCATTGTCTTTTCTTTCCTTCTTGGTATTTTTACCATTTTCTCTTTGTGTTAATTACTTTTTTTCCTCCCATGTTTCCCATAACTGAGTTGTTGCATCTGTGGTAAATATTGAAAATACAATGCCTAAAGGTAAAAAAGACATGTTCAAATCAGCTGACATTAAACAAAAGCAAGACTCGTAGTCCTTGTGGCAAAGACAATAAAATAAGAAATAACCTGGTATAAATAAGGCTAAATAGAATTATGGCTTAGCCTAACCCTCTGAAAGAGTGATAAAGAAGGGAAGGGAAAGGACCAAGGAAATTCAAAAGGGGAAAAGGAATGAAATTATATGAAATTCCATTATCAAGCCTGAAGTGGAATTGATGCTTGAGACAGCTTTGAAAACTGTATGTGAGGAAAAGCAAAAAAAAAAAAAAATAGAATTATTAATAGAGAAACAGCATAAGATATTCAAAAGGATGCTGAGTCCTGTTCTAGTGTGGTTTGGATCTTATTCATACAGTTTTACAGACATATTTTTTGCAAACCTCCAGATTTCTCCACCATAAGAAAAACCTCATTATTAATAGTGAAACTATTAAAACAGTGAAAATATTTATGAATTTTTAGAGTAAGAGAAAAGGATTGTGAGACCAACGACACAGCGACATGAGAGCCAAATGTCTCCTGGTTATAAATAAAAATGAGAAAAGGACATAAACCTCCCCAAAACTCAACCTCCAGAAAAGCCCAGCAAACAGAATCAGCAATTAAGAAATTGAGATTTGCCATGGTTTGCACCCTGATGTGTGGGAGGATGATGCTCTCCTTAGGGTCTCTTTTTGCCAACAGGTACCCTCTGATCTTCTTGGAGGGCAAAGAAAATCAGAGAATTTCACAATGACCCCATTTTAAAAGATTGATATTTTTCAGTATAAATTTTATGGGTATGCTCAAATATAATAACAAATATACTCCAACTTCTAAAAGCACTTTCTGGTGCTTTGATTACTTTCTGGAACTTGAACTCATCTGGTTCTGTCTTTCTGGCTTCAGAATGGAAAATAAGTGAAAACAAAATCTCTTGATATAAATCCTACAAAATTAGGGGATCTGGAATGGTGTTTCCAAGGCAGCAGTAACAGAAATAATTTTCAGAAATTGTTGGAAGGTTTCAATTTAATTTTTTTTATTCACTTAACAAAACTAATGTAAAAAAAATAATTTTGAGAACAGTTCAGTCTAACAATGGATTGATTCCGTATTTAAACCTTTTAAACTGACCATCCCTCCCTTTCATTTGTTTACATTTCCTTCCACAGATGAAAAAACTTTATTGCTATAAATTCATTACCCGGTTCTTCTACTCATCTTTTTTCTGTTCATTCACTGCTTAATGATATGACAATTATAGTTTGCAAAAGTTCTGATGCCTCTTAAATTATGCTTTTTGGGCAAAACTGGAGGTGTTCTGACATCAGGCATGTACCTGCTGTGAATTACATTGCAGCTTTGGACACAGTGCAGAAAAAAAAACATTAAAAAATAAATATTAGAAAGAATACAGATTCCATGTGAGCCAGGCAGCTTGAGGATGTAAAATAATAATCAGATTACTCCCACCTGACTGAAATGAGTGCTCCCAGAATAGATATTTGAGTAGTCATTCTTAATTGGTTTATATGTCAAAAAAAAATATTCAGACTTTTCAGAACCTTTAGGACATCTTAACTCATCCCAAATATCTCAGGAACAATGTGTAAGAATTGACATGCAAAGCTTCATAACCTTGAGTTTTGTTGTGTAGGAAGATGGGATAACCACTGGGGCTCTGAATGTTTATCTGAGGATCAAATTATATTTTTATGGAGTCTGAAATTTCTATTCCTGCTCTAAATCAGACTGATTTTCTACCCCATGAGCAGCCAGTTTTAGCTTTACTTGTGGCGTTGTAATTTATTTCTCCATAGCCTGGGATGCAATAATTATGATTTATCTAGAACTAGTCTGTTGCTAAATGGCTCTTCTTTATTCTGCATGACAACAGCAAAAGCTGATTTTCTGGATTCTCCCAAAAGACAAGTTTATAAAAGTGACCAAGAGTTTTGCCCCTTTGGGGATGTGGGGCTGTAAACACTGAGTTTTTGACAATAGCTGTACAGGACTGTAGCAATCAGGAAAAACATTTTAATCACCTCTTCCAGGGGTTCAAACCTGAGATATTGATGCCTGTCTTGGTTTGAAAAGACAGGTGTCCGCTAAGGAAGGAGCCTCCCTTGAAATGGAAAATATAAACCTCCTCCATCTGAATTATTAGGATTTTGAAATTAATGGGCTCTCAGGCAAAGATATGGGAGGAGGAATAACAGTTCTTTATTAGGAAAATAAAAATGCAATAGTACAAAAATAAAAACAAAAAAAAAAAAACCAAAAAAAAAAACAAAAAAAAAAAAAAAAAAGGAAACAAACCACTGACAATCAGAATAGGCCCTGGCAGCCTGTGGGTCAGGGTGGTGGCAGCAGTCCCATCCCATGGTGGCTCAGCCCTCCTGCAGTGCCAGCTGTGCTTCTGCTGGAGCAGGGATCCTGGACAAGGCTGGAGTTTTCCTCTGAAGCTCCAGGGCTGCTGGAGATGGGCCTGGGCTTCCTCTGGGAATGCAGTGGGGAAGAAAGCTGCTCCCCTGGGAATGCAGTGGGCAAAGGCTGCTGTGGTGCTGCAGGAGTCAGATTGTATCCAGGTAGGAATGCTTGGCTCCTCCCCCTGGGTGGAGCCTCTCCCCATGGGATGATGGAATTTTCTCAGCCATGCAGGGACACTCACTGGCCATGAACCGAAGAGATCTCCTAGAGGGAGGATTGGCTGTGGGAGAGATAAATAAAACTGCCCAGTTAACAGGAGATAACTGCCCCACCTCTGACAGATGGGAATAGAATACACACATATCTTACCACACAGGACAATGCCCCAGAAGTGTTGGAGTTACTTTCCTTTCTGTCTGTGGGGAGGAGTTGTATGTGGGAACCCAAACTCTCCCAAGACAACAGCGTGTCCTCAGCTGGCATTTACTCCGTTGCTTCTTTAGAATTACAAAGGCAGAGGTGAATAAATAATCCACGCTTTTTAGTCTTTTTTATCTGGATGCCAGGAATATGATGGTGTTGTTGCAGATGTGGTGGTTTTAGTTTGGAATTAGGTGGAAACACTAATTTTGTGTAGTGGTTTTTGTTTGCTAATATGAGATTTTGTTAATTTTAAGGGGTTTTTGGGTGGTGAATTAATGAGTGTGGTGGGTTTTAGTGTTGGTTTATTATTAGTGTAAGTAGGCTTAAATGTAAAGTAGGACTAAAACTTTACAAGAATAAAGAAAAATTTATTAACAGTAATTAAAGAAAGAGTAGTGAAAATTAGGATAAAATTTTTAGAACACTTTTTTCCTTCTCACAACTTTTTTTCTCATTGACAATGTAGAGAAATAAAACCTTAAAGAAATAAAAGCTTTACATTACGTCCCTAAATGTTTCCTATACAGAACCATAGCACCAGGTCAGTTCTGAGGAAAAATTTAGGGGTATTTTTGTCACTCTCAGCTTACATGCACCAGCCACCAGTAAAACCCTTTATAAAATGACCCTGAAAAGTTGAATCTGACACGGGGACCTATTGCAGTGTGAATTTAATCAATAACCCAGAGCTCAGGTCATTCCATCATCTGGGAATAGAGAAGAAGGAAAGCTCCCTGGTGGAGATTCAGCTTGAGATTTGGGTGTTTACATTTAGGCAATAGATGCAGATATCTCCATGTGGGTGAGGCATTTATATTCTCATGACAGTAATTAAAACCCCAGTCAATATAATTAGTGGAGCTTACAGAGTGATTCAATAAACAAACACATTGGGACTTTGAGATGAGCTCAGTAACTTCTCAGGATCTATTGGTGCTACTGACGTTCTGTATTGAGCATTTATTACGTAGTTCATTGGTATCAACATGATTTTATATAAATATATAAATATAAACCCATAAAAATATAAAATATATTGATATATTTATATATAAATATATACCTACATATGTTTATATTCATATCAATATAACAGTATAAATAAACTTATCTTCTTATCAAGATAACCAGACTTAAAAAACACAAACTAAGCAATTAAACTTCATTATCTATAATACAAATTTCAATAGTGTGGTTTGAAATGCCTTAAGGTGTTTGGAGCCAGCTGGGATGCTCATGGATATTTATAATGGCATTGGATGTCTGCAGAGGACAACCCTAGACCAGGTTTCTCCAAGCCCTGCCCAACCTGGCCTTGGACACTTCCAGGGATGGGGCAGCCACAGCTTCTCTGGGCAAATCAGAATCATTGGCTTTTCGCAAGCAAAATTAATTTTCCAACTAAGATATATTTTCTTTTCTTTTTTTTTTTTTTTTTTTTAAGAAACTCTGCAGTACCACAATGCAGAAATAATTTTGTTAGTATCATTTTACTCCTGCAGGCTTCATAGAAAGAAACCAGGGGGGGAAAAAAAAAGAAAAATAAAAAATGGGGAAATGTGTGAGGGAAAAATTCAGCAGTTTTCAGACAAACAGCATCCTTCTATTCAGTGGATGCCTCATGCCCAGATCCTTCCTCAGGAAGTTTACAAATGCTCCCTGCTCTGCAGAAATGACCTTTACATGCCATCAGAAAAGAGTGACTGCAAAGAATACATGACACCAAATGCATCCCCCAAAAGCAAATGCCACCTCCTCATGTAAATGTCAGCAGGCAAATCTTTGGGCAGGAATGCTGATGGGCAAAGTGGAGCCCTGGAGCACCAGCACAAGACAAGCTCCAGGAGTTCAAGCCATGTACATTTATTTTTTGAAAGACTCCTAGTGTTTATTTTGTCTTGTTAGGATTTTTCTGGGAGTCTCAATGATTGACAATCCCTAATTAGCAAAGGAAACTTTGAAAAATAACAAGCTCTGCAGAAAAGACAAAGTTAACACTTATATTTCAGGGTAAATTAAATAATATGAAAATACCTTATACCTTTATCCCTGTCTTATATATATTGTAAATTTATTTTTCTTTGGTTGGTTTAGACTAAGTCTCTGTCTCTAAATTATTAAATATGCCAAGCATGGAGTAGATTTTACTTCAGAATAAATGTGACATCTGTAAAAGTCATCTCTGAAAGTTTTTTTTTATTTTCTACAGTGTCTATTTCCCCCCCCTATTACAATGAATTAAGATATTTCAATATAATCTCAGCATGTTTCTCTGAAAAGAGAAAAGAATGGAGAAGAAAAATTTTCATGACTCCTTAAAACGGATATCAAGTGTTATCATCCTTTGCACACATATTTTATTCCTTCCTCATGGACTCTAATTACTGCACAGTCTGTAAGAAGTTGAAAGGAAGATTCTGTCCCTGGAGCCCTGCTGACCCACATTGTCAAATCTCCTTTTTCAGAGAGCTACCACAGTTTAAATCAGCTGAAAATCTGCTCCCATAAATTGTTCTCTGCAACAAGATCTCAGATACATTGCTAGTCCTTCATCTTTAATTAACTTTCTCTGTAACAGCATTAATGCAGAAGCATCAGAATAAAGAAAGGACAAGGCACTTTCTTCTTGAAATCCTTCTAAGAGGTTTCTCCAAGTGCTGTTGAGATGGACACTCTGAATCTGTGTAATTCATAGAAGGAACTATTCCATGTGTGGAATAACAAACATTCAAAACTAACAGGATAAAAAAAAAGTCTTAGTGTCTGAAAGGCTTCTCTTAGAGAAAAGAAAACTGAACCTAAAGTGAAAATTTCAAAGCAGTAGGGAAGATTAGTTCTGCCTTTCATGATCTTATTATTGGCTTCAGCAGAATAAAAGAAAATCTCAAGGCAAAAAGAAAATTGACTTTGCCAACACACACACTCCATTCAGACATCTCTTGGTGCTTTCATGTTGTCCCATTTCTCAGCTGGAGAATCATCAACTGTGTCAGTAATTTTTCCTAATCATTGTGAAAAGACAAGAAAGACATTTCTGGCACGAGAATAAATAGATTTTTACTGGCCACCAGTACACTTAGGCTATGCTTAATTAGGTGTTTTTAAGCAGAACATATTCTAAGCCAAGCTTTTAGCAGGTTGAAGATACCAACCAGGATGGTTAATTTTAAGAGAGTTTGATTAACTAAAATACAATTGTTTCAGTAGCAGAAATCTGGAAGTGGAATGAGATTACCTCAATAATCAATGGGGAGAAATATAAAATAGATCTTACATAGGATGGTGTGAATTGGGTGTTCATTTCTCCTGTATCATTTCACATGGAAAAACAAATGCTTCAGCTGGACATCAAAATTGTGGACAGCTAAAAGCTGGGATGTGAGAGCAAGGTATATCCAATAGAAATTCCAAAGGGACATTCCCCTGACCCCTTTGCTCTCATCAGGTATTTGGTCCATCATGACTGCAGAGTGTGTTTAGGAATTTGGCACAAGTCTGCTTGGTGTTTGCTGCTTTGTTCCCAAGTCCCACATTCCTTTTTGGGCTCTAGAAATAAAAAAATAAAAAATAAATTTAAAAAAAATCAGAGGAAAAAAAAAAAACCCCAAACATCCAACCAACCCCTTCCTCAAGAAAGAGAAACCAAACAAACATACTTTTCCTGGAAGGAGCAGATCAGCCACACTCATTTGGAGACCTTCAGCTATTTTTTCCAAGGCTGGACAGTCTTTCTCTGGCTGTATTTAACTGCAGGAAATAATTTTATCTCATTACAGTGAAAGTCATTTAACACTGACTTTCCTTGATAGAGAATACTCAGTAGTGACTAAGACAAATAAGAAAAAAAGATCAAAGAGCAGCACTGTCCATAAGTAAGAATCTCTTAAAATCTGCATGCTAGGTAGCCTACAATCCTGAAAAAAAAAAAAAAAAAAAAAAAAAAGAAAAAAAAAAACAGAATCAAGATGTTTTGTACATTTAAACTGAAGTTTCTGATCCTTTTATCCAAAGTAATGAAGGAGTGGCCAAATTCCATGTGCCATGCAAGGATCTCTGCCTCCATGCTCAGTCCTGTGCCCATTCATCCCTTGGCAGACTTAGCTGGGTTGTCAATCAGTGTTGCCATGACCAGTAGAGCAGAAGAATATAGACAGGACTAGAGTACTGACTCCAAGAGCTGAAATTAAGCAGGAGAACAGAGCCAAGACTTTACTCAGCCAAGAAGCCGACATGAAACCACTCTTGGGAAAGGTGCATAGGGCGGTGAGGGCTGAAAATCCAGCTGGAGTAACATCAGAGATTAAAAGTCACTTTTTTGGTATCATTTGCCCGGGATTAAATACTCTTTAGGCTGGCCTGCCATGTTCCCTTGGAGCATGACAAGGAACTTGGGGAATTTACAGATTCCTATTGGAATCAGATTCCTATTTCTCCTTATTGGGAGAAAACATTTGGGATTTTTCTGTGGAGTAAGAAGGGCACAGGTGAGGAGTGATGGTTTGGGTTGTTCCTCCACCACAGTCCCAAGGCATGATTGTGGCTCCTGTAAATATCTCCACTGCAATATTGAAGGAGTTTTCTCTACCACCAGTCTTTGTCAAGACTCAGGGTCAAGAGTTTCCATTAAAACTTGCCAAACACTATCAGAAGTCCAAACTAATACAGATCTTTTTTCCTGAATGTATACACTTGGTGTGTATATATTGATATCATATGGATATAGATAGATGATAGATATATAGATGATATAGATAAATATTAAATAGAGATATATATAAATATAGATAGATGTAGATAGATGTAGACATCTCCTTTGGAAATATATAGACTGCAAGATCAATTTTCAGTTGCACCGTTAATATGAGCTTTAGTCTTGCTTTCCAAAAGAACTGAGCATTTAAAATTATTAAGCTATTTAAACTACTTAAACTATTAAAGCCCAGGAAACCAAACAGTGTAGAAAGACCCTTGTGGTTCCACACTCCTCAAGGAGTGAAGTTTAACTGGATACCAATTAAAATTGCCCCAATGCCATATGCTCCCCACATCTTCCCAGACCTGACGTGTGCTCAGAATCCATCCACAGGTCCCTTTGATCAGGGGATACTTGTCTGGCTAAAAGTCAGAAGGATTTTCATTCTTCAGTGACTAAGCAGCTTTTGAAAATATAAAGTGTGCTCCCCAGGGCCCTGGATCCCTTGGGAATAAAACATGACAATTAAATCTCTGTCATCATGGCTGCAAAAAGATGAGTAACAGGCAAGTGTGGATTTGCCAAGCAGGAATCATCTTAAAAAAGTCTGACCTTTCTTAGACACTTTCTAAAAAAAAGAAAAACAAAATGAGGAGATGTACTGTGGCATTGGTAGGGCTTCTAACATTATCTTCATGAGAGTTTAATGAGAAATTAAGGAAAAGAGGCCTTGGTGAAATGAATACACACTAAGGATCATTCCTCTCTAGTCCATTCTCAAGGAGTTGTCAGCAGAGTAATGCCCAAACTCAGAGGGATGGGGCTTGGAGCAACCTGGGATAGTGGAAGATGCCCCTGCCCATGGCAGGGATTTCAAACAAGATGATCTTTAAGGTCCTTTCCAACCCAAACCATTCTGTGATCCTGTGAAGTTGGGAATCGCATGAGTTTCAAGCCCAGAAATGCGAAACTATGAAAAGAAATCCTTGATAATTCACAGATGAAGAAAAATACTATCCTATTTTTATGTGCCTGTTTAATGAGCTAAAGCAGAATTTGATTTTAATAGCAGTGATCCAACTTCTGCTTTCTTTGAAAAATGCAGTACTTTCAGCTTTTCCATAGTTTGCCAATCCTCTTTATTGCTTCTCCACTAATTACATTTGGAATATATCATCACATCAATATGATTCATGCAACCTGACTTCAAACTCTCGTTTTCAAATGCCTAAATCTGAACTGGTCAGAACCCTTCCGCAACAGTGGAGACAAATCAACACCTCCAGAGGAGAATTCATCTCCATGTATTACAGTTACAAAATGGTCACCAAATTAATCAATTTCTGGAGGCAACTTCTCCTATTTTATCTCTATTTTCTATAAACAGAAAGAGTTGCTCCTGAGCTTAGAACAACTTAGGGTTGCATCCTTAACATTTTAACATTGAAAAAATGGGCTATGAATCACCACTCGAGTTGCCTCACTCCTCTGGTTTATTGAAGTACGAGACTGTGCACAAGTTGTAAACATTCCATAACCATCTAATAGTTGTGTTGTAAATGTTACATCTCATGAGGGCAATTCCTCCTTAGAAGAAATTTTGTCCTTTTTCTTTCCCCTTAAGCATCCAACAAGCAGGAGGTTCTCAGGCAACAGAGGAGGCAACAGGAAACACCTTCCAAATAAATGATGTTCTTAATATTCTATCAAAACAAGTCACCAACTTTCCCCAGGTGCAATTTATGGTCATTTCCACACCTGTTTAATCCTGCTGATTTGTTTTTCTTCCTTTATAGAGCTGTTTAACAGAGCCTGTATTTCTAATTCCCTCTTTTATTTTTCCTCATAAATATTATTTCCACCCTAGAGAGCCACGAACCTTTATCTCTTACTGCAGCACATGAGGTACTGTGGTAGCTACCCTGCTCACATCAGGGATGTTAGTCAGCTTTCAGGTGTCAGCCTGATTCTGAGTGAATTTTCAATTTTTTTTTCAGGAGAATGGAAAAATATTTAAGGGAAAAGTCTTGGTTTTAGTCCACTGTAAAGGAAAATGATCAAACACACCATGGTTCAAATATTGCCAAAATCTCCCCTCAGTGTTCTTGAGTTTAGATAGGGAAAGCTGTGCATTCAGTCCTTATTTTAGAAAATTAATCCTTATTGTAGACCCAAAAAAGTCTTTATTTTTGACCCAAAAAGGTCTTTATTTTAGGGAAAATAAATGGGAACTGAGGAACACAAGAAGGAGAAAGAGCATGTCTTAGTGATGTACAGCCAAGCATCAACCTTTGCATGGCATTTCAAAGACATTGAAGATTTGCTAGAGACTTCCAAAGAATTAAAGGAGATCAGATTTATCTCCCTTTCTAATAGCTCTCAAGTCAACTAAAATTCCCAGTACTCCAGGGAAGGTTTCTGGATTGCTTTGTTTTATATTTTCTGGAATAATTATTAAGTAAGGAGTTCAAAATTTAGCCAAAGAGCAGCACTGGCTCCCTTTTCCAGTTGAATTGTACATTTAAACACTTAAACAGCTTTCTAATATGGCACATTAGGTAATGCTCAGCTTCTTTGTTTTACTTAAATTGGGATTTCCAGGTGCTGAGTTTTACCTCGTGTTTTCCATTCCTGTGATCCCCCATTTTGATGGAAGCACCATAACAGGAAACAGTGGGGTGGTTAAACCTGGCTCAAAGCCAACAAACCAAATGAGGCAGGCAAAGAAGAGTGACAAAAAGTTTGGTTTTGTTTTTTTTTTTTTTGATATAAATGCATGTATTTAAGAGCAGGATAGGAATTGTGACATTGTTTAGAGGAGCTGGCTGTGCACATTGTCCAGAGCAGGTTAACCTCTTCCCCAAGAAGTGCATAATGTGGAAATGAGGAATTGTGGGATGGAGGCAAAATGTAGATATTTGTCATACAGACATCCAGATCTGAACTGTTTCCCTTCAGTCAGTGGAAAGAAAAAAGCCCTTTCACAGGGTCATTCCACCAGAGTATCTCAGTCATAGCCCAAATAACCTTTTTTTCTCTCCAGTGGTTATTCCAAGGGTCTGCACTATGACTAACTCAGCTGCAGACAGCTAAAGCCCAGTGAAATTATGATTACTTGGGAGAAATTATTTTTCTATTCCATTGCTTATTTGGGAAAACAAATGAGCAATTCTCTCTTTCTCCAAACTAACCCAAAATATAGATGTGACTATGAATTTACAGGAACTCAACAGACAACAGCATCTTGTAAGCCCACTGAGTAAGTAATATCCAAGTGGCAGCAGGAGAATTCAGCCTGGGAGCACATTTGGATTTAGATCAGGTCTGTAGAATGTCAGGCTGTTCTGGAGGAAATTTAGAAATGACCATTTGGTGAACTCCCACAGCTGGCTCTGGAAGTGCCTCAGGATGCAGCCTAGAAAGCCTTAAGCCATATCTGCACTGGGGAATGAATTCACTGCAGGGAGATTTCCCTGCTCCCAGCCCAAATGGAAACTGCAGCTCATGCCCATCCTGTTTAAGTTCAACCATCTCTAAATCACAGTGCTGCATCACCTGACAGCAGTTCAGCCACAGCTTCTCTGGGCTCTGCAGAGTGCATCTGTGGCCCTGGGAAATAATTACCATTTTAAAAAGCATTCGGATAATTGTCCAACTAAAAATGTCTGATATAATGTGAAGGCTGTATCACAACCCATAAGGGAAATGTTTTTATAGCAATCTAAGGAAATTAAATGCATGTCTAGAAGTCAGATGGAGGTGTGTGATCGTTGTCATGACCATGGTGGTGCCTGCGGTTTAGCAGAAATTATCTTATCCATCAATTTTTCACT
Source organism: Anomalospiza imberbis (assembly GCF_031753505.1). Classification (NCBI taxonomy): domain Eukaryota; kingdom Metazoa; phylum Chordata; class Aves; order Passeriformes; family Viduidae; genus Anomalospiza; species Anomalospiza imberbis. Next base: position 149,284,750 of record NC_089681.1, read on the forward strand.
GGGAACTTGTGCTAAGGTGATATAACAGGAGCAAGAAGGTCTCCTGCAGTGGGAGCAGCTGAAGTGGGTTCCTTTGGCTTTTCATAGCAAAAGCCATGCAGAAATGTGTCTCTTTAGTGCAGGTGGAAAGACATGAACCTCTTCAGCAAAGCCGATAATTCTTATTTACAACAATATTTTAGAAGTGTCTATTTATTGTGTTGGGGTCGAGGCCATGGCACAGGGTGGCCAGAAAAAGTGTGGCTGTCCCTGGATCCCTGGAAGTGTCCAAGGCCAGGCTGGATGGGACTTGGATCACCTTGGGAGAGTGGAAGGTGTCCCTGCCCATGACAGGAGGTTGAAATTTGATGGTTTTTAAGGTCCCTTCCAAACCAAACCATTCTGTGATTCTATGATTCTTTGATCATAATTTGTGTTGCTCATGAAGCAGTTCCATGTGCATTAATCACCTGGAGTCATTGGCAAAAGCTCCTCTCTGTTTTTCAGGGAAGGACCCTTCCTGCCTTCTCCCTCTAACTCCATTCAAAGAAATAATTGACTTGAAAAGTAAAATCCTAGAATAAAAAAAAAACAAAACACCTGTCTTTGATGATCAGTGACAGGACACGAGGGAATGGTTTGAAGCAGTTTCAGGAGAGGTTGAGGCTGGAAATCAGGAAAAGGTTCTTCCCCAGAGGGTGGTTGGGCATGGCCCCATCCAAGGCTGCCAGAGCTCCAGGAGCTTTTGGACAATGCTCCCAGGGATGCACAGGGTGGGATTGTTGGGGTGTCTGTGCAGGGCCAGGAGTTGAACTCGATGATCCTTGTGGGTACTTTCTCACTCAGGATATTCTGTGACTCTTTGATTCCAAGAGTTGCCCAAACAGAAGCCAAACATTGAGATTTGGGCAGTAGGATAGATTTGCAGAAAGATATTTTGTAAAAACGTATCCTTCAACCAGTTACTGAACCACCCCTTTTATTTGGCCAAGACACAGGATGCTAAAACCAAAAGAGAGAAGCACCATTGCTTGTCAGGGTTGGACACAGCTGGTTTTATTTTTGGCTTTCTGCGAGGCTACAAAGGGCTGCCGCCTCACATGGTTCAATGGCTTCAAACAAACAAGCACCAGTTCATCTCAAACAGGGACTGGATGTTGAGCAATGTTTGCAAACAGTGAATAATGCTAAAGGGCACAGCCATGGCTGAACTTTAGAATTCAGCTTGATGTTTGTCATTTATTTTGTATTTGTTTTGGAGGAGGGAATTCAACCAAATGCTAATGATGATTGAAGTTCAGGAATGACAAGTTAAACTCACTGATGTGTTGTACCAGAGACCAAATATAAAACATCATGGCACGCAAACACTCAGAAATTCCTCTTTTCAGGGAAATTGTTTGTGGTTTCTGTAGGAGTTTACCAATCCCATGGTTATGGCTTAACATGCACAGCCTGGAAGTTAAGAATGGGAATCTTTTGGAAATTGGGACAGCTGATTGAATAGCAGGATGTATTTCATTTGGTGTTCACATGGCTATCATGGGCTGAAACCAGTAGACAAGTTTTACCCTTTTGCAAGAGACATGAAAATACCAACTTACACAACAGTTTTAACTCAGAGAATAAATAAAATAAACCAATAAATCTAAAGATGGGGCTGATCTCAAAACTCCACTTACCCAAGAGGCACTACAGCACAAAATCAGATTTTTCTGACATTCATCAAGGCAGTTGCTCTCACATGTGCATTGTGCCCTTTTGAGTATTAATCAATAATGAAAATCAGAATTTGGCTGTGATCCAGGGATGGTGCTGGCCTGAAGAATGTGGAAGGTTTCATAACTGAGCCAACCCTTCACATGGCTGCTCTTCCCAGCAGTGGTGATTCTCTGGTGCCTGGAGCAGGTCGGGTCCCACTGCCTGGTCCCACCACTGCTGGGATGCCAAGGGTGGCGTTTACCAGTAGATGTCACTGGTGGAGCACTGGGAGGTGAGACACCCACCACAGGCTGTCCAAAACACGAGCTATGGACCTGGTGATCTTCTGATTGTACAAGGAGCACACACAAACACACAGGAAAAAAGACCTGGAGCTTCAGGATTTTTATTTTTGCTGTTTTTATTTATTGCCTTGACAGCAATACTTGGGAGGGAGAGTTTCAGACTCTCCAGAAAATGAGGCAGCAATTTCCTCCTCTGAAACATTTATGTGGCTATTCTGGGAAGAAAGGAATTGCAGGAGAGCAGGTTCACCTTTCTCTGCTCATTTTACGTTCTGCTTTTCTTGCTGTGAAAGCACAGCTTGCACTTAGGAAATGTGTTCTGGGTGAATGATGCCCAGTGCAGGTTCCTCTCCACTTCCACCTGAATGCCAAGAGGAGTCTCTCCAGAAGAAAGTGGTGTGTGCTGAAAGATTTATCTACCTACAATCTAAAATAAAAGATCCCAGCAACAGCACTCAGGAGCACAGAGCACAGGATGGGAGTGTGTGTGACCTTTAGCTGAAGTTTTCACTGAGGCGTTACTGAAATGGGGCAAGATGAGACTTTACCCTCAATTAACCAGTCTGGATCCAGAGAGGCACCACTGCCTCCAAACTCTGGACTCCAGGCTCAAAGGTTTGTTATTTTGGTCCTGAAGGGCTGTGCAAACCCAGAAGCCAAAGGTTTGTTTCCACCTCAAAATTTATTTTAAAAAGAAAGAAAAAAAATATTATGTAACAACAAGTACCAAATAAAAGAGTACAAAAAAAGAGGAGCAACAACAGCATGGGATTGATCTGCATAAATATAAATGTGGATTGTTTTCTAGGCTGCCTTTCAGGTAGAGGAAATCTAATCAGGATGTTCAGAGGTGTACAGGTCCTAAAATAAGTGTCTAAAATAGACCAAGTGAATGAGGCCATGGAAGTTTGGCGGTTTTATTCAATCTGTTTTTGAGCTCTCCATCCTGGACATGGAGGTCTGCACTGGATGTGTGTAAACTCAGAGGTTTCCCATCAAGAAAAAAGGCTGGGTCTGAAAATTAAGTGTGTGTAAAAAATGTAATTTCCACCATAAATGAACCCCAAAGTGCCTTATACAACCCCAAAATTCTGATACAAGCTATTAATACCTGTGGATAAAGTGAGCATGATCTGTTTCCATACACAGTACTAATTCTAGGGCTTCAATCCAAAGCTAAGAGCTTCACAAATCCTCCTAGGAAACAGTTTAATTTCATTGATTACTATTTAATATTCAGAGTGGGTATTCCTTTTCACTGTGGCAGCAGATATCTAAGTCAGCAGTTTTACTTCAATTTTCATTTGCATTCACTTCTGTTTAACTTCTGTGTGTGTGTGTGTGTGTGTGGTGAGGAAAAGCTTTGGAGAGTGGAGTAAAAAGATTTCACTGGGCCTGAGCACCTCATGCTAAGCACTGATTACCAGACTTTCTCTTGTATTTAATAAGAAATTCAGTCTAAGTCATTTGTTTCCTTAAAACTTTGAAAGTTATTCCTCTATAACTAAAAGAAGCCATCTGATTCATCAGGGCTGCTCCATAGATCAAAATAATTGCTTGGAGGTGGAAGGAAGAAACACACTGACTCATCAAGACAGAGGTTTTAGTGAACTATGAGCCAGGATTTTTCTTTCATTTATACTAATAAAGTACTTTTTAAAGTGTCTTGCACGTAGCAGGATGCAGAAACAATTATGAAATGGATCTGATGTCTGCATTGTTAGGAACACTCACAAAAAGAACATTGCTTCAAAAACAACGATCCAAGCTCATTTTTCTTCCATCTCTGGCAGGATATAACCTGTTACTAAAAACTCCTCCATAACGTGTTCCCATGATGTTGGCAATAAATGTTGAAGTCTATAACACGGGAGGACTTTCAGCTTCAGAAATACTGGAAGTATAAGAATTGCAAAACCTGCTAAATGCCATTGATTACAATTAATGGAAAGAATTAATAACACTTCCCTAGCTGGTCTGAAAAATTCTGAGGGGAGATCCTGAAAGTGATGCTGCATCCATGACTGTAACAGGGCGAGTACCTGGTTGTGGAATCCTGGGATTATTAAATTGGAGGTGCTTTGCCACTTCCTCTTTAGATCCCTGGACAATAAGGAAGTTTCACAAACCATCCAACCAGGTGGCATCAGCCCACTGGAGAGAGCAAAATCCAGCACTCACTTAAAGACACCAGTGAACAACCCAACATGGTTTGTTTGGAATCACAGAGACATGGAATTATAGAATGGTTTGGGTTGGGAGGGACATTAAAAGGTCATCTAGTCCAACTCCCCTGCCATAAGCAAGAACATCTTCAACTAGATCAGGTTTCTCAGAGCTTTGTCCAACCTAACCTTCCATGTTTCCAGGGATGGAGCATCCACCACCTCTCTGGACAACATTTCAGTGTTTCACCACATAAAGTAAAAAAATTTCTCCTTTATGCCTAGTATAAATTGACTCTTCTGCAGTTTAAAACCATCTCTTGTCCTATCACCCCATGCCCTTGTCCATGGTCCCTCTCCAGCTCTCCTGGAGCCCCTTTAAGCCCTGGAAGGAGGTCTGAGGTCTCCCCAGAGCCTTCTCTTTGCCAGGTGAATACTCCCAGTCTTTCCTCATAGTGTTCTATCCCTCCCACCCCTTTCTCCATGTCTCCATTTCTGATGGATCCTACCCACTTTGGGGTTGACAAGGATTTAGACAAGGGTGGGCAAAGGTGTTCTGGGTGGATTTGAGCAACCCCGAATTTTGAATGCAATGAGAGGAGGAGCAGGAAGTTCAGATTCTTCCTCTGACTCTGCACCCAAGATCTGTAGCTCACAAATCCTCGGCACAATACTTCCAATTAGGTCCTTGGATGCCGGAATCATTTGAATCAGGCTCTGCAGCTTAATCTTCAGAAAAATCCCATAAATAAAATATACAGTGGAAATCATTTGCCTTCTTATTACAGCTACAAACAGACTAATGGGCAAATAAATGAGTGCAATCAAACCAAATGTTCTCTTGGTTATTTCATGGGAGGCAAAAGCCATCTGCAAATAAAATCAGACATGTTTTGTGAGTTTGAGATACACAAGTGTTTTGGAAGGATAAACAAAGTAATGAAACCTGACTGGTGTGAAATTCATTTTAATTCAGAAGAGGAAAAAGAACCATTTATATGGGAGCTCAATAAAACAGGCAGCATCTCAGGGAGAAGTGTGTTGAGAACTGGAGGTGCCACTGTGTGCTGAGGATCAAGACTCTTTTCCACCCAAAATTGCTGTCTTATTTGCTTCTCTGTGCTCCTTGGGAGGTGAATCCAAGCTGACAGGAGATGGGAAGAACTGAATTGTTAGTGTTTTCTTTCATAAATATTCTGTTTTTGTTATATTTCACAAAAATTGTACAGAGCTTTATAATTAAAAGTCTTTAACTTAACATCTAAGTTAAGAGCTATGGAAAAGAGCAGGTCAGGGAACAAAAAAGGCAAAAATACCTCTATATCTTTAATTTTTGCTTTTCATTTCACCATTCCCTAGCTAACAAGGGAAACTGCCTGAATCAGGGTGTTCCAGTGGTATTGCACCTCAGTCTGAGCCTTAAAAGGCATCAGCAGAAGTATTTAGGGATGTTCAGCACTGGGATCTTCAGGCACACTGACAGTGTGAGCTTTCAGCTCAGCACAAGTGTCAGAAATGTCAGTAATTCCTGAAGAGGGAGTTTGGAACCTAACAAAACATTACTGAGTTTCTAACAGCTTTTCCCATTAGAGTTCTGATGTGTAGTAAAGAAAACTCCGGCACACTGGAGTTATTTTAGAGCAGTCCCTGCAAGCAAACATTTAGTTCATAGTAAAAGAGAGTGCAAGGAACCTCTCTTCACTTTTAGAAGAAATAAATTATACAATCCAAAGTCCTCCAAGTGACAATTAAATTAAACAGATCAGTCAACCCAGACCTGAGAGAATTCTCAGAAGAAAAAATATATTTGTCTTGCTGAGCTCAAAATCTCACACACAGAGGAGCTCAGCCCCTGTATATGACCTGATTTCTGAGTCTTCCTGTTGGTATGATCCCTTGGCGATAAAGACACCAAAAAACACCTTGGAGAAAAATTCAACAGGCTCAGCTTGGAGACCTGGAGCCAAACTCTGTCCTGAGGGTTGTGAGTCTCAGTGGGGATGGGCGAGAATGGCAAAGTTTAGTGATCGGCTTAGTGGGCTGAACATTGGACTGGATGATTTTGGAGGTCTTCCCAACCTTCTATGATTTTAAATGTTCACCACCTCCTGGAATCTACATGGACCCTCATTCACAGATGGCTTCATCCCTTAAAAATCAGCACCTGTACCATCTGTAGTGCTGTGTTAAAAGAACACAAATTGGGTGAGATTTTCTTTAGAAAGATCTTTATGCAGTAAAAACAGAATAGAAAAGCAAGAAGTGCTTTCCAATCTGCTGCCTCAAGTGGAGCATCATCCCTGCACGGATCCAAGGTCTCCATGCACAGGTGGATTTATGGGAATAAATCATTTAATAAATCATATGGGACTCCATTTTCTTTATGGTGGAAAAAGCTCCTTCTTTAGTCACATAACTCCTTTTTATTCAGTTTTTCAGACCTCATGTGGGACTCCAACTGGTCAGTAGCTTTCTTACCAATTACTTATTGGTCAGTAACAAGTTGTCACCTTGTATTTATTGGTCACTCAATCCCCCTGCGTCTACCTGTAGGAAAAGTTGTTTGTGAGAGATAGTTTTCATTTTTCTATCTAACAGTGTAAAAACAGTTTATACAGGTGCCAGTTGTTTTTCACCCAGGAATTGTTGATGACTATGTTAAAGATTGTTATGTTAATGAACTGCTCACACCAGGATTGCTTTCACATGGGAACTTGCAAAGCATTAGCTTTGACAAGGCCAGCCATTGATTTTAACAGAGCAGGCTTGATTTTATGAAGCCTTTCTTTATGATTTTTCTACCTTACTGCAACGAGTGCTGACCTGGTGTGAAAGGGTAGAGGCCAAGGGAGCTGTTCCAGTTTTTGGAGTGTAACAGGGAGGAACATTGCAGAGAAACTCATTGCACACCTAAAGGTGCAGGGCTGCCTCAATGGTGCTTGGTGACAGCATGTTTGCTTCATTTGTCACTGACTACAGAACTGTGACTGCATTAAATGTGCTCCTGGTTGATTAACCCTGCAGATTTATACAGCTGGGAGCTGGGACAGGGATTCTGCATCACATAAGGACAAGAAGATTTAAGGGCAGAGGCATTAGTGGTGTCGTGCTACACGTGTCACTTGTCTAATTGTGACAAGAGGAATGAACCCAGCCCAAGAAAATGCTGTCAGAGATAACCACCATCAGGCAAAATCGTCAACAAATAAAACCATCACAGGCCTTCAAGTCTGATCCCTGCCTCTGTGTGTTGGGAATAAATAAAGGACCGAATCTTGTTAGCATTAAGCAGATTTTCATTCAAAGTCTGAAGGATGGCTCTTGCAGGGAGATGCATCACAGTGAATGGTCCCATCTCATCCTTCTTCAAGGAAAACCTATGCCAATTTAAAGGAAAATCAAATCAGCTGTGCTAAAAGGGTTTGGCTGGTTTTATCTTCTATTTTTTATTTATTTTTAACCCTATTCTTCTTTCTCATCTCAGCATTCACAGAGCAGAACAAGGACACACCACTATCCAGGCAATACCAAGTATTTACTTCACTGAGAAATCAACCTTAGATTTTAAGAAATGTCACTCTGTGGCTGCAATTTATTCCAGAGTGAGATTTCATCCTCATATCTGATCCCTGTAATCCGTAGCAAAGCCTAAAGCAGGAAACTTCTGACATTAATGTAATTTTTCTCTCATACTTTTCACTCATACTTTTTAAATACCTAATCTTGAAAATTCTCTGTCACCATAACTACATCTATATGAGGATGTTGGACAGTCTCAAGAATGTTCCAAGGTTCTGAGTCCAGCTGCTGCAGAATCACCCATGTGTCACACTGGAAGAAAATAATGCCACTCCCTGTGAAAAACAGAGAGTGTAACTTGTGTCTTCAATTCATTCATGTTCTGCAAATCCTTTTCAGGACTGAGTAACCAGAAGTGTCAAATACATCCAGAAGGGACCAATGTGTACTCAAAGCTGTGTCTCCTGCACAGGGGGAAGAGTAGAGTCACAGCTGTTCACAAAACAGGGGCGAGGAACAAGGAGACAGATATGGTAACACAGAGCAATCACATCATGAAAGGAGACCACCCTTCATTTGCAGACTTGGTTTCTTTGAACTCAGTTTTTCTCCAGCCTTCCTTCAGGGTGCTGTATCAGGAGGTTTGTGTATCTCCACTCAACAGAAACCCTTTTCTGGTTGGAGGTGCCTGGTGTGGCCCCTGGAGGAAATCTGGTGTTGTGGGAAGAGGTCATTAGTGCAAGGAAATCACCCTGCCCTCAGCCCAGCACCCACAGAAACATTACCACACATTCCCCAGGCTTCCCAAATTCAGGTTTCTAAGCTGCTTCAGGTATTTTCAAGGGACCACATCCAGGTTACACACACAATATTGCTGCTGACCCCGAAAGGCAGTTTCTACATGGGCTGTGATCAGCTTTGCTCCAAATGCCACAGGAAGGCAATAAAGCAACACAAATCTCCCTCAGCTGTGTTTGCCCATGTCCCAATATTTACTGGGCTTGCCTAGGTCTAGCTGATCAGCAACAATGCAGCGAAATGGAGCTGGACAGAAAAGCTCTTCAAGCTGGCTTTTATCCTTACACTCAGGATAGCATTTGTAGGCAGAGGGTGTTCTTGTTGAAAACATTACAAGGCTTTCAGTGTGGGTAGGACAAAGAGGAGTGGTTATAAAATGACAGAGGGCAGGTTTAGATGGGATATTAGGAAGAAGCCCTGTGAGGGTGGTGAGGCCCTGGCACAGGGTGCCCAGAGAAGCTGTGGCTGCCCCTGGATCCCTGGAAGTGTCCAAGACCATGCTGGATGGACGGGGCTTGGAGCAACCTGGGACAGTGTAAGGTGTCCCTGTCCATGGCGGGGTGTGGGGGGGATGGGATGATTTTTAAGCTCCTCTTCAATCCAAACCATTCCATAATTCCAAACTCCTTTCATCCTGACCAAAATCACAAGTGAAATACAAGTGAATGGCAAAGCCCAGCTATGCTAAATAACTTCAGCTGTTGTGTCAGCCATAAATGAGAACTAGCAGGAAGCAAACTCTTCACAAATGTTTGGGGAAGACTCCAAGCAGCCTTCTATAACTTAATTTTGTACTCACTAGATTTTAGTCAGAGAAAGAGTAAAGGAAATTCTGAAAAGAGAGCACAGTCTACAGCACTTAGAAAGTGGAAAACAAGACAAAAATATAGTGAGGGGCAACTGGGACAACTGAAGATGTTTTTTGTACAACAACATGTGTTCAACTAGAAAATCAGGCCACATTCTGACTGGCAGAACACAGTGAGCATTTAATTCCTCAAAATTGCAAGGGGAAACTGCTGGGATTTTTTTTTTTTTATCACACAGAAAACAGGCTGAGACTTAAGGGACACATTCTGCAGGACACTGATTACTGGATTTGGAGGATACATCCTTTGGGTCAGCAGGATTAGTTCCAGCACTACTCCTTGACCTGGCTGTGTCTCCTCCTTGCAGGCTCTGCATTTTCTGGTGCCAGGACATGTTTCACACACGAGAAGTCTGAAAGTCTCCTTTCCATTGCTTTAAAAATAATACTTTCATAAAGACTGAGCCGTAGCACATTGAACTTGGTTCCTTTGCATCCTCTGAGTTTTAGCTGGATGGTTTATACTGAAAGTGGGTGAAAGTTGTTAGATTCCTTTTCTGTTCATTGTCTGAGTGTGCTTAGAGCTCAGGAAAGATAGCTTTAACCTTCACTTTTGCTGTGACACATGCACAGCAGTGCGAAAGGAATGAACATGACTTATGACGTGCTCACAATGTTCATACCACAACTCAAATGCTGAGGTGCTACTGAGAGACATTTCCTTTCAAAAGTTCAAAATCCTAAGAAATAAAACTCGTCACGATGACCCATAGGATACCTCAGCAAGGTAAAATGAGGGAGTGATGTGAATGGGGTTTTAGGTTATAGCACTCCTGAATAAATGGACTCTGCATGGCAAGTTTTAAATTGAAATATGTGATTTGGTCTGTTGTTTTTCTCGTCATTAGGAAAATGAACCCAACTGAAAGAAAGCTGTGACACAGAGGCAGTGCTTCCTTACAAAAGGAGAGCAACAACTCCCAAGCATTTAAATGCTAAGAATGTAAAATGGATTTCAATGCACTCCTCTCAAACTCTCATGGTCAAGGACTGCCCCAGATGTGAGTAACCATTACAAAATGTTTACATTCTTCCAACAAGAGTGAACTTTACTGGTTTTCTACATGTCTGCCATTTAGTCAAGGTCAAAGTAATCTTAGGCATCAGGAATTGATGGAGCTCAGGGACAGCACACTGATTGAAATATCAAAGTTACAGTAAAAGTGTAAACTCCTTTCAGGATGGAGCTTGAACAGCTTAGGAGAGGGCTGTGCTTGTGCTGATGACAGGAGACTGAATCATCCTCTGAACAGGTCTCCACCATTTCCTTCTCTTCTCTATATTTTCTCTACACAGGAAAAAAAAAACAAACAAAAAAAAAAAAAACACCCACATTTATTTTTCTTGTGGAATGAGTGGTGAGAGCACAGGTTTCTGGATGGACCCCAGTGGGCTCAGTCAAGCCCAGACCACCACCAGCCTTGTTCCCACCAACTTGATCAATTCCTTCTACAGTTCCATTTCTCTCCTGCAGCACACCTGGGGACATTGCACATTTCCTGGGATGTTTTGTTCTCTGAAAGTCTGAATATCCCTGTATTTCAGAGAGTAAAGGAGTCTGAGCCCACCACTCATACATAAAAAGGGTATTTTCATCACCTTTGCCAAGGCATTCCCCTTGTGGGCACAGCTCCCACATTTCTCTTTTGTTCTCCCCTTAGTGAGACTCCCATGAGAGTTTTGTGCTAGTACAATGACTTCACACCTTATATTCAGATGTGATTTAAAAAATCACAAATAAATATCTATTAGAGCACACCTAAATGTTCAGAGTAGGATGCAGAGTGGGGAGGAAATGTTGTGGATGACATTAAATCCATTGAACTGTGGCTTGTGTGTTCACTGCTTTATCTAAGCAGAATCTTGAATTATTTAATTAACTTATTAAATTTATTTTATTGGCTATTCTCCTTTTAACCAGAAGTGCACACGTCACAGGGGATTGTGTAAATGTTCTACATTTTATAAAAATTGATTGATACTAGGACTAAAGTAGCACTTTCTGGAAAGCAATGGAATGGCTGAAATGATAAACAGTGGCTGTCACTTTCTGACTATTTTTAGGACAGAGATAATATTGTATGGCATCATATGAGTGACCAAGACTTGCTTTTCTGCCAGGATTTCCTGTAGAATTTAATTTTTCCCCATATTCCAATACATTCTACACACACATACAAACACATCAGTAAATACCTGCCTTTATTTTAGTGGTTACATTGCCAGAGGTCAGTGCTAATCAGGTAAGAATGAGATCTAAAAATAGGAGAGAATAGAATAGAAATATTTGTCTTTGAATGTACCTGCAATGATCATCTACTCCAACTCCCTGATCAATCCAAGACTGACCAAAAGTTGAAGCATGCTAATAAAGGCATTGTCCAAACCTCTTAAAGACTTGACACTGAAAGATTAAATAAAATATTTTTTTAACTTTGCTTGCATACATTTTCTTGGGTTTTTCTTTTTTTCATTTTAAACTTAGGATCTTTGTGGTTGTTAAATGAAAAAAAAAAAAAAATCTGTCTGAATCTGACCCATGGCTGAGTTTGGGATAGATTAATTTAGACTGTGGAAATACCTTTATTAATTGTAGAAGTTAATCAGAACAGATATTTCAGGGTGCTGCTTCCCCTGATGTTTTAAAAGATGAATTTACAAGGCTTTCAGGAAGTAATGAAATTACAGGAAACAGGCACCTGCATGATATTTGGAGATGGTTCAGAATGCTGTGCCTGAACACAGCTTCTCCCACCCCATACTAATTACCCTTCAACCCACTAAATGCAGAAACAGAGTTGTAAGTAGATGGGAAGGCAGATTTTTACTGGAAAAAGAGATTTGTGTTGAATGTTAACGAGCTGGGTCTTATGTTTGCAAGATTTTCATTTGAAGCTAAGTTATTGTAATTCATTGAATCTCAACCATGTATCAGAAAGACTTTGTAGATCATATTTTCTAAAGAATTTAGGAAACAAATGGTGAAAAGAATGGATTTCCCAGAGAAATTAATGAGCTTTTCTTTTAAAATTATTTAAATTTTTTGTCATTGACACAGATCCCTTTGCAGAACTTGGTTATCCAGATGAAGATCAACACACTGGGAATATTGGGTGGAAAATCCAGCTTCATTTCCTGATTTCCAGGAATCCTCTTCACCAGTGTCAGATGGAAAAAAGTCCTGCCTGGAAGCCATCTCCTGTCGAGGATTGAATCTCTGTTTGAAATGTAAACTGGCTTGCCTGGGAGGGAAATTGGAATCAGAGAATAATTTGGGCTGAAAGGAACCTCTGGACATAATTTGGTGCAACCCCCAGGAGGTGAATGGGTCAAGTGTTTTGTGAAAGGAAGAGAGTGGCAGCTCTGACCTCCCAGTTCCCTGAGCTTGTACTGGTTTTATAAGAACTGCATTGCATACTGTTTTTTGGGGTTTTTTTTTTGCTGTCACTCAAGTTACATCCAAGGTTGTCAGTCTAATTAAATCCAGTTTAGGTCAATGTCTCTGAAAGCAGGGGCCTATCTCCACAGGATATTTACATCTGGGTGTTTTCCTTTTTTCCCTAATTTCTACATTTTCCACTGTGTTTCTTTTCCACTGCATTTTCTGTCACATGCAGTTTTTATAATGATGTGCTCAGCGATAAAAGCTGGATGGTGATTATGGTACTCAGTGTCTCAAGTGACTGTTGCAGTGGCGCTGCTCTCCAGGAAGAGGCTGGAATCTCCCCAGATATGAGAATTAGTAAAAAAAATTCCTCTTCCTGCACTGCTTCAGTGTGCAGCTTTTGCTTTCCTTAATCAATGAACATTATCTTGATTGACAATTTTGCTCATCTCTTGTTTTTCTTATCATCCTGCAGGTTTAGAAACCTAAATTTACAGTTCTTAACTGACAGGGACAAATCCATGTCACAGAAGGACAGGATTCCTTCTGTGAGAGGAGAATGTGGCTGGGGGTGTGTATTCTGTTGCCATCTGTTAGAGGTAGGGCAGCTATCTCCAGTTAATTGGGCAGTTTTTTCTTTATTTCTTCCACAACCAATCCTCCCTCCAGGGAGATATCTTTAGCATCCCCTTGTCTGGGATACCTGAGACTCCTGAACCCGGCTCTCAAATATGAAGTGGAGCCCACAGAAGACCAGTGCTCTGATGGAACCTCAACGTGGCATTAGATGATGGGTTAGGCAACAAAATCCCATCCTAGGATTTTATAATTCCATTTTAAAATGGAGTTCAGGCCATCCTTGTGGAGGTACCAGTCTTGCTGAGAGTTTTTACAGGGAAAACAAACTCTACAGCAGCTGGGCTGTGCAGCAGTAGGAAATAAAAACAGAATGAAACATGGGAAATGTGAAATAAAACATATGACAGGATGGGGATAATGGGAGTTGATATGAAATGCACCCTGCAGTGAGAAAAAACAAGTCTGCTCATCCTCCCTACCTCTTCTTCCTCCACTTAAAGCGGGGACCTCTTGATATAGAGGGGAAACATGACAGAAACAGAGCAATCAGCACTGCTGACCATGTAAGAATGGTGGATTGGTATTTCTTCAAGAATCACCATGTAAAATTTCCTGGTTTTCATTATGGAGAAACCTGCAGAACAATCTCTTGGTCATAAATATATATAAATATATAGCACTAAACAATGAATCACCTAATGCCTGTAGCTCCTTCCACATGTGGGAGTTTAGTCACGTAGTACAACTGTCTGTTGTCTTAGCAATGTTTTGTACCTGAGCTTCTGTTTGGTTTTCCAGTTGTCTCTTTTATTTCTGCTCAGCCTGAAATTCCACGCCAGGCTATTTAAAAAGGAAAATCATTTTATTGCAACTCTTAATGACACTAGAGCTGTTTGGGGATTGTGTATTAAGAGCAGGGATTGAGCTCAGAATAAATGTTTGCTTCCTGCTATGGAAAGAAAAAAAAACAAAACAAACCTGTGTCTATATAGGTATTTATTTTTCCAGCTCTTACAATTTTCTACAATGAAAGTTTTCTAAAAACATCTTTGTGTTCTCCCCCCTGAGTACCATCTGCATTCCAGATCCAAGAGCTCCTCTAATGCCATTCCTGCAGCTTTATGCCTGGGAGGAGGGGAGGCTCTCATTCTGGAAAGGTTGTGGCATTCAGAGCTCCTGCCTCTCGTGGCTCCAGCTGCTTGCCAAGCACGGCGTTGATGCGTCAGGAGCGTCACCGTCGGGGAGGCAGAGAGGTTTTCAAAAAGCCACGAGGCACCAGGTGACATCAAAGAAAGCATCCCTCCTTCAAAAGTACCCATGGAACAGCAATAAGGGCACTCCTCAGCAGCCAGCACCCAGCTGAGCCTGGTGCCGTTGTGTTTGTGAGGCAGGAAGGGAAGGGAAAATGAAATAGTGAATGAACAGCAGAGATAAACTGGTCCTGTTCAAACTCTAATACATGCTGCAGGTTGTATGGCAGAAAATGACACTGCTAGGAAATGAAAACTCATACAAGCAACATGTAATTGGCCTTTCAGCAGCTTAAAAGGAGTTAGTATTGAATAAAGCAGTAAGCCTTCGTCCTGAGTGGATCTTTATGAGTACTGCTGTTTTAGTGGTTGCTACATCAACTTGCTTATGTAAAAACCTGTTCAAATTGTTAAAAAAGTACAACTTGTGCCTGTAACAAGTTGGCTGGTGCACTTAAAAAGAAGGCATGTTTTGATGCCTGTAGCACAAATAATAAACTTAGGTCCAAGTCAAAGGTCCCAGTTCATGCTCCCTATTCATTCCTTCCACCCTCTTTCAAGATGTGGGCCAAGCCATGGGTCATTCTGCTCTGCTGTTCAATGTCACTCTTTAGCATCAGATTTGGGATTGGCTTTTAGAGGCAATGATCTGAGGTAGGCAACATCTTTGCCTACTTCAGAGGTTAGGCAAAGATGTTGCCTACTTCAGAGGGTAGTAGCCAGAGGGTTTTTAGAGAGACAACAACAAATTATAAATAGGTATATAAAATACATGCATACAAACATTCATGTGTGTACAAGTATTTATACTTAATTTTATTTATATTTACATTTTATTTTTATATTTATACGTACACGTACTCCAAAGCTAGGCTGGTAAACTACAGCATCTCTTTAGCAGCCTGTAAATTCCCCCTTCCTTCCCCACCTCCTCCCAGATCCTGGGACAAAATGGGATGAAAGATGCAGTGAGAGCATCAGGCAGTTCTGTGTGTTTGCACCTGGGAAGGTGAAAGGCCATTTTATCGTCAGAGATTTTTGACAACATTATGATTGGGGAAATATATTGCAGAATATATTTATTCAACAAGCTGCCTTTGTCACACACTCACTCAGGTACAGTCATCCTTACACACAGGGCTGTGACCCCAAGCTGTAAATCCCCATTCTGAGCACCCCCACAGTGAAAAATGCACTGTGCATGGGACTCGGGGTTCCAGAGTCTTAATAAATGGTTGGGGTGTGTTGGCTGTATCTGAAAATTTCTTGGTTGCAATAGTTTGGGTTTGGTGGGGATTTTTGTTTTATTTTTTAATCTTTCTGTTTATTTGTTTTCCCACCTGCAAACTCTTAATGTAAAGTGCATCTTGTTCTTTTCCCATAACACTGGGCTATGTTTTGTTGCCCTTTATTATGCAGAGGAAGAAGGGTCCAGCTGAAAAAGTGAACAGCTGAATTTAATGTTAACTGAGTCAATAAGGAGAAGATTTTGAGATTTATGGAAAAAAGGGGTCAAATACTTGGAAGTTTACAGCTGGTTTCTAAGCCTGACCCATAACCCCAGTGGTAATCAATGCCACAGATGCATTATGCAAGGAGACAAACATGCTGTTATTAGCAATTAATATCACAGCTGACCTGAGTTCTAAAGGTTCACGTGTGGCCTGAAGGGACATTTAAGAGCTTTGTGTTAGCAGCTGGAAGTTTATATATATATATTTATATTTATATATATATATCACTGTGTAGAGTTCCAATCTCGGAAAGACCCTGAAGGTGCCCAGGAATAGGACAATAATATTTGAGTCTGTGCCTCATCACCTCATAAAAATATGAAGTAAAGTCTCTGCATTTTGGAAGGAAGGTAATGGGCAATGTAGGTACAATCTACTCACTGTTGTGTGAAATAAACCCCAAAAATAAGACAGGTAAAAGGAGTAAAATGGTACCAAGCTCTGAGCAGCTCTAGTGGAAGGTGTACCTGCTCACAGCAGGGGGTTGGAATTAGGGGATCTTTAAGGTCCGTTTCAATCCAAACCATTCTGGGACTCTGATTTCCCTCCTGGTCTCCTTTCTCTCATAACTGCTGTTGGCATCAAGATACTGAGCTCTCTACTGTGACATCTACAACACTCTACACAATCCAAATTGAACTTAAAATGGGAATTCAAACAATGCCAACATCCAGAATAATTCATTCATCAAAACCCCAGAGACACTTCAATTCCCTCAGCAAAATCTCTTTTCCCCTGAAAGATTTCTAGACAACTGCAGAGCCTCTCATTCCTTCAACTGGACTGACTTGATTAATTAAGAAAGAAAAAGGGTAATTATACCTCACTGAAGTTCTGGAACAGCAGGTTGAGCCTAATCTGATGGAGGAATTCAGAGCCAAAGTACCCCATTATCCAAGCTTGCAAATGCAAGATGTGGCTGGGGGTGTGTGTTCTATTGCCATCTGTTAAAACCAGGCGGGGCAGTTCTCTTCTGTTCCTTGGGCAGTTTTCTTTATCTCTCCCACAACCAATCCTCCCTCCAGGAGATCTCTTCTGTTCATGGCCATTGAGTGTCCCTGCATGGCTGAGAAAATTCCATCATCCCATGGGGAGATGCTCCGCCCAGGGGGAGGAGCCAAGCATTCCTACCTGGATACAATCTGACTCCTGCAACACCACAGCAGCCTTTGCCCACTGCATTCCCAGAGGAGCAGCTTTCTTCCCCACTGCATTCCCAGAGGAAGCCCAGGCCCATCTCCAGCAGCCCTGGAGCTTCAGAGGAAAACTCCACCCTTGTCCAGGATCCCTGCTCCAGCAGAAGCACAGCTGGCACTGCAGGAGGGCTGAGCCACCATGGGATGGGACTGCTGCCACCACCCTGACCCACAGGCTGCCAGGGCCTGTTCTGAGTCTGTCAAGGCTGTTTTGTATTACTACATTCTTATTTTAATATTCTTATTAAAGAACTGTTATTCCTCCTCCCATATCTTTGCCTGAGAACCCCTTAATTCCAAAATCCTAATAATGCAGATGGAGGGGGTTTATATTTTCCATTTCAAGGGAGGTTCCTGCCTTCCTTAGCAGACACCTGTCTGTTCAAACCACAACACCTGTGTAGACCCCTGGCTGGGACTTGTAACAAGCACAGGGAATTTCCTTCCTCCTGCCCACAGCAGAGTGCCAGACGTGGTTCTGATGTAAAACCCTGAGCACAGTCTGAGACCCTGGGATCTTCTCACCTGAAAAGAGACTCTAACAATCAAAGCACAGGTGAGGAAGAGGATGAAGAAAATTCATGGCTGAAAATGCTGTTTTTCCATGATATTGATCCCACTTTTATGGGGTTAGAGGATGCAGGCACCAAGAGGTTAACACCATCCAGCAGCCCACAGAGCTGCACCACAAAACCCCAAGATATAAATATAAAGGTACCAACCTGCAGCCCCCTGGAACTTCTTATCTGGCACATCTTTTAATTTCTCTGGACAAAAATCTGTACAGTTATATCAGTGGAGGTAAACTGATTCACTTGCATAGGTCATGGGGATTTGCAGGCACAATATTTTATTTTATACTTGCCAGAGGCCTAAAAGGTAATCTCTGGTGACTCATCAAGTCTTGGGAATGTAATCACCTGTGAAAGCAGTAAGAGAAACCTCTAAAATTTACCCCTTTTCACTTAAAATGTCAGGAGAAAATGCAAAGACAATAAACTTTGCAATAATAAGGAAATTTTGTCATCTTGCAGGTCTATGAAACACACATTATCCTAAATAGCCTAAGCTTATTTACACCAGTCACCACTTAATGAAGGTCATTAGCACTGAGAGGAGTGAATTTGTGCATGAAAATCACTGTAAAGACTTTGGGTGTATTATTACATTTAAAAAAAAAAAAAAAAAGCCAAACCCCACAGGAGAACTGGAGGCAGGGGACTTGTCCTGGTAATGCTCAGAGGTACAGGCACGATTTCCTCTGTTCACAAAACAGAAGCGGGCAGACACCGCCTCCTTTTCTTGTCACTGTTTCTTAGCAAAATGCAGTTTCTCTCCTGGAGAAATTAAAGTTGAGCAAATTGATGATTAACAGCATGGGGAGGGAAAAATCTTCATAAAAATCTCATAGTCAAATGGGAACAGGCAATTCTGGAAACAGTCAGGTGACAATGGCATTTTCTCATTTTCCCTGTAAATACAAGATGACTCCTGAGGCATTTGCTAATCAAAATAATGAAACAATTCAGCTGGCAGATGTCAAGTCACCTGAGTTTGCTCATCGGATTAGCTTTGGTCTCCTGTTATGACCTTGTAACTTAATGAAGGGATGATGTGAACAGCAGTCCAAGAATTGTGTCAAAATTCTCTTTACTGACATGGCTCATAACAAAAGAGCAACAAGATAAGGCCAAAATTGTACAATTTAGAGAATAAAAGACATGAAAGAACAATTTTCTAATTTTCCTGTGTGATACTGAGTAATTATGCTCTATTATTATTTGTTTTTTTGAAATAGGCAGGTTTTGTATGTTGTTTTTTTTTTTGTTTTGTTTTTTGTTTTTTTTTTTTTTTGTCTTGTGCACAACAGGGATTTTGTTGTATTTTATGCTAAGAACATGCAGATGTCACAACCAATACTTCTGAGTGCCACTCAGATCTTCCAAAAAAAAAAAAAAAAAAAAAAAAAAAGTAGAATAAATGCAATAGATCATTATAGCACCAAAAGGGGCTATGAGAAGCTCGGAGAGGAACTTTGAACAAGGACATGGAGTAACAGGACAAGAGGGGATGGTATAAAAGGACAGAGGGCAGAGTTAAATTAGGGGCATTGGGAAGGAATTCTTGTCTGTAAGGGTGGGGTGACCCTGAGAAGCTGTGGCTGCCCCTGGATCCCTGGAAGTGTCCAAGGCCAGGTTGGATGGAGCTTGGGACAATCTGGAAGGTGTCCCTGCCCATGGCAGGGAGTGGAATGAGATGGTATTTAAGATCCCTTCCAACCCAAACCATTCTGTGAATCCATAAATCCCAGATCCTTGAAATCAGGAGCATTTGCTTCCGACCGGGAGCTGGGATTTTGGGAGGGAAGCGGCTGCCCCTGTCCATGGTGCTGCTTCCTGCCCGACAGCTGCCCGGCTCCACTCGGGACCTCGGGCTCCTGTCAGAGCTCTGACAAAAAGTCTTCCGCAGAGTTCTGATGGTTCTGATTAACCTCAATGCCCAAAGAAGTGACTATTGGTCTCATTGTCTTTGGAAAGCACTTGGCTGCAAGGAGCTTTCATACATCATCATCCCGTCCATCTGTGAGTGTGGGAGTCGCTGAAACCACCCCAGGAAGGAATTTTTCTGGTCCAGCGTGAAGGTCTGGAGAGTGAGGGTTTTGCAGCAGCGGAACTTCAGTTGGCAGAGTATTGTAAATGCAGGTGAACCCGGTGGGAAGAAATGATGGTGTCTGACTCCAGTTCAGAACGATGAATTATTTCTTTATTAGAACTATGCTACAATACATTAATATACTATTTAAAGGAGATACTAACACTACAAACCTACTTGTTCTAACTACCATATCTAACCCACAACTCGTGACAGTATCTGAGTCCAGACACAGGTGGATTGGATTGGCCATCATCTCAAACAATCCTCACCAGAATCCAACCAAGCAATCATCCCAGGTAAACAATTCCCCAAACACATTCCACATGGGAAAAACAAGGAGCAGAAATAGAATTTGTTTTCTCTTTCTTTCCTCTGTGCTCCTCTATGAAAAAATCCTGAGAGAGAGAAGAATGTGCCTGCCACATCAGAGTACAGAACAAAATTAATTTTTTTGCTAAACTGGGTATCTGAATAGGTCAGACAAATGCTGCCTTCAACGTCAATTGTTCTTTTACTTACAGAACGAGCTGACTTGCAGTGGTGCAGATGTTTTAATACAGTTCTATGAAGGTAATTGCACTCCATTCAAAATCACCCCACACTGAAACTATCCCAATTACAACAATATCTGTCCATCAAAATGGGATTCATCCTTTACAATACTGAAAGCAAATACCTGTTCAGCCCAGAATTGTTCCAGCTTCTTCTAACTCAAGGCAGAGAGATGAGCATCTTCAGAGGGTGATCCTAAAAGAGCTGCCCTAAACAAGTGAGATGATCCATCCCCTGCCCTTACATCAAGGATGAATTCAATCAGCTGAGCAATAAGGGCACTACTTCTGCCAGTGTGGCAGTTCCAAATCTGCCTTCTCTGGGTGACTCTAGATGATTCTGCCATGGACCCACGTGGCCATGCAAGATATTCATGTGCCAGGTTTGGTCTTGCTTGTGTTTTCTTTTTAAATCTTTATTTGCCTCTTGTTGCTTTCTAATAACCCTGAAGAAATTTCCCAGATATTATGTAGTCAAATGCAAATCCCAAAATTTGTAGTCAGGTGGGGTTGGTGTCTTTCTCCAGGCAGCACTGACAGAACCAGAGGACACAGTCTCAAACTGCACCAAGGGAAGTTTAGGTTGGATATCAGGAAAAAGTTTTTCACAGAAAGGGTGATCAAGTTCTGGAATGGCTGCCCAGGGAGGTGGTGGAGTCACCATCCCTGGATGTGTTTAACAAAGCCTGGATGTGGCACTGGGTGCCAGGGTTGAGTTGAGGAGTTGGGGCTGGGTTGGACTGGATGATCTTGAAGGTCTCTTCCAACCTGTTCATTCTGGGAACTCTGTGAATTCTGTGAAATCCTAATGCAACCAGGACTATTTTTTATTTTGTTGCTTTCCTCCTCTGACTCCTGCCAAAATGGACATTTTTCACTCTTACCACTTTATTGTCCCACTAACACATTCCTGACTATAATGAACTCTAGCAAATTCCCTTTAAAAGTAAACAGTTTAATTAAAAATCTGCTGCATATCCCCCACTCTAAGCCTCTAGGCTGTTAATAAACAGAGGAAAATCTTAATTCAATAAGCTTTCCTCTAATTAACATTTTTCTCTGCTTTTCCCTGGACATCTTAAACAAGTAGTGCCACACTGAGACCCAGAGGAATCTTTTCACAATGATATTAAAAGCTGAATAAATAGTAATATTCAATTTATGTTAAAAATTAACATGGAAAGCTGATGTCAAAAATTCTTCCTTTCCTTTCTTTTTGACTCTGGTTGATATTTATGGTCCACTTTTTTGATTTGATTATTCAGGTGCCTCAGTTTAGGTTGTACCAGAGCAAACCATTAGGACCAAATGAGCACAAAATAAGGTAAAATAGCCTAATAATTTTCCCCTGCTATTTAATAAATGCATTGCTGAGCTTATTCCAAACCAGTATTAAACACAACTCAAGGAGGTCTGTGTGCAAATGTCACATATTTCACAAATCTCACAGGCTGTAATGATGAAATTCCACTTATTTCATGGAATTATGCTGAAAGCAGTCCCATGTTTCTGAAACTCCTGTAGTAAATAAATTTCTGCATGGTTATTTTAACTCATGCTTCTCTAAAAGCGCCAAATAGCAGTTCTGGGAAAGGATCCATCTCGGTTCTTGGTGGGGGAGCTCCTGTGGTCATCCTAGTCCTGGTGGTGATCTTTTAGGCCAAAATAATTAATTATTCTCTTAAATTTATCCTGGTAACTCTGGCAGGTGAGAGTCAGCTCTAAAATAACCAAGTGTATAAAGGGTAAGGTGGGTTCATGACAGACCTTATAAAGATTGAAAGGTAAAACACAAATCAAAAATTCCCTCATTACAGTGTAATGGTATTTTAGGGGAATCTTTTTACTTGCTTACTTTTTGTTAGGATATTTTGATTTGTACCTGAAAAGGGCTGTGCTAGTATGTAATGGAATTACAACAATTCAAGATGGACACAGCTCTTCTTAATTTTGTTTATTAAGCACCCCCTCTCCTCACACACAAAAGGAAAAGTACAAGAGAATAAAAGTTAAGGATTATCTAAATAAAAACTATAGGAAGGAGAAAAAAACTCTTCCTTCCACATAGTTCTTGGTCACCCAAATTATTTTGAACAAACCATAGGAAAGCATTGTGTTTCACTTCGCAATTATCCTTTTCTGGGTGCAATTTAAATTTACCTTTTTAAATAAAAACTGCAGCTATAAATCAGCTACTACTTCACTATCAGTCATATAAACATTAACATTTTCAGACACTTCTCCCAGTTTAACTTCCTGCTTTTTCCTGCTGTTTCAGGCACTGGGATTTAATATGGTCAAAAAGTTCAAGCTGGAGCATTGCCTGAGTGTGACAAAGAATTGCCTCTGGTTATGAAGTAGATGTGGATTTGTTAAAATATGAAAAATTCTGAATATTTTTACCCCCTTTGATTTAATCTCTTTTAAAAAAGGAACACATTTTGGTGTCAAAATCATTGAAGGCTCCTTAGTAACAAATTTACAAGGCTTCTGTGTTACAGCACATTACTGCTCAACCCTTGAGGAAATAACCCCAATTACTGGGTTATTTTAGGACATCCCATTAACTTTGAGGGCACAAATGAAACTCCATTAGTAAAATGGATTCAGCTGGCTGTGGAGGGATGATATTTCCAGGAGGTGTTCTGATAAAAGGATTTGGGTTTGTTCCTTTGGAGATTTACCAACATTTGTCTTCTGTGGTCTCTGTGATGTCTCACATTTCACCCCTAATAAACTCAGCTCTGGCTGGAATTATGCTTTATTTTTCTCCAAACTATTTTTATGCAACTATTTATGCACTGTGTTTATTTATTGGACTAGAAGTTGAAACTGTATCTCAGAGATTGTCTTGTATCTCAAAATGCTGTTTCAGACTTCATCAATCCTGATTTTTGCCCTGAACTTGTTTCTTACAATTCCTTTTTTTTTTCCCTGCTAAATTTCTGTTCATTTCTCATTAACCCTATGAGCCTTCACTCTGAAAATTACTCCGACAATTTTAGAGTGGGAATGGTTTGTTTTCTGTCTTTTGGGGTTAGGTTAATTGCATTTTCCTGGTTATAGATCTGCCATAATTCCTGAAAATGATTCCACACTATTTGTGGGTTTCCCAGCTTGAACTGAACACAGTTCATACTCATGGCTCCATTTTCTTGTAGGTTTTTATATTCAGACTTTGAAAATCAGTACTCAGCATCAATGCTCATTCAGAATTTTAGGAATTATTCTAATTTTCTGAATGCATAATCTTTGTGAGAGAAAACTTTGCAGCTTTTGGATGTCACAAATTCTTCACTGTTCTGCTCCACCTTAGCAGCTGATGGATTCTGCTCAGACATTTCATATCTTCTGTCAATCGTGACAGCACTGCTGCCTTCTTTTCTGTTACAAACCCCCAAGGATGTGCATTAGACTTGCTCTCAATCCCTTCAATTTTTTATTGTTTCTTATATTGAGTTATATGTCAATAATACAGGCTATTTAATTTTTTCCAGTTGATTTACACTCAAATGTTGTATATCTATCTGTTGTAAACTGTCATTATCTTAGCATATAAAAAAATAAATTATAGAAATTAACTTCAAACAAAAAAGAGAACAGTGGTTGGTTTAAGTCGCTTCTTTCTGCTGTGCTATGAAAACAAATACAACAAATTTACTCTCACAGCAATGAAAACCTTGAAAATGCCTTTTTTTCTCTTAATACATACTTTAGAAAAATTTATGAGCTTCAGAATAATGTAGCTGGGGCACTGTGGATATTCAGCAGCCCTCAAAACAGGGCTGACACTTGAATCTTGGCCTGACAGATCACATGAGACCTGTGAATATAAGGTCTGGATAACCCCTCCTAAAGTCATTTCCAGTTTAATACTCTATATTGAGAATGCTGATTATACTTCTCCATTTTTCACTCCTTATCATTATCCCCTGTCATGGCAGAAGCTTTCACAGAGATTTTGATGCAGCTGAAGGTTGGTGCCACCTCATTGCAGTCACTGCCTCAGCCACGCAGTGGCCAGGGGGCTCCACTTGTCCAGTGGTAGATTTTTGAATTTTACCTGTAAGAGCCACTGATTAACCTGGAAACAGTCTCAAATAAATGACTCTGGCTTCATCAATTTTCTTCCCAGGATTTTTTGTATTCACCTGTTGTAACCCTGGATGCTGAGAATTTCAGCCTTTCTGTGCTGACAGGCACTGACCCCCAGGAGAACACTGCATTGACCTGAGGCCGTGGAGAAGGCTTCCAAAGTGGAATGACAGAACTGGGATTGTGGGGGTGGAGTTTAAATAGAAGTGTGTGATATCACAGGGTGGGAAACTCAGAGTTTAAGGGTTTAGAATATAGTCATGTATAAAAAGCAAGATGGAGGTTTTGGGGTGGAGGCTGGTCCTTCTTCACCTCCTTCTCCATGGGTTTGGGTGGTTTTGTGTGTTGCACTATGGCACGAAATAGCTCACGCACTCACTCAAGATGTAAAAGAAGGAAAAGAGGGAGTTTTATTTCTGACCTTTTGACATTTAGAATTTTAAAAGTGACAGTGGATTGGAGGATGAAATTGCTACCTCTCCAACCACACTTATAAACTAATAGTCTATCAATTTTCTCTTCTTACAAAGAAGAATGCAAAACAATCATTATTTACATGAACAGTGCATGAGAACTCTAGTAGAAATATGTAAGCATGAGAAGGTATACAAAACTTTTAAAAGAACTTTAAAACTTTTAAAAGAACAGGACAACGTTTTGTGGAATTGGATAAAAAAAGTCCCCATTGTGGGGCACGGGTGGTTGGTTATTGGGTTAAAAGTGAAAATAATTCAGGTGTCATTTCTTAATTGGACAGTTTATCCTTAAAAAGCCTTGTAGAGAGAGAGATGGGGCTCCATTTTTAGTTTGTTGGAGTGAAGGGCTGCAGAACTCAGGGTTTGTGAGACTGTGACAGAGATAAGAACTGATAAACATCTGAGTCCCAACAAGAAATTCCATCTCACACATTTAATCCTGACCCTGGAAAAAAGAAGATAAGACTCAACATTCACCCATCCTGTGAAAGGTGAATTAGAGATTTCCTGACAGAGCTGGACTTGGGGATGAAGAGGGAGTGTCTAAGTGGAGGTTCTGAGCATGTCAGAAGAATCTAAACACCTCCAGTTGTGCTCTGATACAGATTCCCCAAAACAGGAGGTTTGTTGTGAAATGAGCAACTGGAGGCAGATTCCCCTCTTTGCAATCCCAGATTTGAGAAGCCAATCATTTCCACTTGCCAGTCCCATCTGTTCTCTCCACAGTACCTAAAATAATGTTGTTTTTCTCCAAGTGAGGCTGATGCCTCTTCAAAGAACATATTTGGGTGGGACCCAGCTCACAGAGGGATACCAACATTTTGGGGTGTATCTCTACATATCAAATCCCACTAATAATCCCCTACACCCATTTTCCATTCATTAGGAGCCATGAAGGGACAGAACTTGCAACACTTGGCTGTGGATGTTATTAGTGGTACAATCAACCACCACAGCAAAAATCCAATTATTAAATTGTCTTGGTCCAGCTAATCCATCTGATTTAAGCTACAGTGGGTAATGTTTCTGACTTCCTTGAAACATCAACACATATCTTCTTCCTTCTCTCATTTCTGAAGCTGGCACACAGGTATTGCTGCTAAAAACTATTGATCTTGCTTCTCAAATCTCATTTATTCTATCTCAGACTCAACACTACAACCACCAATACTGGAGAGATAGAGAGGGGTTATGATTACATTGCTAATGTCCTCACACTATATTTATCAGATTAAAGGATGGATTTAACAACTGCAAGGTAATCTTGGATTTGATGGCATTGCTGGGATTAAGAAAGACTGTTGCTAACATCGCTGACACTGGATAAAATTGATCCTAGCATCATTAAAATCAATATTTTACCTCTTCTTCACCTGCCCTACTGACTGAACCATTGAAATCCTAGTCCTGAAATCTGTCTGTTCTGCCCTGGTTGCTAAACAAGACAGTGAATTCCCTGGAATTGTGAACTTTAGTCCCTTTTTGCTCCATCACCAGGTGCCTGGCAGCTCTGCCAGTGCTCAGCCACCCTTAGCTAATATTTTTCCTCTCATGTGTGTGAGCTGAAGTCTTTAACACTGTTTCCCTTTGATCAGATTAATAAATAAGGGAGCTGAAATCACCACTGCTGTGTAGGATCCAAAGGCTACACCACATGAGAGTCTCCATCACCATGGGCTGGGCTGCAGGTCACATTCCCTGTGCTCTACTGGAGGCTTTGAAGCCTGTCCATGAGGGCAACCTCCTAAAACCCACAGATCACAGGACCATCCATCTGTTTAATAAAATCAAATGGACCTGGAAGGAAAGTACTGAAGCCAGGTCATGACTGGAAGCAATCAGCATTCCCCCATTGCCTTCAGGGATGATTTATTTGAGGATATTAACTTGATGCCTCAGGTTTTAGCTTTTATATTTTCAGATTCTGTTCTGCTTTAGTGTGTGGGTCTGAGCTTCATACTAGGGGATGGTGAGCTCTCTGCACAGAGCAGGGAGACAAAACAATTCCTTCTCCAGCTGGGCACCAAGGACAAATGATCCAAATCTCAGGCCCAAGAGCACAAACAACGTGGGCTGAAGAGAGAAAAACAAGCAGACTGCATGGGCTAAAGCTGGAATGGGACAATGAACTCCAATCTGCAAATGGAGCAGAGCTGATCACAGTGAGAGCCCCCGGGAGCGGTCGTGCATTTTGGTATCATTTTGGTTCATCTTGGGTGCAGCCCTGGCTGGGCTCTGGTGCTGCCCAGGGTGGATCCATGGAGGAGATCCTTTCAATAAATCCTTACTTTATTCTTTAACTCTGTCCAGCCTGTGTTCTAGGTCAGCCTCCACAAGGCATCAAACTGACCGTCAGCTCAGCAGTGCATTAATCAGTGTTGCACAGGAGGAAAACAATTCCCCCTACATCATTACCCTGAGGAGCACAGTGTGTGTGGTGCTCAGTTTGCTCCTGCAGCCCCAATTCTGGTTCAGGTTTGGTTTTTTCCACCCCAGAATGTCCAACATTCCAGCCTCTTGCCAACACACCCACGATTTGGGTTTGGCCTGCTCTTTACTGCTGGGCTGTTGTTTATGGGATTTACGGATATAAACAACACTGATTGCATCGACAGAAATGTAGCAACTGAATTGCACGAGGCACGGAGTTATATTTTTAGCATTTGCCAGGATTTTTTTGGATTTAGTTTCGTTTTTCAATTAGGATACGTGTTTAGTTTATGAAATTAAAACCAAAGACTTTCCAGAATTTGGGATTAAACACACCATTCCTGGATTTAAAATCTGAGGTTTTTCACTGATGGGGATTCATAGTTCCACCCCTTCCTTCTGCGCTGGTGCTCCACAGCTGTTCTTGCAAATGCAACTGAAGTAACCAGAAATTGGGACATTTCTAAGTCCCATCCCAGGAATTTGGTAAAAACTCTGGCACCCTGGACCATCAGTCCTTGGCCACCACCCCCAACATCTCTGCACAGCTGTCCCTGCTGAAATGCCAAAAAGGGAAGGGAAGGGAAGGGAAGGGAAGGGAAGGGAAGGGAAGGGAAGGGAAGGGAAGGGAAGGGAAGGGAAGGGAAGGGAAGGGAAGGGAAGGGAAGGGAAGGGAAGGGAAGGGAAGGGAAGGGAAGGGAAGGGAAGGGAAGGGAAGGGAAGGGAAGGGAAGGGAAGGGAAGGGAAGGGAAGGGAAGGGAAGGGAAGGGAAGGGAAGGGAAGGGATTTCCACTGAATTCTGCCTTTACTTCTTTTCATTTCTATGTGCAAGGATTGAAATCCCAGGAAATCAGAGTATTTTATCAAAAGATATCTTCATTTTAATAAGCAAATCTATTTGAAATGCTAATGTTCTTCAGCCAACAGTGGATTACACATAAGAAAATTTAACTTTTATTGACTCTACTGAATACTAGGTTTTTTTGTATTTTTTAAGGTGAGTGGGTGAGATGTATAATTTTTTATGCTGAAGGTCTATGTATTTTGCTGTTAATTTAAATGATGATTTTTCCTTTTAAAGCCCATGGCAGCCTTTTTCCACCCTCACCTTACTCAGTGCTGTGATAAATGTTTAGAAAAGTCATAAGAGGATGAGTCCTGAAGTAAATTTGGGGACTATTGGGACCTGCATTTAAACCAACCCATTCACAGCACTCAGCTCTCCTGTGGATATAAGGGTTTATTCATCCTGGAAAAGAGAAGGCTGCAAGGAGACCTGAGAGCCCCTTCCAGTCTCTAAAGGGGGTTCAAGAGAGCTGGTGAGGGACTGAACAGTGGTAGGCTCTGGCACAGCTGCTAGTACTGAAAAATGAGGTCTTGGGCCTGCAATTCTTTTATGGAAATGTCAGTTCGGCAGAAGTATCAGTCAAAAAAAAGCAAATGAAATTTGAGATATTCTAGGGAAATGAAGAAGAAAATAGAAGGCATTTTTCTATGGGTAATGTCTTCACATCTTGAAAATTGTGTGTGGTTCTGGTCAGGTTATAATAATTCTGCAAAATCTTGATGGAAAACCCATCACTAAAGGGATGATCCATCGTGGATTGGTGGTATTGGAATAAGGAGCAAAAGGACAGGTTGGAATCCAGCCTGGCAGTGCAATGACTGAGGAAGGGATGATGGACACCTGCAGAATCCAGAGTGACGTGAGGAGTGGCTGAGAAGATTAAAAGGCAGCAAATCTGTTCTTGGGTAGTAATTACCTCACAACAAATCAAATCAGTGAGTGCCCAGCTCAAAATAAACAAAGGAGATGCCAGAAAAAGGGATGTGGAACTGAGTAACTCTCTGCAGCAGCTTGGAGCAAAAAGGGTGGACAAGTTCAAAAAATGATTGGAGATATTCAGAAAAGGAAAATCCATAAACCAGGCAAACACATCTCAGAATGTTCTCCAAGCCTCCATTCACACCCAAGCCTCCTCCTGGGGGAATTTAGGAGACTGTGTGAAGGAAACCTCTCATATTCCAATACCTGTCCCTGGGAAGGTGCTTTAGACATATTGAGGACAGGATACCCATCTGGGCACTGATCCATAATGATGTTTTCATAGGTTTTACCCCCTCACTTAACATATTTTTAACTTATTGGGGTTTTTTCTGCACAAAGCAGCCCCAGAGTAGGAAGTGAGTACACAAACATGTCTGGTAGGTGAAATAAATCAGATGAGGTGTGGGGAAAACAACTTATCAATATTCCTTGGCTGGGGGTGCACTGGCAGATGATAAACAGTTTGGGGGAGCAGCACCTAAGAACTGTGTCATGCTAAATAAATAATGATGGAGGGGGGAAATTAATAAAAAAATAATTGTATTAATTGAAAGATATCTGTGTTTCAAGCCACACATTTAATTGCTAGAGAATGCAAGAGGTCTGAAGGAGGGAGGATGAGCCAGTGGTGGAACACAGGACTGGGAACCAGTGAAATTCTG
The DNA here is from genome assembly GCF_031753505.1 of Anomalospiza imberbis. NCBI lineage: Eukaryota > Metazoa > Chordata > Aves > Passeriformes > Viduidae > Anomalospiza > Anomalospiza imberbis. Next base: position 149,314,706 of record NC_089681.1, read on the forward strand.
TCTTCTCCCTCAAGCTACTGGGAGTTTTCCTGCAAGGTCCCTCATTCATTCAATCTCTGTTTTTCACAACTTAATAGCTAAATCTTGTTTTCTTTGCAGAGCCAAAAAAACCCCACCAGAAATATGGAAAAGAAATTATTTGGGTCAGCCCTCAAAATTTTAATTTCTTAATGAACTAAAAAGGGGGAAAATGATTTTGTGGTAACCAATTCATTCATCCTAATTATTCTCTTTAAAGGAGAATATTTTTTAACAACAGTTTGTTCAAAATCAGCAATGCCACATTATAAGACTATTCAAAGGTATCAGCTTCTTATTTTTATTTTTAATTGTGAACTGTACAGGAACATCCTCAGTCCTTTAACTGACAAATTTTTTGAAAAATATTCTTTGTGAAACAGAGTTTGTGCAAAAAGAAAATTTTTAGCTCTATTGCAAACAACATAGGCCAGAATTATATCCCATAATGAGTTTGTACTACACCGAGCATAATTATGTGCTTGTAACCAGTGCTGATTCTAGAATAATAATTACCAAAATTTTAAGTACATTTCTGAATTTTACCTAAACCTTCTAATTACATTGAGATTATCCACAGAATTCACAGAGTTTATCCACAGAGATTATCCACAGAGCTGCTAAATGAGAGTCTGATTGAACAGCTGTGGGGATAAAAATAACTCAAACCTGCCCGTCTTGCCTGCTTGTCCCAACAGCTGGTGCCAGCCTCAGAAAATAGAGAAAATGTAAAAAATGAAGGTGGGCTAGACTAAATATCAGTCGAGTATTTTGACCTTCTCCATGGGCTAGATCCTGACACCGGTTAAGGTTTGTGCAGCTGAGAGAAGCCAACTTGTGAATAAGCTGAGATTTCACAGCTCACTTTCCAAACTCATTTATTTATTTATTTGTATCAGACTTGAGACCAACCCAAAACCTGGACCTCACACTGCAGACATCATTGAAAAACACTGTAAAACTTTCAGCCTTTTAACCTCACCCTGTGATCCCTTCACAGGAGATAACCATTAACCAGTGTTCCGTTTTCCAGGTTTTCTGGCCTCAGAGCACTAAGCCATGTTTTCCTGCTATCCCAGATTTGTGTTTACATGATTCCTCCCTGCCCTGTATATTTTGGGATTGAAAACTTTCTCAAGCAAGCAAAAGAAGATGGGAAAAGCAGCTGGGCTGCAGCAAAGCTTTCACAATGTTCCATTTTCTCCCCTCATGGGGCTCATGCCCTCCATGGATTTCTTTGCAGCAAATGCAGATTTCTCCTAGCTGGGCATGATAATCCAAAAATATCACTTCATAATTAAGAAGCACGTGTGTTTTGCATGTTAATGGCCATGGCTGAGCTTTCTGGACTAAGAGCACCAGTGTGAGCTGGAGAGAGATGACAAATCACCCACGGTGTCCAAATGCCCTTTGAGCTTCTATGGCTTCTCAGCAAATGATTTCTTTCACCCAACTGGTTTCAGGAGGCAAATAAAAAATTCCCCTCTTCCTCTAAAATTGATTCCAGCCTTCTACTGATTGGCATTGAGATCTGCTGTGGGTTATGCCTAGTGTTAGGTAAAAACATCATGTAATTGGCTCAAATCAGCATCACTATGTTTCAAAATATTAAAGCTAAAGTGGTTAAAAAATGTACAGCTTGAAGAACCATCCCAGCCAAAAAGCTACAGCTCTAAAAAGAGAGGACTGAGTGCAAACATGAGACTTCTCAACATCTTGTATGAGTTCCACAGAATTTAAGTGGGGATTCTCTGGCTTCCTAATATCCAAGAATCTCATCCCAGAAGTTAAAGTTTAATGTTTTCAGCATTAAGTGACTAATTTTGATGGTAATGGTGTTCCTTATAGTCCTTTAGGACCAGCCCACAAATCATCTTTAGATTTTTTAGGACTCAAGCCAGCTGACTCCTAACAGGGCCCTATAACAATCCCAAGAAAGATGCAGGGTTTGATGGGATATTGGGAAGGAATTGTTCCCTGTGAAGGTGCCCAGAGAAGCTGTGGCTGCCCCTGGATCCCTGGAAGTGTCCAAGGCCAGGCTGGATGGAGCTTGGAGCAGCCTGGGCTAGTGGAAGGTGTGGGGTGGAAATAGACCCCTTCAAACCCAAACCATTGTAGGATTCCATCATATGGTTTGCTGTCTGGATGAATGATCTACCAGAGTGAACCTCATGGGGTTTAGGTTTTTCAGCAAATCAAGAACAAGTCCTCTCCTGTCCTGCAGAACCTCTAACCCAGCCATTCTCAAACTTTCCTCACCTCTTCTTTCTTCCATTACCATAATATTCCTTCCATTTACACCTCCAGGCTGTCCACTCTACTTGGGCCTCTGGTTTGGTTAGAGCAGAATGAAATATTTGCTGTTTTGGATAAGGATTACAATAATCCTCCCCATCTGCTAAATATCTGCAGCTCAGCCTGGAGCTTCTTCCTCCAGGGCAGCCCTTTCCATGAGCGGCTCACTTATTAAAGCCCACTGATAGTGTGTCCCTGCAATTCCATTGCCTGGGTGTTTTTGGACGTTGTTCAATTCCCATTCCAGATGAGAACACCCTGGAGCCAATAAAAACCAAGTGCCTCCCTGCTGGGTATCCTGGTTCTGTTTGTTGCTGTATTATCTGTATTTCTTCAAATAGTTGTTAAGCACATTGTTTTCTCTCTCAGCTGGTTGAGAATGTGAATTTCTCCTGCTGGTAGTGCCTCCTTCCACCCTTTTTGGAGTCTTTTCTCTCTGAAGATGACACTGATGTGCATTGTCCTCCTTCTTCCCAAGAGAGCAGCTGGCACAGGCTTCAAACAGCCTGTCTGACAGATAAAAATGTGTCTGCAAAACACTCACTGGGTCATCAGCACCAGAAACTCCCACCTTGTGCTTTCCTCTGGAGGAGACCACCAAATTCTCAGCAGATAAGAGGATTATCAGCACCATCCTGCAGATGGGAAAAGCTGAGTTCAGCCAAACTCTACCCCAAGGCTCAGGCAGCTGCCAGCCAGACTGCCAGCTCTGTCACTCCTCTGGGATTATCCTCCCAGCAGAGCTGGGGGAAATGAGTGCATGAGCTCTCATAAATCACTCCAGGGTGAAGTTCAGGAGCTGAGCTCTCACAAATCACTGCAGGGTGAAGTTCGGGAGTCGAGCCCTCATAAATCACTTCAGTGTGAAGGTCAGGAGCTGATCTTCAGCCTTTTCCACTGAAAACCTTGGCATGTGCACACAGAGCCTTCTGTGCAGTCCATAAGTGCCACCAAAGCATCAGGGACAGAGTGGACAGGTCAGATGGAAGGGCTGCTGCTGGTTCCTTTCACACCTGGAAACCCACAGGGACCCTACAAGGCAACATCCTGCAGTTATTGCATCTGTCCTGCAGCTCTTGCATGGATTTTCTCCTGGATCTGTCCTGCAGCTCTTGCATGGATTTTCTCCTGGATCTGTCCTGCAGCTCTTGCATGGATTTTCTCCTGGATCTGTCCTGCAGCTCTCAGTTCTCTACACCAGGAGCTCTCTGCAGACACAGCCCTGCACTGCTCACCTTCCAAAACACTGCTGAAAGTCCCACAGCTCGTTCCAAGGGAAACTCCTCACTCCTAAATAGTTTAACTACTTCTCCCAGTCACTCCTTCCCCCAGAACAGCTCTGGGATAAATCCCTCCTGCCAGACGAGAGGTGATGTTACCCAAGTGTGACTCAGCTGGCATATTTCAGGATTTATCCACCGTGTCCCAAGAGAGGCCGAGTCAGACATTGGTGTCTGGAGCTCAGATTCATCCTCGTGTTCCAAATTTATCTCCACCAGTGTCACTGTTGCTGCACCAAGCCTCCCATGAGAATTCCTGTTCACATCCAGGGAGTTGGTGCATCCATGCCCCAGCTCTGCAGGGGAGTCAGCTCCTGATGGTTTGGGAGCAGAACGTCCCAGGGCCCTTGTGCTCCCAACACCTTTAATCTCATCTGAACGTTTTTCCTAAACCATTAAAACCTCAGCCTTGGGGAGAGTGTGCCTAGAGCACATTCCAGGGAGATCATGAAAAGGGAAGAGAGAGATTCAGCTGTGGACATGGGAATTATCAACTTAATTCAAACACTGTCCAGGAAAAATAGTAAAAAGAGGCATTTCAATAAAAGTCTCGCTTCTCTCCATAAATCTTTTAGCAATTCCCTTTGGGTAAATCCAGTCCAGAGTTTCTCATTGACGTTGGCTGCCAATTAAAAGCATCTAATGGATACTTTTAATTTACCTTTTTGTAGTTTTCAGTGCTAAAAGAGATCTAGGGCAGACAACATCAGAGAGGATTACTCATGTGTCCCGAAGAAAATAGATCCCTTAAAAAGGAATAAAAAATGGCTTTGTGACCACCTTTTGGAAAATGTATGGGGAGTTATTCAAGGGATCATAAGAGACCAAAACACTGCTACAAACAGTCAGAATATGTTCTTTTTTATCTGAGAGCATATGAGGAATGACACAAAGCTGCTGTACTTTTAAGGAAGGGACTTTTAAGCAGTTATTCTGTGCCTTTTAACCTCTTTCCTCAGTGTTTGAGCCATCAATATTTCTACTTTAGAGCTTCACTACACTTATTGAATCCACCTGGCATCCCGGAATGATGACGCAAATGCTGAATTCCCAAGGAATCAGACACCAGTGCCAAGGATCAATTTTCTGCTCTTGTTGTTTCTTTTCTTTTCGCTCGACAGGTGAATCCATGAATGAGAACGAGACACTAATGAGGTTGTAGAGTATAATTTTGAAAACATATCGAGTCCAGAGGCATAAATGGTCTCTCTTAATGAATCTCCATGTTTCGGTTGTACTCACTCTAGTGTGATAAATCAATAGTGCACGCTGTGACAGCGGGACCATCGCTGCTCTACACCCAGGCTAAATCAAAAGTGCCAAGACAAGTGTTCAGGACGCAGCATCACGCAAACAAGCATGAAAGGAACCTCTAAATGTGATTTAATTATTCCTTCTCCATGCCAGCCAGGGCCAGGCCTGAGAAATATTCCTTTTAGCTGGGCAGAGCTCATCATTGCACACTCTCAGGGTGCTGGATACGACTCATGTAACTCAGCATAACCACACAACCTCCACAAACTGATTTGGAATAAAAACCCACCCTCTTGCTTTCTGATTTATTTTTTTTAATTCCCTGAGGGTGTGTCCCTAAGACAAAGTACAGAACTGTACAGGTGGGTGTGGGAAAATCCCATGGATCAGTACAAACTGGGAATTTCCTGGCTGGCAGTTGCCCTGCTGAGCAGGGCCAGGGTGTTGTGCTGTGCCCCTGATCATTTTGGCAGCTCTTTTCCCAATCACTTTTACTTTCTTCACATCCCTCTTGGGCTAGAAGGGGTGGGGAGAGCAGGAATATGTACAGGGTGTCAGAAGTGACCTCAGCAGTGCTGGACAGGGGGAGGATACCAGCTTGACTTATCTGTAGGCCACCCTGACGCTCATGAATGTTGATTATATCTCATTCCATATCCAAAAAATCAGCTTGGACCAGTGATTAGGGCGAGGGATCAGGATTTAACTACATGATCCTTTACAAACTGCTTGGATTATTTCAGACAAATCCTTAAAGGATCTAACCAGACATCTCTTACAGGTGCTCAACATCTAAGTTACAAATCCCACAGACTTTTTGATCAAGAGAGAAAAGCCCATGACTCAGAGTTTAGGGTTTCTATTTCCATTTAACTGGGCAGTCAATGAAGAGGGTTAGACGTGGTGTCTGAATTAATGTATATGAGGACATGAAAGTATATTCTTTACCTTTTCCCTGGCTATTTCCTGTTCATGTGATTATTTTCTAGTCAAAAAAAGTGTCATAAAAATATCTTCATTGGTACTGTAATGTGGCAGAGAAGAATATCAGTTTCACATAAAGTCTGGCTCAAGCACTGACCAATCCTGCATTTTCAGAAGAAGCTGCCAGAGAAAGTATAAATCCTTCTGCATTTTTGTTGGTCTGTACCCCGTCATTGTCATCAGTTTTACTCTGAAACTGTTGTTTGTTCTGTTTGACACTGCTGCAGATGTCTCCTATTATCCACTGATTTTCAGTGGAATGTGGTCATCCCCAAATGCCACCTCAGATATGAACTATCCCTCCAAAACACACATTGGGCTTTATCTCCTCATAATTAATTATTCAGGTTACTTATTTAGTCTGTAATTAAACAAGCTTGGTTTTACTGATTTTAAATTAGTCATCATTCACTTTTATCAGTCGTCTTGTTTTAGTAGCAGAGTGTTTCTGTGTATTGGGTTTGGGAGGCCAGGTTTTGGTAACAGGGGACTTCAGAGGTGGCTTCTGTGAGAAGCTTTCCCCATGTCTGAGGGAGGCAATTCCAGCCAGCTCCAGAGAATTCAGGAGTGAGGTTGAGCCTGGGAAGAAGGGAAGGATAGAAGGAAGGTGTTTTATGATTTGGTTTTCATTTCTCATTTTCCTGCTCTGATTTTATTGGTAATACATTATTTTTTTTTCCTAAGTCAAGCCTGCTTTGCCTGTGACAACAACTGCTGAGAGATCTCCCCCTGTCCTTACATCGACCCAAAAGCCTTTCCTTATATTTTCTCTCTCCTGTCCAGCTGAGGAGTGGAATGATGGAGTGGCTTTGCTGGGAACCTGGTGTCTAGCCGAGGTCAGCTCACCACAGCCTGATTTCTCTGAACAAACCTTTTCTCAATGCTCATTTTCTCTTCATCTGTCACATCCCTCCACATCCATCTCCTCCCTCCCTCTGGCCCCTGCAGAAACCTTTCCCTGTCAGAGTCATTGCTATCACCTCATTCTGGAGATCTTTGCTCTTTACACAGCCTTTTGAGATGTGAGGCAGCCAATGACAGGGAATGGAGATGGATTCATCATGGTGCAGGCTGTGTATCTTCCCCTGGGCTACTTAGACAAGATTCTCTCATAACCAGTATCAACCCAGCCAGTCACACCTTTGGATTTGGTTTCTGACACCAAGGGTGGTAAATCAGTAGCACAAGAAAGAAAAGAAGTGGATTCTCCATTTCTTGACGCCTTCAGGCACAAACTGCTGACATCCCTCAGCCAAATACTGGATGATGAACCCACTGTGAGAAGGCCACAGCCCCAGTAATTTATACATCCTATACCCAAATCTATCACAGGGAAGAATGAATTACCCTGTGAAAGAAATGATCCCTCTCCATTAGCTGCAAAAGGAGCAGAGGGAAGACAGCTCATTTTGGCACAAGTATTCTATCTCTAACTTCATTCATTGAATAACTGGGAGGTGAATCCCATCCCATGTGTAAGTGATCAAGGTGAGTGAGCTAATGATCCCATCTGGCCCTTAAATGTGTGACAATCACTGAAATACAAGCTGATTCCAAGGACTCCTTTCCCACACAGCCAAGGTAACCAATTCCTGCAAAAAAACTGAAGCCAGCCAAGATTTCAAAACCATGTGCAGAATTAAATATTATGGTTTAAAAATACTGAATGGTTTTGAGGGGGAGGAAGGATTTACATTCTCTGCTCCAGAGATAAAACAACCAAGGAATGAGGATTAGGAAGAAAGGACCAATGTGATTAAATTATCCCAGAGCTGACAGCTTCAAGACTCCTGCTGACAACCAAACCAGACCTGGCCCATTTTATGCTGGAATCATAGGACATGGCTCTAAAATTTCCTGTGACATTGAAAATCTGACCTGAGGCCATGTCCATCACATGAAGAGCTGCCCCTCTCCATGGAACAGCCCAGTGTGTGTTTTCCATACGTCTTTTGTAACTGGAAGGGTCTGTCACAGGCTTGTCCCTGTCACAGGCAGCTCAAAGGGCCAGATGGATCATGATTTCATCCAGTGTAGGAACAATTTATCTCCATCTTACTCAGACAGCTATAATTGAAATGGAGTCTCTTCCCAAGGCATATTTCCATGTTGGATGTATTTTTCAAGTCCACCATCAGAGGAGAATGTTCCATACAAAGACTACTAAAGCAGTCTGGAAAATGAATCCAGGGACACAGTCTTACATTCTTCCTCTCAAATGAGCATGTAATTAAAGATTCTTTTTGCATTTAAGTAATTTCAGTCATCTTCAAGCCTTAGGGCTATATTCTGAAGTGGAAGATTGATTTTATGGGGGTTTTGATGAAAAAGTGGCTATATTTTTGAACTTCATTCCATTTCTGAAATATGTCTCAGTGATTCCAGTGGTTTCACTGGGGATTGATGTGAATTAAATATGATTAGTGGTGCCCCATAAATTTCCAGTTACCTGCGTAGGAAGTGGTTCCACACAGTTACAGGACCTATGGCTTAGGATATATCAGCATCCAGAGATGTTGCAGGCTGACAATTTGCTGTCACTGTCATGCAGAGGACAATAAAACAATACCTCATAAATTAACATAACTCATCAACACAACTCTAAAAAAATATATTAAAAAAACCCTTCACAATTATAACTTTTCCTAAACAACTAATATTCATTAAAAAATTAAAAACCACAAAAGCCTATTTTTTCCTTAAAAAAAAATCTACATAATATTAACAAAAAAAACTACTTCTCTCTCTAAAGAAATTAAAAAAACTATTCTAAAAATAGTAAACTAACTAAAATTTTTATTTTTATTTATTTTCATTATCAGTAGAAAAAGGAAAGTTATAAATGAAAGAAAAATATTCTAAAAGTTTCCAAAAGAATAGAATAATTCTAAAATAATTTTTCTAATTCTTATTACTCTTTCTTTTAGTTATTATTAATAATTTATCCTTTTTACACTTTTAAAATTTTAAACCTAGTTTACTTTTCTCCTAATCCTTCCTCACAACAATAAATAAATACACTAATAATTAACCAACACTAAACCCACCACACTCAATAATGCATTAACCAAAAAATCTCAAAATTAACAAAATCTCGAATTAACAAAACAAAACCACTACACGAAATTGTTTGGTTTGGGTATTGGTTGGGGTATTGAGAGATTAGGGTAGTTGTTGATTTATTTTTGGGGGTTTTTTGGTTTTATTTGTTATTTTATAGTATTTAGTAGCGTGTGGTAAGTTTAGGATTAGGATTTTGGCAGTGGGGATTTGAAGATGGCCCCACAACCACGAGGCATTTATCAGAATGTTTTGAGAGCAGCCCCAAAGAAAATGAATTGTGAGCATCAATGGACGTGGCTCAGAAATGTGGATTCACAGACTGAATTCTGGCCTGCAGCAAAAAAAGAGTGACCAGCAAGCTGATGGAGGAGATTCTCCCCTCTTCTCCACTACATCTTGCGCTGGGTATTAGGAAGAAAATCTCTGTGAGGGTGGTGAGCTGGAACATTGCCTGAGCGTGACAAGGAGTTGCTTCTGTTTATGGGGTAGACGTGGATTTGTTAAAATATGAAAAATTCTGAATATTTTTACCCCTTTTGATTTAATCTCTTTTTTAAAAAGGAACACATTTTGGTGTCAAAATCACTGAAGGCTCCTTAGTAACAAACTTACAAGGCTTCTGTGTTACAGCACATTACTGCTCAACCCTTGAGGAAATAACCCCAATTACTGGGTTATTTTAGGACATCCCATTAACTTTGAGGGCACAAATGAAACTCCATTAGTAAAATGGATTCAGCTGGCTGTGGAGGGATGATATTTCCAGGAGGTGTTCTGATAAAAGGATTTGGGTTTGTTCCTTTGGAGATTTACCAACATTTGTCCCGTGGTCTTCTGTGATGTCTCACATTTCACCCCTAATGAACCCATAAAAGTATCGGAGGCCAATACAAGGCCTCAGATTGCTCAGAGTAGCTGTGGCTGCCCCTGGTTCCCTGGAAGTGTCCAAGGCCAGGTTGGACAGGGCTCAGACCACCCTGGGATAGTGAAAGATGTCTCTGCCCATGGCAGGTTGGAATGAGATGATCTTTAAGGTCTCCTCCATCCCAAACCATTCCAGGACCCAAACCATTCCGGGATTCTGTGATCACTGCTGGTTTGAAATGGCAAAAAAAAGTAGACCTCAAACCCAGTCAGAGATATTGAAAACATTGGCAGACAAGATGTGGTATAAGAAGAAAACTGATCACATCATCACAGTGATGTGCCCAAGTTAATCAGGCAATAAGTTTATTAATTAATTAATTGCCAGGAGCTGCATGCTTCCCTCATGTTCTTTTGCCATTCTAGAAGCCTGATCTTCTCACAACCTCCCAAATTATCTCCAGAGACACCACTACACAACACTGCACTTCTGAGGACAGACAAATCTTGGAGGTGTTTGGCAGCCAAGGAAGATCAGAGTCTCACTGCTCTGATCAAACATGAACAGATTCACTCACTGTGTGAAATACATCCTCTTCTGAGGAGGAATCTGTGTTCCCTCAAGTCTGGGCCCTGCTTTGGATTCCTTTCTCGTGCTGCTGGTGTGAGGTTTCCCTGGTACCTCTACTGCAATCAATCTTTTTTTGTCTGCTGATGCAGCTCCTGATGAATAATCGCCTGGGGATATAAATAGTGAGCTGATTAGAGCCAGCATTGGAATGCTGAGAGAGCCTTCAGGATGACTTAGCTCCCCTTCAACTCCAGCCTGTGCCTTCCTCAAACCATCTTCTGTGCAAATCCAAAGAATTTGAAGTTTTCCTGAAGTGCTGGAGCCCAGCCTGACAGGATTCCCTGGCCAGCACAGTCCTGGTTCTTCTAGATGTGCCACACTAATAATTTTTTAGCCAGAAATCATGCCCTGAGAATTGTGACCGTGTTGAAAACAGATCTGGAATGTTGGAATCTGAAATGCAAGGAACTCTCAGAACTTTGGGCCTCTAAGCCAAAGCTTAGAATTAAACCCAGAATTTCATCTGAGACCTTGGAAAAGGTTTCCAAACTGAGGTGCTAGAAGGGAGAATGTGGATTTGTAGTTTAAAGCAGTGACACACTGAGTTAAGTAAAGGAAAGTTTAGAGTTTTAGAGTTTAAGATACAAAAAAAAATAAATGTAGTTACAGAGGTAACGGGAAGTTTCAGAGTGCAGCACTGTAGGTTTGTGTTTCATAACATGATTGGCTAAGAAAGCTCACACTGTAGCATGGGTCCATAATGCAAAATATTTAAAGATTGGGTCAAAAGCATAAATATCCTTGTTGGCAGTGTTTTATTGGTCAATAAATCCTTAAAAAGTCTTGTAACTGAAGGTCTTGGGACCTTCTGGTCCATGCAGTGAAGATGTGAGCCAAACTCACCCTTCCTTCCTATGCAGAAGATAAGAAAAATTAATTGCACCATCTAAAGCAACTCAGAAGTCACATCTCGAATTCTTTCAAAATTTCTCACACTGGTAGTCACTCAGGGATATTCAAAATATTTTGCCACACAGAATTCATTCAAACACACGCAGAGGACATGCCTGAAGAGCTGCCTCAGGTTGTCCATACCATATCTATGCAAATTTTATCACAGATATGAGATAAATGGGAAAGGGGATCATGGGTACAGAGCATGTAAAGGTTTTATGGCTTAGCCTCTGTAAATATTCTTCAGGTTGCCTCCATAATGTGATTGTTAATAGAACCCTGACTAGGTAAAAGAAGGATTTTTTTTTAATCCTTCTAATAAAAATTATGGATTTTTAAAGCAATCTGGCTTCATTTTCCCCACTTTTTAAACAGTGGATGAATGGAGAAGTCTTGATAAGCTTTGGATATGAGCAGAATATAAGGGGTTAAACATTCAGGATAGTTTCTAATTTTTAATTATGTACCAAAATCGAAGGAGCATTGGATCTCACACTGATAACCATTCTTTGCAGGAGCCCACAGGTCACTGCTCCCGTTTCCAACTCAAAACAGAATTCAGTCCAAGCAAATAATTTCAGCTCAGGTTGTTATTGTTTGTATAACCATTGAACTTAAAAGGTTTTACAGCTTGAACAAATAACCCAAAATCAAACCAAACTGAAGGGAAAACAGAAGGGTCAACCTCTAAAAGAGCTGAAGAACTGCACCAGCTTTGAATTCAGGGTCCTGCTTCTCAGGTTGTCTCTGAAACTCTCAACAGCACAAAGTCTGGGAGCATTCCAGCATCAGGATTTCCATTCATTCCGTGACTTTAACACCTGGAGTGACCTGATACCTGACCAAACCCAGAGCACAGGGCACCTCTGGGGACACATCACCAGCCCAGACTGAGCTCTCCCGGATCAGAGCATTGCCCTGGAGAAAGGAGCCAGGGCAGGTGGGTCCCACATGTGTTTTCTGCTGACCTAATCACAGCTGCATACAACAAAACCCTGAATCCCAGTGAAATCTGTCCCCCGGATATTTACAGTCTGGGCTTCTATACCTGAACTTGTCAGCCCTGAGCTCTGCTGCTGCTGAAGGACAGAAATAAGGTACTTTTGAAGGGGGTTTGTCTGACTTCTTTCAGATGTTTTCATCGGGATTATCTCCATCTTTCCATGGCTGGAAGTGATTAAACTCCCAATGACTGTTAAAAACCTGAGGAGCCAAATTAACACCTGGAACATGGTGCTCCAGAGCTCAAAACCACAACCACAATTTGAAAGAACACTTTTGACACAGCACCCACTTCTTGCCCAGCCTCATCTTCCCACCCTGTAAAGCACAGATGTGCTGCAGATCTTGCAGATCCTGCCCCCTGTTTGCCACGCTCACAGGGCTGCCAGGCAGAATCTCAGATAACTTTGTCTTTTGCCCGTGTTTAAGCAAACAAATCCCACCCAGAAGGCCAACAGAGGTTGTATAAAGGAGCAGTGCTCTCGTTTTATGTGGAGAAGGATTGATGGCTCCAGTCAAATTGGAAGATTATCTGAAGATGCAAACTGGGGTGCACTCTGATAACACTTCACTATTTACAGGCTGTCTCTTGACAGAGAGTGTGTTTGCTTTTGGGGCCAGAGCTGAAGAAGCTCATGTAAATACTGGTTTTTATTGCAGGGCTCTTTTGCTGTCCAGGAATAGAGCAAACCTTGAACAGCATGAAAGGCATAGGTGGCACACTGGGCAGGGCTTGTTATCTTCATCACCCCAAAAGATCTCCACCATGATTAATTTCCCTGGAGATCAATGTGGGTGGCACAGAGACTCTCTGGAAATGAAACTCATCCTGGTTATTCTTAATGTGATGTTTGAATCTGGCTCCAAATCGTTGATCTAACACACAATCCTAATTATGTGCTCTGGTATAGTTTTGACCCAGTTCAGGAAACCCTTAATAAGTCCCCAAAGAGGAAATAGTTTTAACAGACATTTAGCTTTCAGCATTAACTATAACTTCCCCAACTTAACAGGATTTGAGTAAACTGAAATTTAGACACTATAACCATCCCCAAACTTCAATACATTTGAGTAAACTGAAATCAAGATCTCTTGATTGTGGATAATTTCTTGAAGTGAAGCCTTAGCTGATTATATCTCCCAGTTCAGAGATTCCTCGTTATCTTGGTATTGTTTAAAATCATTATTATTATTATTTTCTCACTAGTAAATACACTGAAAAACTGAATTTCATCTTGGACTTTTTTACAAGCTTATATTTTGTGGTCATCCTTGATATTCACAAAAACATAAAGTCTTGGTTCAACCTGAATATGGATAAATGGTAAAAGCAGAACATCTCCAGTTTTGCAAATTGCATCTGCATGTCTGATGCTTCGTCCTGTGGTCGCCACCCTTTCTGCTGGTAAACTTTGGTGAGAAGTGTTGAGCTTTGGTGCAGTGAGGCGCCAGGACCGCATCGTTGATCAGATATGCCTGGAACACACAAATAAACAAGTGAAAATTGGTGAAGCTGCGGTAAAGCAAGATGGGGATGACTCACTGCGGAGCGAGTCCAACCCACTCACCTCCCCAGACAGAGGGAGATGTGGCACAGCCGCCTAAATTCCCCCTCAGAGAACTATTGCTGTTAAAGAGGGGACAGACACTGGAAGTTTTCTAGCCCAGCTGCTCTTAGTGATGTTTTACAGTGAAAACATCTCCATCACCCCCATTTTCTCCTGGGAATCCTGCTGTGAATGCCTGAAGGTGACAGGACCTTAGTGGGGTCATGCTTTAAAAGTAATTGATATTGCTGCCTCCAAAAAACTGCCTGCCTGAGAGCAAAAATCCCCTAAGCACGTTCCCTGATGCTTGGTGCTGCCCTCAGCGTTGGCACTGGAATATTTTCCCTTTTTCCCATATTTTTCCCTTTGCCAGCTGCACACAGCCCAGCTCTCAGGCTATCTCTGACTGGAGATAACCCAGGGCACAGATGCCACTCCCTCCCTGCGTGGAGCTGTGGAGCAGGAGTGGTTGCTCTTTGCCATCCCCAGCCAAAGTTCTTGTTTGCTGACCCAAAAGTGCACGAGGGCAGCGGCACAAACGTGAAAAGCTGCCCTGTTCCGAGGGGATTGGGAGCCAGGGGGTGAGCACAGGGGAGAAGACGCTGTAAAAACACAGAGGGCTGAGTGTAAATAGAGAGATAAGGGAGAAGATTAATGTTACAAATGCCAAGGGTCATATTTTCTGTTAAAACAAATAAAGCTTCGGTGAACTTCGCTGGGGCTGTGCCAAGCCTTTGATATGTGAGGAGCGGGTTCAAGGCAGCACCTTGGAGGTAAAATCCAGTCCCAAGCTCTCATGCCCTTCAGAAAGGTCACTCACCTCTCTGTGAAATCCCTTTCAGAGGCACCAGGTAACACAGGAGGCACCAGCACAGAGCCTGCACGCCAGGAAAGCTCAATAAATTCAATTATCTTTCCTAAAAGCCTAATGCTTCACTTCCCTCAATTATTCCCTATGTTATGCCATCCCCTTGGATAATGTTTATCTCTCCTTGGGAAGCATGTCTTTATATGCCTGATTTTTTCCCTAGATGACTACAGCAGCACCCACCATTTAAAAATCTCTTTTTTCCTTGAAAAGTCCAGTGCCAGACTCCCCAGAGAGGCTCACAATTCACAGGTACCAGGGTAATGCCACACACTGCAGCTCCTTCACTCATCCACCTCTTGATACAGAAAAAGAGATGGGAGTTTTTGGGATATTTTGTCATTACCATTTGCACTGTCAGAAATTGAAGGCAAGCATGGAAAATCAGTCGTTGTCAATCCGGTTAAATCTAACACGATTTAGTCTGGATTAGGAGAGGGTTTCCCTGCTTTGTACAGTCAGTCTGGCAGATTGCGGGCATGAAACTGTCTTTTGCTTACAAAGAAAGAAGACTTGTCAGGGAAAAAAAAAAAAAAAAACACTGGAAAATTACATTTGTGTGCAAAAAATTCTTCCCAGACAGCATTAATTCAGGAGAACGTGCTGTCATTTCTTATTCCCCCCAAGAAACAGGGTTTTATTTTTCATGTATGTTGAAAGGACTTAGAACATAACACTTCCCCCCATTAGTGCATGTAATGTTTTGCTGACATATAGTGAGGATGCTTAATTTCCTTGCACAAATCTATCCTGGAGGCAGCAGATATGCAAGGAATGCATCAGGAAAGGGAATCAAATGAGCAGCACAAACCCTGGGATATTCATCAGCTCAAGCAAGAGAAATGAACTGCAGCAGCCAGAAAGGCTTGCTTTAAATCTGATTCATAATAAGGAAGGCTGGAGGAAGAACTCCCAGCCCTAATACCTGGTTGGATTCTTTCTCTCCGAGAGATTATAGCTGAGTGGAAAGGGAAAAGCAGGGCTGCTCTCATTGCTTAGTGCAAGGAGGATTTTGAAGAGCAGGTTTGAGCTGGAAACAAGGGAGATCCCAGCTAAACAAACAGGGGGGAAATCAATAATCTTACAAGGAGCATTCGCTGCCTGCCAAAAGCACAACCAGGCAGAGGCAGAAATTGATTCTTTCCAGTGACATCGGTTTGTTTGGGGTGTGGGAGAATGAGCTCACAGGGGAGCCCGCAAACAGGCAGATACCTTCCCACTAACCACACACAGAGCCTCTGACTTAATCTTTATCCTGTGGAAACGACTGGGTTCCAGATGATAGATAACAAGCAAGTTTCAGGCTCAGGTGTTTTCTTGCCACTGCAAAAAAATCCCTCATTTTGAGGGGAAGAGGGGGTTTTATTCCCTTCTCTATCACCATGTTTGAGCTCCAGCCTCGTGATTTTTGTTGTTTTTTTCCTGATTGATGCCTGCAGGAACAATCTGGCACGGTTCAGGCATGAGGCAGGGCTACACAGCCCTGTGTGAGAGCAACTGGCTTGGACAGAGCTGAACAGACCAAGGCTGCTGGCTGCTGACATGAAAGATTTCCTTCTCTGCAGGCAACAGAGGAACGGAGGCAGCAGGAGCTTGCTGCTCATTTCAGAAGAGGAGTGGAAAATAAAAGAGAAAAACTCACAGGACCTCTTGTGACTGATAAATCCCAAAGAGTGTCCTGGTGGATGTCCAGTGCTTTGGATCTCAGCTGCACCTTTCATTTGGCTTAGAAAAGTAGCAACTCAGCCCAGCAGGTGTGAAAAACAGGATCATGCTCCACAGTGTGGCCAAAAATGCTTTGCTGAGCATTTTCTCTGTTATTCCACCTTCTTCCCAGCATCTGGCTCTCCACAGATCAGAGCCACTGTCCCCAGGGCTCTTTGCATCCCTCAGGACTCCAGCAGCCCCAGAGCACAAACCAGCTGGATAGATCAGGCAGATCCTCGTTGGTGCACCAGCACCAATTCAATGAACATGCTGACTTCTGAAATGTGGGCTTTCCTCTTTAACCCTTCCTGAAATGGATGTGGCAGTTCAGCCTTCTCAAAACCGGTTTCAGCAAACTCAGGCACATCCAGTCTCAGAGGATCTGGAGGGTTTTGTCCATGGTGAAGCCAAAGGTGGATAAAAGATAGGATCTGGGAGAGCAATAGATTTACAGAATCTTGGAATTTTTAGCTTGGCAAGGACCTCTAAGATGAAGTCCAACCATTAACCCAGCACTACCAAGTCCACCAAGAAACCATGACCCTGAGTGCCACCAGCAAGTCCAAGCAGACACTTTGAGAAGAGCCCTGAATATTTTATTCACTGTTTATTGCACTTGTCAGTTTATACCAAGCCTCACAACATTTATCACAAAAATTACTGAGATTCTAGAAATTCCTCTTTCCAGCTGCTGAGCCCTTAAAAAACCGTTCGTTATTTTAACAACAGAGATTCTCATCACCCACTCAGAAGAAACTGGGGCTTGTTCTCTGGACACCAGCAGCCAATCCTCTGCGTGCAGAGCAGCTCCGTGATGCATTTGGCCAGGCTGTGTAAAATGTTCCATTTCCTGCCTCCTCCACAAAAGCATCAGCTGTGTCACATCCTCTAATGATAAGGTGGAGGCTTTATCACCCCCTCTAGAGCGTGTTTTAGCCCAAGCTTTTATTTAGTTTGTGTAATCTCTGGTGTCAATCACCGTGTTGGTTTCCCTGCTTCTTGTGCCCCTTTCTGCTGCCAAACCACTTTCAGTGAGTGTTAGAGGAGATAAAAATCTCTCAGTAGCGATGGTAAAATGTTTCTTCGTGGTGGCCACGACCTGAGACAGAACCTGCCTCTGCTGGGCACTCTGATTTTAAGGAATGTGGTTGTAGCCATGCTGAGGACTGTGCTGGGCAGCTTTGTGCCCTCACAACCTTGCCCTGGCCACCTGCTCTGTCCTCCTTGGCCGTGCAGAGCCCCAAGGAGAAAGGAGGGAGAGGTGCCCGGTTCCCCTGTGCCTTGGGCACATGGTGTACCCTGGAGCTGCTCTACAATGTTCCCAGTGTAAACAGCTCTGCTTTAATAATGCATGGTTTGCTACTCACCTGAATTCATTCCATCCCTGCCATCCCCAGTTGGGAGTAAATTCTTGCTTGCTAGTTTGTTTGCACAGTTTTTTTTTAATTTGTTTTGTTCTTCTTGAGCCTGAAGATTTTCTCTTTTTGTGCCCAAACACAAGTAAAATTGTTATTTTTTTAATTATTCTTAAGAAAACTGTTTTATCCAAGCATTTTGTGAGTGGATAGTCCCCTGTGGATATGTAATAGTAATTGCAAAGCTTATTTTTTCTTCTGCTCCCAATGGCTTTGATTGTGTGAAAATAAATGTTGAGTACTATGAAGCAATTAATCCTCAGCTCTCCTGGGAGTTGGGTAGGTAATTATTGCTATCTTTAGCTTACAGAGTGAGGTGAGCATCAGCAACTGGATCATTTGCCCTTGCCCCAGAGAACAAGGACAAGATTTTAGCCTGCTTGTATCAGGTAGATCCTTTTAATTGAAATATCCCACTGCTGCTCCTCAGACACTTCATGTTCTGCACTGACATATCCACCTCTGCTGCCCTCACAGCTTTAGTCATCAAACAGGTGGAGATTTCCAGGAGGACTTCACTGGAAAACTTCTGGGGACAGCTGGGGACAGAAGGAGAAGAAAGTCTGAGCTTTCAGCCCTGCTGGGTTGTGGTCAACTCACTTTAGATTTTCCCTAGGGCCACTCTGGTGTTTCCACGCCACGCTGAATAAGGGGCCTTAAACCACGGGAAAGCCCCAATTGTTTGTGCTTCATTTTGCAAATAATGAAGTCCTGTAGGTGGATGGAATGGTCCTGTTTGCAAAACACCACAGCCAGTGTTTGCCTGCCTCTAATCCCCAGTGCAAATAATGCACGGGAGTTTATTTTGCAGCTTGTTTATGGGATGTGATGCTATTACTGTATTCAAATAAAGTCACCCAGTGGAAAGCAGAACAGATGCATTGTGTTGGCTTTGGAGAGGAAGCTGAATGGGGAACGTAACCCCAAGGGCACAGAACAGCAAATCCAGCCTGCAGCAAACTGCTGCATGAATCAGCCCCCAAATATTGTCCTTCCAGACACCACTGCTGTTAGTCTTTGCATTTCGGTTGCCAGAGGCACAGAGGAAAACAAACATGGGCAGGAAACAATGTGGTTGCTTTTATTTACCTCTGCCATTAATGTCCACCAAAATTTCTTACACTTGTATGACATTTCCCCAAGCAGCCCTCCGAGAGATAAGTCATTTTGTGAAGGAAGCCACAGCAGAAATGCTAATTACCGTCAAGGAAGAGGGTTAAATAATGGTAATGAAGAAAGGCAGGCACAGAGAAGATGCACCAGCCCAAGACAGTGATCACTGAGGTAACTGTGCTGCTGCTGGTGTGAAGAAGAATTAGATCAAGGCTTTCTCAAATTGTTCACAGCTGAGATTAGGGGGGAAAAAATCACCTTCTAGGCTGCAATATCAACTTATTAGCTGAGAGCCGGTTTAACACCAACCTCCAGCCTCTCCTCCCAGCCCCGAAGGTCAGGGAAGACTTTTGAAGGGAGGTGTTGGATGGAATCCCAGTGTGGGGAGCACCAAGCTCCCACCAGCAGAGAGGAAATGGAGCTGAACTGCAGCAGCTCAAAACAGAGCCATGCTTCGGGGGAAATACACCTTGGAATGGTAATACCTGAGTAACTCAGCTGGGAATTCTCTTGTTCCCACCCACCCAAGGCAAAAATGAGGGTTTAAACCATGACCAGCACTAGGCCATGCCATAAACCTGACATTTTGAATTCTTCAGGCACCCATAATTGTTTTAAAGAAGATACATAGGGATAAGAAGAGGACATAAAAAAGGCATGGCACAGAGTCCAGGCATGGGGCTCCAGAGAGTTTGGGGCTTTTCAGTCTGCACTGATACAGAGCCTTTAGCCATGTGCAGAAGGGAATGTGATTTCACTGATACAGGCAGTGTACGATTTGGGGGCATGGGATGAAACGAGCAGGAGGTGGGATCAAATCAAACAAGCAGATTTCTCCTAATGCTGTGGAGTTCACTCGCTGCCTTGTAAGAAATTATCAGATTTTTTTTTTTTTGAGAATTATGTGAATTTGGTGAAGAATTGATGAGAAAAACATGAGCTTTACCCTCTTTTGTCTCACACCTGGTCAGAGCAAGGAGTGACAACAGGATGATGTCTGGAGGGAGGCAGAAGTCCCACAGCCTGATGTTGTTTCAGAAGGGTGGAGGAGGAGCAAAGTGTTCATTTTACCTGTTGTGTTCACTGTCAATTCTAACTGAAAGTAGCCAAGCCCCTCATTAATGCTCATTTGCATATTAACTTCCACACCCCTGAGGATGCAGACAGCAAAACCCCACCTGTAACACGTGATTGTTCCAACCCTCTGGCAAGGCCAAAAATTACAGTACAGAAGGAGTCTGGATAAAATTAAATATGAAGAAAAAAGAAAAAAAGGGAAGGGGAAAACAGCTCTGTTTGCTCAGGACTGTGTCTCCCCTCCTTCATTGAATGTAACCAGATTTATGGCGTTGAAAACAAACTCTTTGTGAATCTGTGGAAGTTCTTGTTGAACAGGACCAGACTTGAGAGCTGAATTGGTTTTAATCAAGAATTAAACCCAGCCCTTCTGATCCCTGAGGACCAGCAGCACCACAAGAGGGTTATATTCTGCTAAAATTCCATACCCTCAACGCAGCAAACCCACAGGACACTCGACGAGATGGACCTCGATCCAGCACAGGGCAAAATGTACTTCAGACTTTTCCTGTAAAATCACAAATCCTTCACATTTACTCTCTGCAAAGAACCCAAAAAGCAGCACCTACCAATACCTTACTCCCCTCCTCCTTCCCCCCAAAATTTACCCTTAACAGGCTACTTGAAAGCATTCAGGCTGCATTAATAAATGAAATAATGAAACCCAGAGTGGCTGTAATTAGTGGGAGGATGCAGTGACCAGCTAATCAGCTCTCCCCCTGTTATTTTAGGATCCAAACTGAGCTTTATATAGCTTTATAAACCTCTGTACAACGAATTGAGGTAATTAACATCTGTTCCTCTTTTTACATGGGCAATTATAGGCCACCATCAGATCTATGATGAGAAATAAGGGAGAGGATGGGGATTTTTCATATCAAATGTAAAAAAAAAAAAAAGGGAAATATTTTCAATACCAATAAATTCACATCTTTTCAGAAAAGTGGGGGGAAAGACAGTAAACTGTTTTTTTTTTCCTCATCCTTTGCAGGTTATCTTTAAAAAGTGGATGGTTTAGTAATTTGCTAACAAGAGCTAAAGACTGGACATAACTTTGGATTTTTAACCATTAAGCCTTTTCCCTAAAAAACTGTGTTTTTCTTGGTTGTGTCAGTAAATTGAAGAGCCTGGAATTAGGGAGCTGTCTCAAGGGCCTCCAAAATATCAGGATTTTATTTTCTTTCCTTGAGGATTTTGATTTTTTTCTTCAGCAGGTACTTCACAAGACAAGAAATCTGTCCATCTGTTGGAGCTTGAAAATCTAGTGGAGTTGGGGGGAAAGGAACAGCAAGAAGGGTATTATTTTTCATATTTTTACCTTTATTTACAGGACTTGTTTGGCTTTCTACACTAAAGCAAGCTTAGACCTGAGGGTTGTCTTGAATTGAAAGGAGCATTGCCCTTAATATTAAAATCACTGCTGCACAGTGTGCTGGAAAGGGGAAAGATTTCCACATTTTTATTAAAAGTTGAAGGTCAGCCTGGTCTTGAGCTGTTCTTCCAGTCTGAGAAATCCAGAAATTCCATGTCAGTGACCTACAACATGGAATTGTTCTACCTTTTTCTGGGGAAAGTATACATACAGATCACTAAATTGGGATTTTTGGCCCATTTAACCACTTCTTACCAAGCAGTTATTTCAGAGGAAGCCAAATGCCTCAATCAATCATTCATTCATTCCCCTTCCCAGCAGTGGGGGAAGAAAAAGGAAAGGGAAAGGGAATGGAAAGGAAAGGAAAGGAGTAAATAGGGGAAAATAGAGAACGAGGGGAAAATGGGAAAGAAAAAAAAAAGGGGGGGGGACAGAAGGGCAGAAAGAAAAAGATGGAAAGGGAGAGAAAGTAAAAAGAGAAGAGAGAGGAAAGGGGGAAATAGTGAAAAGGAAATGTGGGAAGTAGGAGAGAGAGGAGGAAAAGGGGAAAAAAGAAGAAATAGGAAATGAAAAGAAAGGGCAGAATGGAAGAAGATAAAGGGGAAAAAAGGAAAAGGAGGGAAGAGGGGGACGAGAAGGGAAACAGGAAAGAAAGGAAGGGCAAGAAGGAAAAACGGGAGAAGGAAGAGGAAAAAAAGGGGGGAGGGAAAATGAATAAAGGTCAAAAAAAGTGGGGTGGGAAGGAAGGGGGAAGGAGCCGGGGCGGCCGAGCAGCGCTGCGCCCCGGGCCCGGCCGTACCTGGGGCGGGCGGGGGCGGTGCCGGAGCCGCCCCGCGCAGGAGGCGGCGGGGGCGGTGCGGGCGCTCGGCGGAGCGGGCTCGGAGCCGCTGCTTCCTCCTCCTCCTTCTTCCTCCTCCTCCTGTGCCTCCTCCTCCTCCTGCTGCTGCCGCTGCCGTGCCCGCTGGATGCCGGAGCGGCGCGGGGGCTGCGGGCTCGGCCAGGATGCGGGGCTCGGCCAGGATGCGGGGCTCGGTGCTGCGCGGCGCCGTGCCGCTGCTCGGCTGCCTGCTGGCCGCGGTGAGTGACCGGGGGACCGCCGCACGCCTCGGGCAAACTTCGGGCAACTTTGGGAGGCTCTGCTCCTTTCCCTGTGCCCTGGCGATCCGGGGAATAGCGAGCGCTTGGTTCGCCCTTAGGTTCAGGTGCGCGTCCCCTTCGGGGGTGAGGGGATCCCTTTGAGCGGCAGGGATTCCCTTTCGGGATTTTAGCGTTTTGTTTCACAAGCGGCTCCTGGGTTCGCTGTCATTCAGGTTTGCTGGCTTTCGGTTCGCTTTGGTCTCTGATCAGGAGCTCGATGAGTCCTGGCAGCGCTCGCCCCGAGCCTGGGGATAACGGGGTGAGGTTGTCGCGGGATGAGGGGGCTCTGGGGTGCGCTCTCCCTGCAGCTGCCCACGAGAAGTTGGGCAAAGCGCCGCTTTCCAGCGCTCCAGAGCCGGAGCCGGGAGCGGGGATGTGTCCGGGCTGCCGTGTCCCTGCTGGCTGTGATGTCCCCGCGGTCGGCTCCGGGGTGGGGGCAGGCTGAGCGAAGGGGGTTTGTTTCTGCTGGAGCTGTGTGTGCCCTGCACAGTCACACGTGCGAGCGGAGCTGATCCTCCGTGCCAGCAGGAGGACCAGGGCACGGCTTCTGCATGCTCATCTGAGCTCCCCGCTCCGGGGCAAGGTGTCCCTGGCCATGGCACGGGATGGAACTGGAGGATCTCAAAGGTCCCTTCCAACCCTGACCATTCAGGGAGTCTGCAGTTCTCTGATTTCGCTGGAGCTTTGCTCTCGCAGCTTGTTTCCTCGCAGGGTTTGGTTTAGAACGAGGCTGGTTTTAATTTAGCAGCCTGGGGCTGGGGGGTGATTTGGTGCTGGCTGTGGCTGAGTTTCCCTCTCACTTGTAACTGCTCCCACAGCTGTTTTCTCTCTGGAAGGTGAGGCTGCCTCCCCGGCATCCTGTAGGGCTGGGTGAGGTTGCCCACCAGAATTGGGTTGTACCATCCATTGCAAGTCACCTGTGTTTGCTCTGCTGGGCTGGTGACAGTGGCTATGGTCACAGAACCACCACAGAATTGTAGAATGGTTGGAAATAAATAGCATCTGGTTCCAAAGCCCTGTGGACAGAACAGCTTTCAGGAGACCAGTTGCTCAGAGCATCATCCAGTCTTGTCTTAAAGCAGAGTCAGACCAAGCAGGCTGAGCCTCAGAGAGTGGAAGTTAACCCAGATGTGTCAGTGCATCACTTGTCTTGCCTTTTTTCTCCCCTTGTCCCACAAGGAATGAAACAAATGGATTTAATTGTAATTTTTTTGGCTGTCACTATGAGCCACCCATCAATCTGCATTGCCAAAGACTTTCTTAGAGCTTGAACAGGTTGGGAAAATGGATTAAAGTACTAATAAAAAGGACCAGGCAATCAGTTCTTGGAATTCTACAGAGCTTGCTTTAGGGAAGATCCAAAATAGCCCAAATGTCCAGGGCTGGAGCTGGGGAAAGGAGAAGGGGGCAGCGTTCTCATCAGCTGCTGGAGCTGCTCCAACTCTTGCTTCCACTGAAGTCCTTGGCAAAATTCCCATTTCTTTAAAGATTGTTGGCATGAGGGGCTCCTCTGGGGCCAGATCCTGCAGAGGGTGAGGTCGCAGGGCTGCTGAAGTTCACCCTGCAAGGGGTGGCAGGATCCTGGGGTGGTGGGTGATGCTCTTGGGTTGCCATCAATAAGCAAAAACCCCTAAAGCTTTGGGACAGCACAAAACTGGGTGCAATCCTGTAACTGCTTCCTTTCCAACCCTTTTATTATTCTGTTGCTGTTGGTAATGTTCCTGGGATCTGGTTCACGCTGGTGGGTTAAAAAGATTCACATGCTCCTTATCAGCACTGATCTGCAAGGTGACTAATACTGAACTGCCTCAGTGCTGGAGAAAATCCCTGGTTTGTTTCTCAGCCTAAACCTGGGATTTGGTGCCGATTTTTAAAGCAGAAGTAGCTCTGCAGTCACAGCCCGACTCTGGGACCTGTGATGGCTCGGCAGAGCTTGGTTGGTTTGGGTTTCTTTTGTATAATTTCTCGTGATAATTTTTATTGGTATGTCCTTGGGGAAAAAAAAAACTCTGAACAAGTGGCTGATCAACAAGTTCAGCACCATAAAACTCCTGCAGCCATGTGGTTTCTAATTGCTGTTATAAACTTTCACCTCTCATCGCGCACGCTGTGGAGAAGAGGGAATAGGGCAGATCTCATTTGCTGAGGTCATCAGGCCATGCTCACCAAAGTCCTGCCCTCCTGCCAGGGGCACCTTGGAAAAGTTGGAATAAAAGTGTTAATGTTGGTGGTGGTGTAAATGCACAATAATCCCTTTTAGGTTCTTCTGTGTTGGTTTTTGGGGTGTAATTAAAATAATTTGGCCTGAAGAGCTACAAATTAGACACTTTTTTTCCCCCAGTGTGTGTCTAGAACATGAGATGCGGATAATTTGAAGCAGTTGGTGGATTCCACGTGCCTTCAGACTTCAAGCTCCTTAAATTAGCCAAATCTGCACAGCTGGTGTAATTTGTGCTTTTCTTCAGAGCTTTGCTCTGTTCCAGCCTTGAAGTAGGTTTGTGATGGAAAAGAATAAAACAACTCAGATCTGATTCTTCATCAGTCGGAGTGCAAATGCTGGAAATGTGATCAGTGTGGAAAATCAGTGAAATCTGAGCTCCACGGAAATCGGGACAACCACTTCAGCTGTGTCTGTACCTCTTTCCTCCTGTCATTGATTGAGAATCTGTGAAGTGACATCATTATACTTTAAACAAAACAACCACTGGTTTTGGCCAAAAGACAAGGTTCTCACTGGAATCCTCCAGGCCAGTTCCTGCACCCAGCACAAAGATCCTTTAGCAATAACAGCATGTGTTTAACAAAGGCCTTGCCACAAATCCCGAGTGTATCTCTGGGTGTATGATTTATTCCATTTATGCTTGTATAAATGCATGACTGACTTTATTCAGGAGAACCAGTTGCCCAACCCTGTGTCTGGGTAGCTCTGAAAGCCTCTCCATAAAGTTTTCAGAGAGGACACATAATCGGCAATAATAACATTGTGGGCGCTCTTAAGACAAAATTGTAAAATAGTGGGGGGGAGCAGAATCTGAGGGGAAAAATGTGCTAGGGGAAATACTTAAAGCTGTTTCAAGCTGTGTTTTACTCACCAGCACGTCAGCAGGGGCATTCACATCATCATTATCACACCCTCCCCGCAGCCCAGGGGTTTGTCTCCCGGAGGAAAACTCCAGACCACCAGCCGGGAATTAGGATGGGCTGTAAAAGCAGAGTCCACCGGGGTGTTATTTAAAAAAGGAATTTTTACCAGGCACTCAGCAGCAGGAGGCAGGTGGGACCATGGACAGGGAAAGCCGCCTGGGTTGTGAATTTTGGGTGTGGAGGTGCATTTCCCCCGGTTTTACAGCGCTTTAAAAATCCTCTGGTCCCAGCCCCTCAGTGAGAGGTGTGAGAGCCAGAGGGCTGCTCCGGATAGAAATGCAAATTCAGGTGAGTTGCGTTTTGTCCTGTGGTGGCTCCTGAGGCTGACAAAATATTTTGTTCAGTTCTCAGTGTGTCACAGTGACTTTGTGGAGCAGGATTTTTGTCTCTCACACTTGGCTTTCCAAGGAGGGATCGGGGCAGTCGGGGGATGCTCTGCACCTTTGGCAAATGGGCAAGTGGAGAATGAGTGAGGGAGTGGTGGGACCGTGTCAGGAGAGAGGTGTTTCAGCTGCGAGGCTGCCTTAGAAATGGCAAACATGCAGAGTTTGTATTCATTTTAACAGGGGGGAGAAAGGGAAAAAAAAAAATAAAGAGGTTTTTGCCTTTACCAGATGGTCTCCAGCAGAATCAACTGGAGAGACTGGTGACTTGTCAAAATCAATCTTCCACATGCTATGCTGATAGTCTGGGAGGACTGGGAATTTTCTGCTCTTTGGGCTAGAATATAGACACAAATCTTTGGGAACAGAGGGGAGAGGGACAGGAGGGAGATCTCTCTGTTCATCAAGTGTCCCATTTATTGGCAGCCTGGGGAAGGGCACCAGACACTGTGGAGATCAACGAGACCCAGGATTTGATGATCTTTTTTTAAGACAGACCCGAGTGCACTTGGAGGAGATTTGTCACACCATGAGTGGCTGAAATTCAGGAAAGGGCTCAGATTATCTGTGCAGAATAAAAACTCTCAGTCAGGCTTTGGTGGGGAGCAGGATTCAGCTGGGTTTTGGGAACGCAGGAGGTCACTCCCTGCCCTCAGACCAGGTCAGCACCAGCGTGGCAGTGTCACTTTTGTGCTGTTGTCACTTCCCCTGCTGCATGACCCTGCCTCAGGGGACATGGATTTGTGGTTTTCCAATGCCTGGGAAAGGCTGTGGGATTAAATATGGCCCCACTCCCTGCTCCCATCAACTTTCTCTCTTCGGCGTTGGAAAGAAGAGGAAAGAGTTTTATGAGAATCAAAATCCAGGAAATGCAGCCAAGAAAAAACCCCAAGTCAGGGGCCAAAACCACAGACAAAAGGAGCTGGAGGTGACTGGAGAGCCCAGAGCAGGAGGGGCTGGAGTTGTGGCCCAGCAGGATGGATAGACACACAGACTGGCTTGTGCCATGGCAGGGGTTTGTCCTCCTGTGCTGGTTTCCCTCTGTGAGTGCAGCTTCTCCACTGCTCCCTCCCCTCCACACTCCCAGATGTTCTCCAGAAGTCACAAGCTCCCACAGCTTCAGCTGGGTGGGACCTCAGCCAAGAGGGGAGACGCTTTTGCCTCTGAAAATGAGAACTCAGAGGGCTGCAGTGGCAGAAAACCCAAACATTTGGGTTTGTGAGAGGGCCAGGGATGTGATGCCAGCCCTCAGAGTGGCACCCACCCAGAGCTCCAAAGCTCCTGCCATGGCAGGGAGGTCCTGGGCACGGCTGGAGAAGGCTGTTGCCACCTGAGCAGCCTTCTTGTCACCATTTCCTTTTGCAGAATGAGCACCAGGGATTTCTCTGGGCTGATTCCTCTCTCTGGGCACATCCTTCACCCTTTCCAGGATTTTTTCTAGTTCTGTTGAGGTTGGGATTGAAGGCACTTGAGATGATAGTTTATTATTTAGATGTTTATTATTCAGATAATTTATTAATATCTAATTATTAGATTAGATTATTATTGGATAATTTATTGTTATTATTGGTTTTATTTAGATGTTCATTGCTTCTTATCTATGTTACAGTCTCACAGTGGTGAGTTTTGTAGTCTTTAACAAGGCACAAAATGGTTCACAATCTTGCTTCAAGGTTTTTTAAGGCTAAACTATTTAATTAAGAAATGACACTTAAATTATTTTCACTTTTAGCTTAATAACTAATCACTCAAAGTCCACAATGCAGACTTTTTTGTCTAATTACAAAATACTACTCAAGCTTATGAAGAAGAAGGAAGAAGGTGGTGAAGAAGAACAACTAGCTACTGCTTTAAAACTTCTGTCTTGTCCCCTATATATTGCTATATTCTAAAACTTTAAAGTCTAAATTTTCTATTTTGTGATATTACACGTTTCGAATCAACTACACACCTGTAACCTTAGTGTTATCAATCAATTTTGGAAGTTTTTTTCCACGGCTTCAGGTCAAATGCAGTGTTCTCCTGGGGGTTAGAGTCTGTTAGTACAGAAAGTCTAAACTCCTCAGCATCCAGAGCTCTAAAACAGGGAGAGTTCGTTCATTAGCACCCAGGAAGTGCCCGGGGGAAGGTTTGGAGGAGATTTTTGAGGAGGGGATGAGCTCCCAGAGCCATTGGATGCTCCCTGCATCGTTATAAAACCCATTTATTTGTTAAATGGGGCAATACCAGGCTGCTTCAGCACTGCTAGAAAAGCTAAAAGCTCCTCAAGATGTAAAAAAAAAAAAAAAAGGTGAATGTTGAGGCTTTTCTTTTTTTTTGGGGTTTTTTTGGGGTTTGTTTTGTTAGGATTAGGATTAAATGTGTGAGAAGGTGTTGTTTGTTTGGATTTAGATGTTTATTAGTATTTATTTATATTATAGTTTCATAAATTATGAGTTTTAATAGTAGTTTATTTTAATAAGTTAAAAAAATGAGTTGTATTTTTTAATAAGGGTTTTTAAGGATAAATATATTTTAATTAAGAAATGTAACTTTCTAAGGACGAATCAGTAACTTTCCTTCTGATGAGGGTATTGTTAATACACCACAAATATTTTCCACCCCAAAATTTCAGCTTTATTAGGAGCATCCCCTTAGCTGGGGCTTTGCCACAAATCCCTTTGATGCATAAACCCCATGCATAAACCCTGACGAGGCGAGAGTTACAATAGCAAATCACTTCTGTTTAATAATTGCCAATCTGCACAAAAATAAATATCCCTGTGAACGAGTCCTGACCCGCTGGGAGTGAGCAGGTGAGGTGGAGAGGAGCAAGCAGATGTGAGATTTCCTTGCTCTTCCAGCCCTTGTCTCTGCTGTTTTTTGTGTCACTGCAAGCCCCCAGCTGGGTAATAATTAGCATTGACTCCATGACTGCAGAAGGCTGATCAATTGCTTTATTATATCATCCTATACTATATTATATTATACTTATTAAGAAACTCAGTAACCCTTGCAGCCAGTCCGATCCTGCTTTGACCTACCTGGTCAATCAACCCAAACACCATCCAGTGCCCAATTAAGAAATCACAAATCTCCATTCCACAAGTGCACAACAGCAGGTGCAACAAGTGGAGACAAGAATTGTTTCTCATTCTTCCCTCTGATCTTCTCACAGCCTTCCCCAGGAAAGTCTGTGCCTGCTCTCTGTGGCCAGAGAGCTGCTGCCACATTTTTTGCCCCCAGTGCAGTGGGTGCCAGGCAGATGCAGTGCCCCGAGGTCAGTGCAGCCCTGGCTGGAGGCTGGCGTGGGCGACATCAGCCCTCAGCTGGGTCCTTTGGAGCTGGCTGGTTTGTGGAGGGAATTTAGGGAGGTTTCTGTGAGCAGGGATGTGTGCTGTGGGTTGCTCAGGGCTGCAGAGCTTGCATTAGTGCTGCTTTATTGGCACTTTATTGGGGCAGATCTTATCTCCAGCACTGACTGTTACATATATATGTATTTAATTTTATATTTATATATCTACATATATTTATATTTTACCTATACATTTGTATTTATATTTATATATATATATATGTATATAAATGTATATATGTATATATATATATATGTATTTGTATATATATGTGTGTGTGTGTGTATAAATATATATATATAGATAGATAGATAGATAGGATTTCCAGGATGTAAAGGCCTGTTCCTCTACAGGAATTTTAGAGACCCTGATGTATTTTAAATTAACACAGTCACTTTTTCAGTCAACAGCACCAGTGGCTATTAACAGCTTTAAATTCCTCCATTAGTCGCATTAGGTGGATTTCTCCTCCCCCCAGGGCAGTCCCTAACTCTCCATTTCACTGTTTGCATTGCTGGGAGCTGGAGATTTACACTTCTGGAAATCTGCTTGGCGTTTAAATTCCAGTGTTTGCGCAGAATTGTGATTATTTTCTAATTCAGGGCCAAAGTGGGATTATTTTTTTATACGTTTCACTAACGAGCTGGGTGGGTGATGTGGTTTTGATAAACTCTGCTGGCTGTCCTGGCCTGGCTCCGTTGATTTGCATCGATTTAAAGTGGAGAAGAAGCCAAAGGAATTGAATACAGAGATCCCAACTCTGTTTGTTGAGCCACCACTCCCACGATCCTGTTCTGTTTTTTCAGCAGGAGTGTTCCTCCTCCTCTATAAGCTCCATGGGTTTTTTTCATCCTCATCCCTGTCATCTCATCAAGAGTGATGGCGGGAGAAAAAAATCTATTTAAACACAATTCTTGTCTGGAGGGCCAAATATCAATACCTGGTGTCTCCTTTTGAAAGCTGAAATCCATTGGGTGTCTTTTGAACAGACGTGTCTCTGAGGCTCCAGCCTGCATTCTGTGTTTAACAGATGTTTCAATTAATCCCTGGTGATCTGGAGCATCCCAGCCACATCTGAGCAGTGTCCCCAGGGCCCTCCCAGATGTCACTGGCTGTCACAGATGCTCAGCCTGAGAGCTCCCTTGCAGGTGGGATTCTCCAGGCAGATGAGAACACCCCAGTTTTGGCACTTTGGGTGTCTGAGTGACCGGGATGGTCTGAGCTCCTGTGGGGTCAGCAGTGAGGGCAGGGTCAGTGCTGCTGACCACTTTCAGACCACTGGAGGGATAGAAAAATATCCCCACACCATCCCTTTGCAGAGAGGGAAGGCCCTGCAGATGCTCTGTGGGGTTGGGAGGAGATGATCTTGAAGGTCCCTCTCAACTCAAACCACTGTAGGATTCTGGGACTCTGTGATGCTGGGAACACCAAAATTAAAGTTACCTCATTCTGCACCTTCCACAGATACAGTGGCACTTCAGTCCTTTGGCAGACACCTCTCTTTAGTGATCTTAAGCCTCAAACTGGTTTCTTGTGTTGTGTAAGAGTGAAAAAAAAGAAGGAAATTTCCTCCATGCTGAGCTCTTCCCTGCAGCCTGCTTTATTCCTTACCCAAGAACAGGTTTTATTTCATCTCTCCCAAGTGGCAGCTCAGACTTTAAGGGACACACATCCCCTTGCCAGGCAGGAAGGAAATGAAATCAAATGAAATGTACTGGTTGTGATCATCACCATCCCTCAAAAAAAGGACATAACACACAGCTCTGCACATCTGCACCAAAATCAAAAGCAGCCTCAAGGCTGACCCTCAGCATTTTTATGCACTCAGCTTGGAAATGGCCAGGATCCAAACCCTGCTGGGGTTTACACCTCTGTCACCTTTATTTTGTCACTTCCACCTCTCATTTTAAGTGGATGTGGTGATTTTTGTTATATCTTCTACCCCACCCGTTTGTCAGGGGAGAGGGGAACTCGTTCATCCTGCACATGGCTGTGTGGGACACATGTACTTGCTTTTTAAATTTTTTTAAATTTTTTTTTTCTTTTTTTTTTTTTTTTTTAATTTTAAGTCACCTTTTACTGCCCTCAGGAGTTTCCTGAGTGGAGATTAAACCTGTGCCTGGTTCAAAGTGGCTAAAGCCATTTCATGCTCCTCACCATCAGCGGCTGGGCTCAGTCCTGAGCTGTGCCTGGCATTTTTTGGCTGTATTTTTTCCCACGTAATTTGGGACAATTCAGCAAGGAATGACGTGGCTGCTTTGCTTCACTTGCTGAGGGTGTGCTGGGAGTTCTGTGGAGGGGTGATGGAGTTTTGGGATCCCCTCCCTGAGAGTTTTTTCTGTTGCTCTGGGGTCATTCCAAAGCAATATGGAAATGGTAAAAGAGCCAGCACTGAGGCAACTCACTTGTTTCCTTCCACATCTGGATCCATCTATTGGGTTTTTACCACTTTCATCCTGCTTTTTAAGAACAATTAGGCTTCCACTTTTTTTCCTTCCACATCTGGATCCATCTATTGGGTTTTTACCACTTTCATCCTGCTTTTTAAGAACAATTAGGCTTCCACTTTTTTTCCTTCCACATCTGGATCCATCTATTGGGTTTTTACCACTTTCATCCTGCTTTTTAAGAACAATTAGGCTTTCACTTTTTTTCCTTCCACATCTGGATCCATCTATTGGGTTTTTACCACTTTCATCCTGCTTTTTAAGAACAATTAGGCTTCCACTTTTTTTCCTTCCACATCTGGATCCATCTATTCTGGTTTTACCATTTCCTTCCTGCTTTTTAAGAACAATTAGGCTTTTCCAGCCTGCTTTCACAATAGGAACAGGTTGTTGTTTTTTTTGCTTGACATCCTCAGAGGCAGAGAAAAACGCTGCTGCTGAGAGAACTCCCAGCTTTCCAAGGCACCAAGAGGAGGCCAAGCACCACATGAGGAATTTCTGACGTGCTCAAGTGTTGACTGCAAGGCTGAGTGCATTTTTGGGGGGGGGAATGACATTAAACATGTCTGCATGTGGGTCTCAGCCATGCACTTAATTCCAGTGATCCCTCTCAAGGAAATTGTCCACCCTTTCTGCTCTTCTCTGCTCGCTGACTCTCTTTGGACAGTTTGGTTTTTGCAGAGTTTCTCTGTGCAAAGCTTTTTTTTTTTTTTTTTCACCTGCTGGACGTGATGCTTTGTGCTCGGGGCGCAGGAACTGTTCAAACAGTTTTGTTTTCAGCAGCATCTCCAGCAAAATTAAGCTTTGTTCCTCCTTGCCCCTCTCTCTTCTCCCTTTCCAGGGAATTCACACAGCACAGGGTGTACCAAAGGCTTATCTTTACCTCTTTGTGTGCAATGCAGATGAGGAAAGGTTTTATCAAGAGAAATAACAGCTTCAATTGGAAAAAAAAAATAGATATTTATATATATGTACATATATTTATGCTTAGAAAAATGTGTGCTTTCAGGTAAAGCTGAGGGATAAAAGGGGAATAAAGGCTGAGTAGCCATTGTTGTGGATTTAGCCTGAAAATCAGTGCTTACTAAGAAGGTAGAATACCTAGACTCATGTATGATGCAAATGGATTTTTTTTTTCTGTAAAACTTTAAGTCTATCCAAGTTTTGGATACCCAGATGTTAAAAGCACACTTAATTTCTGTAAAAAGGATAAATGAGGGTGCAGAGTACTAAAATAATGGAGGGATCAATATAAAATATTACTGTTTTATCTGTATATAGAAGCAAAAAAACCCATTATGAAATCAGAGTGCTGCCTGAGGAGGGTGTCCTGTGGCAAAACCATCGTTCCCATCCTTCATGACAGCCACAGATTTACAGCCAAGCTCCCAAATCAACATTCATGGCTCTTCTGGCCACTAAACGCCTCAAACTCCGTGGAGATGTGGATTTTTATGTCATGCCACAATTTCCTTCCCACCTGCTTGCTCCATGCTGCCCCAGAGGTGATAACTCTTCACAGCCCCACCAAGGGCTGGTGGTCCCACCAGCTCCTCCCTGCCTGGTTGATTTAGTCTCTGCAGGTGCTAATCGCTCTTTTTTTGATTCTTATTTCTGTAATTAACGATCCTGACAGAACTCAGAACAGTTTTTTTCAGACCCATGGTATGCGTAGCTGGAAGTTTGCTCGCTGTGTTCCGGGGGTAAAGAGCCTTAAAAGCTTTTTTCTGCTTCTGGCTGTGCTGGTCAGCCAAATAAAAAATACCTTGTGTGAGACATCAGCAGTCAATCACGGCTAGAAGTGCACTTAATAAAACTCTGCTTTGAGATGTTGCTTTCAGAGATCCATTCTTCTTGGTCCCTCCTTCTTTTGGAGATGCTTCACTGGTGCCTGCCAGAGGCTGAAGGTGCTCTGGAAGTGTGTGATCTACGCTATAATTTCATTTATACACCGTGAGGAAGGGACTCCTGGTCCTGGGGTGTGTATTTGTGCCTTCCACCTCAGCTGTTTTTTTCATTTGGATCTTACAAACTTGGGCATATATTATTATTTTATGAATAATTTTTATTATAAAAATTAGTGAATTTATGTTGCATAATATATCTAATATTATGTACTAAATATAATATTATTATATACTAAATATAATATATTTACTATATAATATATATAATATATATAATATATATAATATATATAATATATATAATATATATAATATATATAATATATATAATATATATACTAAATATAATAATATTAT
The DNA here is from genome assembly GCF_031753505.1 of Anomalospiza imberbis. Taxonomy (NCBI): domain Eukaryota; kingdom Metazoa; phylum Chordata; class Aves; order Passeriformes; family Viduidae; genus Anomalospiza; species Anomalospiza imberbis. The sequence continues at coordinate 149,348,800 of NC_089681.1, forward strand.
ATACTAAATATAATATTATCATAATATCATAATATTATCATAAATATTATATTATCATAAATATAATATTATACATAATATCATAATATTATATACTATATTAATATAATATAGTGTATATGAGATATTATATAATAAATAGAATATTTATATAATAAATTTACCTTTATCATATAAATATACAATAATATTTATATTGTATTATATATTAATAGTAATAATAATAGTAATAGTAATATCATATATAACACATATTATATTGATATATTATTATATTATATTATATTATATTATATTATATTATATTATATTATATTATATTATATTATACTATCTTCTATTATACTATCTTCTATTATATTCTATTATATTAATAATACAATATATAGTATATACAGATATATCATATATAATTATATATATTTATATAACTATAATTATAGTATATTGTATATAATACATAGTATAATATATATTTTTATATATTAATATTTTAGTAGTAAATGTTTGAGGAAAGTAATATTTTAAAATATTTATGTATTATTAATGATAGTTATTATTATAATAATTTTATTATAATAGTTTATATTTATTAAACTAGCGTAATATAGAATATTTATTCATATAATAATTAATAAATAACTATTTAATAAGGAATAGGAACAACTATTAAAATAACTATTAAAGTTAAAAAATTAAAGTTACGTCATTCTATTAAAACTATTAAAATTGCAATTAAACTAAATAATAAACTATTAAAATAAATATTTTTTATACTAAATAACAGGAATAATTTTATTATATTAAATAACAGGAACAACTTTTCTGTCTCCTTAAATTGTCTGCCAACACAGGGCTCCCATTTTAACCATACAGTTGTTTACCTTCATTTTCTTGAAATCCACCTTTTTGCTGTGCTGCTTTCACTGGAAAGCTGTTCCCAGAGCCAGACATCTCTGGTGGTTAAACTGTGTTAGCCAAGCCCTGATGGTTTTGTAGACAGAAAATGAAATTAGAGTTGGAGCTCGCTGCCTTGGGTCTACTTGACCTGAGCCTTAAGGGACCAAGAAAATATCTGGAAATCTTTTTAAACCCAGCTCCAGAGCTGAAGCTTTGGTTGTCTGTGCGAATTTGTTTGCTGAGTGTTGTTACAGGGAGGTGGAACAAATGCAGGATTTATTGAGGGGACATCTTCCAAAAACCACAATTGAGTTGTGGAAGAAGAGCAAAGTAAAGGCCTGAGGGTTGTGTTTTCCTGAAGGGAAGACCCCTCATGCAACTCACCAGCACTGTCCCTGCTCTTTGGAAAGAGAGGTGGGAAGGGAAAAGAATCCATGGGATTGCTGCAGGCTCTGGGGGAGAGCTCAGGGTCTGGCCAGGAGCTGATCCCAGCACGGAATTGCCTGGGGATATGGGATGAGGGAGAGGATGGAGGTTGAGGTGACCACGGGCAGGAGTCCTGACCCCCAGCTGCAGAGGGCTGGGAAGCACAGCCCTTGGGAACATCCACTGTGGAGTGATCACAGATCTGAGCTGGATCCCTGGTGTGGGATGAGCCCTGGCTCTGCTGGTCCCACCTGGATCACCAGTGTCCAGAAGCTCCAGCACTCCCAGGGACATTCCCTGTCCTGGGAATGCTGAGCAGCCCAGGTGCACCTCTCTCTCCTGCACCGCCCTTTTCCAGCGTGGGTATTCTTCTTCCTCTGCAAATTGCTCTGATTGTGTATCCCCCTCATGTTCCTCTGCTGCAGCTCTGGTTTGTTACTGCACAGTGAAGCTATCATCATCACCATCATCATCGTCACCAAACAGCAACTGTGTCTTTGATTCTTGCTTCTTTCCCTACTATGGGACTGCTGAGGGTTCAAGTCTCTCTTTCCAGAAGGCGAGTTAAAATGTTTGGCAGGTTGATGTCCCTCTCTTTTATAATGATTTCTTGCATGTGCCAGTTCACCACTCAAAGTTCCTGGGCTGTCAGCTCTGAAAACAAGTATTAAATATATATTGCAGCCCTGGGAGGAGAGCCCAACCAGTCAGAGAGCAATGGACCTAAAAATAAATGCTCATTTCCCTTGCAGAGTAGCCTGGGGAAAAGTACAGGCAAGGAACAGCATCCACTGGGGCAACCAGCAGGAGAAGGAGATGAACCGAGAAATTCAGCTACAGATGGAGAGTTCAGGATAAAGCTGGGAAGCTCAGCTCAGTTCCAGGCTCTGAAAATGAACTTTCTGCTGGGGGTGGTCTTGTGGCTGAATGCCTAAAACCCAACCTGGAAATGAGACTTACTTTTGCCTTGTTTCTTTTCACTTTTTTCTGCCTACATCCTAAAGGCGTTGTAATTAGCATTTGGCTAGATTAGCACTGCTAATTGATGTCATGGGGATGATGTGCTTACCCCCTATACACATGGACTCATGATGACATCGGGGATTGGAAGCATCTTTTTCTTCATGGAAGTGTAGGGAAACATTTCTTGTCTGAACGTGTTGTCGAGCTTTGGAACAGGCTGCTCCTGTTGGTGGTGGAATCACCCTCCCTGAATGTGTCCAAAAAAATGTGTAAAGGTGGTGCTTGGGGCCATGGTTTAGTGGTGGACATGGCAGTGCTGGGTTTATGATTGGGCTCAGTGATCTCAGAGGCCTTTCCCAACTTTAAGGATTTTATGATTCTATGCATAAGGATTTATGATTCAGTGCTGGTGCAGGAGTGTTGTATACTCGAAGGGATTGGATGTAGCTGGGTGTGGGAAGGCTTGCAGCAGTGAGGGAGTGAGATGTGATCCTGTTCCCAGTGCTGTGCTCACCCTCCTGCTGTCCTGTCAGGAAAAACTGAGCAAGGCAGAACCACCTTTAGCAGGAGCAAATCATTAGTGCAGTTGTGGATCTACCTGGCAGGGCAGGAATGGGAGCCTGGTGAAGCTTGGAGCTGTATCTGGGTTTGACTTTCAGCCAGGTGAGAGTAGGAGATAGGAACAGGTCATCCTGGAAAGAGGAACATTTCTTCTGGTTTAGAAATTAAAATCCAGTGCAGAAATCCAGTGTGGTTTGTTGAGGGATGGGCAGGATCTCTCAAGGGGTTTGTGTAGTCAGCACAGAGTCATGGGACGGTTTGGCTTGGAAAGAATCTTAAAATCATCCAGTTCCACCTCCTACCCTGGGCAGGGACGCCTTACAGTGTCCCAGGTTGCTCCAAGCCCTGTCCAACCTGGCCTTGGACACTTCCATGGATCCAGCTGCAGCCACAGCTTCTCTGGGCACCCTGTGCCAGGGCCTCCCCGCCCTCACAGGGAAGAATTTCTTCTTGACATCTAATAAATCTCTCCTCTTAGTTTAGAGCCACTCCCCTGTCCTATATCTATCTGCCCATGTGAAGAATTATTCTCCCTCTTTTTTATAAACCTCCTTTTAAGTACTGGGAGACTTCAGTGGTGTCTCCTCAGAGTCCAGTCCCACCAGTGCTCTGGATTTGCCAGATCCCTGGTGGAAGGTTCCCACTGATGATTCCTCTTTCGACAATCTTCCTCTAGGCTCTTTATTCTGGAATTTGTGACATTATTTTGGAAATTGTGTGTGGACATGCTGGGGGGGGGGGGGGGTGTGGCAGAAGCTCAAAGCCAACTGGACAGCTTTGCTCTACGTGTGACAGGGCTCACTGCCCTCTCCCGACATCACCCCTTGTTCTGAGGGATCCATCCATCCATCTGGCCTTCCTGGGCCAGCTAAGTGTCCTGGGGTCCTGGCCATGAAGGGAAAGGGGTGTTTTGTCAGGGAGCAGAGCCAGGGAATGGTTTCCATCAGGATGGCACAGGCCATGGGCTCAGTGGTCACACAGGAGTGGGGTGACAGTCCCAGCACGGTGTTTTACCCAGCAGATGTGGCCCATTTCCTGTAAAATAATTGAAATGGAGAGGAAGATTAATATTTTGGATTGTCCTTGTACGAGCAATAGAGAGTCTCACCCAGACTCTTCACACTGTGCTAAAATAACAGCAGCAAAATTAAAAATTGTGCTTCTCACCAGAAACGATGCAGTGAGCACCTCCAGCCCCACATGCACAGGGATATGAGCTGCTTACAAGGGGCAGGAAGGAGAGAAATCTGAAATTGAATTTGTACCCCAGCAGTGAGGTCTGCAGTGGGGAACCCATTAAGATTCTGCAGAGCTCACAGAGAGTGACCGGAGCTGCCCTCTGAGACTGGGGCATGTGGCCACTGGGAAATGAGATTTAATTGATCTTAAGGCCAAGATATAAGGATTGGTGAGTGGTCTCTTCACTTTAGACCTTGCTGACTCTGCCTTCCAAAGATATTTTCCCTTAACAAAAGCTCTAACCTTCACTTGAGGTATAATCTCACCAGGGTGGGTTATTTTGTGAAGTTGGGCGGGTGAAGGGATTTATCATTTTCATTCTTAGTTAATGAGGGAGAAAAACCAGAATAGCCTTTCCCCCTTTTCTTCCCATCAAGAGACTGGATATGTTCAGAAGTCCTAAGTTACTTTCCTTAACAGAGGTGTGAATAAATAAAGAAAATAGTCTTGGTTTTAAACTTTCTTTTCAGGCCAGAACATGGCCAGGATGGCCACATCTTTATTTGATGGCAGAGCCATTTCTGGGAAGGAGGGAAATGCCACTTTCCTGATTCTCAGGCTGTCAGTCTGACCAGCTCAGCGGAGGGATCATGACCAGTGCCACAGATCAGACAGTGGAAGAGTTTCACTTTTGAAAGTTCTGTCACAACTATCAGTTTCAATCTTATTGAGCCTTGGGGTCTGGGGTTCTCCTAACTCCCTTCAACAGCAGCAGACTTCATTGGGGAAGAACATTTTCAGGCTTAGAAATGTAATACTGGGATAAGTCTGGAGTTTACAAGTATTTAGGAATCTTAAGAAATTCGGGCCACTGAGATCAGGTGTCCCCTGTGGGGTTTATCAGTGGGTTGTGTTTCCCTGTAGAATGGTGGCATTGGTGGAAAGCAGCACTCCTGGGTGTCAGGAGAGAGAGGGCAGGAGGAGTGCAAGGGAAAAGCTGCATTTTCTTCATTAGGTGGGAGACACATGAAGAGCAACACACGTGTTCTTGGGTTTGACCTGGAGGTGATTATCTCATCCTAAATCAGCACCTTGTGGCTGAAATCATTTTACTGGAGCTAAAAAATGAATTTTTCCTGATGCAAGTAGCATCTGATCTCCTTTCTGTCTGTAAGGAAAGTGCTCCTGAGTTCCTGTGGCTATTTCAAGGGAATTCCCAGAGGATCACTGCAAACAGCACAAGCCCAAGACCTCAGCTCAAGCATCTCCCCCAGCATCCCTTCCCCTCACAGGAGCTGGCAAAGGACACAGGGAGATAAAAGCCCTCAGGAATTGGGTCACATATTCATTGGGCCCTTGGAATTTAACTCCTGGCTGTGCTTGGGAAAATCCTGCCCTGCAGCCACCAGCCTGGCCAGGATGAATCAGCTTAGCTGGGCTGACTGAGCCTGGCTGTGCCACATTAATGCTCCTGGAAGGTGTGACAGGAGCAAGCCCGGGGCTGAGACTCACGTGTGGCACAGGCAGCACGTCCCAGTGACCCCAGGGATGTGGGAACACCTCGAGGGGGGTGTGAGCCAGCCTTGTCCCTATCCTGAGCTGGGAATTTTGTGTGGGTGATGATGCTTGGGGAGAAAGGGCTCCTTAACCATTGGAGTGGGGGGGACCTGCCAGGAATGGGCTCAGGGCCCTTCCAGGACAGTGAGAAACATTTCAGTTGTCCATGAATATAAAAGCACAGCCAAGGAGATGAAATTAAATGTATGGAGATTCTTTGCTTAGGAAATTCCCAGGGTTCATGACTTTTTCAGGTCCATAAGTGGGGTGAGGAGAGCTCAGGTGGGCCAGTTTGCAAAGGGTTACACAGGGTTTAGCACAGAGAGTTGGGGGCACAGGGAATGGGGAATGGGATGCCAGAGTTTGCCCCTTCCCTTTGTAATCAGCTAAGTGCTCTCACTCTGATAAGCAAAGTATGATTTTAATTAAAAAGCCATTCCAGCTGGATTTAATTCTTATGCCATTGAAGAGGCAAATTGCTTTGTGCATAAGGAGAAAAAAAGTGTGATTCTCTTCTTGTTCCAAAGAGTTTTAATCCACAGTGGCTCGGATCCCAGGTCAGGGATAATTTCCCTGCTTCTCGGAAGAAATGCGATTTTTTTTTTCTCTCCCATCTTTAACATCCCTGCTCTGTCTCCACATGTTAAGGAGCTCATTGTGCCATCCCAGGGGGATGCTGCACTCTGGGGAGCCAACCTTGATTTTTTTGCTTTTAAATGAAGGCTTTTCAGGGAAGATCTGCACATTTTGCTGTACTTTGATGCTGAGGAAAGCACTTCTATTTCCTATCGTGTATTTAATTTTGTGGAGCAAAGCCTGGAGCTGGTGCTCGGCTGAATCCAGGGGATTTCTGGCCATGCTTGGTAGAAAATGTGTGTTCACCTAGGAGAAAATAAAGAGGTTATTTTGCTCTTTATATCTCTCAGTCTTACCTGGTCCAGGTTTAGCTGTGGCATGATATGCTGCCGTCAAATACCACCAGAAACAACTGTCTGATATCAACTTGTGTCACCAAGGAGATGAAAGACACAAATCTCCCCCGAAGGCTGATACACAGAAAAGACCAGAAACACAGCAAGGTGATGGCTATAAACTCAATCCAGAACTCTGAAAGCTCGTGCAGAATTAAAAAAAAAAAAAAAATCATTTATTCACCCACGAGAAGAGAATATTTCCAGACTGCATAAGCACAGCTATGGTCTGGAGTGTCCCTGTAAATCGTGGGGCAGGGTTACTGAGTTTGATTTTCCTCCAGCTCTTTGCAAGGCTCAGTTCTGGGCATGCTGGGAGCTGTGGATGGATGGCTCCATGCCCAGGTTGGGAAAGCTGTGGAAGAAGAATATTCCTTCCCTGCCTGCAGTCCTGTGAGCATGGAAGAAACATCAATTAGCAGTGACAGTAAGCACAGCTATAATTACAGCAATAACAGCCTTGACATTAGCACACAAGCCTTGTAAAAAAAGGTCCTAATGATCCCAGGCCTTTGATTTTAAGCTTTGGTGCTTCTTCTCTTTCCTCACCCTGTTCTGCTGCTGCTGTGCCTTCTGTGTGATTCCCTGAAGCCCAAGGCTGGGAATTTAGGAGTGAAATTAAGGGGCAAAGCTGCATTTCCACACTTGGAGAAGCCAATTTCTCCCAGAAAAGCTAACAGCCTGCTAAACCTGTGAGGGATAGACAGGGCACAGCTGGATCCTGGTGCTGGTTTGGCTGTGATTGAAAAGTGCCATAAATTCTCATCTACAAAATCTGACCCTCAATAATGTGTACAGGGCTGGGAATGGGATGTTCTGGGCAGGAAGCAACCCCCTTGGGGGCAGGAAACCCAGTTAAGGGAAGTTAATGGTAGGAACCAGATGATGGTGAACATGATGTTCACTGCAGTGAGCAAAGCAGCACAGGCTGTGGAACAGAAAATCCTCATTTTTCACTGGGCTGGCTGGTGGGCTGTGGAGCTGGGAAGAGTTTCTGAAGGACTCCTGACCTTAAACATGGTTTTCCTGTTGGCAATAACCTGAACTTCTCGTCTGGAAGATCTTCCCTTGCTGGCCATGGCAGTGTGAGTTTGTGCCACTGAGAGGCATTTTCAGCTCTGAGGATCCTCAGGGAAAAGGCTGAACTCTGCCAGAAGAGTAAAACAATTGGGTTGTGAAATCCCAGCCCTGAAGATGCTTTTTAGATCCCTGCTCCCAGGTTAAGACCCAGAGGAGTCTGATAAACCACGAGCAGTGCAATTCTCTTTTATGGGATGGGGCACCTCAGACAGCAAGAGGGTTAAAGTGGGATCCCACAGCACATCTGCAGGCACAGGGATTGCACAACCCACTGTCTTCTGTAACATCCAAATAGCTCCTGAGGGGCAGGTGCAGCCAGAGTTCACTGTGTCCCCAGCCCCAGGCTGGGCTTGTGGGGTCCAGCAAGCCCAGAACTGATGACATGGATGTTCTTGCTTTGAGGAACAGAAAACAGCAGAAAAAAAAAAAAAAAAAAAAAAAAAAAAAAAAAAAAAAAAAAAAAAAAGAGTAGGAATGGTTTCTCTTCCCTGGAATTGCAGAGCATCTCTTTCATTCAAGATGGATTTCTTTCTCTCACACATTGAACAGAGTGAGATATTATACAGAGGACAGGGAGAGTCCAGGCATCCTTCATTTTTAGCAAGAATAGGATCAGATCCTCCTTTTGTCCTGTAAAAACATCCCCAGGGTGGGACTGGATTGCAGATTAAGATGCCAAACTCTGCTTTTGTGGTCACTGCAGCTTTGAGGTTGGATTTATCTACCCCTTTGTAGATAAATCCAACAGTCACTGGAGCTTTGAGGTTGGATTTATTTACCCCTTTGTAGATAAATCCAACAGTTCAGGAAGCTGAGGGCAGCAGAGGGGACAGGTCCCTCAGACACCTTGCCTTGGACCTTGGGCTCTCTCAACTCTCGAGAACTTCACCTGGGCCTTGGGCAGCAAACTTGAGGCACAGGAATTCGGCCTTGGAGTGCAATTTCTCTGTCTGTTCCTTCATGCACAGGGACCAGCTCCATGTCACTGTCTGCACTGGTGAAATACCAATAGCTCCTGGCCACTTTTGGCAGATGCAAAAAACAGCAAAACCAGCGGCACAAATCATTAAATTATTCAGGAAAAAAAAAAAAGTTTAATTTCTAATTTATTTATCAGCTGGATTACAGAGGTTTGGCATCTTTCTTCTCTGTGCCACCAAGGTGACGTGAAGGCTGCTGCTGCTGCTCCTCTGTTGGCTGGGATCACAGAATCATGGAATGGCTTTGGTGGGAAGGGATCTTAGAGTTCATCTCATTCCAAGCTGCTGCTCTCAGCAGGGGTACCTTCCACTAGACCAGGATGTACTCACCATGGGAAAAAAAGAAGATACTACAAGTTTCCTGATGAAACATTGGGAACTGGCAACACCTGTGGCTCCATCAGGATCAATATGATTTTTCTTTGCCTCTTCTTGCTCCATGACGTTGATAGTTAGACCTTGACCTGGCTTTTTCCAACCCAAAGATGTTAATCAAAGAGAAGTGCCCCTGAAGTGGAGTTTTCAAGGACATCTGAGCAGCATTTCCTCCTCTTGCAGTTGAGAACATTATTGAAGCTTCATTATTTAAATGTGGTTTTGTTTTTGTTTTTGTTTTTTTTTTCCAAACAAGAGCAAGTGGGCTTTCATGAGTGGAAGCCAGCAGCTACTTGGGAAAGTCCAAGGAAAATGTAACATCTCAGTGCCTGGGCCAAAATCTGACATCAAAACCCAGGAAGTCTGTGCAGTTGGAGCTATATTTAGATTAGTGTAATCCCTGATGGGAAGGACAGATTATTTTATTTGGCAACTTTTTAAAAGCAGCTAATTTTCACCAGTTACCTCCAGTAAATCGAGTCCAACAACCTGTTCCTGATAAAATGTAACTCATGCTCTGCTGAACTCTTCTATTTAAGCGGCTGAGATGGGCAGCCCAATACACTTCCCCTGGCCCTTGCTATTATTGGAGATAATCTAGAGAGGGTTTTAGTTTTTCAGGTGTTTTCAGTTCATGTCCCATTGTGCTTTACTCTGCTAGATTGAATTTTCTGATAGCAAAGGGCCTCTGAGCACATTTAACACCTGGTTAAGTTGCCTGAACATGCTCCCAGTGGCTACTGAGATAACCTGAGGGCATCCAGAAGGATGCAGAGCTCCTCTACTTCCTTTTGTACTTCCTTTCCACACCCTCCTTTGGTTTTTATTGGCCTTTTAAATTCTTGACGTGGTGTCATGGGACAGATCTACCAGTGCCGTATAAAAACGGAGAATTTTCTTCTTGTCCTTCCTCTCTGCTCAGTTTATCCAGCAAACACTCGTGTTTGCCTTTTCCCAGAAGCACACACTGGGAGTTAATGTAGAATTATTTACCTCTTTTAATCCCCAAATTCTCTGCCACATCACTTCTTTCCCAAAATCCGGACTGCCATACTGGAGGTCTGCGCTGAGTCTGTTCTTTCTTGAGTCCAGGTTTTGCATTTGGCTGGGTTCAAACAGATCTCAGCCAGCTTTTACAAATGCTCTTAGGTGCAAGTTGTCCAGGCCTGCTAATTTTAAATGTTTATCTCTCGTGGATGCTGTTTAACATCTGCCTTTGTTACTAATGAGCTGGAAAAAGCTTCTCCGTCATCAGCAGAGCCATGTGTGTTGCCCTGCTGCTATCCAAATACAGATCAAAATTATTACATGTTGAACTTTCCTCTGCTGGAGTGTACAGTCTTTAAATTTTTTTTGTTGTAATGTTTTTGTTAAAAAAAATTCCAAACTCAAAAAAACCCCAAAGAAACCAAACTCAAATCAAATTAAAAAAAAAAAAAAATCCAAACCAGCAAAACAACTAAAAATATTAACTTCTCATTAATCTCTTATCTTTACCAGCTGCAGAGTTTTCCTGATATCTTCAAGTTCTCATATAATGCTTCTAAATTTCATGATGCTTTGTTTGTATTTCTTCATCTCTGTTTGCTTTAGTTTAGTAAACACTGGGTTGTTGGTTCACTTATTTATTTTCACTTCCGATTCCCCCCTTTTTAATTCATGGTTGAGCTGCGATGAAGTTTTTACTCCAAGTTAATCATTTCCATTGGAAAACTGTGCCTGGCTTGGATCACTATCGTGTCTTTGGTGGCCTGGCCCTTCCTTCCAGGAGAACTATGACTTGTGTGCAAAAAATAACCTGGCCTGGTGGGAGATGTCCCTGCCCATGGCAGGGGCTGGAATGAGAGGACCTTTAAGGTCCCTTCCAACCCAAACCATTCCATGATTCCATGATTTCATAAACAGGACAAGCAAGATGAGGTGAAGGAGGTCCCCCATCCTCAAACTGGTGCCTGGTCATCAGGAGGAGGAAGGTTTTTGTCAGGATGCAGAGATCACAAGAGGAAAATGAGTTTTATTACAGAATCATCATTTGGGGAACAGCAGAGATATTTTAATGGGCTCCTACAGCATTCTGGTGTTGCTTTCTGGAAGACAGTGATGGCAATTTGGCAGTGGGAGTAGGATAATATCATCCTAAAGGCGCTGTTGGGATGGTGTTCCCTGGAAAGGTGCAGAGGATCGACAGAGCAGTGGTCAATTCCCTAAACAATCATTTACTCAAAACCCAACCTTAATAAACATTCTAAACAGCACGGGGAAATTTCCCACAGTCCACGGAGAGGACATGAGAGGGGAACCTCATTCATTTCACAGGGGGGCGGTTTTAATGTTATTATGAACAATTTAAGTGCTGTTTCAGTAACAGATTTACACTTGCTACAATTAATAAAATCAAAGAAAAAAAAAATGTACTGCGTATTAAACTCAGCTCCCAGTCAGTAGAACCCAGGCAAAAGGGGATCTCCTGTTTGGTGTCACTCTTTGTGGAGATATCTCTGTGTTTATGGAACATATTCCTCTTCATGAGGCATGGATGGCAGCTTAAGAACTTGGCTGGGTTTTGTCAGTTAATGCTTTCAGAAAATTCTTGGGCTATGTTTGTTAGGTGTCCATACTTAAGTATTCTTGTGGTGGATGCCTTCTGTGGGAAATCTGGGATATCCAGGAGGGTGTGATGTGGCTGAGAAAACTGCTCAAGATCAAACTCTGGAGGGAAGAGGAGCTGGATTTCTTAATTGTTATTATTTTTATTCTTTAATGAAGCACCTCAATCCTTTAGGATGATTTTTGTAGTTATTTCTTCTAGGGCATTTTGTGATTAGAAACTTTGATGGCAGCTCAATCTGTGGCAGAAGGAGTTTTAAAAGTGTTTTTAATCTGTTTGTGCAGATTTTTTTTCACCTCTTCATCCACAGAATCATAGAAATGTTTAGATTGGAAAAGACCTCAAAGATCATCAAGCCCAACCCTTAACCATGCCAACCCCATCCCTCACCCATGGCCCAGTCCAGACCATTTTGAAGCCCCAATATTTATCCTTCTTGAATGGGTAAACTTGGCTGGATTCATTGTGAGTCATCCATTACGTGGCTTTGCAGGTGTCACATTTCCAGTTGCATCCTGAGATAAAATTCTGACAGGACATTGCTGCTGGCTGGGGATTGCAGGTGAAGATCTTACACTGGTTGCTCTTCAGGTGCCATGGGGACATGGTTTGGTGGTGGATTTCACAGTGCTGGGCTAATCACATAGAATCACAGAATGACCAGGTTGGAAGAGACCTTCAAGATCATCCAGTCCAACCCAGCCCCAACACCTCAACTCAACCCTGGCACCCAGTGCCACATCCAGGCTTTGTTAAACACATCCAGGGATGGTGACTCCACCACCTCCCCGGGCAGCCATTCCAGAATTTTATCACCCTTTCTGTAAAATACTTTTTCCTGATATCCAACCTAAACTTCCCTTGGTGCAGCTTGAGACTGTGTCCTCTGGTTCTGTCAGTTCCTGGAGAAAGAGCCCAAGCCCACCTGAGCACAGCCACCTTTCAGGAGCTGTGGAGAGTGATGAGGTCACCCCTGAGCCTCCTTTTCTCCAGGCTGAGCACCCCCAGCTCCCTCAGCTGTTCCTCACAGGGTTTGTGTTCCCAGCCCCTCTCCAGCCTCGTTGCCTCCTCTGGACGTGCTTGAGCGTCCCAAGGTCCTTCCCAAACTGAGGGGCCAGAGCTGGGCACAGCACTCGAGGTGTGCCCTCACCTGTGCCCAGTACAGGGCAGAATGACCTCCCTGCTCCTGCTGGCCACCATCCCTCATCCAGGCCAGGAGCCATTGGCCTTTTGGCCACCAGGGCGTGCTGCTGGCTCACGTCCAGTCACTGTTAACCAGTACCCCCAGGTCCATTCGTGCCTGGGCACTGTCCAGCTACACCATCCCCAGCCTATTGTCGGGACACAGTTTGTGGTGACTGGGAGTGGGGCTGCAGCCCAGCCTCATCCCCAGTGGGTACAGCTGTGAGAAGCAGGTGAGCAGCATTGAAGGTAATGAGCCATGGAGCACCCAGGTGTGCTGACCAATCACAGAGGGAACAGAGGGCCCACAGGTGCAATGCATCAACATGAGGGGTATAAAAGTTTGGGCTAAAGAACGAGAAGGGCAGGTCCTTGAAGTTTTCTGGAGTGATTTGGTGTTACTCTGCATGAGCAGATGCCTTCTTATGATGTAAAGTGATGCTCTCTATGGGTGAATGCTTACAGCCTTCTGAAGTTGTGTGGTGATGTTCCGTGGATTGTGGCTGTCTCAACTGTGCCATGTGCTGTGACAGCCTATAATGTTACAGGGAGTTATTGTGGCCAAAATGCAGGATTGGCACTTGGGTTTATTAAACTTCATCTTATTGGACTCTGCCCATCCATCCAAGCGTTCCAGGTCTCTCTGCAGAGCCTTCCTACCTTCCAACAGATGGACACAGCTCCCAGCTTAGTGTTCTCATCAAATTTACTGATGAAAGCCTCAATAATGGTTGGATTCAATGGTCTGAAAGGTCTTTTCCACCCTATATGATTCTGTGATGTCAAGGTCTGTGGTTTGACTGGTCCTGTTAGCTGTACAGACCCTCAGAGAAAAGTAAAGCCACAGAAGACTGATTCTGTGATTCCCTGATTTTCTTCATTCTTTCAATGTCCGAACTTCCTGATGTTTGAACACAATACAGCCCTTGTTAAACAGGGAATTCCCAGGAATTTGTGAAACTGGGTAGTCCTCAGTGACCTTAGCTCATGTGCATGTGAGCTGCTGGGCTGTATGAATGGAGAGGGACTAAAATGAGGAAATGTTGGTTTGTTTGTTTGTTTTTTTTTAAGAATTCCTTTTTTATCATTTGGTGTTGATTTTGCAGGACAAGGCTGTATTTTTACCCTTCTGTTTCAACATGAATACATATCCAAAAGCTATTGGAATATGTGCTGTTGCTTGAGGGGGTGGAGGGAGGGGAATGCCCTTTTCTGGGATTTTTCCTGCTTTATCCTTGGGGTTGATGTTATTCCTTGCAGTTCATCTTCCATGTTCAGCTGTGACTCTGCAACACAAAGTTCATCTGGTATACCGATATTTTAATTTGCTGAAAGGTGGTTACATCACTCAGACTTAAATAAGGAACCTGGAAAAATTACCCTGAGTTTCTGTTCCTGACCGAACTTTTTGTCCTCCCCAGCTTTATGCACTTCTCCACCTGCAAAATCAGAATTTCTCAGGTCTTTTATCTGTTTAAGTTCATTTTCTACAGAGGTTGGGCTGGGCTCATAGACAGCCCCTTTTACTTTTGGCTGCTGACTGTTAGGCTGCAAGTAAGATAAACAATAAATTGGAACCAAGCTTTTGTTTTGGCCAAGGAAAAAGAAACAAATAATCCCTGACAGACTTTTAAGTGGAGCATGTGTATCTGTTCTGGGGCAAAAACACTTGAAACTGGAGTGCAGGCAGGCCAGAAGAATGATAAAAGGTCTGAATAATGCCATGGAAGAATAAAATGAAAGAACTGGGGCTTTTTATTCTAAAAAATGAAACACTGAGGGACAACTCACAACTTGTCTTTAAGTATTTGGTAAAACTTCTGCAAATAGAAAGCAGGAGGAAAAAAAAATCTCCATAACCAGTCTAGTTAGAACCACAAATTTAGTAGGGTAGAACTACAAATTTAAGCCTTAAGTTGCAGCCACAGAAATCTAGAGTGTCAAAATATAGGCCAAGTCTTTTTGATGGTCAGCAGAGAGAAGTCCAGGAATGGGTTAGGATCTATGGGCACACTGATAAAGGATGGGACAAAAGGTTATAGAAACCATTTCTGGGATTTCTTACTTTTAAACAGAGATAAAATAGTCAGGCTCTTATGGACTGTCCGAATATTTGTTGTTTTTTTTCTGATAGTTAAAAGAAAAATCCCAAGAATTACACCTTCTCCCTTTACTCTTGGCAAACTCAACATCACTTTCATGCAGAACCAGGTCAGCTGAGTTTGGGAGGGACCCCTGGAGCTCAGCTGTTTGCCTCTGTGAAGTTTAGTTTTACCACCTGCATAGTTCCAACCATCAGGCTCTTCCTTGGACCTGCAGTACAAACAGACCCAAGTTATTTGGGAGAGACATTCCAGAAAAGCTCTTCTGGCCAGTCCTGCCAGGCAGTGTTAAACCATCCCCAAGCAAAGCTGTGCTTCTAATCCTCATTTGTCTCATTAGAGTGTTCAGTCCCTGGAATTTAAGCCTTTTTTTCCCCACATTAAATAGATATCCTTGGGAAGAAATCTTGTAATTTAGGCACTTGCTGGTTGTGATTGATTACACATTTGCTTTCTCTCTCCCTAAGTTTAGATGGGCTTTTTTCTTATTTGTTTCTTTATTTTTTTTTTATCCTAGCTTTTTTGTTATTACTTTTCTATTCTAGGTTTTCCAGACTTTTAATCATTCCTACAATGCCATTCTCAGTGGTGAGGCAGGGTGTACATTGTGCCAGCCACCTGGAAACCAAGGTGTAATCCTGCCTAATCCTTCCAAGTCATTGGAAATCTCTGTGACTTCATTTTGTCTTACAATTTACCCTGCAAGCAGGCTGCCAATGCCAATCTCATGGTTTTTATTTGTGGAGGTGAAAAGGGGGACACCTGGCTGTGTAGGTGAATATTTGCTGTGTAAAAGGGTGAGATGTGGCTCCTCTTTCACCTCAAAGTTCTACACGAGGTAGTCAGAAGGTGCTTGAAAAGCAGCTACAAATAATGCGGTTTTCTGCACTACAAGGGCTGTAAAACAAAACAAATCACCCAGAAAGCTTGTGCAATCTCCATGCTGGAAGGTTTTTTTGGGTAGAGAAATCTGTGGCTGAGCAAGACTAATATTGGTGTGAGTCCAGCTTCAAGCTGAAGGCTGGGCCAGCCCTCCTGAGATCCCTTCCAGCCAATTTTTCTGCAAGTCAGTGATTAGACAGCACCGGGTATTGCCTGTGCTGTGGTCACCACGACGCCTCTGCTGCATCCTCCCCTTGGGGGTGACTGGGGCCATCCCTTGGCCAGATTTACTGTAGGACAGGTTGTTAAAACAATAAAGAGAAGGGATAACTCACACCTGTGAGACTTTGCTGCTGGGCTGGATGAACTTCCAGCAGCTCTCCAGTGAGGAGGATCGGTTAATCAGGCCTTGGTTGTGTTTAGTGGGGGGGGACAATGACAGTGTCATCAATAGAGGATTGAATATTTTCTGAGGCTCAGCCTCTTGCATTCAGCTGCCCAGAGCTCCTGGCTGTCTCAGAATTGTGTTTGTCAGATCATTGCTGAGAACCACTGAGAGAGTGTCAGGAGTTCCCTAGGCCATAGCAGCAAAAAAGCAAAAACGGCCACTCTTTTTACTGACTTTGTGCTGGGCTGTGGTATTTTTTGTTTGTTTGTTTGTGTTTTTTGTTTAAGCATCCACAGAGGGGCTGAGTGTCAGTCTGAATTCACCCCACCTCAGAAAGACATTTGGGAGCTGAAATCCTGGTGACCTCACAGGGACACCTGAGAGCCTCCTCCTCTGCTATCCCATGTTACAGTCAGTGTTTGAAAGGCACTTAAGAAGAAGCATAAATAATCTGATTGCTTCCCAACAGTTTTGCTTTCCTCCTCTCTCACTCTTCTGGAGGTGACTGCTGTGGAAGGAGGTGTTCCCTGTGCCCCTCACTGATGTTCTTGCTGCTCAGCATGCTGCTGCCTGTCTCTCAGCTAACCGACTTTACACACTTGAAGAGTTTTGGAGACTCAGAATTTTTTTTTTTTTGCCTTAGTTTCATACTTTCTTCCTCAGAACCAAAGTTCAATTCAGTTGCTATCTTTTTTAATTTTCCTTTTTTTCTTTTTTTTTTCTCATTTCTTTCCAGTCAGGAAATTGTAGCCCTGCTGCAGGAACTGCAGTTTCTGGGGGAGCTGTCAAGTGTTATTGCTGTTCTGATTTGATGGGACCAAGGGATGCTGGGGTAGAGCCAGGAAAGGTCCAACTCCTGATGGAAAAGGTGCCAGGCGTGTAGGGGTTGCTAAAGCAAGGAGGAGGTGGCTGTGAAGGGCTGATTACTCCAAAGGCACCATCAGCATCCTTCAAATTACCCCTCTGTGTCCCTTTTTAAGGATGTTTGCCTCATCTTTAGTTGTAGGCAGATCTGGATAGGCCATTTCAGGTGTGTGCACACAAGTGATTAAAAGAGAGCTCATTCCCCTGTCTCCCATGGCAGGGACACCTTCCACTATCCCAGGGTGCTCCAAACCCCATCTAACCTGGCCTTGGCCACTTCCAGGGATGAGGAATTCACAGCCTCACTGGGCCATCTCCTTTAGTTTCCTCCCAGTTTTATTAATCCTTGTGCTCATTGTTATGGCAGAAATTCCTTTTAGCACATAATCAGACTTTTTACCAAGGTTCAGAAAGTTGAAATCCACTGACTTTCATCTCTTCCCCTCAAAAAAAAAAAAAAAAAAAAAAAAAAAAAAAAAAAAAAAACCAAACAATTATGCTATTAAACAACTTTATGAGTTACCTTGCCATGGTTTACTCTCAATAAACCACATTTTCTATTTTGTCCCCATCTCCATTTGCTGCCAATTTCCATCACTCTTTCTTTCGAGTCATGTTCAAAAGTCCTGTGTGTTTAACTCAGATTACCCTGCTGAGAGCTGTCTGGATCTTTTTCCCCCTCTCCTTCCTACATATAAAAAAGCTTTACTTTGGTTGACTTTCAGCCAGCTGGTGCCACTCCCACCATCCCATCTGAGCACGTTTTTCCTGTCTCAGTGGCTTCCACCTCACATCAGTTTCCATGCACCTTCACTGTTGTTGTTCTCAGTTATTCAAGCTAAATCATTTTCCTGTGTAACTATTCCAGTTTGCATTAGTAAAATTATATTTTCACCTCCAGTTCTTTGGAGAAGCCAGTGAACAGAAGCTGGGGTGGGGCTCCATGTGAGTTCTCCTTTTCTTGTGCTATATTTGGCTTTCTCTTGAATTTCAGCTCTTTGCATAGTAATCTCACTCAGTTTCTTTTCCTGTTGTTCTCTTTTTAGCCCTGTTGCTCAAAGGGATTTTCTGCTCAGCTGAGTTGATCCTGACAGCCAGGCTGAGACTTCTAGCAATGCTCAGAGGTTTTCTGCTCCTGCTGCTCTAAACTTTGTTTTCTTTCCAAGATCCTTTTCCCAGGTGTCCTGATCACTGATGCCCATCTCAGGTTTTACCTTCCTAATTGCCTAATCTGTTGTTTTTCTCATATCCAAGATTCCTAAGTTGGTATTTGAAGTCTTTCCCTTGTTCCCACGGAAAAAGAGCCCAACTCTTTTCTTTCCCACTCCTTTTTCCAGACAAATTCTGCTTTTCTGTTGGCTCTTTGCTGGCAGACCAGGGTATTTTGAGGAGAACACTTCAATATTTCGTATCTCTGGCAGATGTGGCTATCAATGTAGCCTGGCACATGGAAAGGTCTTTTAGAGACATTCAAATGCTGGGAACAGAGAATGTGAAGAATTTAGTGGGTGTTTGTTACTACTTTGTCTACTTTTTTTTCTATAAAGAAGGAGTTTTGGAGGCAGAGACCAACTGACAGTTTTGTTGTGGGGTTTTTGTGGGTTGAGGATTCCTTAGGCTCCTTTGAGTTTGGGGGGGGTTTTTTGTTGGTTTTATGTGGGGTTTATTTTGGGTTTTCTGCTTTAGATTCTCCTTTTGTCAAAAGACATTAAAGACACAAGCTTTGTAAAACATTGAGATCTACAACCAGTGGCATCGCCTGAGAGAGGTCTGGTGATGCTGTACCACTAAGATTTGCTTTTGTCATCAAAGCACTCATTTTCTGTATCATTTGTGCTGTTCTATATTTTCCCTTTTAACCAGACAAAGCAGAAACATCTTCCCTCTAATCTCTTTCCCCATTCTGTGCTGTTAGCAGGTAAGGAGTGACAAAAGGAAATGCCTGGGGGAATAAAGCAGAATTAATTATCTGCCTGAACATCAGGTTCACCACGAGCTGGTGCACAGTCTGAGGGTGCTGGAAGTTGGCTTTGGGGATGGATGAGCAGCAAAGCTCCCATCCAACAGCCAAGCTGGGGTGGTGAATCCCTGCAGGAAGCAAGAGGCTTCCTTAAAGCTATTGGAAAGCACTTCCCTGGTCGAGCCTCACCATGGCCCATCCCTGGGAATGTCCAAGGTCAGGTTGGATGAGACTTGGAGCAGCCTGGGATAGTCGAAAGTGTCCTGCACATGGCAGGGGGTTGGAATGAGATGAACGTCAAGGTCCCTCCCAACCTGAACCATTCCATGATTCTGTGTTTAAAACATGGAAGCTGCTGGGGTTGTTTGGGTTTGGAATGTGGGTATTTCCATCATCTGACACTTCACTGGGATCATCTGTCCCACCTGGCACTCACCTGTGTGCTCAGAAGTGTCAGTGGTGTGGGTCCAGCCCTGTTACAGCATCCCTCCATCAGCAGGAAGGTGGTGGGAGCTGTCAGAAGAATTAAATGTGGCCCTCGGGCTCCTGGGGAGGCATCAGTGCTCTCCTCAGGTGGAAGAGCTGTGTACATGCCTGGTTTAGACAGTGTGGGTGAGCGTGTGTCATGTCCTATTTGTCACCTTTTCAGGCTCTTAGGCTCACGTAACAACCTGCTCAAGCTGTGGCTTTAACTCCCTTTTCAGGCACCAGGAGTGGAACCACGTTTTGAATTATTCCCACGTCTTCACACTGACCCTGCACACTGGACTGTGCAGGGGGAGTGCTGATAGCTTTGTTTACTGAGTCCAGTAATGTTTACTCCTCTGGGGCTGTTTAATTCCTCCTGAAATCTGTAGTCAGGCTGCTAAGTCCTGATGAGAATGTCCCTCTTCAGCAGCTGCTCAGATACATGATGTCCTCCATGTGCACTGGACATTGGGCACAGGAGGGTCATGAAAAATGTCTTCACTCAAAGCTGGCAAACTTAAATGCAATTAGAAACTTTCCTCTAGGAGATCCCTGGAAGACCAGTGTTCTCCAGCATGTTCTGTTCTTCTGCTTCAACTCTGTCCATGTGTCCATCCTGTGCTGGCTTAGGTCAGGATCTCTTCACTTGCTCTCTGCGTGCTTTTCCCCTTTTTTTGTGTATCCTTTGTCTCCATGGCAGCATTGTTCCCTGCAGTTGTCCTAACCTTGCTGTGCATTGACAATGACTTGTCCTTTTGTTTCCCACCCTCCTCGGCCAAGGGAGGAGAGGTGGCCCTGTCCTGATTTTTGTCAGAGAAGGTCTTGTACTTGGAGTGGCTCCAAACCACTGGGGCACTCTTGACTCCTTCATTTTTAGGAACAATGACTTTTTCCTTTGTCCCAAGGCTAAGAGTTCATCCTAGCATGATGGGGATTCCTGGAAGACCCACCTTGGATGCTTCAGACCATCTGTGAAGAACCATTCATAGAGAGCTCTGATAAAAATGCTTTACAAACCCATGAGTAATGTGCTCATCCAGTGCCTTGACTGAGCCACTTCTGCTCCATTTGAAAGAGGAAACATTCCTTTTTTTGCCCAATGTTTGAATGAACCAAACTCATCCTGTGCCAAAAACTTTGTATTTTTTGTGCTACCCTTTGTAGGGAAGCAGCCCTTTGAGAGTGAATTCTTTGAAGACGTGGTTATGGGTTGTTCCAGGAACATACCTGGATTTTCACAGAAAGCTCTGAATAGTGGCACAAACAAGCCCTGTTTAGGGCCACTAGCTTAGAATGGAAGAGATGTATGAGTAGTAAGATCATCCTAGAATTGCTCTTAGGTTGGTTTGATAAAAGATGTGGAAGGTACTTGATTGATAAAAGATTGATAAAAGATGTGGACAGGTTAAAACCTTAAAACCTTATCCCAAACTGCGTTCTAGAAGGGCACTGGGGTGACTGCTGGATAACACAGCCCATAGGAAGGATTATTTTATGCATTCCCTTTTTCTTGTTTTCTGTTTCTTGTTTCTGTCTCCTCCTGGTTGCTCTTCAGGATGTGATACTGACACACCTTTTACTGTCCCAGGTTGCTCCAAGCCCCATCCAACCTGGCCTTGAACACTCCCAGGGATGAGGCAGCCACAAATTCCTTGGGTAACCTGTGCCAGGGCCTCACCAATGAATCATTTCCTTCCTAATATCCACTCTCTTTCAGTCTGGTCTGTAACAAATCCCTTTGCTGTCCTTAACTGCATTAAAAAAAAAAAAAAAAAAAAAAAAAAGGGAGAAGCTGTGGACAGGATTTGTCTCCTCTCCAAAAGTCCCAGAGCTCCAGGTGAAGTTGGTTCTTATTCCAGCTCTGAGGGTTTCCAGCAGGAACGCAGGGCAAGCCTGGTGTCTGTAACTCCAGCCCTTCCTTTCCTGATGGTGTGGTCACACTGGATTTCTAGACACTCTCAGGGCTTTCACTTCCCCTAAAACTTAAGAGGAGCTGCCTGTGTTTGTGACCACAACTGTTGTTCCTCAAACCAAAGCACCGCAGCTTTTCTGAGAACTGGAGCATGCCCAGTTTGCTTTGTCCAGCTCCCTGATTATAAGTGATACTCCATACCTGAAAGAGTCCAGGACATCCCTCTGGCTGCCCTGGCTGTCTCCAGACCCTGGCAGGGGGCTCAGAGACCTTGGCATGAAGTCAAAAACACCTGTGGCTTCGATTTTAGCCCTTGGAAAAAACTGCCAACTTTGTATGAGGAATTAGAAGCCACAAGGGTTTGAGTAGTGTGGCAGTTGAATTAACACAGGGTGAAAAAGTAGAATTTTGGGGCTTTTACAGTAGGGTTCAGGGGGTCAAGATGGAGGGATTTGGGTGTGTCCTGGCCTTCTTCTCCTTCTTCTTGTCCTCCATGTCTTGCTGTGATGGTGACACTTTTCTATTGGTTTAAGGTACAGACACACTGTCTAACATAAACGATAGATATTGGCACATTACTGTAAACATAGCACACATAGTTTTTGGTATAAAATGTAAACACTGCCCTAGAGGGCACACAGAATGCCATGGCAAACTTGCCAGACAGAGTTTGGCAGGTCAGAGAAAGAATGTTATAGATAAGGAAAAATAAACAACCTTGAGAAGCTGATCCTATGCATTTCAGACTCCTTTGGCTGTGCAGGCTGGGAAACGAGGACTTTTACACTCTTGGGGTCACCCCAACACCCAGACCCCGAGACATACCCAGCCTTGCAGGAGGCCTGTGGGGTCCTGTTTTCCAAAGGTTTTGTGGATGTGATATGTGTACACCAGTCCCAGGCAGCGGGAGAGGTCTGGGGAATGACAGAGGAGAAGAGAAGAGAAGAGAGAAACCTCAAGGATTTCACTATGGTTTAGATCAAGTTCTAATTTTGTGCCAGGCTGTGAACTGAAGTCCCACCTGCCAGCTTGTGGATTCTTCTGGACAACTTGCCCTACTCAACTCCTCTGGAATTGGGATTCCCCCACCCCTCCCCCTCCCCTGCAATGCCCCCACCCAAAAAGCCTCCCCAGCTCTCTGGGGAACTGACCAGATCTGAGTTCAACTCCAGAGCTGAATGCCACGGCAGGTGGACCAGCTGGGGAGTGACATCCGGGTTGGATTCAGGAGTAAAATAAGACTCGGGTGGCACAGCTGGAGTGAACTGGAGGTGCAGTGGGGAGCAGGCAGGGCTGGCTGGGGGCACTCTGTGGCTGCCCAGGGAAAGAATGAGAAGTGGGTGGATGGATGGATGGATGGATGGATGGATGGATGGATGGATGGATGGATGGATGGATGGATGGATGGATGGAGACTGTCAGGAATTGTGATCTGAGGATTTTCAGTCCCTTCTGAGCCTGCATCTGAATTAGGAAACATCTTTCCTGTGCACAGCAGTGAAGAGGTGGCTGCTCAGGAGCTAACTCGGGGCTGGATGAGCAGAAATTCAGGACAGTATTAACAGATCACCTGCACATTCTGCTGGAGCCCAGGGCCTTTCCTGAATAGCAGCATGTCAGAGTTGCTGTATCTTGGAATAAAAATCTCATCCTGTGAACAAATTGGAGCACTCACAAGTATTCACTCTACTTCTTTATAGGGATCCTGCCAGCTACGATTTCCACAGGCTCTTAGAGAACCCTGGGGGAGGATGGAGCAGTCTGGAGGGGAATTATTCTGTTTAGATGAGCCCAAGTCTGTGGGGTTTGGATCATTTAACTTCAGATATTGGCAGAGTAGGCATCCACCCACCCAGCCTCAGGCTCCCTGGATGGAGCAGAACAGGGCAAGTTTTCTTTTAATGCCTATTTCAGACAATTCCTTCAGTTTGGAGTGACTCATGCCCTGAAAGTTCCTGCTTCTCTCGTCAGGCGAGGAAGGGCAATCACTGTGGACAGGTGAGATGTTTACATTACAAACATGATTTTTGCCCACAGATCCCCAAATCCTGTTCCTGAGTCCTAGGGGTCAGGCAGGTCTGGATCTGCATTTTATTTTGGATTCCTGCTGTTCCTGTCATTGACTGAGCAGATGCTTTGGAGGTGAATTTCATCCAGAAGGTTTAAATAGTTTTAATGGGTAAATTTTGGAACATTTTTATTAAAAAGAACTGACTTCCCTCAATCAGGCTTCTTGGACACAAGGGAAAAGGAAATTAAAAGTAGTCAATGATCAGTAGTTCAGCAAAAACTACAAGAGAATTTGCACTCCAGGTAGTGGAGCCCACTTATTTCCCTCCTTTCTGTCCCTACCATTTTTGGGATAATTATTGTTTCTCTCTTATTTTCCCTCAGCCATGAGGGATATTGCAGCACTTTGCTCTGTAATTGCAGATCTATGCACTGCTGTTCCCAGTGTTGCAGCATCCCTCTATTCCTACAACAGCCTGGATTCAGATCCTCACTCTGAGCTTCCTGGAGAGGGAACTCATCCTTGGCTACTCCAGCTGATCATTTAAGGAGCAGAAGGTGCTTACCCAGCCATCAGAGCTGTCTCCTGCTCATTTGAATTCACTCAGGCACTGCCTCTCTTTTACTTGTGTGGCATAACTGAAATTCCAGGGTTCTCTTCTGCCTTAAAAACCCCAATTCATCTCTTTTTTTTCCCAGCAGAGGCATTTCTAAGCTTGTCCCTAAGGAGTTGAGGACCACAGCTGCTCAGCTTCCCTTTCCCTCTGGCTCTCCAAGCCCTTTGCAAAATATTCCTTTTTCCCTGCTCTTCCAACCCCTCCCACAGAAATTGGCCAATCTGACTACAAGAAGGCTCTTGAGCCTCCAAGCTGCTGGATTGATTTGGCCAAGTTGCCTTTGTTTGACAGGGCCTGCTTGGATGAGCTGGGAAAAGACATCTGCTGTCCTTGTCAAATGATGGATCTGTCACTGGCAGGATTATGTTTGGCAGGAAGAGAAAGTGGAGAGGTTTGAGCAGCTAAGTGGGACTCAGGAGAGTTGGGCATTTGCCTGCACCTCTTTTATTTGGGAAAGTCTCCCAGGAACATGTGCTGCTGCCCATGGTCCCTCACTGGAGGTTGTTCACAGAGAAATTTATTTATTCACAACGCAAGAGAGGTCACAGGAGAAAACAACTTTTCTCTGTTTAAAAACCACTGGGTTTGCAAATCCTCCCGGAGTGGTCCTACAAAGGGTACACAGGAGATTTGGGGTGTTTTAAACGTGGATATTTCTTCCATTCTATCTATATTACTAATATTTAAAATTTACTTCCCTGCTTTGTCACGACATTTGTAATGTGGCTTTGGATTCTTACACAAAGGTCCTTCAGAAGAGCAAATAATTATAATACTTCATAAATACTCCCTTTTTAAAAAAAATTATTTTCCCCAGGCCTCCAGAGCTTTTGCAGCTTTTGACAGCCTTATTGTTGAAAATTGTGTCACTCATCACTATAGGAAAAAAAAAAATCCTTGGTGTCTTTTGTCATTCTTGCACTTTTACACTGTATTTTTTTGGCTGACTCAGAGGGGTTTTAGGACTAAAGCTGTGTTTTCCTGAGGATGTTTAAAATGAAAAAAAAAAAAACGAAAAAATAATCTGAAAATCTAGTTTTAAGACAGAGCTGAATGAAGTTAGGGAAGAAATCAAGGCTAGGGTTGTTTTGAGAGAAGTTCCTTCAGTCCTGTGTTCCTACAAATAATGAGTATGGATGAAAGCCAGAGGGAAGTTAGATTTCTGATGCTTGAAATAAGACCTGCCTGCTAAAATCTTTCATTTCCTTTGTGGTTCACATGAGAAAGGGTTAAAAAACTTCATCTCCACCTCGAGCAGTGACTGAAGTCAAGTTACAGAAACTCTAGGAAGGGAACTTGCTCTTGTCTTATTGCATTCCTGTTTTCACAGAAGCTCTGGGAAGGTGGGGATGGGGAGAAATTGTCACTCAGAGAGCTGGAAGTGAACCTGTGTCCACTTCCACTGAGCTGAACAGAAATGGGTGAGGGGTGGGATTGCATCACCTGACGACTTTTCAATTCTTCTCCTCCTTTGTTTGACTCCACATCCTGTTATCACTGTGGTCACCCTGGTTCTCATCTCTGGAGTCTCCATCCAGAGAGCTCCAGGTGAGCCCAGGAACACCCTGGGTGTTGGATTTTTGGTTTTGATTTAGAGATGGTGTCATTGAGAGGTGTTTAAAAACTTTTAATTTTAGCTTTATGTGAAGGGTGAGATAATACAGATGTTATAATTTACATTATTATAATTATGAAGCTAACTATTTTTAATTATAATACATTATAAGAGTTTCTTGGCTTATCAGCTTTTGCTACACTATGTTGTAAATGCTTTAAAGCCAATCATCTAGAATTACCCCTCGTGGGTCCTACTACAATGCATCTTTCCTAGTTCTGTTTCTCCAGAGTATCTGGTCTTATTTGCAAGGCCATCCTTTGAAACTTGTTTCTAGCTCCATTTCTCTCAGCCATGTCTGTCCTATTCCATGGCATTTCTAAGTCACATTTCTTATCTAAAGGTTTGCACACGGATGCACACACTGTGTGAGCCTCCTGTCAGGCTTGGAGAATTCTCTACAAACCCATTTCCACACCTGGGGTCAGGAGAAAGGGACACATTGAGGCTCACAGCCCTTCTTCTGTGACTCCCACCTGTCTCTGAGGAGCTGCCACACGTCCCCTGGACATTCTGGCCCTGCAGATGAGACTAAACATTTCTGCAGCTCCTTCAGTCTGTGGCAACCCTTGGAATTGTATTTAATTAAAGAGTGGACACAAAGGCTTTATTTGCAGCAGCAGACTGCACAGTAATCCTCTAACAACTCCTGGGATCTGTTGGGAAGGAAAGCTCTCATTAATAAAGACTTTGGTTACAACTCCTTGTTTTGTGAGGGTTGCTGCAGAGCTCAGGGCTGCAAGAAACCACATCCAGAAAAACATTCCCTTCATCTTTCTGCTCAGGCATCAGAGTATGAGTGGGGAAATCCCTGACAAGCCCACCACAGCTTTACAGGGTGTTTTGGGCATGCCAGGAGGGATTTCTGAGGGGTGGTTACCATGTTTCAGCTTCACCCATAATGGATATTCCCAAGAAACTCGATTACAGTTCACCCTCTGATGTTAATGTGAGCTAACCAGAGCTTGTCTTGCTTTTTGCTTTGTATTTACTTTTTGGATGGCAAAAGTGAACTCATGTGCTCCCCAGCCCTTTGTCTGTGTGGCCAGTCTTCACTGCCGTGAAAGAGGCCAAAGCCCAAAATTTCTGTCTTTTCTATAGGAAAAAAAAACCCAAAAAGAACAACACAACATAGTAAAAAACAGCCTGGAAATGGAGGATTAAAGTGATTTCGTACAAAGCTGTCTATAAAGTCTAATTCAACTTTTCCAGGAGGAATAGACCAAAGAAAGATAATTATTTAGCCCCTCCTCCAGGGAATATCCCCTTTGCCAGGCAGGACTCACAGCTCTTCAAGGCTCTTTCCAGCCATGAGCATTTTGTCACCTGCGGGGGAATTAAGGCAGCTGAACATGGTCCCTGATAACCCCCCCAACAAAAAAACCCACACTTTGTTTCCTAATGAGGTCCAAAACTGTGATCTTTTTGGGTTATTTTTATTCCATCTGCCTTTGTCAGCCTGTAGCAGTGACTGCTGTGACATGTGAGGGTTGTTGCTGTTATCACTGAGGAGGTTGAAGGAGGAATAACGAATGATAGAGTTATTTATTTACTTCTTTAGTTAATGTGCAAAATGAGCCATAAACTCTATGTCCTGCAGTGTGAATCTGTTTGTTGACCTTGATTGAGTTGAAGGTCTGTGGACATTAAATTCACACATCACTGACCTTCTCCAGCTGAGTGCTGGGTGTTTAAGTTTGAAGCCATCCAACCACAGGCAGTGGAGCGGGATGAAAGCCTTCAGAGCTGGTGTTTGCTTGCTCTCTGTGGACTTGGAGGAATGGTAAAAAAATCAGGTCAGACTAAACATAGAGCTCTGACTCAGCTAGAATTGAGGATGATGTGTCCCACTGACAGAGAAGCTGAGGTACATCCCACTCTTTCTTTATGGGATCATAAATTCATTAAGGTTGGGAAAGATCTCCAAGATCATCAAGAGGAGTCATTAGCCCAGCACTGCCAAGGCCACCACTGGCTCATGTCCCCAAGTGCCACATCTACATGGCTTTTAAGTATCTCCAGAGGATGGTGACTCAACCACTGCCCTGGGCAGCCTGTGCCAGGATTAACCCTTTCAGTGAAGAAACTTTCCCTAATATCCAAACTGAACATCCCCTGGTGCTAATTGAGGCGCTTCCCTCTTGTCCTGTCACTTCTTACCTGGGAGAAGAGCCACACCTGGCTGTCCCCTCCTGTCAGGAGTTGTGCAGAGCCACAAGGTCCCCCCTGAGCCTCCTTTTCTCCAGGCTGAGCCTCTTCCCTTTCCCAGCTCCCTCAGCCTCTCCTGGTGCTCCAGACCCTTTCCCAGCTCCATTCCCTTCCCTGGACATGCTCCAGACCCTCAGTGTCATTCTTGTCATGAGGAGCCAAAAACTGACCCCAGAGTTGGAGGTGTGGTCCCACCACTGCCCAGCACAGGGGACAATTCCCACCCTGATCCTGCTGGACACCCAATTCCTGATCCAGTCCAAGTGCCATTGCCCTTGCTGCCCACCTGGGCACACCTGGGCTCATGTTCAGCTGCTGTCACCAGCACCCCCAGGACCTTTTCTAGCCCCTCTGCCCTCAAACTGCAGTTTGGCTTGGGGTTATTGTGAGCACCCACCTTCCCTAAAAGCTCACAAGAAGTCAGCACCAGCACCACAAATCCAAGCTCTTCTCTATTTTGGTATTTAGCTGCTGGACACTCTTTTTTTTCAGAGTTTTACCTAACACAGATATGTTTTCTTTAAGATTGTATTGCAAAAAAAAAAAAAAGAGATTTTAAAGATTCTGTGTATATTCAAGTTTACCTGAGCCTGTCACAAGCCCACTTTTCAAAACAGAGCCTCATTTGATTTTTAAAGGGGATAAAACCAGTTACTCAGAAATATATATTGGACCATTGAGGTGAATGTACAATTATCCAGCTCAAGCATGAGATTTTGGTGAAGGGAAGAAGTGGCAGTGAAGTACTTGGTAACAGGCTTGGTGTAAAATCTACTGCCTAAAAAAATTCAGATATATTGTAGAACTACAGAGTGCTTTGCCAGCCCTGATCAAAGTTAGAGTCGTATGAATTAATATATAAAGTCAAAACCAGAGGTATTCATAGATGTGAGATGAATTTGGCAAACGTTTAAGTCCAGAGAGTTAAAACTTCCCCTTGAAAAAGTCAGAATGTTTTGAAAACATTTCAATCTTTATTTTTCCAGCAAGTGTTCTGCAAATCTCTCACGCTTCCCCTCGTGCCTTTTTAAGGCTAAAATAAAATGGCAAGAAGAACTGTAAATCAAAACAAAATTACTCTATGGTATTTCAGATGAGCCAAGATGAAACTTCCAAAGATCTGTTTCCCTTTGGGGAAAAGAAATATTTGAGAATGAAGACAACTCCAAATGGTTCCCCTTCTTCTAGTGTTTGTATTTTTATTTATTTTTAATTTGACTAGAAAACCACAAATATTTGTTTATACACTACTAATCAAGGCCCATTCCCAATCTAAAGGAAATTAAAATCTAAACCAGGCATGGCATGAAACAGGGAAGAGAGCAGGATAGGTTAATAGGAAATAGTAAGATTAATGTGTTAAATTATTTTATAATCTTAACCCAAATTTACATTAAACAATTGTTCCTCCAAAGGATTGCTGGTCATTTTTTTTTTTTTTTGTCTTAAAACCTTGACTGGCAAATATATCAACAAAGCAATAACTCAACGCCTTTTTGGAACAAGACAGGAAATTATTTTTGTTTTCTTGATTTATTTTCTCTGCCTATTTCTGATGAAAATACATGATTATCCCAAAACCCTCAAGAGGGGACACTGAATCAATCACTTCTGTCTCATGATCTGTTCCTGAAGTTCACCCCATGGATGTTTTTTCCCACATTACATTTAACAGGGACAGTATACACTCAAGCCAAGGCTTGGCTCTCTTGACATCATTCCCTTCTCTCCACCTCTTTGCAGCTGGATTTCTGAAAAGTTTCCCTTTCCAATCCCTTTAGAAGAGCTGGGGTTGGGAGCAGCCTCAGTTTCTGCCCATAGCAATGGTCAAGGTGTCCCTTCCAAGCTGAGAGTGTGTTGGTGACAAGGGGACACTGAGATATGAGTTCCTTTTATTGGAGTAAAAATTACTATTTCCATGTTTTATGACTGAGGCAGTTCATGAATTGCATGTTGTGAGCAGTCCACAATTAATTACCTGAACATTTGTGGACATTGCTGTATTACAAACACAACTTGATTAGGGCTTACTCAGGAGAAACCACTTGAGAGGGAAAAAGCCTTGTCACTGGGAATTTCCTGCTTTTTAGCTCCTTGATCGCCTAATCTGCATCAGAGATTCTGTTCTTATTTGATTTGGGGTTTGTTGTGCTTTGAATTAGCGTGAGAGCCAGGGAATAAACCACGAAGTACAGATCCCACTGCTCCTGGCATAAATATTAAAGCTGCCCTGCCCTACATAGCTGGTGGTGTTGGTTAGCCAGGCAGGGTTTCCAGAGCATAAAACAGCAGAATTGCTCCTGATCTGTTGGAATCCGAAATGCAAGGAACTCTCAGAACTTTGGGCCTGTAAGCCAAAGCTTAGAATTAAACCCAGGATTTCATCTGAGACCTTGGAAAAGGTTTCCAAACTGAGGTGCTAGAAGGGAGAATGTGGATTTATAATTTAAAGCAGAGACACACTGAGCTAAGTAAAGGAAAGTTTAGAGTTTTAGAGTTTAAGATATAGAAAAAATAAAAGTAGTTACAGAGGTAACAAGGAGTTTAGAATGCAGTACTGTAGGTTTGTGTGTCATAACAGGATTGGCTAAGAAAGCTTACACTGTAGCGTGAGTCTGTACGACTAAATATTTAAGGATTGGGTCAAAAACATAAATATCCTTATTGGCAGTGTTTTATTGGTCAATAACTCCTTAAAAGGCCTTGTAACTAAGGTCTTGTGACCTTCTGAGCCATGCTGTAATGATGTGAGTCAAACTTACCCTTCCTGCCTGTGTAGAAGATAAAATAAATAAACCACATCATCAAAAACAATTCAGAGATCCCATCTCAAATTCCTTCCAAAATTCCCCACAAGTGAATTATCACACTGATCATCAGAAAAAAAAATAGGTTGTGGGAGTTTTTTCCTATGGAAATGGAGGGAAATGCTGATTTTTCAGCAGGGTCTGGGTTTCTCTCCCTCCTCTTGAGTGAACAGAGAATAAGGCTGGGTGCACATCTGTGCAATGGTCCTGGAGAGCTCCAGCTTGCTCCACGAGGCCGTGACTCCCCAGGAATGCCTCCCTGAGGATGGGCTTTGCTCACTGTCTCCTTCTGTGCCCTCCCCACAGGCGTCCAGCACGCGGCCGGAGTGCAGCATCATGCAGGAGATTGAGGAGGAGCGCAGCCAGTGCCTGGCAGAGCTGACCTGGGACAACCAGACCTCAGGTATGGCAACGCTTCTGTCCTTCCCTGGCCAGCAAACCCACGTCCCCCAGCCTCACAGCTGCCTTGTCCTGGCCGTTTCCCAGCCCTTCTGCTGCTGGAGCAAGGATTCCTCCAGCTGCTCTTCAGGAGGGAGAGATATAGGTGCTTCCAAAGTCAGCCAAGAGTTCCAGCAGCTCTGCAGGTTTCCTTGCAGCCTCCTGGCTGGGAATGCCTGACTGAGGTGTTTCAGTGGGTTTAATCACAGTTGTCCACCTCCCTGAACTGGCATTTTTCCAATTTTTCCTTGGGAATTGAAAGTCAGAAGTTCTCCTAAGTCTTGGATCACTCTAAAGGAAGTCACTTTGACCATCTCCTTTGACTGAACTGGCCTCCCTTTCCTATGCCAAAATTGCTCCTCTCTTGGGGGTGAAGCAGAGGGTGCTCCAAGGCTGTGAAGAATTTCTGGAGTTGGGACAGGCAGCTGAGATCCTCTCCTTGTTCATGGAGCACTCACCACACTGAGAAATCCCCCTGGAAGGGTCTCCAGTCTCTTTAATCCTCTTCCTGCTTCAGTGATCAGGAAAGGAGGGAGGTTTTGGTGCTGCCCCATCCCATCCAACCCTGTCCTGCAGCAGAGCTGTCAGAACCCCAAATTAAGGCATCCAGTTGGATCTCTCACACTCCAAATGCCTCTTTCAAGTTACCAGCCCCGTGTCTGTCAGCAAAAGGTGTGTAGGAACCCAGGTGAGACTGCCAGGATCCAAAAAGAAGGGATTATTTTGCTGGGAAAAGGGCTGGGAAGGTGAATCTGAAATCCTGCTTGAGATTTGCATCCCTCCTCCCAAAAGAGGGAAAATGGAAGAGGAAACTCTCCATTGGCAATGTTTGCAGCCTGGCCACAGAGTGAAGGACTGCTCTGATGGAGCAGAATCTTGGGACAAGATGATCCCAGGAAGAGCTTCACTGGATGCCAGGAAGGCTTTTGGCCCCTGCTCTTATCTACTAAGGGATGGTTGTCTTGGATTTGGAAGCTGTTTCAGGTGCCCCTGTACAGTTAAATGGAGACTTTTGAAGAAGCATTCTTCTGGAATCCAGAGAAGAGAGAACTCAGGGTGGATAAAAACCTTCATCTGAAAGCCAGCTAAATGCTTTAATTCATTTTCATGGATATTTAAAGAAATTAAATTAAATATAATACATTAAAAGGGGAAAAATAGTTGAAGTGATGATGCTTTTTCTGCTTTTCTAAAATGATTTTTCTCATTGGAAAGTATAATCCAAAACAGCTTTTTTTTTTTTTTTGGCTTTTTTTTTTTTTTTTTTTTCTTGTAGCAAGAGATTTAAACCACTGGAAGTATTTTTCCCAATTCTGAACTAAAGACACACAGCCATGTTGCAAGTCATTAATGCCCAAAGCAATTATATAGCAATCCTTTGGAAGGTTTTTTTCCTTGATGGAATGCTGAAATATTGGACTGGGATAAATCTGCATTTCCACCAGCCACCTCTGATGTATTGGACTGATTCAGAAATTGCAGATTTAAGCGCAGGAAAATGGCTTTGTCCATGGAGACAGTACTGAAACTGGAATGACAAGGGGGAATGGCTTCAAACTGAGACAGAGCAGGTTTAGATTGGATATTAGGGAGAAATTCCTTCCTGAGAGGGTGGTGAGGCCTGGCACAGGTTCCCAGAGAAGCTGTGGCTGCTCCTGGATCCCTGGAAGTATCTAAGGCCAGGCTGGACAGGGTTTGGAGCAACCTGGGTTAGTGGAAGATGTCCCTGCCTGTGGAAGGAGATGATTTTAAGGTCCCTACCTTTGTGGGAAGCATTTGGCATCCATTTTCCCCAAAACATCAGCAGGTATTTAGGAGCTCAATACCTGACTTTATTATCCAGACACTCACACCTGCCCTGGAGGCAACAGAACAAAACAGATTTGTTGGATCTTAAATGGGTGACTGTGGATGAGTGCATGGAGAACTCTGTTATGTGCTGTGTGCACAGCTAATTTCCAAGTGCCTACACAGGTTGTGTTTCCCCTTCAGAGTGTTCAAAGCATGTGAGCACAAGTAAGTCAAGGAATGTGTGTTTCTGGAGTGGGGCTCCATAACTCAATAAGTGTGGCTGAGCTGTAAAATTAAACTTTGAACTTTGATGGGTGGGGGCAAGGGAAGAGTTTGCTGGAGAGAGATCTCATGAAGGTGATGATATGAGATCATATGAAGGTCATGACTGTTTTATCTGAGTGTTGCTGGGAAGAGAAATCCTAGTAAAACTCTGAGGAAAAATATGATTTTAAACCAGTTCCATCCCCCAGAACAGGAGGATGGAAAGCAATTGAGGCTCCCTGTGATCTGCAGTGTTACACTTTGATTTATGGCCAGGTGGTTGTGTTGCCTTCTGTAATTCCCACCCTTTTCAGGAAAAGGAGAATCACTTGAGGTTTAACCAGCAATTTGTTATCCTTTCTAATCAAATGAGTGGAAATAAACATAGTGTCTCAGTACATTCTGGAAAGAAAGCTTTGTTTAGGAGCCATTATCAATTGCATTGATCAGAGGGGCTTAATCACAGCTGTAATTTATGTGTCAGGTAGATTAGTCACTTGTTGAGAGCCCTTGATGGTGCTGAGGTTGATCACTGGCTTGGGCTAAGCAGGTAGATTTCCACTGATAAACAACAACGTCCTTCTTAACCCTTTTTTTTTTTTTTTTTGTCTTCAAACACCCATCCCTTCCTCACAGGGGTTGAAGATGCATGAAATCCAGGTGTCTTTTCAGATTAAATTTCTTCCATCACTGGAAGTGTCCAAAGCCAGGTTGGATGGGGATTGGAGCAACCTGGGATACTGGAAGGTGTCCCTGCCCTTGGCAAGGGGTTGGAAGGAGATGACCCATGTAAATCTATTCCCTTTTAGGAGTGTGATTCAGTATCCATGGATTTACTCATATCTGAGGAAGTTTGACTATTGGACTTGATAATTTTAAAGGTCTCTTCCAACCCTGATGATTCTGTGATTCAACAGCCCAGGGGTTACTAAATATTGCCTAACTCTGATGAGAAGTTTATTTAATTTGTTTTCCAGCACAGGAAAGACTGCAGAAGATGCAGTGAGGGGGAAATCCACAGGGTAAAGCAGTTGAAGCTGGCAGTGAATACAGAGGAGAACCAAACAGCAGCAAGATCAAAGTCTGGGCTTTTGAGGAAGTTTGTAAGCATCAGAGGACACCCAACAGCCTCTCTGCAGGTGTGAAGGAAGGACAGTTTTATGGATTTGGTGGCAGGGCTTGCCCAGTTTCTGGAGGGGTGTGTGGGGTGCAGTTGTGTTGCAGCACAGGGCTGAATTTGGAGAACAGCACTGGCCTTGCACTCCTCTGCCCTGGTGTTCTTCCCATGCTGAAATAACTGGCAGAGATGTCAAATGCAACATGTGATTCAACACAGGGATAGGTTCTTTGCCATTAAAATCAGGAATAGGTGGACCAGATTCACATGGGCAAACAGCCATGGCATGGGAATGACTTTTGATGAGGGATTTTCACTTGGTTTTGGGTATCTCTGGTGTGTTCTGGCCAGGTGTAGGCAACTCTTTCAGGATGTGATGAATCCTGTTCAGCATGTCTTGTCTGTTGTCAAAATATTTAAAATGAGGGGATGTTTAAATATTTAAAACCTTAGTGAGCAGCTCAGGTGTGTAGGGGAAAAAACCACATTTCACAGAAAATCTCTGTGCTGGTCTTCAGTGGCTTGGAGGGGATTTGGCCAGCTGAGGTGAAGTTATGGCAAGGGGGTTGAACAAGATGACCTTTAAAGGTCCCGTTCAACCCAAACTATTCCATGATTCTGTGTTTCAGAAGGGAGGAATGCAATCCCAGCCTCACTGAAAACTGGGATTTAGCTCCAGGTGCTTTTCCAGCTAGGATATACGTGTGCAGCACAGTGGCTGCTCAGCTGACAGTGCACTGAGCAGCAGGAGAGAAGCTCTCCCAAGGGCTGGGATAAGGGGCTTTTCTTCCCAGACCCACAGACAGAGGCAAATCCCTCTCCGTGAAGTGTGGTTGAGCTCCTGAAGGTTGCAAGGCAGGAATCACCATGGCACTGCTTCCTGCTGACTTTCACTTGCCTCTTTTATGTCATGCAAAAAGGAGTATTTCTGGGGTTTTTTGGTGTTGTTTTTTTGGTTTTTTTGGTTTTTTTTTTTGGTTTTTTTCTTTTTTTGAGAAAGCTTCATTTCTCCATGGTTTTAATTTACAAACAGTTCAGCTTAAACTGAAGCACACAAACTACATGATAATAAATTTTTAAAAGTAGCCCTCTCTTTTTTAAAAAGGCAGGAAAATCAATCAGGTCTAGGTCGGCTGGCTCAGCTCATTATCTGTTTATCCCATTATTGCTAATTAATTTACTTGGCAATCAGATACTGCTTCAGAAGCAGGAGAGTTATTGAGGGGATAACAGCTGAATTAGGAACCATGACTCGTGTCTGGGTGGGACGAGCAACTCTGGAGACCAAGAGCTGTGCAGGAAGCATGGCCTTCATGGCATCACAGAATCATGGAATGGTTTGGGTTGGAAGGGACCTTAAAGATCACCACATTCCAACCCCCTTCCATGGGCAGGGACACCTTCCACTATCCCAGGTTGCTCCAAGCCCCATCCAGCCTGGCCTGATAGCCCGAGTCCTTCAACACTGCACTTTTCTGCTTACCCTCTAGGCTTGTCTGTCTTGGAAAAAGAATAAAACCCAATTTAAAAAGTCTGAAAAAATGGAAAACACAGGGAAAAATAGTGCCATTCTACCTCCCAATGCCTGTTCATATCTGCTTACCTTGCACATGCTTCACACTTGTTAGATAAAGATGAGTTCTGCAAGCTCATCATCACCACTGTGACATGGAAAAAAATCCAGGTGGGAAATGGCCTATGCTGTTTAAACTCTGAATATTGGTTTTGCAGTTCCACAGTGGAGGCTCGCTAAAGAAACCAAATTTAGAGCATGGGGGGGTCTCTGTCAGTCCCCGCTAAAGAAGTCAAATCAAGTTTGATGGGAGGAGAAGCAGTGAACAACATATGGAAATTAAAAATCAAGCTGGAAAAAAAACATTGATGAAGTTTAAATTAGGAGCCTGTTTATTCATCACCATCTGTTTATAGTGCAGCAAGATAAGAAATAATTATTAGTTCCTTGCTTGGAAAAGTTCAAATGAATTCTCACCTCCCCGTTGCATAAGCCCTCCTGGGGCAGATGAGGTGCCAATGGGATTTGTGGGACAATCCTGTTATCAGCAGCTCTCCAGGTGCTGGGGAAGGCCAATCCAGCTCAAGAATTCCAGAGAGTGCCCACACTAGAGTGGGGAAAATCTGCGGATGTGGCACTTGAGGACGTGCATCAGTGGTGAGCGTGGTGGTGCCAGGTTGGTGGTTGGATTTGGTGACCTTAGGGGTCTTTCCCACCCTCAAAGATTCTGTGATTCTGTCATTTCAGAGCTGTGTAGAGCTCTCCTAAGTCTTGTGCCACATTGATCAATGTC
This sequence comes from Anomalospiza imberbis, assembly GCF_031753505.1. Taxonomy (NCBI): domain Eukaryota; kingdom Metazoa; phylum Chordata; class Aves; order Passeriformes; family Viduidae; genus Anomalospiza; species Anomalospiza imberbis. The sequence continues at coordinate 149,385,331 of NC_089681.1, forward strand.
TTAAAAAATCCTGGGACAACAGGAATGGCATAAAATGGCAGCTGTTGGTCTACTAAATCAAACCCTAAATCAACATATTAAGAAAAACAGTTTAGCTCAGTCTAAAATGTGTTTGATCTTGATGGTCTCTCTAAAGGCAAAAGGACCTGCTGGACTTTTTGCCACATTCTCTTTTATTAATATTTAATTTAATTTTTAATTTTGCTGGAGTTTTTGCCACATTCTCTTTTATTAATTTTTAATTTACTTTTTTTTTTTCCCCTATTACTCCAGCCTAGGTGATACAAAAGGTCTCTTAGTTTCATTCTTGCTCTGACCAGCAGCACTGGGCAACTCCCATATGTGACATCAGTCCCCTCCATTCCTTGGCAGGGTGGCCTCTCCTACGACAGTAGAAAATTCAGCCATGGGACATCAAGACCTTAAACCCCAGACTCTCATGTAGGATCAGTACCAAAGTCAAGCTCCCTTTTATTTAATGGGAATTTTTCTCCCAGTTCTTTGGCAATGATCACGATACACAGTAGGACAGGTCCTTCCAAGTGCTCTTCCTTCACCATTCCCTCATCTCTCTGGGACTCTTCCCAAACACCTTCATGCTGCAGCTCTTACAGAGCTGGAATCCACTCTCCAAAAACTCAAAATAAAGAAATCTGCCATGGGTTTTTCAGAGGAGAACTTTTGCAGACTCTGCTGTGAAAGCTGGTCCCTGAACCATGAGGAAGGAGCAGCTTTGTCACAGTGGTAAAACCAGCCTGAACCTTGAGAACCAACCCCAGACTTTGATGTCGGCTGCTTTGATCCAGCCTGAAGCTGATGTTGTTTTCCAGACCAGGAGTTTCTTTCTGGCAAAGCAGTAATCAGCAAAATTTTCCCTAAAAATGGTTCTTGTTCTGTCTATCCTTACTCCATGGGCAAACAGCCATGGCAGGGGAATGACTTTTGGCGAGGGATTTTCACTTGGTTTTGGGTATCTCTGGTGTGTTCTGGCCAGGTGTAGGCAGCTCTTTCAGGATATGATGAATCCTGTTCAGCTTGTCTTGCCTGTTGTCAAAATATTTAAAATGAGGGGATGTTTAAATATTTAAAACCTTAGTGAGCAGCTCAGGTGTGTAGGGGAAAAAACCACATTTCACAGAAAATCTCTGTGCTGGTCTTCAGTGGCTTGGAGGGGATTTGGCCAGCTGAGGTGAAATCATGGCAAGGGGGTTGAACAAGATGACCTTTAAAGATCCCGTTCAACCCAAACTATTCCATGATTCTGTGTTTCAGAAGGGAGGAATGCAATCCCAGCCTCACTGAAAATTTGGATTTAGCTCCAGTTGCTTGGGATTGGGATTTAGCTCCATCTCTCCCTTGAGCACTGCTAATTCCCAGTTGAATTTTGGGGATGTGATTCAGTGGTGAACACGGTGATGCTGGGTTAACTCTTGGCCTCAATGCCTTTAAAATGTTTTTTTCAACCTCAACAATTCCATGTTTCCAACAATGGTCCCTCAGTTGCTTGACTGAGCCCACCCACCCACCTGAAGTGCAGGCACCCACCAAAAACAGGATGAAATTCCAGCACAGACCCACACAGCACCTCATCACTCCTCCCTGTGGAGCTCAGAGCTCATTTTCACCTTGACATCACCTTTCCACAGATATTAAGATGTTCCAACATCTGTTTTCTGCCTGTTGCTGACTCCAGGCTGGAAGCTCTCTAAGAAGCAGCAGGGATTGTTTGACTTGGAAACAGCTGTCCTGGGGTTTGTCAGGATTAGCAGCCACTTAGTGGACGCAAATTTATGTTGGAAAAGGCATTTTAGTTTGGAGAATGTCCCACACTTTTAAATGCCAGCAGAAATTTTGGTTCCTTTTTTTTTTTTTTTACATAATAGATAAATGCACACAGCCTTAGCCGTGCAAAGGTTATAGAAATAAGGAGAAAGTGTCATTGGTGCAATGCAAAATAAATTCCAAGTATTTTCAAAGCTCTGGATAATGGCTCAGATTAAATCCATCCATGCAGAGGTTTTGTTTCTGACAGAGGCCTGTGTTTGTCCCTCTCAAATTCCATGAGATTTTTTAAAGACTCTCCTTCCTCATCTTTTCATTTAGTTTTTATATTAATATTGACTGTATCAGGGCACTTTCATGATAGCATCCACCCCTTTTTACCTGGGATGAGTACACTGGGGAATATTGCACACACCAGAAGTGAAGCTGGGGGAAGCATTCCTAGAGGTTGAGCCGCTCATCTTTGCTATGAATTTCTCTCTGGAGACGCCAACGTGGGAAAAACCATCTAGGAAGGTACCTAAATTCAAATCCAGTTGTCTACAATTCCTGGAAGAGCAGAGGGATTTGAGTGAGGAAACCATGGAATAATCCTTTAAGCATGCTCTGTGTCAGAGCACTGGAGATCTTGTTTAGAGGCTGCTGAGGAGATAAATCACGGTTTTGGCAACGCCCTGTGTAAACCTTCGTCTTAAATCTGGGATCTTTTCTTTCAGTTTACATGTTCTGGAGCTAGGCAGAAGGGCTCAGCTCACAAATTTGATTTATGAAAAAGAGGGATTAAAAAAGCCGAGTGTTTATTTAGTTTGTTGGTTTAAAAAGGCTGAAAGATTACAAACTTTTTTTGAAAACAAAATTGTTTCCCAGTAGATGCTGATGGAAAATCTCATAGGATTTTCATGCGTAAAAATCACCCTCCAGCAACAGTCACTGGTGATTTCTTTCATGTTGATTAGAATGACTCGGTTTGGGGGCTTTAAGGTGAGGTTTCCGTCTTATGTCTTTGAGTCAAATTTCTGCAAACATTTAGGAAGAAAGTCATTTTTTAATATATTCCTGTTGAGTGCCTGGACAGCTTCTACTTGTGTTGCAGGCACATCCTTCTCTCTTTCAGGATTTTTCATAGAGGAGCACAGAGGGAAGAAAGAGAAAACAATTTCTATTTCTGCACCTTGTTTTTCCCATGTGGAATGTGTTTGGAGAATTGTTTACCTGGGGTGATTGCTTGGTTGGATTCTGGTGAGGATTGTTTGAGCCTGATGGCCAATCCAACCCACCTGTGGCTGGACTCTCAGAGAGGGGCACGAGTTGTGGGTTAGATATGGTAGTTAGAACAAGTAGGTTTGTAGTTTTAGTATCTCTTTTAAATAGTATATTAATGTATTATAGCATAGTTCTAATAAAGAAATCATTCATCCTTCTGAACTGGAGTCAGACATCAGCATTTCTTCCCACCAGGTCCACCTGCATTTACAATATACTTGCAGAAGTATAAACCAGGTTTTAGTAATTAATGGTGTTCCTGTTATAGAATCATGGAGTTGTTAAGTTGGAAAAGACTTCAAGATCATCAAGTCCAGCTTGTGGGAAAATTGAAATCACAGGCTTGCCACAGATACTGAGGCAAAGCCCAAAGCAAACTCTTTTCACTTATCCTGAATTTTGGGATCCTTTTTGCTTTCTGTGATTGCTTTTCTGCTCAACTGGCTCTGCAAATCCCTCAGTGAGCGATGAGCAAAGGAGCATCAGAGCACCAGCAGAGCTCATGGGTGGTGGGAAGGAAATGCCACCGTGCCAGGGGTCACAGCCCTGGCAGGATTGTGGCTTTCCTGCAGCTGCTTGGCTTCTCTGTCACGTCCTGCCTGCTGGGCTGGAGGCAGAGCAGGCAGCACAACAGGCAAAAAATACCCAAATTAAACACAAAGATGTGGAAAGCTGGGAGGGGATGGGGTTGCTGCAGAGCAGACTGTCAGTGGTGATACAAATGAAAAATAAAAAAGGTGATGGAGATGGAGCTGGGGGAAGGAGAGATGCCCAAAGGATGCTGGAGTGTGAGTGGGACTGTGGACAGGAGGGCACAGCAGTGACTTTTTCAGAGAAGGGAGGGAGGGTGCATTTAGTGAAACCTCAGAGCCAAACTAGCCCCAGAAAACCCAATCTGTCACAGGAAAATAGGGTAAAACCCTAGTCTGCAAGCCCAGGGCAGGATGGGGTAGAATTAAACCCACCAAAGATACAGGGGGGAAATGACAGGGAGCTGTTTCCATGCTAGAAGCTACTGAATAGGCTGGGACACTTCAGCTTGAAAAAGAGATGCCCGAGGAGGGATGTTAAAGAGGATTTTGTGGGTTTTCTCCCCAAGGAAAGGGATATTGTGGCTAGGCTGGGAATATTTCTCTCTTTGTAAAAGAACTGAGCAATTCTAGTGAAAGCAGCAATGAGCGGGTTCAAAGTGAATTCAGAAAAGGATTTAATTTTTCTGTCAGTGGGCACTTAAATTACGCAATGCCTTAGCACGGGAGGTTGTGAATTCTAAAAATTATCCTGGGTTCAGAATCAAAATCCAATTGCATTTAATTTACAAGATTTATGGCAGAAAAAGAATCTATCTACGGTATTTTTTATTATTTCATACAACTTTTAAACAGAAAATCATCCCTCATTTGGGAGGTCTCTGCTCTCTGGAGCCTGTGGTGGCAGTGGTGACCCAAGGCTGATGGGTTTTCCTCCACTGAGATTAAATCCAAACTGCCTGGGTGGTGCTGAGTTATGGATTGTTGCAGGCACCATCTTTTGGGGTCTGTTTCCCTCAGTCAGGGAGAGATCAGTGCTCAGCTGGGACAGGGAGATTGATGCAGTGATAATTGGCTGTAATTAGATGCTTGTAACGAGGCAAGCCACAGTGAACACCAGGCTGGGCTTGTCAGGGGGACAATAAATGTCCCCCCGTGGCTGTTTACAGTCCTGAGAGCTTGGAAACTGCCTGCTGGTATGAAATTGGAGTGAAATTGAGATTTTATTGCAGCACACCAGGCTGTGATGGTGCCCTGGGATAGCTCAGCCTGGCTTAACTGAGCTGTGCCTTTGCCTTGCTGTCATCCCTGAGGGTTCTGAGAGCTCTGGAGATACCCCAGGAGTCAAATGGGCATCCCTGCACGTGAACAGGGATTCCAAGAGCAAAATGTGTGGGAATGGCTTTCAGAAGAGACCCAGAGTGACCCCAAGCCTTAAGGGGAATGTGGTGTGAGGGTTTGGGGGGTGGTGTTCCATCAGAGGTTGGTGCCCTTGGAGGTCTTTTCCAACCTCAGTGATTCCAAGATTCAGTGAAAGACTGATGTGCTGAAAGGGTTTTTCCCTGAACTGGGAGTTCACCTGGCTTCAGAGAGTGCCTGGTACCAGCCTGCTGCCATTCATCTCTTCCACAGCCAGACCAAATCCCATCTCAGGGCTGTGCCAAAGCTCTGGAATTCATGTTTATTCATGAGGGAAAGTTATTTTCTGCTGCTTCCTAGATAAGCTTTGACCACAATTTGCTGTAAATGTAGATATGACTCCAATAAATGGGTTTTTATGCTCCAGTCTGCCAGTCCTGCAAACCAGTGTGCCTTGTGAGAATTGATCTGTTTTCTGTTTATTAACCTTTCAAAGGGACAGGAAATGACAGCTCTGATCCACTTCTAGCAGAGCCAGTGGGAAAGGTGTGCTGGGGCCTCCTGATGCCCTGCAGCCAGCACTGTCACTGGTCTGCAGCTTCTTCTGAGCCAGAACCTCTTAGAGGAGGGCTCTGAGTGAGGCTGGTGGCTTGCTGGTGGGGTACTTGGCTTGCAGAGAGGAAGGCTGAGCTGCTGGATAGAGGGAGCTGAGCTCCAGCTTCTTTAGAGGCGTGAAGGATTTCTCCCTGCAGTCCTCCAGAAGAAGATATTCAGCTCCAGAGAGCACTTCATGGTCAGGCAAGGAAGGGAAGGGCTGAGGGTATGGGAGTCACAGTTTAAATAATTTAAATGAAAAAAAACACCTCTTATTTTTAAAAATATTTAATTTTTAAGCTTATTTTTATAATGACAAGGGTTTAAAGACTGCACCTGAGACACCCAGAGAGGTGCTAAGTGCTTCTAACTTAGAAAAACCACACACTTATATTTATACAGCTCCTCCAGATTCACCTGGGATCCTTCCCGAGGCAAAGCACAGCCCATGGCAGTGTGCATCCCATGGTTTTTTGGGACAGGCACATGAGCAGAGTTCTTTTGATGGAAATGGAGAGTAGGTGTCTGTGGCAGGCACATTCTTCTCTCTCAGGATTTTTTTCATAGAGGAGCACAGGGAGAAGAAAGAGAAAACAAATTCTATTTCTGCTCCTTGTTCTTCCCATGTGGAATGTGTTTGGAGAATTGTTTACCTGGGGTGATTGATTGGATTCTGGTGAGGATTGTTTGAGCCTGATGGCCAATCCAGTCCAGCTGTGTCTGCACTCTCAGAGAGGGCCATGAGTTGTGGGTTAGATATGGCAGTTAGAACAAGTAGGTTTGTAGTGTTAGTATCTCCTTTAAATAGTATATTAATGTATTGTAGCATAGTTATAATAAAAATCATTCATTCTTCTGAACTGGAGTCAGACATCAGCATTTCTCCCCACCAGGTTCACCTGCATTTACAATAGGTGTGTTTTTAACTCACTGGCACTTGCTGCACTGGGTGAGGATTGATAAATACCTTTGTATCCTCCCTGCAGACACTGAGCGCAAGGTCGAAGACAACATTTATAATTAATTAATTAATGGGGAAGCACTTATCAATCCCCAAACACGACGTGATCAGGCCAAACTTGTCATCTTTGCTGCAGCCAAGTGATGCCACAGGGAAGAGAGGGATTTCCTTCTTTCAAGGCACAGTGCAGCTGTTTCTGCTCTCGGATGGATTTTTGCCTGCCAAGCCCCCAATCCCAGCATTTTTCCAGGATAAAATCTATCAGTTTGGGAGGAAGAAAAGCATTTTCTGTAAGGCTCTTTGATAAATGTTGTCTGTGTGCTGGGTCAGATGAAAGGGCACAAAGTTTTACCTGAACTTGTGATGGGATTATTACAGCACTGGACTGTGCATGTAAAGCATTTTGCAGGTATGAATCTTCCATTGTTCCAATTCTTTAAACTGCAGTTATTCTCTTCTACTCACTAAAAATTACTGATTTTCCTGAACTGCAGATAATTAGCCCAAGAAAGACACAGACCTGTTAGAAAAGGTTGGCCAGAGCAGCTGTGGCTGCCCCTGGATCCCTAGAACTGTCCAAGGCCAGGCTGGACAGGACTTGGAGCAGCCTGGGATAGTGGCAGGGATTTGGAATGAGATGATCTTTAGGCTCCATTCTAACCCAAACCATTCCAAGATTCACTGATCCTGTGGTGGCAGGCACTGCCAGCCAGAGTTCTGCTTTCCATTCCCTTCTTTATTTATTGCAGAAATATTTTCAGCATGTCTGGGGCAGCGATGAGGAAGATTGGTGTGGTAAGAGCTAACAGGCAGGTACAAGGTGTGTTTACAGAAGCAATAATTTGTAAAAATACACTTTATGTGTCTTGCAAGGCCAGTTTCACTTTATTTTTATCAGAAAAAAAAGCTTTTTATACAAAACAGAGCCCCTAAAAGCTTTCTTCACACATCACAGGTGGTGCTGAAAAATGTCAACAGAGAAAAAGATACAGATCACCAAAACTCTCAGAGTGCATAATCCAGGGCATTTAAACAGCCATCTGATGCTATCAGATGGCTTTTATTTTGTATTATAACCTATCATGAGGTAATGGCTGCACTCTAATTTATTGCACTTGGTGGAGGAAAAGATTGTAGAATGTGAAATATTCCATTGTGGAATCATTTTCCATGGAATCTTTAATATCCTGACACTGTTGGAGCTGCTGGCTGCTTGGTGGGAGATAAGTGTGAGGCTGTGAGAGCAGAGCTGGGCACCTGACACAAGGACCTGAAACCTGGCTTTTAATGAGCTCTGCAGGAGAGCTGCACGAAGGAGATACCATCAGTTATTCCATTTTTCAGGCTCTGATAAACTCAGCTCAGGACTTCATTATTTGAAAAGTTCAGTTTGTTCATGAAAGAAGAGGGAGGGGAAACCTGTAAAATCACTTTGAAAGCGAGCTAAGGTTTCTTTTTCAGCTTCAAAGCATTTCTGTGTGCTCTCTATTGATCTGAGACAGATCTGCCTCACTCTGCACAGGCTGGTGATGACACCAGCCCTTTCCTTAGCTCAAGGAGTAAAAGATGATTTAAAGGAGGAATTTGGGTGTAATTACCAACAAGTGCGGCCTGACAGGGGTTCTCATAGTTCCTTTTGCTGGCAACTGAGAAGTATTTCCACAAGGTTTTGTCACCACTTTGTTCCTCACACCCCAGTGTCTCTCCTGTGGGGCTGTTGGCCTCAACAGCACGTGAGTCAAATTTGGGGGAGCGTTTCCATCTGATGGGCTGTGACAAATAACTGACAAATAAAGAGGTGCTGGGAAAAGGGAGCTCTGCTGACAACCCATCCATCTCACCCAGGCAGCAACTGAAGTGCCTGGCTGCTGGAAATAAAAAGCAGGGGGGAAAATGTCAAAATTCTGCTAAGAACTATAAAAGGGTGACATATCGATGTAAAAATGTGTTTGAGTCCTTTTTTTTTTTTTTTTTTTTTTTTAATTTGAATCTGCCAACTCCTTTTGGCTTCAGCATTAATGTTACGTGATCCAACAATGCAGCATGCCTGGGGTGGTATTAATGCCTTTTGAGAAATAAAAGGGCAAAATCAAAACATTAGAAATCTGTGGAAAGGACGTGGCATTTTTCTTTCCACTAAAGCTTTTATTCTACCCAGAAAATCTTCAGCCGTGCCTCATTTTGACAAAACCCTGTGTTTTCTTCCTGTGTTACTCCTTCATTCCTAGCTTGGATAGCTCAGGATGTGCCACCTTCCCTCACTCTTCCATAGGGATCCTCTCCTGGCCACAGCACTGTCCTGCTCAGCCTCCAGCAGTGTTCTGTGCCTTTTCCCTTTTTAAGAAGAAAACTGCTTCTGGCGAAGGGATTTTGTTCCTTGATCCCTTGATTTTCATCTGTGTCCCCTTCCTGCTGGGAGAGCTGCACAATGGGAAGGAGAAGATGATGGCATTTTGGGGAAACACAGAAGGAAAGGGACAATGCCTCACAGGTTCAGATCAGGTGTTTTAATGCAAAAGGGAGTGACAAGGGCAAGGAAGAGAGATATTTAATTAAGAATTTCTGCCTTTTTAATCTAGGAGAAGACACTGGTTTTGTATCAAGCCTGAATTGCTTTTTTTTTTCCCCCTTATCTGCTGTTCTATCCATACTGATTTCTGGAACATTACAGTGCTGAATTTTAGGGACTGGGGGAGCTAAAAGCTGCGTGTTTAAAGGAAATACTCAGGGTGTTTCATTCCAAAAGGTGCCTGTACCAGGGTGAGGGGCTCTACACACCTTTGCAGAGCTGCTCTGCTGCATCCAGCACTCCTGAGTGCTCTTCTCTCTTTCCCAGGCTGCAGGAGGCAGTGGGACAACATCACGTGCTGGCCTGAAGCAGAGGTGGGAGAAGTCGTGGTACGGCCATGCCCCAAGTACTTCAGATTCCTGACCTCCTTCCTGGGTAAGCAAATCCCAAATCAGCTCCACAGCTTCACTCCCAGTGGGGTTTCTCATCATTCCATAGGGGGAACATCTCAATAAAGAGGGAGAAACCAGCTCTTAGCCCAAGGTGAAAGAGGTCTCCAAGCCATTCATGAATTCCCTAACATCAAAACCTCCCTGCGCTTGCAGCAGCACTGCTATGGATCACAGGGACGCAAAAATGGCTCCTGGTGAAATCCAATAATATGGATGTTGTGCGGTGAAAATTGAATCAGCCAGTGGAACAGTTGTGTTTGTTGTGCAAAATGAGCAGTTTAGCACAATCATTAATTAAGTCTCTGACGGAAAATGAACAAACTGGAACTGGACGTAATAAAGTTTTGGGTTTTTTCCTGCTGGAATGACAAATCTGACCACAGGTCAAGGAATTAACCTGACAAATAATGGGCAGGGGAGGTGAATGGAGGAAGTAGCTTAACTCACTGTTCAGGGTGTTCTGAGAAGCTTTAATTTAAAACTCAGGTCTCAAGGGGCTGTGCAGCAACAGGGCTGATTGTGCCTCCTGGTAGTTCATAGTTATTTTTCATTATTTTTATTATAGAAGCCCTGAAGGCCTTAACAAAGAATTAAGTTATTTTGCACTGGAGATGCTGCATTGAGCTGACCCTCCATTTGTAAAGCCTTGTAGTGCAAACACACAGGATAAATTAGGAGTAGGGGTAGGGACACAGTATCACCCTGTTCAACAGGCCTGGGCACTGAACTCATTAACCAGCACATGCTGATTACATGACGTGCCCAAGGACACACCAGAACTCTTTGCAGGCACAGAAGGGAAATTCAAAATCCCTGGAGTCCTATCCTCTGGACTCTTTGCTTCTTTTTTCTGTCAGGGTTGGAATTAAATCACGAGATGGTATTTCTTGTTGTTTATCAGATGTTTATCAGTTCTTATCTCTGTCACCATCCCACAAACCCTGAGTTCTACAGCACTTCACTCCAACAAACTAAAAATGGAGCCCCATCTCTCTCTCTACAAGGCCTTTTAAGGATCAACTCTCCAATTGAGAAATGACACCTGAATTATTTTTACTTTTAACCCAATAACCAACCACCCGTGGCCCACAATGGGGACTTTTTAATCCAATTACACAAAACCACCCAAACCCATGGAGAAGAAGGTGAAGAAGAAGGACCAGCCTCTGCCCTAAAACCTCCATCTTGCTTTATATCTATTCCTGTATTCTAAACCCTTAAACTCTGAGTTTCCCACCCTGTGATATCACACACTTCTATTCAAACTCCACCCCCACAATCCCAGTTCTGTCATTCCATTTTGGAAGCTTCTCCACAGCCTCAGGTCAAATGCAGTGTTCTCCGGGGGGTCAGTGCCTGGCAGCACAGAAAGCCCAAAATTCTCAGCAGCCAGGGCTCCAACACTATCCTAGCCCTGACTTCCTTGTTTCCAAAATTCCCTGGTAGCTCATCACTCCTGTGTCAACACCCAGGGAGAAGAGGCAGAAGCTGCTGTGATATCACACCTTGCAGGACAAACCCCTGTGCGTTGGATCAGCCATGTGGAATAATTTCCTGCTGTTTTTGCTCTGCGCCCTCCCCCGAGCACAGCATTCACTCACTGGGTTTTACATATCAGCAGAGTTAGTAAAACACAAAGAAAAATCTCTTAAAAATGCCTTCTAGTACATCATCCCACCAGAGCTGAGCGATCAGGAGAATATTGTGTATGTTTGATTATATAAAGAGGTCAAGCAGTGGAACAGGCTGCCCAGGGAAGAGGTGGATTCATTCTCAGGGGAAATGCTCGAAAACAGGAATGTGGTTTAATGCAGACCAGGGAGTGTTGGGTTAATGGTTGGACTTGAAGTTCTTAGAAGTCTTTTTAAATCTCAATGACTCTAAGATTTCATTTTATGTGTATATTCTTTTTTCCTTTTAAATCATTGGGGCTATGTTGTACTTAAGCTAAGGAAAGTGGGGTATCTTTAATTTTGTGGCAGGATGGGCTTATAAGACTCAATAAATTTGCCTGTTCAGCTGCAACTGCTGTTCTCTGACATGTCCCAGGACATCCTAGTCTCCAAGCTCCCCTGCAAAAAGGTGCAGATCTCCCATTGTTTCTGTGTCATTGGGTCTGTCAGGTACTTCAGAGTATCTCAAAAACTTTAGGTTGGGTGAGGGCTGGGCTCTGCTCCCAGGGAACAAGGGACAGGACAAGGGGAAATGGCCTCATGCTGTGCCAGGGGAGGTTCGGATTGGACATCAGGATAACTTTTTTTTTTCATGGAAAGGGTGGTGAGGCATTATAAGGGGCTGCCCAGGGAGGTTTGGAGTCCCCATCCTTGGAGGTGTCCCAGGAAGGCCTGGAGGTGGCACTCAGTGCTCTGGGCTGGGGACAAGGTGAGAATCAGTCACAGGGTGGGCTCAATGACCTTGGAGGTTTTTTCCAACCTGAGTGACTTTGTGATTCTGTGTATGAGTGAATTCTGTTCTGGGAGGAGCCCAGACTTCCCTCAGAGCTTTATCTGGGCTCTCTGTGCCCTTCTCTCACTGTGCCCAGCCAATATAAAGCCTCAGACATGACCCTTCCCTGCACCCCTCTGTGGCCAGTTGTGCTCTCCTAGGAGCCATGACCTCAACAAATATCACCCAGCCTTGAAGCTGGCAAGGTCAGCAGCCTTCTGGGGCAATTTCATGTTGCTTTGGAGGAGTTTCCTCTGGTTTAATGTGTTTTTCTGCAGCTGACTGTTGTCATCCAGGGATTCCAGTCACTGGAAAGCTGGCTGGTTTGTACAAGGGTGATAGAACAGGAGGGAATGGCTTTAAACTGACAGAGGGCTGGGTTAGATTAAATTTTAGGAAGAAATTCTTCCCTGTGAGGGTGCTGAGGCCTTGGCACCGGGTGCCCAGAGAAGCTGTGGCTGCCCCTGGATCCCTGGGAGTGTCCAAGGCCAGGTTGGATGGGGCTTGGAACAACCTGGGACAGTGGAAGGCATCCCTGCTCATGGCAGGGGGGTGGATGAGATGAGCTTTAAGGTCCTTTCCAATCCATTCTATGATTTGATGATTGAATGGTTTGGTCAGTGATTAATTTCAACTTGAATTAGCCATTTACAGTGATCAGATGAACAGCAGCACAAAAATACCTGTTTGGTAAAGCACAGGGTGAGTTTCTTTGGAGAAAGCAGAGTCAGGACTCTTAATTTCTGCTGTTTGTAAAGCTGGGGTGTCTGTACAAGTCTGGTGTCCAGGACCCCATTAATGTCCACAGAAATCTGGTCAGCACTGGCTAAAGACACTGTGGAGGCACCTGCACAGCTCTGGAGGTACCATGGGCTCTATTGATTAATTTTTTGTTGACTGGAGTAGGAATGCACAGACACCGAGGGCTCCATTCAGGTTTTCAGCCATAAACATCTGGTACCACTTGATAAATGCTGGAAGATCTAAAATCCACAAGGATTCCCCAACTGGTGTTAAGATACCCATATTCAGGAAGCCAAATTTCCAACCCGAAATGGCATTTGTATCAAGTGATTTTAGAGTTTTCCAGAAGTCAACCTATCTCTGAGCTGGTTTTACAGTCAGAGGTGAGGAACAGGCTCCTTTAGAGGTACAGTTAGCTGGTTTTTAGATTCCACTCCAGGATGAGTTCAATACCATCTGTAAACCACATATTTCTCTCCATTTTCAACCAAAATATTGTGGAGTGGCTCTGGCAGATGGGAATGTCTTCCAACAGGATTGAATTCCGCCTCAGCAGAGCACCAACAGAACAACTGATGCCATTCCCAAAGCAGAAGCAGCAGCTTTGATTCTCTCTGAGTCAAGACACTTTGCACACAAACATCAACAAACAGGGAAAGAAGCTATGGTCTTAAAAATAAAGGGAGGGGAAGATTGCCTCCTGTTTTATAGGATTTGTTGCAAAATTAATGCCATTAAATGTTGTGAAGCAGCTCTTCCTTTGTAGCAGTGAGTGTCATTGAGCAGCTTTCAAGGAACTCAATCATCTAGGTAATGTTTGTGTCATACTCTTTGATACCTTTGCAGGAACGTGAAAGCTTTTATCAAGTTGTGAGCCAGAGAAAATCTTTTTCATGTATTTATAGCAGGAAAAGAGTGAAACGCCAGCGAACAAAGAGTTAATGTGATTTTCCTGCCTCATGGAGAATAAGCTCTTCAAATGACTAATATCCCATCTCATGGTTAATAAAGGATAAAATGTCTCGTGGCATTTAAAAACCTTAAACTGTCCTGATGTCATTTGACATTAATTTTTTATGGCATTCACAGACCCAGAAAATTTTCATTATTTCATGACGTTCGTCAGTGCCACGTGAGGGAGATGGATGAAAATAGTTTTGGCACCTTTCATTATTAAGGTGCATTGCTTTCCACCCCTTGACCAGAGTGTTCCAGCTCTCTTTCCATAGGAGGAAGATGACATTTGTAATAGGGACTTACATCTCACAGTTTCTCCAAAAGCAAATTGTCCACCATGCAGAAGTTAAATTAGCACTGACAGTTTTAAAGCTTCAGCTCTGATATTAATTGACCTAAGGGGGTGGGGATGGGCAAAACCAAGCTCTGGAATCCCACTCAACGAGGTGAGATCCATCTGAGTTTTAGGCTTGCCAAACTCCTTGTTTTCCTCGGGTGTTCTAAATTTATTTCCCCTCCTTCATGAACACTTTTTTATTCTGCACTGCTTCTGAAACTGGAGCAAAAATTGAATAAAATGAGGATAGGGATGAGCAGAGAGCAGCAGATGAGAAGAAGATAACACCGCCTCTCTAAAGAACCCCAAAATGTACCATACCCATTATTTATTTGCTGCAATGGTCATTAAAATACCCAAGAAGTTGAATGTGGTTTTTGTGGAGTTCACTGAGAACCTTCGACCTGCTCAGGTGTCTTGCTGTCCTTCATATCAGAAAGGCAAAATTACCTGGAGAAAAGGAGGCTCAGAGAGGGCATCACCATCCCTGGAAGTGTTCAAAAACGTGTGGATGTGACACTTGGGGACATGGTTTGATGATGGCCTTGGCAGTGTGGGGTTAATGACTGGACTTGATGATCTTAGAGGGCTTTTCCAACCTAAACCATTCTATAATTCCATTATTTATTTGCACCTGAGGTGTCACAATGCTTGTGTCCCACTCCTCTGAAGGATTGGTGCTACACCTCCACCTCTACCCAAAAATAAGCATCTTTTTCTCCTAAATGTTTCCTGGAATCCTATAATTGCAGGATTAAAAGATCTAAAGAGAATGTTGCCCTAAAATCTGGCGGCTCTGTTTTTAGGATGAGAAAACAAATGGTTTACAAAAGATGCCTAATCAAGGGGCACATTGTTATTGTTAAGAAAGGAGGAATTATCTGTATTAAGGATCAGGATCTTCACTCTAAGAAGTGAAAGGTGCAGGAAGGGGAAAGGAAAATAAGGGAAAATTGAGTTTTGCCACAAAAATGGGGTGCAGGAAGTTTCAGGGCACTGGACATATGGCAGTAATACCTACAGGCCAAGTGATGTGAAAAGCAACCAAGGAAGAAAATTAAGTTGGTCTTGTTTGCTGTGCTGACCCAATGCCACAGGTTCTACTATGACACGAAGTTATGAAATACAAAAATATAAAATAACATTAAACACTGGGCAGAAATTGCACTGAAGGAATGATATTGTGAGACCACAACTGAGGCAGAGGAAGCAAACTGGGAAATTATCCTGTCACGACTTTCCCCACAAGTTTTTCCCAGGCCCAAGCACTTCAGCATCCAGCTAAGTACAAGCTGTCTGCAGGTTTCAAGTGTTTCCCAGGAACAGAGGGGCAGATCAATAATAAAAATGAAAGTAGAGATGTGCCAGTGGGCTCAGCAGTGTCTCAGGAATGGTAAATAATAGAAGTGTTACTGCTTTAATAGTTTCTGCTTGAAAAAAATCAATTTATGTCTGTGGAATATGATGCTAGAGAAGCAGGACTGATTGCTGGGCAGAGCACACCTTCCCCTCTGCTTTAGAAGTTATTACAGAAAAGGGTAAGGAAAGCAAGAAGGGGGCAAAACCCAACACCCCTGAGCCATGATTGACCTCAGATCTCTTTGTCTGAATTCAAATTCCCATTAAAAGCCAATAAGAGGGTTTTTTCCAAGAAGATCAAAGAGGTACAGCTTCACCTGTAATATGAATTTTCAGACATGTCTCAGAGATTGAAGGGTGTGTTTGAAACAGATGAGAGGCAGAAAGAAATTAAGAGGAAAAAAACTAAGGAGCAAGACAGCAGCTCTGTGCATTTATTCAGTTCATCTGTTCAGTGTTTAACTCCCACCCAGATCAAACACCTCTCATAAAGAAAATGTTCTGGTTTTATCTCTGTTCCACAAACTCCTCCCTCCTCTTCTGCTGCGTCATGAATAAATCGTGGAAGGAAATTCCTCTCAGTGGCAACAAGGAGGTTCCCTGCCCATGGCAGGGAGGTTGGAACTGGGGCTTTAGGGTCCCTTCCAACCCAAAGAATTCCATGATGATTTCACGATTCTAAGTTCTGAGACAAGATTTGCTTGTACAGCCTCCATCCTTGAAGGATTCCAAGAATATCCAAAAGGCATCTGGTCATGCTTCCATTTTAGGTGACCACAGCTGAGCAGGGGTTTGGGGCCAGATGACCTCCAGAGGTCCCTTCCAACCTCAGCCATTCTGGGATGCTATGAAAGCAAAGAGCACTGAGGTCTTGCAAGGCATTATGAGGTTATTATTAAAATAAATGAGAGTTAGTTGTGGCTTTTTCAATTCTTTTTGAATGGAAAACTTCACCTCATTGCTTTTAGGAACAGACGCACCAGTTTGACAGTGGTAACATTGAACAAATTAAATACAACCCCACAAATAATCCCAGATTATGGCTTTTTATCATGGCTTTAACTAACACCACAAGAATGAGTGGACTGTGTTCTCACTAGGGACTTGCCTCTTTTTATTCTGTAACACAGAGGAGAGCCTGAAGCATAAACCTACTGGTACTGGGATACTTTCCATCTCTCAGTGAATCTCCTCCATTCTGCATTGCTAATTATATGTAGTTATAAACCCCTGGTCTCATTTCTCATTAAATCTCCAGGAGTACAGTTTGAAAATTTTAGCTGCAGTCTGATAGGAAATGGGAACATTTGGGAAATCTAGTGAACTTTGAAAGGCTGGAGAGAAATTCCACGTGCAGAAACTTTGTGTTTTCTGATACTGTCATTTTCAATGTACTACAAATTTTCAATGTACTCCAGACTTTCAATGTACTCCATTGGTGCTCATTTTGGGGAGAACTTGTGTTACACAAATTAGTGAGAAACAGCTCTGGAAAACGGCAAATACAACTTCTGGTGCTTTGAAAAATTTGCCTTTCCATTGACAAATAATTAGACTTTATGACCAGAGCCTGGAAAAACCAAGGGCCAGTGAGACCACAAAAAATCAGGGATCTGTGGCAGAGCTGGGATTTGACATTGGAACATAAAAATCTGTGTGATACTTCAGTCTAACGTAAGCCTGTAAACCTCGGAGGAAAGCTAAGCTTGTGTGGGGCACTTTCCCAAATGTTATGCTCATTTTCAGTATAGAAAGTGATATTTTAAATAGTAGTGATTAGAAATGTTATTTGCTCTGAGGAGAGACATCATCCATTACTTGAGGCAAATTGTGGTGTGATAAAATCTTTGTTTTCTAACCTTCTACTTCTTGTTCCTCTCAGATATCAGGTGAACATGAGAGGTTTTAGAAAGCTGTCTTGTATCACACTATGTGTGTGAATTTCCACATTTAAAAGTGACATGAGCAGCAAAGGTAGAAAAACTCTGGGAAGTGAGTTTCCCTAAAGTCAGAGTAATTTTTATTATTATTTTTTTAATCCCACTGATGCTTTGCCATTGTTCTTCTTTCTACCTTGGTTTCCACATCTGATAAAGTATTGGGACAATTTTTGAAAGTATTGAGGGAGGTGAGAGTTTTTAAATAATCATAAAATTGTGAGGAAGTGCAATTGAAAAGAAGAAACAGGAGAAAAATAAGCTGAAAGAAACACACCTTAGCTCACTGAGAATAAGAAACAAAGATTTAAAACCACCGTGAAATCTTAAGCCATCCCCAAACAGAGTTTTGAGCAGGAAATGGGAAGCAGTGAAGTTCAGATAATGGGATCCATTGTAACAAAGAAGAAACAACAGAAATTGCATAACCTCAAAAAAGCTGAAAGCACTGAACAGTCGTTGATTTGTTTGCAGAAGATCCTTTATGATCCTGATATGAACTCTGGTGGAAAGAGCTGCAAACAGTGCAGGGAAAGCCTGGAACGGCAGCCCACAGAGCTGTGCTGAACATGCTTCTTCTGGAGCAGCTGTGAAAATGAACAAAGGCACCTTCAAGAGCCCTCCCAGACTTGGATCTGTTGCAAAGACAGATTAAGGGGCAAGTTTAATGTCAAAATCCATCTGTCACAGGGATTGGAGAAGTGACTTCAGGCAGGGGATTGTCTGCTGCTGCTTTCAGTGCAGAACAGGCCCACGGTTGGGAAGATGCTCAGATGACTCAAGTGTCAGAAATTGCTGGAGGTGATACTCAAATATTTTTGTGACTCACAGCTGCATAATTGATTTGGTCCCATTTGCAGGAGTTTTCTTACTTTTGTGTGCAAAGAGCTCTATTGTTGGAAATGTTTGCAAAGCTCTTTGAGCTTCACTGGTGTCGTTTTTCGCCTTAAGAAGCAAGGTTTGACTTCTGTTTGTTCATTCTGGTGAATTGACCAGTTTTCCAGTTTTGTGTGGTGAATGGCACCAGTGGAATGGGATCTTAGTGAGCTGGGCAGGGTGGGGACTGGTGGTCAGGGAAGGTGCTGGGGGAATTTATAACGTGCTGTTGGGTGCATTTCTGCTTTGTTATTTTTTGACAAACCCATATCTTGGCCTTTTAGCCTACAAACCTCTTGGGGTAAGGCTTGTCCTGAGTGCTGGTCTCTCCCTTTTCTGGATTAAGCTGATATGGGTTTGAGGTCCAGCTGGGACAGGAAGCAGAGATGTTTTACCGAGTGAGAAGTGCTTTGCTCTTACAATCCTGGATGGATCAGGCAATTCTGAGTACCAAAGAGCCACGTGAATTTCAGTTTTGACAGTTTGGCTGAAGGAGTGAGATGTTCTTGTGTTAATTAAAGCTCTTTTTAGCTAGTCAGAGGCCCCAGGCACTCAGCGAGCTTGACAGTCCAGGAAATCTTCCTGCCCTGGAGTATACAAGTTAAAACAGGCAATGCAGGTTGTCAGTGTGTGGATTTTCTCCCTTCACAGCCAAGTTTTGAAGTGTTTTGTTCACAAACCAGAGTGCAGTACATTTCCCAGGAATCACATTTGATCAGGGCTCAGTTGTAGGCAAGGTCTGGGTGTGGAGGACTGGATTCAGTTCCCAGACCCCCAGCCTTATCTGCATGGTGTGAAATCAGCACTTTATCTATCCCCGTCCTGGCTTCTCACAGGCACAGTGAAAGGCATAAATACTTCACTGCTCTGTTTAGATAAAAATTTTCCAGGAACAAAGTCAATGTGACAATAAAACTTTCAAACAATACTGGTGCAGCGCCAGGAACCAAAGGTCTGGGTACAACTGGCAGCATGGTACCACTGGAAGAGATGTTTTGTGTGCACCTCTGTATTAAAATGTACTTTTTTACTGAGGTCTGGACTTTAAAACAAAATGGATGCCTCCTATTTATAAGCTCTGTGTGATATGAAAAATTAATAACAGGGAAAAAGTAAGAGAGTTTTTCTCTAAGTGTTACAAGAATTGTGCTTTGGCACTTATACCACAACAGGCAGAAGTTGTTTTAACAGTGAGCTGAAGGTTTCTTTTTAAATAATGTTTTTTCTTTTCTTCCAGGGAATGTGACCAGGAATTGTACAAGCCAGGGCTGGTCAGATGTGTACCCTGCACCCTACGCCGTAGCTTGTGGATATGATTCCAACAGCACTCCAGGGGAAGAGGTCTGTAAACCTGGATGGGTGGGCATGAAGATTTAACAGGGATCAATATCCAAACTGGATGATCTTCCCATGCCAAATTTTCCCCATTCCCCCTCTGATTCCTTGAGAGGGAAGGATCCTCTTGACGGTCCTTGGAGTTCAGATGTTTGGTCAAGGAATCAATGTCATAGACTCATACAATTACGGAATGGCTTGGGATGGAGGGGAACTTCAGGATCATCCCATTCCACCCCCTGCCATGGGCAGGGACACCTTCCACTAGACCAGGCTGTTCCAAACCTGGCCTTGAGCACTACCAGGGGTGGGACATCCAAAATTTCCAGGATGTCAGGACCGGAGAAGATCAGACCATTGTCTGTGTGATGCCCACACATAACTTCAGATGTTTCATTTTCCACAGTACACTTTGAAACAAGCCTTCCACATTTGTATTTATGCTTAAGTAGATATGGTGATTCCAGTCTTTCTATGGCAGCATAAGCATCTAAAGCTCTAAAGGGATAAAAATTATCTTTTGCTGCTCTGCAGATCTAACCAGCTAATATCTAGCTGTTAGATATTTGCTCCCATATCTAGATATTTGTTAGATATGTGCTCCCTTCACTGCAGGGAACACAAATTTTCATGAAATTTTACTAGATTTGATAGAAAATCCAAAAGTTCTCTGGGATATTGTTTGTGTATAAATTAGCAACCGCTGACCTAGGCATAATTAGCTTTACAGAGTATTGTCATTCCACAGGAAAGAGTTTATTACTGGTTTGCTGCATGCTGAGACATGAAGGGTAAAGTCTAAAGAGGATAACAAATGTTAGAAGCAAGATTCACCTCACCTAACTCAAAGTTCAGCATCTAATCTAAACTAATCACCTGTAGCAGTCCCATAGTCAACAAGAAAAAGCTTATGCAAGAAAAAAAAGTTATATTTCGCTGCAATCATATGTTGCGGTATTTATATTAAACCTCTGTCATGCTTTTTTGTTGTTGTTGCTGTTTAAGACATACCTCAGTGTTAGTGAATGTTGGACATAGGAATCTCAATAATTAATTAATATGTGTTTCCAGTATTTAAAGTGGGCTTACAAAAAGGATGGAGAGGGATTTTTCACAACAGCATGGAGTGATGGGACAAGGGGGAATGGTGTTAAGCTGAAGGAGGGCAGGTTTAGATGGGATATTGGGAAGAAATTCCTCACTGTGAGGTTGGTGAGGCCCCAGCACAGGTCCCCAGAGAAGCTGTGGCTGCCACATCCCAGGAAGTGTCCAAGGCCAGGTTGGACAGGGCTTGGAGCAGCCTGGGATAGTGGAAAGTGTCCCTGCTCATGGCAGGGGTGGAATGAGATGATTTTTAAGGTCTCTTCCAACCCAATCTGTCCTGGGATTCTGTGACTCGATGTGGTGAGAGGTCTCCGTGCATGGTCACACATTGCCAAGGCACTCCAAGAGTTAACAGGGGATCTGAGCAGAACTGAGCCATCTCTGAGTGTGAAAGAAAACAGCAAAGGCAGAGGTGCATAAAGAACTTGAGGGCTGTGCTGAAGAGAGCCTCAGTCTGCCTTTGGTGTCAGCCAGCACTTCACATCCTCAAGTGTCCATCCCTCAGACTGAGCTGTGTGCCTGCAGAAACCACTGCTCCAGCTCTGCTGTGCAAGGACCCCCACCCAGAGCTCTGCTTTGTGTTCCTGCTGCACAGGGGATTTGGGAATTCCTGGGACATGCTCCTGCCACCCAACGGGTTGCAGCATTGCCAGAGTGCAGCGTTGCCAGAGTGCCATGTTACCAGGAGAACCTCTATTGTGTTCTTTAAATTCTTTCTTAATTATTTTCCCTTGCTTTCCACAGTTTTTTTCTTGCTGTTAAAGTCCAATTTGTGTGAAAGGCGGCTGGGGGGGGGGTGAACATTCAGTAGCAGCCTGTGAAGAAGAATAGGTTTTTGTTCTGTTGTTGTTGAATTGGCAGTAAGTTTGGGGAGCAAGAAGTAAAGGGAGTAGAAAAAAAAAAAAAGAACAGCAGACTGTACAGGACACGAGGTCCAGGAAAGACTGATAAGCTTCCAGGAGTAAAAAGAACTTCATGAACTTTTGGTCTCAGGTCAGAAACAGCAAGAAAAAAATATGAAAAATAAATAAGGGCAGTGTGTAAGGTTCTAGCTGTGAATTCTGGCAGTCCCCAAAGCAGCAGATGATGTAGGCACCAAAGTGCTGCTCTTGGGGTCCATGCAGTGATGATGAACCCTTCTCCAAGCTGACCTTTAAAAGGTGCATTAGCAAACGGGGAGTGGGGCTGTTATCCTGCTCCTCTGTCAGATGTGATGCTCTTCTCCCTGCTGTGCTTCCATCTGCTCAGAGGAGCCACCCCAGGGTTATTGGGGATTTTTGTTTTTCTTTTTTGTTTTGCTTTGGTCAGGGTCGGGATTAAATGTGTAGAGACGGTATTTTGTGTTTGGATTCAGATGTTTATTAATTCTTATTTATATTGTAGTCTTATAAGCTGTGAGTTTTCCAGTATTTCACTAAGAAGTTACAAAATGGCTTCGTATTTATCTCTATAAAGTCTTTTAAGGAGAAACTATCTAATTAAGAAATTATACTTAAATTATTTTTATTTTTAACTTAATAACTATTTGTGTTCTGCAATGTGGACTTTTCTATCTAATTATAAAATGCTACTTAAACCCATGAAGAAGAAGGTGAAGAAGAAAGATTAGCTACTGCTTTAAAACTTCTATTTTGCCTTATATATATAACTATATTCTAAAACTTTAAACTCTAAGTTTTCCACTGTGTGATGTTACACACTTCTATTTAAACTATACACTCATAATCTTTGTGTTAAAATTATTATTATTATTATTATTATTAATAATAATAATAATAATATTAATAATAATAATAATAATAATAATAATAATCAATTTTGGAAGCTTTCTCTATGGCTTCAGGTCAAATGCAGTGTTCTCTTCAGGATCTGTGCCTTTCAACACAGAAAGTCTAAAATTGTCATTATCCAGGGTTCCAGCATCAGGTCTCTGTAGGTTCTGCCTGAAAATGGTGAAATAAAGAGACACCTCCAGAGGTCAGTTCAGCCCACATTTCTCTCCAAATAAATTTCTTTTCATTCACTCTCCAGGGAACCCCTTTGACTTTGGACTGGATGACATGAACCCCAAAACACTTGGCTCCTGAAAGACTTTATATCAGTATTTCTCTTCTTTTTTTCTCTCAAAATTGTAAATGTTTCCCATTGTCAACCAAGGGACAAATTTTGAGGTTACTGAATAGAAACAAAGGAAAATAAATCTCAGTTAATCTCAATTTAGCACCTACCTCAAATAATTGTTATTATCAAACTCCTGTGAAATTAAGCAGAAGCTTTTAGAAGTCAAAGAGACAATGATCAAGTTGCCTGATTTCATTCTGTAAGTCAGGCATCCTGGCATGCATTGCCTTCACTTATCCCTTTCTTTTCTAATAAGAATATTTTATAATCTGGACCCTGAGTGAAATTTCAATTCCATTTATGATCTTGGGTCAAATTCTCTGCTTTGATATCTCTGAAATAGGAACCAATTTTCATTAGCAAGTGCAGTGAGGAGTGAGAAGTCATTATGTGCTGTTTGCAGAACAGCGATGACCCCACATCCTGCATTAAAGCTGCATGCAGAACCATCCCTCTCTGCACAAAAAGGATTAGTCACCATAAAATATGGGGGGAAAGCAGGGAATTGCTTGTTGAATAACACCAGGAACCTTCTGTGCATCACTTGCTCCTGGGAATAACCCTAAGAAGCAGAAGGCCTGCTTTTCTCTGCTCTCCTAATGAAGTGTGGGACAACCTCTTCCTCCTACAGTCTCCTACCAGGAGCTTCTTCCTTCTGCTGGCCAAGTCTTCCTTGGAACAGTTCTCCTCTGGTGCCATCAAAAATAGAGATAATAGAGAAAGATGAAATCAACATAAGAGAGGCTGACTGCTTTAATTAGAAAAGTCAGAGCTGCCTTTGGGATCCCAAACTCCAGGAAGGCTGGAAAGAAGACTTTATCTTGGGGGTGCTGGTGGATGAGAGGCTGGACACGTGCTGACCATGTGCACCTGTAGCTCAAAAATCCAATTGTATCCTGAGCTGATCCCACAGCCTGGGCAGCAGGGAAACGGGGGGGATCTGACCCTCTGCTCCCCTCAGGTGAGGCCCCACCTGCAGAGCTTTATCTGGGCAAGACCAGGCAGATAAATTGTCCTGAAACCCTTGAATTATCTATTCAGAGTGACCCAAAGCTCTCAGTGATGTGTCTGGAAGGATACAGTGCTCAAACCACCTCTGAGATCTGTGGTCAAAGATATGACCAGTGGTATCTCTGAAAACTCTCTTGTTTTAACACCCCTCCAAGCTGGCTTGTGCAAATGCTAAGGGATTGCAACTCATCCCAGTCTCCCTGGTTCTGTAAAGTACCAAATACTTTTCAAAGCCTGTGAAAATAGCACATAATAATGTCAACTCTCAATGTTATGGAAGAGTATTTCTCCAAACAAGGTTGGATTTAGATTTTCTGCCTAACCTGCTCTTTGTGATTGTGGTTGTTTGGGTTGTTTATAGAAGATGGTGACAAGGAAGGCAGAGGAGAGTCAATCAAGAACTGGAAAAAATAATTTTTTCCATAAACTGAGTTAGATTCTTGTAAAAATTTAATTTTTTTTTTTAATTTATAAATATCTAAATAATTTTACCTCCTGAATTTTTTATTTTTTTTAAGCTGGAAATAAAAACCTATTGATTTAGAGTGTTGCTAGAGAGCTTTGGAGAGCTTATTTGCCCATTTTATTTAGACTGGGATTCCCTGTTGGATCCAAGCCCTGTGGTGCGCCATTCCTCTGTGTCCTGTCAAAGAGAAGAACCATGAACCAATTTCCAATTTAGCGCATATATCTGAGTTAACAGTGAGAACCTTTTACTTACCTAAACACAGTGTAAATCCCACAAAAGCAAACCAATTTCCCAGACAGCTCTGCCCTGACCTTGTTAAGAAAATTAATCTCACCACTCTCACGTCAGACCCAGTGTCGTGCACTCTTTAGCTGAACATTGATCACTCCCGTTCCACGAGGTTTTAGGCTGTAGCTGTCTCTGCAGGTGTCAAATCAGCCTCCCTCCAGTAGGAACCTTCCCCTTTTGTAGCTTTAACCCAGGTTTGGAGTGGCCCAAGCCCTGCTGCAGCTAGATGAGTTCTCCACACTCACACTGTCGGTGTTTGAGTCACGTGTGCTACTTGATGTGATTTTAAACTGTGAAGGAGTCAGAGGTGTTTTAAGAGAGTGGAGAAGGATGATTTCCTTGTCCCAGCAGTCAGTGATGCTGTGTTTAGGATTTTTGGACCTCTTGGAAAGCCCTGTTTTCTTTCTTTCACACCAGCAAACAGCGTTCTACGGAACGGTCAAGACCGGCTACACCATCGGACACACCTTATCCCTCATCGCCCTCACAGCTGCCATGATCATTCTGTGTCTCTTCAGGTAAGGCCACCAGTAGAGAAAGGCACAGTGAGGGGGATGACTCAAAGGCTGTACAGGCTACGAGTGTTACAGAAAGATGGCCAAGATTTCTGTCAATCTGCGTTGGATAGGGGAGGAAGGTTCTTCCATCTTTCAGTGTCACTGTGTTTTGGTGCATGATTTGTGGCATTTTTGTGGGGGTTGTAACCCAAATCTAATTATTTGGGTGGATTCATCTCACCAAAGGCAGACTGTTCTATGATGGATCTCTGTTAGAAGGTTACAGTCCACAGAGTCCTGTATATGGATACCATTGAATTTCTACCGAAAGTAGGTATTCAAAATGGTATCCAAAATTGCATCCAAAAATATCCAGGATCACAAAATCCCAGAATTATTTGGGTTGGAAAGGACCTTAATGATCATCTCATCCCATCCCATGGGCAGGGACACCTTCCACTATCCCAGGTTGCTCCAAGCGCCATCCTACCTGGCCTTGGACACTTCCAGGGATGGAACATCCACAGCTTCTCTGGGCAGCTTGTTTCCTGCCAAAGCCTTTTCCAAAAACACTTCCTGCTGTCACTCTATGGCATGGCAGAGACACCCAGGACCATTTACACTTCCTGGTGTCCCTGAGTTATGCACAAGTGTGGCAGATAGGATTCAGGGCCTTCAGGAGACCCAGGGCCTCAGGGATGGATGGGCAGATACTCTGCAGCTCATCAAGTGCCATTGGAATCCCAGATTGCAGGAAATGGATTCATTCTTGCTCTCTATTTTTTGCAATAGATTCAGGCATCTCAATTTGGCCTCTAATGAAGAAGTCTGCATGTACGTAATCTCCTATTATAAATTAATTTATGTGAAGGGAGATCAGCAACAAGCTGAGATGGAAGAACCCTTTGGATGAGTCTCCATCTCATGTAAGACAGAGCACATTTTCTAGGGAAACTCACACCAAGGCTGGCCTCACCTTACAGGAATTTAGCATTTCTCCTCCCATGTGCTCTCTCCACTCCTCTTACAATGGAGGAGTCAATCAAACACATGCCAATCCCTCCACAAGGTACAAGGTGCCAGCCAGGCTGGTGAAACCATTGAGGATCCTGTTTTTCCTTGGTGGGAAACAGCTTAACTTGTCTTGCCTTGGCCTGCAGGCACAGAGGACTCAACTCAGCCCCATTATCTTGCCATCATCAGAGATGAGCAGCACAACTTCTGCCAGTGCCCAGTGGCTCGTTAAGAGGTGGTAATTTGATTGTGCTGCTGAGTGAGCTCTGGTATGGTTCTGGTGTCTGTACAAAGTACCCATTTCCAGACTATTAGGCCTTTCACTTTAGCTGATATAAACTCTCTCTTGAAAAAAGCCTCCTACTTGATCAGAATTCATCTTCAAAATATTAGCAGGCAAGGGATAGAAAAACTCTGGTGTAGTTCTCAGTATCGTTAACAACCAGTAATTTTTAAGTGAAAATATAGTTCACACTGCTCCACAAAGTCTGTAATATGTGTTAAATCTGGCAACAGATGCTAAGAATTTATTTGCCTGCTTGAAGAGATGTTTCACTTTGAAAATAATTATTGCAGCAGAAACATTCTGTAGAAAAAAGCCCTTTATCATGAGCACAGTGTGCTCAGTCAAAAACATTTCTTTTCCAGTGGAGAGCAGTGAGATGGACCTGCTTCCTGTCATCCTGTTGTTTTCCTGTTTTTCTGAGGATTGAAAAAGCAGCAGTACTGCTGCAGATACATGAATTGCCACGTTCTGTGGAATTAAAGAGAATTAAGTGGATTTGTGGTGATGTTTATCAGACCAGAGCTTGTCCCAGGGTTTCTAATGTTTAACTGGGACTCTATGTCACGGTAGAAGAAACGTGTAAATATAAAAATAATGCTTTTGAGAAGATTTGCTATTCAGAAATGCTTCATTTCTTCCCAACAGAAAACTACATTGTACTCGAAATTACATTCACATGCACCTCTTCATGTCCTTCATCATGAGAGCCATCGCAGTCTTCATCAAGGATGTCATCCTGTTTGAAAGTGGGGAGTCTGAGCACTGCTTCGTGAGTTCAGTAAGTAGCCTTGAAATTTCCACCTCATTTTGTTGCCTCTCTTAAGCAATACACCAAAAATGACCTTGCAAATGCATGTGAGGTAGTACTTTGGGAAGGTTTCAAATCCTTTTCTCATTTGAAAGGAAAAAAAATATCCATGATTGCATCCATTTGACTTATATGGAGAAGGAATAAATTGATTATTAGAGTCCAAAATGTATAGATTTACATTTTATATCTGGTCCTTTTTGAAGCTGGACTTGACGGTCTTAGAGGTGTTTTCAAACCTTAAGGATTTTATCAGATCAAACCCACAAGTGAGTTTGTACAGGATTTGGGGGTTCCTGTAAGTCCTGTGCCCATCTCCCAGCCACATGCTAATTTCTTGGATATCCTGGTCAAATGAGGTTTGTGTTTAGGGATTCAATAAAACCTTTTCCTTCCATGAGGATAGGAGTCAAATCCAAATTCATGTAACTAATTTTAGATATCTGTGGGGTAACTACTTACACACAAGCTCTGTGTGCTACGTGCATCCATAGATAGTGGGCTGTAATTAATCTGTTCCCTGGAGTCTGGAATGCTGTTCAACCCTTTGGGAGAAGGCACCTGCATGTGGGTGATTCTCTGGGCTCCAGTGACCAGATCCCTGCAGGACTTCAGGCAGGAAATCTAGGTGCAGACATCATCATCCATTTTTCATCTGAATCAGTATCCCACGCTCGCTGTCTGCAACTGTGAGATTTCCCTACTGGGATGATAAATAATGGGAATAAAGGAGTTGGGTTATTTTTTTGCCTTTCAAACTCAGTGTTATCAGCTGGAGCAAACATTAAGGAGGGAGAAGGGCTGTTTATCTAAAGGCAACACTGACGTAAGAGGACACCAGTCATGAATAAATTTAGGCAGGAAATTGAAATCATCAAAATGAAGAGATGTGATCAGAAGTTATCCAGGCAAAAAAAAAAAAAAAAGGAAACCTCCATAGTAAATTCCGAGCATTAGATGAGCTGCTTGCTGATACCTCTGGACCTGTTTTTTATGTCATACACCACCAGAAAAAAAAAGATTCTCTTTTCCATCCACCCAATTTCTTCCTTGCTTGCTGGCTTTCCTGTATCCTTACCCTGAGTTATCCCTGCTGTTATAATGACCTTTCTGATTGAGCATCTCTCAGTTGAAACCCAGAGCAGCCTCCTCTCAGCTTTTCCCAAGAACTGTGTGCAGCATGATTCCTTTCCCTGTGTGCTTCTTCCTCTCTGTGATTCACTAAGATCTGGATTCTTGGAATGAGTTTTTCTTGTGAAGGTCCATGAATGGGTAGAAAGACATGGAAACTGGAATAAATTGCCACAGATGAATTGTTAATGCCAATTGGCAGAGGAGCCAAGCCAGGACGAGTCGTGGAGTGTGAACCCACCTCTCATCCCTGTGGGAGTTTGCACTGGATTTTGCTGGATCAGGACTGAGGCACAGTTGCAGAGAGCTGAGTGAGAAGTGTTTGCTTCTCATCCATGCAGAAACGTTTCTGGGTGTAAATACAGAATTTTCCTGCAGAATCCAGAATACCTGTACTTTCAGGTAGCCCATGGCTACATTTTTTGTGTTTCTCCCCATAAGAAGATTTTTGAGTTAATTGCCAGCTCGGGGTGAATGGCTGGATGATACATAACAGTTATAAAATTGTGTGGGACAAATCTGTCTTTACCACATTAGGTTGAGCATACCCCTTGCAAAACCTGCACCAGTCTTGAACCAGAATTTTGGACAACTTTTTAGGCCATAGTCTAAAAATTCTGACACAAAATGCTTGTCCTAACATTCATCTGCTAGGAAAAATTGTTATAAAATGCATTGTGCTCCTATGGGCTTGGTTGGGTTGGGTTAGGTTAGGTTGGCTTAAGTTTGTGCTTTGAACTTGCAGGATAAAGCTTGACTTGGGAGACCTGGTGCTAATTCACATAGTCAGGATTTTATACACAATTCACTGAAGGCTGTGTGCGTAATGGATGTGGCCTTGAGCTCGTTCAGTCTGGGGAGAGATTTGAACAAACAATTTGCTGAATAGCTCTCACTGATACTCTGCTTTAGAACACGGCAAACACAAAGCAATAAAAGTGTTTCATTAGAAGAGGAAGTACCACACTCGGTTCCTTTAGGGAATGAAAGGGTAAAGACATCCTCCTTCCAGAACAGATTTAAGGCTATAAAATCCAAATGAATGGAAACCTCTCCCAGCATTTCTATTGAAGGCACCAAAGTCCTCAATTGGATATTACCTGCTGCAGTAAGAAGACTTTAAATTATGTTTTGTGCTCTAGCCACACAAAAATACGTTAAGCTCTCCACCAACAGATGTGTCAATGCTTCAATCAAGTAGGAACTTCAACACAGGAAGATGTATATGTAATAAAAATCTCTTTTTAATAAGCTTTACTGCATTTTTACTTCATTTTACCTAGTTTGGGACACTTCAGGTGTGGTGCTAACTCTCCAGCATTTTAAACTCTAAGACAGTTGTATTGCTACTGAATTCAACATGAATAAACACCCTGAAAAATTAATTTATTGAGCATTTCTCTGGGCCACAGTGCCTGAGAATGTGGCTGTAAGCATTTCAGGGCCAGTGCAGCCAAAATATAAAATATATGTGATGAGCATAATTGAGTGATGGTGTGAGCCAGCACTGGGTGGTGTTTGCAGAGTGATGGGCAGTCCTTGGTCCTACTTTATGGATAAACTCTCTCCTGGGGGAAAGAAAAGTCTTGCTGTTTGGGTGAAAAAAGCAACCCATTTTCATTAGGCAGAAACCCTGAGCTGACAAGCAGGGCTTGTTTTTATGACCAAATGGAGCAGGTTTAAATAATTTTAAACCCAGAACCTGCACAAGGCCCCTTGTCCCACACCAAGGAAACTCAGCACAGGTGGCTTTGTCAACATCCCTCACGCCTTCTCCTCTTCCCAGGTGTCCCAAATCTGTTGGGTTTGTTTCTAGGCACAATGAATGAGGGAATGAATACAGCCTCAAAGCCTGAAGAAGGAGGCACAAACCCATGGAGTACAAAGAGAGAATTAGTCCCATTTCCTGGTATTCCAAGAGTCATCTCAAATAATAATACAAAAGATCCTTCAAAAGATATACCAAATTCTACCAATTAAGCAGTGATTAGAAAAGAAAAAAATATTAAAGGAAGGCATGGCATCAACACAAATAATAGCCATACCAATAAAATAGGGCAAACAAAATACAAATCCCAAATATGTCCACTGACACACGACATAATTAAAGACTTGAGACAAACAATTAAAGAGAGCAGCTTAAGCTCTCCCTACTTCAAGCAACTATTAAAAAAACGCTTTTAGTAATTATGACTAGTTCCTAATGACTGCAAATATCCCACCACAATCTTAACAGATTCACAGTACATACTATAAGAAGTCAAATAAAGAACTCTCACCAAATTAATAGAGACTTATACTAAAGCTCATGTCTCGTGGAGAATTCTTAGACAGACCTCTTCCAAAAGTGGATTTTTGTCAGATTTTTCCAGTAAGAAACAAAATGCTTCAGGGAATTTTCTAGAGGGGTGTGATGGCCACGCTCAGACACAACGTTCTGCTCAAGGTACCACGAGGAGACCAAACCCACTCCCTCCCTCTTTCTCATAAAGTATTTCTGCAGCTTTTTAATTGTAATTATAGGTAACTGAATCATCCTATTGGCTTAAATGGATTAAAAACAGGCATCTGCTCGAGTGTGTTTGTCAGCTGGGGCTTTAAGCACTTGGATGTGGAGATGATGAGGCTCAGAGGGCTCTCTGGAGCCACCCACTCAGACTTCTTCAATAATCCTTCAATTCAACTTCCTCCAATATTGGTTTTGACTCATTCAGATGATGTTCTGTCTCACAAATTGGTCATTTCTGGTGGAAAACTCGTTGCATGTGGCTTTGTTACATCTGCAAATTGTTCATTGTGTGTGAAAAATTGCACCATTTTACAGTCTGGATTTGCCTTAATTTTTCCAGGTTTGGTTTTGTTTTGTTTTGTTTTCCTGCCAGACTCAAGAGGCCTCCTCAGAAGTTTTAATTTTTCTCACTGATTTCCTCAGGGTTAGTGCCCTTCCCTCTTGGCATTCCCACAATTTATCTTCCCACAATTTATCTTCCCCTTTCCTTCTCTCCCTGGGGAACACCCTGTAAAAAACAACAGTCAAAACAACAAATGTGGTAGAAAGATTGAACTGAACACTTCAATAGTTGTTTTATGTCATTTTTTGTGGGTTTAGGGATAGGTTTTGACATAGTTTCATTACTGTCATATCTGGATGGCATAATAATTATGAACCACTTACATTTCCAGCCCCGCTGAAGACAAATCCAACAGTTTGCCATAAATAAAGATCAGATTCTACAGATTAAATTCAGGCTGACATTCTTTTCTGAGCTCTGCAAGTTTGCCCTTGCTGGAGATTCAGCCAAGGGAGACCACATCATTTATCTTTTCCCTTTTGTATTATACCAGTAAAACAAAAAATTCCAACACAAAAATTATTCTCTGCAAAGGAGAGTGGGAGTTCAGCAGTTGAGAATTTACATGCATATCTCATATTTTGAGAGTGAAAAATTGGTGGCTTTTTACTTTCATTCCCTCAGGACAAACTGATAACAGCTACAGGCCCCTAAATGAATTTTATTTATGGATGTTGAAGACAGATGCATTTTCATTTCCAGCAGTGAGGCTACTCAGATCAATGTGGGAGCACCACGATATGCAGGCTGATGGAGAAATGAAACAGTAGAAGGTTTTTTTATGTACTTGTGTTAAAGCAAAACAAATATTAGAGAGTCAGTTGTTTCCTTGGGTGATATCTGATGATCACTGCTACAATCTAAGGTTTACAGCAAAACAGAGGGGAAGGAAAAAAAGAAAGAACAAAACAAAACAAACAAAAACCCCAAACAAGCCCTAGAGAAAGGTCCTGTAAATCATGCAAAACAACAGAAAGAAAGCAAAGAGAAGGAATGGAGGCAGAAGGAAATAACCCAGGAATGGAGAAAGAAGGAAATTAAATAACCCAGGAATGGAGGCAGGAGGAATTAACCCAGGAATGAAGAAGGAAATAACCCAGGAATGGAGAAAGAAGGAAATGAAATAACCCAGGAATGGAGGCAGAAGGAAATAACCCAGGAATGAAGGAAGGTCCGACTGGCAGAGCTCTGGAGGAGAAATTGTCTTTATTTAAGTGATTCTGTAATCCTGGACACAGCAGTTCCACCCTCATGGGCTGGCACCTTAACACACCAAAAAAATAGGGAAAATGGGAAAAGTGTGAAGAAGGGCTTTATTAAAACCATGAGCACCTTCTCTTTTTAGTTGCTGCCTTGTGGTTGACTTGTTTCACTGCTCATGAGTGCCTTTATCCTGTGATTTATGAGCACAAAACAGGCACTGTTAACCCATTTACCAAGATAATTCTATTTTTACACTTGAACTCAACTCTGAGTCATCTGACACCTAGGTTAGACCAGCCAGAGCTAATCAGCATCACAGAAATACTCACAAGACGGCTCCCAAAAATCAAACAGGAATTCCTAAGAGACAAAATAGAAAGGCTGAGTCCTTCAATACTGACAGTTACATAACCCCTGTTAAAATCAGCAAAGAGAAATTCTTAAATAGCCTCGAGGGTCACAGTCATGGGGCTTAAAGTTGCTTCTCATGTGAGGGAAAGCAGAAGTAAGAGTTTCTTCCTGAATCCTGAATCCAGTGTTGGATTTGAGGAAGCCTGTATGGGAAGTGGGCAAGGCATGAAGAACTGCCATGTGCACCACATTTTTCATTAGTGTAAAGTGGTACAACCCCATTTATTTTAATATAAATTTTACAGGTGCAACTCCATTTATTTTAATATAAAATTCACTGGTGCAACTCAATTTGTTTTAATACAAAATTGACAGGTGCAACTCCATTTATTTTAATACAAAATTCACTGGTGCAACTCCATTTATTTTAATCAGTGCAGGATCTGCCCTTGCCATGCTTTGCACATGAAATAGAGGCTGTCTCATGTAATTTCCTTGTAAATCCTCACCTCATCCCTGGAAGTGTCCAAATCCAGGTTGGACAGAGCTTGGAGCAGCATGGGATTGTGGAAGGTGTCCCTGCCCATGGCAGGGGGTGGCACTGGTTGATCTTTAAGGTTTCCAACCCAAACCATTCTGGGATTCTATTTCTATAAATGCCTTGCCATTTTCAGCTGGATTTCAGCTGGCACTGAGGAGGTGAAAGTACAGAGAAAAACCAAGTTTAAATCAGCTTTAAATTAAGTCTTGGGATTTTGGATTTCATATGACTTTGGATTGAGCTCTTTCTGCAGAAATAATTCTCTAATGAGAACAATGCTCCATGCAGGTTCATCAGTGGCCCAACCTTGTTGCAGATGGAAGAGGCACAGGAAATAAATAAGAAGAAATAGAAATAGAAATAGAAATAGAAATAAATAGAAATAGAAATAGAAATAATAGAAATAGAAATAGAGATAGAAATAAATAGAAATAGAAATAGAAATAGAAATAGAAATAGAAATAGAAATAGAAATAGAAATAGAAATAGAAATAAATAGAAACTGATCCAAAAGCTTCTTCCTGATGTCTCCATTGCTCCACACTTTTGATGGAAGCAGGGAAGCCTTATCTGGCTGAGGCAGGGGGATGTGCCTGGGTCAGGCTGTACAGCCCAGCTCGTCCATCTGGGAATGGCATTTCTGCTTTATGAAGTGGTAACAAATCCACGAGCCCAGACACAAATCCAGGTTATAATGGCTTCATAAATTTCCCAATGACAGCTGACATGAGGCACGTATTGCAGGGCATGCTCTTGGGGCAATGATGGGTGCATGAAAATGTAATGGATTGTGACCTGAAGGAAAGCAGGTTAAGATAAATGGAATTAATTAGCCACTGGCAAGACTTTAGAGTGCACTTGCATAATGTTTCTGGGGCACCATGGGTGCAGAGCAGGAAGTTAACAGGGAAAATGAGAGTTTGGGACCTCTTCTTCCTGTGCCTGAGGCAGGCAGTGACCATGAATCCAGTTAAATTGATCTGCCTGTACTGTTAAGAGTACATTTTTACACTTAGAGTTGAAGACTCTGAAAGGTTCATCATCAAGACATAAGAGAATTATTCCCATGGAGATCTTTTATTTTTCATAAGTGCTGATAGATCATAAATTGCATTAACAGAGACTTTCAGACCGGAGTCCATGTGCTTCCATCGTGAGCCACTTTGCTTCTGTCAAGATGGCCTTTTAAGAATTTCTTGAATCACATTTCTCCATTCATAGATATTGTTCTTAACATCCTAAATTTCTGTGCATCTCCCAGGAAAACCTGCAGAGCCACCCACTAGTGCAGCAATTTATTGTTTGAAATCCCCTGCTTGTCACAGCCCGTGATAGGGAGGGAGGGAAGGAGTCAAAGGCACCCAATTGATTTAGGAGGAGTTTTCTCATTTGAGTTTTTGAAGACAATTCATTTCATTATCAAACATAAACTTTGTGGGGCTTTTTTATAGCCCACCTGTTTGAGCCTGGACTACAACTGCAATTAAACTGAGGGAAGAAATTAAAGAGATGGCTTTTTGCCAAGCAGTCTGGCTTATTTGTTTTTAATTTGCTTTTTTGCTTTTGTTACACAAAACGTTGGGTGTGCTAAGCTTAAGTTAGCATAAGTCAGTTTCTTTTTCTTTTTCTTTTTCTTTTTTTTTTCTTTTTCTTTCTCTTTCTCATTCTCCTTTTTGTCTCTTTTTCTTTCTCTTCCTCTTTCTTTTGCTCATTTTCTTTCTCTTTTTCTTTCTCTGTTTCTTTCTCTTTTTCCTTCTCTTTCTCTTTTTCCTTTTTCTTTCTCTTGGTGACACAGTTTAGTGATGGCCTTGGCAGTGCAGGATTTAGAGTAGGACTCTGATAATAAAATTCATTTTCAAACCAAATGATTCTCTGATTCTGTGATCTAAAAGTTAAAAGCAGAGAAAAATCCCCCATGAAAATTGAAAAAACATGTTTGGAAACTGAGTCCATCCTGACATCTCCATGGCATATGCACAGAAATTAATGGGTCACATTTAGCCATGGACAGAGCAGTTAGATTATCAAATTATTGGGAATTTGACACTTACATGAATTCCAGTGCCATGATAGTGAGCTGAGGAATTAATCATGTTGCATGGCCTTACAAGCAGAGCAATTATTTGGTTACTGGATCATTATTACAGATTTCATTATGCTTTGGTTAAAGTAAATGTCTCAACAGAAGGGGTGGGGTGGGAACAGCTCAAAAGTGATATATTCCTGAATGTAATTATGATTATGAGTGTCTAAAGTGGAACTATAGTTATGGACAGTCCCTGTGCTGAAAATTCTTAATTTTAGCATCTCCAAAGCAGGCAATACCTGCCCAGTGCTGTCCCATCTTCCAGGTCATGAGTGGGATCTATGAAAAGCTTTTAATTAGGTCAAGGAAACCTCTTGGACCAGGCTGGGTAGAAGATCAGTTCCTGCTGTGTGAAAATGCAGCACGAGTCAGTCAGCAGCCCTTCCACAGGTCATGTCTTCTGGGCAACATAAAACAAAAGTGCTGGATAAATCTGTCACTGGGAAAATGAGGTTTTATCAGTCTTCCACGGAAGACACCTGCAGGAATCTCAGTGTAAATCTCTTCCTGCTGCAGTGCTGGTGGTAGCCCAGGTAACAGCACCAAAGTACCTTAAAGGAGGATTTTGAGGTCTCAAGGTTTCATGATTGATGGATTGAGGCAAACCTGAGCCCACTCTTTTTGCTGGATGCACTGTCCCAACTACATAAACAATGCCAGGATCTGCATCACTGACCAGGACTGCATAGGATGTATTCAATATATCTTTCATCTGACTTAAAGAAGTCTTGGTGGCCTGCCCCAAACCTTCCACAGGGCAGGAAGCCGCAGAGTTTATGGGTACAAAGGAGGGACATGGGGTCTGCACTGGGGTTGTGTCCATACACAGGACAGGTCATGCAGGGTGGGACCTTTAAAAGGTCCTTTCCAACTCTAACTACTCCATGATTCTGTACAGAGGGAGGGACAGGTGATGGGGGATTCTCGTGGGGCAGTGAGACTCCAGTGTTCCCAGTCCAGCTGTGGCAGGTGGGGAATCAATCACTCACGCGCTCCTTTGTACTTCTTTGGTCTAAATCCTTCCTGAACCCAAATCCCAAACCTGTAATAAACCATATCCCTGCTAAAGACAAGGGAGGCTTGTGTTGCCATTTCTGTGGAGTTATTGCTTTTTTAATAGAGTTTTATTGCATTCACAGGAGGCTGATCATGGATGTGTTTTGGGTGTGTGTGTACCTCAAAAACTCAGACCAATTCTTGTCCAACTAAGCTGCTTTTATTGAGCTTGAGAGATTCATCAGCAGGTCCAGACTGACAAATTTCAGGAACTATGATTGAGCTACTGCTACTGAGGAGAATGATATATGTATATTCAGTACAGATTCAGCTCTGAGCTAACTACTGCCGCCAGCCTCTGAACGGTATTTTTATATGTGGGTCATAAAACTGGTGTAGTGACCAGCTGACCCTCCTAAAAAATGAAGAGAAAGATGTTCTTCTCAGGGCTAACGTTACCCAAAAGTAAAATGTGCTTCTGGGCACAAGGAAAAAGCCTGGCAGGGCTGTTTCTCAGTCTTGTTCCCACCCTTGTGTCCCTTCTCTTTGCCTCTTCAACCTGAAAGCCCTTGAGCAGGTCTAAGACAGGCCCCATCCTCAAGCAAGCTTTTACAATAATCAAAATGAAATTTTCTTATTGACAGTGAGGAATTTGCAGAGAAGCACAAATGTGTTGGGGTCCAAGAGTTTGACAGGAGGGGCCAAGAGCCCAATGCCTCGTTGGCTGGAGGCAGAGCCCTTCCCAGAGTTCAGCCATTGGAAGCACATGTGGAAAAGGAGGGATTTTCATGGGAAAAGCAAATGGCACATGCCTGATGCAGCTCTAAAGAGAGGAACAAGAGAGAAGCCACAAAATTAAGGGAAAAACCATCATCCCTGCCACATCTCCTGTGGATATGAGCAGAGCAAGATCCCTGAGGAAAGACAAGGAAATAAATTGTAAATGAGCCTGTGGAAGAAAAGAGAGCAGCAAAAGCAGTGATGTAATTCAGCTTTTTCTCTTGAAAATGTCTGTTCTAAAAATAGCCCATGTTAGTCTTTCAACAGTGACACATCGTGAGGTCTGCTCTTTATGGAAAAAAATAAATTCTAGAGATGTAATGGCTCATCTCTGCCCCGTGTCTGTCATCTAAAGGGTAAGATTTCTTACATAAAAGAGGATTTTATTGCCCAGCATTAAACCAGCCTCTCTGAGGCTGAATTTAATCAATCGGGAAGGTGAAGACCTTTTACCAAGTGCTGCATGGAATAAGTTCTCCCAAAAGCCAGGAAGGGCTGTTTTCCAAATGTGCCACTGTCAAAGAGGATCAATGGGATCATCAACAATCAAGCTGCACCTCTCATGGAAATATCTGCTTTAAACTTACCCACTTTAGGCAGCAGTAGCAAACCCAGGGAGTGGAAAAATGTCATTATTTAATTTTAAGG
This sequence comes from Anomalospiza imberbis, assembly GCF_031753505.1. NCBI lineage: Eukaryota > Metazoa > Chordata > Aves > Passeriformes > Viduidae > Anomalospiza > Anomalospiza imberbis. The sequence goes on from NC_089681.1 coordinate 149,422,957, forward strand.
ACAGGACAGTGCATCCAACTCTATTCCAGTGCAGAACATCCCTGTGCCATGACGGATCCCTGGCTGCAATGAAAACAAATTTGAAAACAAATCCCTGGGATTACTGCCATGCACTCAAAATGGTGCACAAAAAGGTCTTTTCTCCAGGTAAAACCAAAAATTCCAGGAGTGGTAGGAAGTGCTCAAATAAGCAAATATCCCTCAGCAAGGAGCAAAGAATTGATCTGCTGCAGGTCCTGCAGAGAAGAAGTTGCCAAAACCCAGCTGCTGCCCATGTGCATGGAGAAATAAAACCATAAAATAAATTAATTAATTAAAACCATAGAATTATTAAGGTTGGAAAGACCTCGGGGATGATTGGATCCAACTGTTAACCACTATCCACCTCCGCTTTGTGACAAGCCAACACCCCTTTAAGGGAGGAATTGGGGCCAGAGACTGCCACAAAATTGATGTTTGCCACTGCTGGGAGAAGAGGGGATGGATTTGGATCTGCAGTTTCTGCTGCCACAGCCCGAGTTCAGCAGAGCTTCCTCTCTGTACAGTAATAGCTCTGCAGAGTCAGGCTGGAAATCCCTTCCTGAGGGATTTCCTTTCCTTTTCTGCTGGGCAGAAATCACGTGCACTGCTTGTGAGCAGCCTTCCCTTGTCCTGTGAAGCCTTGCAGCCCCTTGTGCTGTGTCCTGCCTCTGCCATGAGTTCAGTGCAGCCACCCAGAAGTGATGCCCTGGTGTACAATCCCCAAAGGAAATCCATGTTTTACAGTTTGAGACGCAGCAGATCTGCCCCCTTTAACCTCCCCTGGGAGCTGCTGAATTAGGGCCAAACACCCTCAGAGTGAAACCATGAGGGAATTCACTCACACACAGATCCCTGCTGGCTGCAGACACACCAAGCAGGCACTCAGGCTTCGGGGGAAAGGAAGGAGAGGTGGCAAGGTCCCACAGCCACGTGCACACAAAGTCAGAGAGAAACCAAAGGTGTGGTGATGCCATCGGGATGGGGCTGCTGCATCCCCAGCTCTGCCAGCCCAGCCCTGTGCCACCTTCCCTCCTTCAGGCAGCCCCTGAAGTCACACACAGAATATTCTGAGCTGGAAGGGAGTTCACCTCCTCCTCTGCCTCCACCTTCCCCCATCAGCACCCCTCACAAGGCTGTGTCTTTGCTGTGCCTCACAGGAGGCAGCTGATGTGCACAGAAGTTGGTTATCAGGAGCCCATCAGGGTCCCCAGGGTCACACACTGATGGGTTTAGGGGTGAGGGTGGGGACAGTCACCCCCAAAACATGTGGCATTGAAGAAACTCTTTCCACACTTCTCCTTTTAACCAGTGTTTTGTAGCAACTGCATTCAGCAGGAGAGGAGGGGAAAATGGGGTCTTGTCACTGGTGCTCTAAATTAAAATTGTTGCTCTAAATTAAAATTGTTGCACTAAATTAAACATTCTACACATGCAGGACACCAGGGAAGTGTCCCCAACCAGGGAGTGAGAGCAAACACTTGCCCCATGAAATGCAGAGTATGACCCAGGCAGACACACCGAAAGCAGCAGGGCAATTGCCAAGCCAACATCTCGAGGATGTGTAATGATGCAGTGGGTGCCAAGTGTCAGAAATTTCCCTTAAGTGTCAGAAATTTCCATTTGTATTTATTTCTTTGCTAAGGGAACTGTTCCCATTACCTGTGCTTCAGTGAAATCTCCACACAGCAAGTTACTGTGTTTAATTATTCATTTCCTGAAGGTAAACAATTCACCTTCCCTTTTCAAATCTCTCCCCTTCCAGAGCAATAAAACCTGTGCATGCTTTTGTGTGCTTGCCCTGCTTCTCCTGCCTAGCCTTTATTTTAAAAACACATATCCCAGTCCTTCTTTTCCTAAAGAGGAGCAACTTCTTGTAGACTTTTCACCATAGAATTAATTCTATAAGGAGTTCAGGAGCTGCACAAAGCAATCCCAAAGGTACACCCAGAGCAAGGGTCACTGGGAATTTGGTGGAAATTTCCTTCCTGCAGGAATGTGCTGCAATTCCTCACACAGGGCACCTCATGTGGATTTTTTAGTTTGGTTGTTTTTTGGGTTTTTTTTTTTGTTGAGGTTGGGATTAAATGTGTGAGATAGTATTTCTTGTTTGGACTCCAATGTTTATTAGTTCTTATTTACATTACAGTCTCATAAAGTGTGAGTTCTATAGTACTTCTTTCTAATAAGTCAAAAATGGAGCTGTATCTTTTTCTTTATAAGGTTTTTTTAAGGATAAATTCTCTAATTAAGAAATGACACAAGTTCTTTTAACTTTTAACTTAATAACTAAATACTCATGGTCTGTAGTGAAGATTTTTTGAATCAAATTACACAATACTACTTAAACTCATGAAGAAGGTGAAGAAGAAGGACTAGCTTCTGCTTTAAAACCCCCATCTTGCTTTATATATATTACTGTATTCTAAAACTTTAAATTCTAAGTTTTCCACCCTGTGATATCACACACTTCTATCCAAACTCCACCCCCACAATCCCAGTTCTGTCATTCCATTTTGGAAGCCTTCTCCACAGCCTCAGGTCAAATGCAGTGTTCTCCTGGGGGTCAGTGCCTGGCAGCACAGAAAATCCAAAATTCTCAGTAACCAGGGCTCCAACACTTCACCACTGTTCATTTCTTCTCTTCCAGGTGGGCTGCAAGGCCATGATGGTTTTCTTCCAGTACTGTGTCATGGCCAACTTCTTCTGGCTGCTGGTGGAGGGCTTGTACCTTCACACCCTGCTGGTCATCTCCTTCTTCTCAGAGAGGAAGTACTTCTGGTGGTACATCCTGATCGGCTGGGGTACGCATCTCCCCCAGGAGGGGATCCTGACTGGCATTTTTACCAGGAATTTAGCACAGATACCGGGGGACTCAGGTGGGGCAGAGGTGTTGTAGACAGCGCCCAGCTTCCCCTAAAGTCCCAAGAAGGATTTGGAGTGGCTGGTGGATGAGAGGCTGGACACGAGTTCAAAACGTGCCCAAAAACCCAACTGATGCAAACCTGGGCTGCATCAAAAGGAACGACCAGCAGGCTGAGGGAGGTGATTCTGTCCCTCTGCTCTCCTCCTCTGAGACTCCACCTGCAGACATGCATCCAGCCATGGGGTCCCCAAAATAAGAAGGATGTGGAGCAGTTGGAGCAACTCCAGAGGAGGCCACGGAGCTGCTCCAGGGCTGGAGCCCCTCTGCTCTGGAGCCAGGCTGGGAGAGTTGGGAATGTTCACCTGGAGAAGGGAAAGATCCACAGAGAGCTTAGAGCCCTTCCAGGGCCTAAAGGGGCTCCAGGACAGCTGGAGGGGGACTGGGGACAAGGGATGAAGGGACAGGACAAAGGGAAATGGCTTCAAACTGACAGAGTAGATTTAGACTGGATATTGGGAAGGAATTCCTTGATCCTGACTGGGATTCCAAATTTGATGTCATCACTTTAAATTGTAAGGATGGATCCCAGCAAAGCAGAACTGGACTGAACCAGACAATGAATTCAGGCCAGCCAGCTGTCCTGAGATCCCATCACCTGTGTGCTAATGCTGATAACCTTCTGCTCACTGCATTGGTGATTTCTCCAGCCTTAATGCAAATCTGGTCTCAAATGCATCAAATAAAAGTAAATTAAAATCATATAATGAAAATAAAATAAAATTATTAAAATAAACTAAAATAAACTAAACTGAACTAAAATAAAATAAAATAAAATAAGTAAAACAAAATAAAATAAGAAAAATAGTAAGGAAGAGAGAATTAAGCTCTTCACAAAGTAACTCACAACTGAATTGCTGATTTATGCAAATTAATCCTGCCAGAATAATTTCTTTTATTTCTCTGAAAAGGCAACAGAGATCTTTTTTCCCCTTCATGCCATTTAGCTGAAGATTTCTATTTAAGTAAGCAAATAACTTTCTACTGCCTGCTCTCAATAGCTGAAACTGAGAAAGAAGAAGAGCAGGGAAGAATCTTGAGAAGAAAAGGTAAAATAAAATTGTGCCATGTCCAGGGACATGTCAGGACTCAGGATTTGCTCAATTATCCATGGAGTAACTTCCATTGAAAGTGACAGGAGCTACGCTCGGCTTCACACTGCAAAGGAGAAATGATTCTCCGTGCTCTGGGCAGAAGGAGGGATGACGGGAGCAGGTCTCGTTTCAGTTACTCAGGTCAGACCTTTGTTAAACTCACCTTGTTCTCCAGATATTCTTTATTTCAGCACTGGAGAGCTGGCAGGTTTTACAGAAAGGTGCACGAAGGTAATGATTAAAATCAAAGGAAATTTCTTGCACTCCTGATGTGTCCTGAGGTTGCTTGGGTGCAGAAGGGCAATTCCAGAGCATGGCAAGTGCTTGAGGGGACTTTTGGCCTTTCAGTCATCATTTGCAAGAGCATCAGGGATGGATCTGGAATGGATTGCACATGAATTAATAATTTGGATGCGCTAATTACAATTTTTACTGGGTTTGGTACCATTGCACTTGGAAATCCCTGGTAATAAAGTGTACACAATCTGTGAGTAACACAGAGCAAAGAGGCATGTCCTTCCTGGAGTATTTCCAACCTAAATCCAGTTAAAGATAAGAGAGAGAAAAGAGCCAGCACAAGGATGGGGCAAGACCACCCTAACGTGGCAGACCATGGAGTGAGGAGCAGAGGGAGCTTCACCTGGCCAGCTACAGACACCTGTGTGTGAACTTGGCACTCCAGGCTCCCTTACAGGGCAAAAGAGTCCAGGGATATTTCATTTTTATTGTTCTGAATGAAACATTTAACGTTATTTAGCACACAGGTCATTTAGCTGAGTGACCTGTGCGTGAGAAACACTCAATTCTGCCCCTTGGCGCTAAGGAGAGCCTGTGGTGACCTCCTTAGGTACACATGTCCACATTGCAGGTGGCTCAAGTGATCTCTGTTTCTTGCATTTCACCCCTGGAAGGTTTTTCTGGGCACTGCAACAGGAATATCAGCATGCTGGGAGCAGTTCCAGAGAGCTGTTCTTGCATGGCCACAGGGAGGAAAAGCCAACGTTGCCAGTTTGGCATGTGAGGGTTGAAAATGTGAAGTATTTTCCCACCCCTGAGGGAAGGCATCCCCTCAGTCACTCAGGAGAGGTGGAGTGTGAGGGAGAACAGCCCTGAGAAATGAGGCAGATTTTCAATAATCTGATAATGAAATCAGGTAACCTTTTGATCATGATTTCTGACAGCAAGACCATCTCTTCTCTCCTCAGGTGCCCCCTCCGTGTTCATCACTGCCTGGACTATTGTCAGGATTTACTTTTTTGATGTTGGGTAAGCCTGTGCACTCCATTATCTTTCCTTTATAAATCTGCTTTCCTTTGTGGCCAAGGAAAGCCCTGTAGCCTTAGCAACCCAAAACCCAGCAGCAGCAGCACCTCTCCCCTGCCACCAAGAAACACTCCAAGGTCTCTCTGAAATGTCATTTTAGGCCAATCACTCCCCCTTTTTACTTCCCAGTGCCTTGGTCAGGATATTTGCAGAGAATTTGTGAGCAGACCTGAATGATTGCATTTGGCCCCGTGCTCAGAGCAGAGCTTTGCACCCTGCAGAATTGACACTAAACATGCAGCAGGGAATTTATAAACACACCCAATTCTCTCCCACAGGAAAAGGCTAATTATTTTTTTTTTCTCAAGCAGATTTTAGGATCTATTCTTCATCCCTTTTAACCTAGCAGCAGCCTTTGATATTTTGTATAAGAAGCATATATAATGCAGCTGAGAAAATGAGGCAGACACCAGAGTTATCCAAGGATGCGTGCAAGTAAAGAGGATTTGATTCTGAAATTCTCATTCTTGCTTTTTTTCAAGTGGTCAGACTGCAGTAATTTGAAAGGGTTTTATAGGAAAACACCCCAGAGAGATGCAGAAGCAAGTTCTTATTCTGTCCTCAGTGTGCATTCCCTCACTTCTTGCATTTGCATCCTGGAGTTAAGTCCATTTTCTCCCGTGCATTCTTCCCCTCCAAATGTGTCCTGATTTGCCCCTTTTTCACGACAAGAAGCAGCTCAGATTTCTCACTGCATTTTGATTTATAGTCATGCCAACACATTTCCTGAGGGCTACTCACTTCCTTTATGGTTTCACTCTATCTGCATAAAACTGACCTTATTTACCCTGTTAATAAATAGCCTCTACAATGAGACAGAGACAGGAGGATTTAACCATTCTGGATACCAGTTTTTCTTACTATATAATCCCATCCAGCTCCAAAAATTCTTAATAAAAATACAGAATTCTTTGCATTTTCTGGAGGCTTTAAAGCCCTATATTTTTGTGCTAAGTAAAACAGAGCATGAATTTACAGAATATATTAATACCTAAGACAGATTTTTTTTTTCATTACCTGCAGAGAAAAATTACAGGAAATTAATCCAGATTAAATAAACCCTAATTAGGTAAGATTGGTTAAACAACAATAAGACTTTATTTAAACATTCTAACTCCAAGTGAAAGTGACCTTTATTCAGACTGTCTCAATTTATTTCAAAAATGAAGTGCACTAGACATAATTAGGGCCACTTTAATTCTAAATGAAAGGGCAGCATACACCTAACTGGAAGCAGCTGTATGGGAGAAATTTGCTTCATTTCCCTGTAGAGTTAGGGCAGATGTAGTCAGTGTAACCCATGGAGTGCAATTTTTATCACCCTAAAGTTGATGCTTAAAATAGGTCTTAAGAACTGCGCCCTAGAAGTGCCTCTCTTCATCTCCTACTGCCAACATTTGGAATTAGAGGAGCTGGATCTGGGTGAAATTGTCTGCAGTAGGCTCCACTAATCTATTCTTACATGAAAGCAGCCCAATTTCCCTGAATGCTTTCCTGAAAATGTCCCTTCCATCACCTGACTGTGCAGATAAGTGTGTCCCAAGCAATATCAGTCATTTCCACATCAGTCCTTTCCTCTCATTTCCTCGTTGGCTTTAAAATGCAGTCCCAGGTGAGGGGTGGTGTGTGCAGACAGCTCAGGATTAAATAAATCCCACCCTGGACCCTGGGCACTTTCCTAACTCCATGCATAGCTCCGGTGCAGCTTGCTGGGTTTAGTGGCACTAACCCCACCACTGGCTGGTATTTTTTTCAGAAGGATGTGATGGGGTTTTTTTCTGCTGGTGCCAATTGCTCTGTGCTTATCAAACCCCTTCCATCCAGGCTGGTGGAGAGCACTGGAGCCCTGGTGAATCTTTTCATAGATTCCCTGCAGCAGAGCTCAGTGTGGGAGAAATTAAGAAAATCACCATCCCCCACCATGTTCACTCTGCTTAACATCCTCCAGTCCATTCCATGGCTAAGGGGAAAAAAAAAAAAAAAAAGGCATTACATCTGGGATATTTTGTACCTACCAGTGCTCACAGCCACTGCAAAGCAAGTTTTGGCCATTCCCAGTCCATTCACATTCAGTTTAGTCCTCTTCACACAACCCAGCCTAGCAAAACTTAGCTTTTAAGGAAAGCTGAGAAGGTTACAGACCTCCTTTCTTGCTGTGCTTGATGTTTTAAGTCTGGCTTTGTTTCTTTTTAGGTGCTGGGAGGAAATAGTGGAATCCCCATTCTGGTGGATCATTAAAACTCCTATTTTGGTGTCTATTTTGGTAAAGTATCAGCACGTTCTGCTGGCTGCAAAGCCATCTTTAGTCCTACCTGGGGAGGGGGTGAAGGGGTGTTGAGAAGTGTCCTGTAAATGTCCATGGAAAATGCACTGCCAGGTAAAATCCCACTGTGCATTGACTATTTGCTTTAAGATGAGGAAATTCTTCCTCCAGATAAACCCCCTCACCTGCAGCACTGACCACGGGAGGAGTTTCAGTGACCAGGCCACCAGGGTGGACCTCACTAGATGTAGCTTTGACCACCTCCGTCTCCTTGGTGGGGTGGCCATGGGAGATGGAGGAAGGTGGTTGGACATCCAGGAAAGGCTCATTTTGCCTCAGGAAGCAGTGGGTGCTTGAATTCCATCAGATGACCTGTGCTAGGGGTGGTTTTGTTTCTCTGAGCTGACCAGGATGACTTGTTCAGTTGTAGATGTCAACACTACAAATTAACATCAGTCCTACCATGAATTTCCACTTAGATAAAAAAGGAGTAGAAGAATTCCCTCAGGAATTTGCCTCTTGCATGCAGTACAGAGTTGCATTCCAGCTGTGTATTTTTGGAGTAATTTCTAGAGGAGTTTGGCTGATTTCCAGAATAATCAACAGAAGTTTTTGATTTTAATTCTCTGGATATGATCAGTCCTGAACATAGCAACCAGAACACTTCTCAGGAACTCTGGGGCCTTCCATCCTTGTTGAACATTGCTGTGCTGGGCATGGATCCAAATCTTAAAATCAAATGAACTGGAGTTAAACTTAGTTTTGAGTTTTCTTAAATGAAGTCAAGGATGTGGGAAGGGAAGCAAAAAAAAAAAAAAAAAAAAAAAAAAAAAAGCAACATAAATCAAAGCAAATATATCTCTTTTAAACAGAAATCTTTCCTTAGATATCCTTCTTATTCCATGTAAATTATGACTTTTACAAGAAGACTTTTTTTTTTTTTCTGTGGCATTTATTATGCAGGGATTCCAGACTGAAAGTTTCAATAATGACATCTTGCTCTGTTTACCTCACTGGAAAGAAATATAGTACTTAGATGACACAACTCCAAATATTTATATCATCCTGGGAAGCTATAGATAGTATTTTCCCGTTCCTGAGATAAGCTTTCAGTCAAAAAACACACCCTTTTATTCTCCTCAGATCAATGGGTCTGTATTTTCTGTTAGCCAATAAATCTTTTCCTCATTACCAAACAGAATTTACCCAGAAGTTCCTGATTTTCCTTCAGCAGATATGCTATAAACCTGTCCTAAAGGAAGGGCATGATAGCCACTGGCTGATGAACAGCAGGTTTCTCCAGGGGGTAATGCAGCATTTCCTCCAAATCCATGGGGATACAGCTGGTATCTCAGTGTAAGGAAGAAATACATAGACAAGATCTATAAGATCTTTAAGGTACATGAGATATATCTTGTGTACAAGGTGTTAAGCACTGGAACACATTGATTACCTTTGGTTATACTCTAGGGATAAAGAATAACCTAAACAACTTCTCCAATATCCTGATTCCTGTATCTTCTGCCATGGAATTCCAAGGTTATACCAAGCTCACATATTACACTCCACTCTGTGTTTGCTCTTGATCACTCCAAGCCAATACAGTCAGAATTTATTAATTTATTAATTGCTCCATTCTTGCCTTCCTTGCAGCAGCTTGTGTGTTATCAATGCTTATTAGTGTAGTCGATCTAGGTAATACTAATTTGGACTAATAAATTTCACTTCCCACCAAATCAGATGCATAAACAATTTTTTTGAGGAAATAAATACAAACAGAATCTATGATAAATTGCTCAGGATAGGTAAGAAGTGATTAAGCAGTGCATTATAACCAAGAAATGCAATGGATATCCAGTCACTCATAGGCTTTGAAAAAAGAGTGTCTATTTGAGAGATGGGCTTCAGTCTGTTTCATTCATCTATTGTTGTGATAAGTGTAGGAATTGCTGGAAGAAATCTTATAATCTATTTTTACAGGGAATCAGATTGGCTGGTTTAACACAATCCCTTCCAGCTGCTGAGCCCCTAAAAACTAGAATCATTTCCACATTCACTGACCATGAAAGGATAAAGAAAGGGGTTGTGTGCCAAACTAAAACTGAACTAAGTCCCCAGAAACCTGTCATTGCTTTTCTGTTGTCTGTGTTGCATGAGTAACAGGATGACTCAACAGAGGACCTTGAAAGAAGCAGATTTGCATTCAATTCATGCCATCAGGACATTCCCATTCCTAGCTCTACACCTTTGCTGTTAAATAAGGTTCACATTGCTTGAGTACATTGGTAGAGCACTGTGAGATTTTGGGGTGAAAAGAACCACCTAAAATCTGGGTATCAGCCAGACTGCTCTGGTCAAACATCCCAGGAGGGAACGTTCCCTGCTGCTTTGGTGAGGCCTTTCCCTTGCTGCACAAGACTGAACATGGCCAATACGATGCCTTGGAGTGGCTGCCTGACACAGAGGCTAGACAAGATTGAAAGAATAAAAGTGGGTATTTATTAAAGGCCTTCAATAGGTTCTCCTTGGGCAGTCAAAAGCCCCCAAGAAGGCCTACACCCAGGATGGACAATGGTCATGAGTTACAAGTTTGGTCCATTTACATACCAAAGGGTTAAACTGATGCCTTAAGCAGCTGGAACAGAGGCTGGACAGAGTTAAAGGGAATAAAGAGGATGTTTACTGAAGAGCCTTCAAAGGCCACACACTGGAAGTACCAGAGCCATAGTCCTGTCTCTGCCCGGGTGGCTCCAAGATGGAAGCAAAAGAGGGCTTGGTCATAAGATCTTACATTTTTATATATTCTGGTCCATTTGCATATTGGAGTTAATTGCCAGCTCCAGCCCATGAAGTCCTATCCTCCTTTTTTTTTCACTCTTCGGCCCACGTTGTTTTTGCTGTTGGGCCTGAGATTTGGATCATTTGTCCTTGGTCCCCAGCTAGAGAAGGAATTGTTTTGTCTCCCTACTCTGTGAAGAGAGCTCACCATCCCCTTATATGAAATCCAGATACACACACTAAAGTAGCACAGAATCTGAAAAGAAAAAAAAAAAAATCTAAAACCTGAGGCATCAAATCCTCCAATTACAGCTTCAGGTAATAAAGTCATACACCCCCAGTTTCCTCACTTTTGTTTATACTTTTCAGGGCCTGAGACAGTCAGGTGTCCTTGAGTTTCAGGCCCAGAGAGGAATTGTTTTGTCTGAATAAAGCAGGAGAACAGCAGCTGACAGGCTATGGAGTTTTAGAGCTATACCCTTAAGCAGTACAGGATCTGAAAAACATGAAAGCTAAATCCTACGGCATCAAATAGGATTTGATGCAGAGGCCAGCTGGAGTGGATCCTGCTTCGTGTTTTGGTTTGGTTTCCCTGGCTCACCACGCTCAGCAGCTGGTCCCATGTCACCGCCTCGCGAGCCGCCGGGCGCCGCGGCTCCTTCCCGCGCGCGCAGCAGGACGTCGTGCGGAGCTGTGCTCGATGGGCTTGACATCATCATACTTGGGATGTATGACACGAAGTCCCAAGCAGGCTGATGTCAGGCCCAAGATGCCATCCTGTGTCGGTTTCCCATGTGCTCCCTGCCCCCGAGCGGGGTTCTCTCTGCTCATGGCTTGTTAAACGGCAGCTCCTTCCATGGCAAAAACCATTCCAGTGAGAGGAATTCCCCTCTAGTGATGGGCTCTTTTCCCTGGAGAAAAATGCTGATTTTTTTTTACCCCTCTCTTTTCATCTCCACAGGTGAATTTCATCCTCTTCATCTGCATCATCCGTATCTTAGTCCAGAAGCTGCATTCCCCAGATGTTGGGCACAACGAAACCAGTCAATATTCGTAAGTCCCAGACTTTTCCAAGCCTATCCTGTGCTTTTTGGGAAACCTGCCTGGCTGCTTGATAGTTCTTTATTGTGTCTTGTTTCATGATTGTGTCTGTCTGCGCTGATCAAAATCAATTAATTTTAATTGCTTAAAGCAGATTAGAAATCAGGAAATGGAGCATTTGCTAAAAGAGCTGGGCAGGTTTTATGGCAGTTTGTGGCAGGTGAGAGGGATTTCTTCTGGGATTAATGATGAAGAAATGAGAGTAATAATAATGATCATGAAACCAAGTATAATTTTTCTTTGAATATTTAATATTTATTGGATTCTGATGGCAGAAGAACCCTGATGGAAAACAAAAAGTTGCTCTCCACAGTGTACAGGCTTTTTTTCCTGACCCTCAGTTTTAAAGGCGAGATCGAGAAAATTACCATTCAGTAGGATCTATGACAAATTTTCCTCATCCTAAAAGAGATCTCTAAACAAGATTGGATTAACTCGATCCATTTCTCTGCTCTGTTGAGAAGGATCACTGTCTTAGAAGTTTTACTTGACTTAATACTTTTATTCCAGGGATATGAGGTTGACCTTAATGGGGCTTTATACAATGAACAACATGCCAGAGAGATCAAGATCTCTCAGTGGCCAAGGCTGGTCTCAGCTGCAGTATTTTAAGAGTGAAAGAAATGTCTATCTGCATAGATTTATTCTGGCTTCAATGCAAATAAAATAAAAGTCCAGACCGGGTTATTTTTGACTCTTCCCACTGTTCTGGCTCCACTTTTCAGCTATCCTGGATATTTATTAACTGTTTTCTAGAAAATAATTAAATGAAAATAATTAATGTTTAATTAAATTAAATAATTAAATGAAAATAATTAAATTAAATAATTAAATGAAAAGTGTCTGCATGGTCACTGCTTATAAGTCATTGTCTTTGGAAAGAGGTGTGCTTTTGGGTACCCTGAAAAATCTCACTTTATCTTCCTGCAGGATGGAAAAAGGTAACAATATGTTCCTTAAATCCTGCCCAGCCATGGCACTGAGACTTTCTCTCTGGTGATGGTGAATTATTCATTTCATCTACCTCGAGAGATTCTCAGATTTATGAAAGGAAATGCCAGGTTTTGACCTTAATTTTCCTGGCAGCAGCCAAAGCCAATTACCTATTTTTCTGTCATCACAAGACACCTACATTACCAGACCCTTTGCTTTCTACCACCTGCCCTTCTGGATTTCCAACTGGGAATTTTATCTTTGCACACCAGCTTTGCAGCAGGTGCACAGATTAAATCAGCATATTTAAATACATTCTAGTACTGAGCAGCGTCCTGGCATTGCTGGCTCCTGTTCACCTCAGCAAAAGTGCTGCCAACGTGCACCTGATGAGTTAGGCCCAGATTATCTCAGAGGTCATGCTGGGCTTTGGGCTCAGGACACATTTTCCAGGGAGGTGGAGTAGTCAAGAAAGCTCTTTTTGTCTTGTAAACAAACGTAGGGCATGTTGGTAAAACACAGATTTCCCCTCACTGACCTGCTCAACAGGGAGTTCTGCTGAAGGACAACTGATCCTGACATCTACAGATCCTCACCTTCCTTTACCTCCTGGAAAGATGGCTCAGTTTCACCGGAGAATTAATCACTTCACAAAATCATAGAATCCTGCAACATTTTGGGTTGGGAAGGACCTTAAAGCTCATCCAGTTCCAACCCCTGTCATGGGCAGGGACACCTTCCACTATCCCAGGGTGCTCAGAGCTCCTTCCAACCTGGCCCTAAAATTTTAGGTTTCCAAGCCATGTGAGGTGCTTTAGGACACTTCCAATACTTGCACGGACCTGTCAGACAGGACATAGGACCTATGGGACACTTGTCCCCTTGCACAGTAGCACCTGGCCACCAGCCACATCTGGCTGGGACATCTGGAAAACTCTGTTGACTGAATTCACTGCAGTAGGTACAAGACATCACACTTTCCTATGGAAATGAATATAAATTGTCTGTAACTGAAGGCTGGACCCCACCAAGGCGAGTTCTCAGTGTGGTCCTAAGATTTTTACTTTTAGACAGTAATCTGTGGAGGCTTCTGGGGTTTGACTGCAGGACCCAACAGTTCTTAGCAGAAAACTGCTGCTGAAATGTTGAGGGAGATGGGGGTGTTTAGCCTGGTGAAGAGGAGGCTCAGGGTGACCCTATTGCTCTCCACAACTCCCTGAAAGGAGGCTGCAGCCAGATGGGGACTGGGCTCTTCTCCCAGGCAACAAGTGACAGGATGAGAGGAAATGCCTCAAGTTGTGCCTGGAGATGTTCAGGTTCGACATCAGGAGGAATTTCTTCACCAAAAGGGTTGTGAAACATTGGAAGGGGCTGCCCAGGGAGGTTTGTACTCTCCATCCCTGGAGGTGTCCAAGGAACACGTGGACATGGCACTCAGTGCTCTGGGCTGGGGACAAGGTGGGCATCAGGCACAGCTTGGACTCGATGGTCTGGGAGGTCTTTACCAGCCAAATACCTCTGTGGTTCTGTGTGCATTCCTCCTGCCAAATCTGATACAAATCTGTTTTAAACTAACAGCATCCTGGATATCTCATTTGCATTTCTCCCTCCTTCTCATGTGTATTTTATATTGTTTATTTTCTACACACACAGCCTGCTGACGTGCTGACAGCATTGTTCAATTCCAAAAGGTCTGAGCTTAGCTGCAGGCTGGAAGCTCAGGCGTGCTGCTGACTCCCTCATTAATGCTGCAGACAGGGAACTGGGCTTTCATGTACAGGAAGCTCTAAAAACAAGTCTCCCAAAACAGTTTTGTGGAAATGACAGGGACATGTGCAAGAATGGGACAGCAATATTTCAGGCAAATAGAATTTGTCTTCTGCAACAAAAAACTTAAGCAAAATTCATCTCTTCATTCTGTCCATGTCTGTGGATCAATATTGTCATTAAAATCCTCTCAGTAACTTTTCCATTATGATTTCAAGGAGGGTGACTGAAATGTTGGTTCACTCTTGCCCACTCCAAGGACAGGAGCAAGTTCCATGAAGGTTAATGGACACATGTTCTCCCAGAATTACCTGTCACCACATGTACCTGCCAGAGAGGGGAGGTCTGGGATGTGCTGGGAATCAGAGTAATGAGGATTTGAGAATCCGTGGTTTCCAGCAGATTTAACCAGCTTTAGACAATCCCCCAAGCAGTTCTGCCTCCTGCACAGCCAGGCTTGAGCTTCCTGGGAGAAATTACACTGGGTGTAGGTGAAGATTTTCCTGAGTGAAGTGTTTAGGTGGTGGAGTCTTTTAAAAATCTCAAAGCCCTTGCCTTGATGCCAAAATAAAATCTAAAACTCAGTATCTGGTGAAGCTCAGTGTTGGGAGCAAGAGACTGGTGTGAGGTGTGCAAATTGGAGGAGGGGGCTCAAGTTTTGTCATTAATGTCCTTTTCATCACCACAGTCCAGCCAGGAGGGAAAATATTGTAATTAAGGCCCCAGTGTTGTCTACAATGGTAAGATAAAATGTTCTAACCCACTGGAGGTTGCAAACAGCATCTCTGTCAATGCAGGACACAAAGGTAGCCCCACATCTCCTTCTCTAGGCTGATGTTCCTCAGAGATTGGGGAGAGAGGAGAGATCTCTGCAAAGCCATTGTTGATATTTGCTGAACTGGTTGGGAAATGAGTGACTTCCCACTTCCCACATAGCTGGGGGGATAAGGGCTTGGTAATGCCAGCATGGGTCCCACTGGACAGAGCTGCTCCTGGAGTGAGGAACAGGGAACACTGATGCTCACCAGAGACAGTGACAGTCCTGTGGCAGAGCGAGGCACCCAAGAGAACTCAGATTTTGGATCCCTGCTAGTGAGGGAGGTGGGAAAGGCAAATTCCTGTAAAGTTCCTCATCTTCCTGCAGGCTCTCATTTTGCCTGGGATGAGCCACAGCCTTCAATCACAGCCTTAATGTTGAGCTGTCTCTGGGCCAGGCCCGGGGAGAGCTACAGAGGAGCTCTGGGAGGCACAGGGATGAGCATCCTCTGCACAAAGCTGCCACATCAGCCTCCCAGTGGGCTCCTGCAGGTGGCAAATAAATGAAGATGGTCTGAGAGGTCTGAGCCTGAGGAGGCTTTGGAGGTTGCAGGTGGAAAAATGAGTATTTCCAACATCCCAGCCTTAGCTTTATTTCCTCCAGGAGCCTCTGAGAGAGGGAGAGATGTCAGAGGATACAAGTGACCAAGGGAGCCAAAACCTCCACAAGCATCCTTAGACCCTTGATTTAATTTTCTTTCTGCCAGCTACTTTTTAATAATGATTAGATCCAATACATTATCATCTCTTCTTAATTAGACCCCTGATTACCCAGCATGATGCCATTAAGCACTAATACTGTTCATCCCCCTCCTTTGGAGACATTCATTGTGCAGTAGCCTGTCATTATTCTGAGCTAAACATACCATTTCTCTCCCAGAAGCTGTAATTTTCAGAAATCCCAGGCAAACAAAGACATTGCTAGATGATGATTTAGTTTGTGGAGATGAAAAAAAGATCTCTGGTGGGAGGGGAAGAAGAGAGGAGGGAGAAAGAAATACCTCCAGTGGAGCTACTGGGAATAAAAATGTCACATTTTATGGTGCCACCAGGTCTGAAATCACCAGCCATCTGCAGTCTATGGGACAAGGAGCAATAATAAATTTTCAGGGTTTATTTCAGGGCTCAGCTGCAGGATTCCTCAGCCTCTCACCCTCTTCCCTCTCCCCTCGTGGCTCATGCTTGTCTTTCCAACAGGAGGCTGGCCAAGTCCACTCTGCTGCTGATCCCTCTCTTTGGCATTCACTACATCATGTTTGCTTTCTTCCCTGACAATTTCAAAGCAGAAGTGAAGCTGGTCTTTGAGCTCGTGGTTGGGTCATTCCAGGTAAGCCACCATTTGGGTCACCAGGTCTGTCACTAGGTCTGTCACCAGGGAGAAATGCAGTGAGCTGGACATGCCCCATACTGCTCTTGTACCTTTGTGGAAAATCTACTCACTCCAGCCTGGCCAGGATGAAAGATAAATGTATAAATAATAAAGTACTGGAATTGTCTTCCCAGGGAGGTGGTCCAGCCACCATCTCTGGATGTGTTCAGAAAAAGACTGGACATGGCACTTGGTGCTATAGTCGAGTTGAGGTGTTAGGGCATAGGTTGGACTTGATGATCTTAGAGGTCTCTTCCAACCTCATTATTCTGTGATTCTGTGATTCTGTGATATTTTGCCTTCCAGAAGGAGATTCTCTTCCCTCATTTTAGGAAATGAAAAGAAAATGTTCCTCTGTACATTGGTGTCTCTGTGTTTTTTCATACTTAAGGGAGAAAAAGAAGCACCCCAGTTTCAGTTTTTGTATTATTGACATGTCCAAGGCCAGGGTGGATGGGGCTTTGAGCAGCAAGTTTCATTCAGCAGTGAATGATTAACATCCCTGACTACATCACCATCACTGCACATCTGGAAGTGTTCAAAAATTGTGCAGATGTGGCACTTGGGGACATGGGCTAGTGGTGGACTTGGCTGTGCTGAGGGAATGGTTGGGCTTGGTAACCTTAGAGGTCTTTTCTAACCTGAACACTTCTGCGGTTGTGTGATCTCTCCTTTGGGAGCTGAATGGATCTACACTCTCTCCTTGTCTGTAGTGCTAAAATCCTGTTTTCTCCTTTCCCCAGGGATTTGTGGTGGCTGTTCTGTACTGCTTTCTCAATGGAGAGGTAAGACCAGACCATCAGGGTTTTTTGGTTAATGTTTGCAGCTAGGACAAAATGAATGCATGTGGAGAGTGGATTGAGTAGTGTCCCATTCCTGATGCTGGTGTTACAATACTGGGGGGAAGCATCCAAATCACCTCTCTCTCTCTCTCCAGGAAAACAATTCAACCATTTGCCTGACAGTTTTCAGCACAATTAATAAAAACAATCAGTAAACAAATCAGGACTTGTCCTTGCACTGTAGCGTTGCTGCTGAGCCCATCCTCTCCTCATGAGACAGCATCAGCAGAACTCCTGTGTGAACATGCACAATCCCTGATCCAAAGCACCACCTTCAGCAGGGCAGGATAAATCCCATCGAAGCCCTGTTCATGCTTAGTGCCTCCAGGAATCCTCCCCAGGATCACACCCACAGCCAAAACCAGCCCAGGCACTGGTGTGACTGCACAGAGCAGTGCAGGTGAACGTGTTTCTGCCTTGCAGGAATAATCTTGACTTTCCCACATTTTAGTCCTGACATTCTCATCCTGGCATTGTGCTGTTCCTGTGTTTGTTTATCCCAGAGCAATTCAGACACAGCTGTTTCATCTAATTCATGCTGTTACCTAAAAATTTTCATTGGAGGGCTGCAGAACGGGACAAGGACAGTGGCCAGGTTTGTCCAGGATTTGAATTGGGATGCTGTGAACCAGGTTATTTCTGCAAACACTCTGAGCAGCAGCAAGCAGCTTCTGTCAAAAAAAAAAAGCACAGCTGTATTGACAGCTTTACAAACAAGCTGTAGTCAAATCATTTCTATTTGGACCAAAAACAGGGCAGTGAAAAGGAAAGTGTCTTAATTATACTCACCAAGTGTTGTCATTGAAGTTAAATAGTCTGGCACCTTGACTATATCAATAAGAATTTCCTTTCTGATGAAGCTAAGGGATTTCTGCTCCAGTAATTTACTGACTGGAGTGTCCCTTTTATGTGGTTGAAAGTTCTGGCCAAGCCATGTTTAGTGGCCTTTATAAAGTAACTCTTGACCCCATGGTGGGTGGGTTACCCAAGGCTGCTCACATAGCCAGGTCAGAATAGGCTGGGGATGGCGTGGCTGGACAGTGCCCAGGCCCAAAGGGACCTGGGGGTACTGGTCAACAGTGACTGGACGTGAGCCAGCAGCATGCCCTGGTGGCCAAAAGGCCAATGGCTCCTGGCCTGGATCAGGAACGGTGTGGCCAGCAGGAGCAGGGAGGTCATTCTGCCCCTGTACTGGGCACAGGTGAGGGCACACCTCGAGTGCTGTGCCCAGCTCTGGCCCCTCAGTTTGGGAAGGACCTTGGGACACTCGGGCGCATCCAGAGGAGGCAACGAGGCTGGAGAGGGGCTGGGAACACAAACCCTGTGAGGAACGGCTGAGGGAGCTGGGGGTGCTCAGCCTGGAGAAAAGGAGGCTCAGGGGTGACCTCATCACTCTCCACAGCTCCTGAAAGGTGGCTGTGCTCAGGTAGGCTTGGGCTCCTTCTCCAGGCAGCACTGACAGAACCAGAGGACACAGTCTCAAGCTGCACCAAGGGAAGTTTAGGTTGGATATTAGGAAAAAGTATTTTACAGAAAGGGTGATAAAGTTCTGGAATGGCTGCCCGGGGAGGTGGTGGAGTCACCATCTCTGGATGTGTTTAACAAAACCTGGATGTGGCACTGGGTGCCAGGGTTGAGTTGAGGCGTTGGGGCTGGGTTGGACTGGATGATCTTGAAGGTCTCTTCCAAGCTGGTCGTTCTGGGAATTCTGTGAACAACATCTAGTGATGCCCTGTGCTGCCTTTTCTGTCTTTCCCATGCCCAGGTGCAAGCTGAGCTCAAGAGGAAGTGGCGGAGGTGGCACCTGGAGCGGTTCCTGGGCTCGGACATGAAGTACCACCACCCTTCCCTGGGCAGCAACGGCACCAACTTCAGCACCCAGATCTCTATGCTGACCAAGTGCTCGCCAAAGACACGCCGCTGCTCCAGCTTCCAGGCTGAGTTCTCCCTGGTGTGAGAGGCTCCCCAGGCACTGAGCATCCAAAACTGAGGCACGAGGACCCCCGGGAATCAGTGATCCCATGACAAATCCCTGTGAAATTACCTGCTCCACATGAGCCAACAGAGGACACACAACTGGAAAAGACGCTGGCATCCAGGATGAGATAGGACAAACCAAGAGGCAGAGAAACCCTTTTGCTCTCCCTCTTTTCAGGCCTTTCACTCTTGAGTTTCAAGCCCTCAGGTGTTGATAACTCTGAGGAATTGTTCAAGTTGCTTGAGGACAGCCTGGGAGATGCTGGTGTGTCATAAATAATGAAGTACTGGGGATAAGGGAGGGAGAACCTCAGTCCTCAGTGGCTTTACCAGAACTTGCATCTCTGAAACAGATAAATTGCACTTTAAAAAAAAAAAAACAAACAAATGAGCCTGTAAAGGAGAAACAGAGGCAGGAAGCAGGAAAAAAAATGCCAAACATATGAATGTGCCAAAATTCCTGTGGATAAGAGGTGATGATACAGCACCAAAGATGGTGCTGGGGACACAGGGAGAAGGGACAGGAGGAACATGAGCAGGAAGGGAGAGGCCAGCACATGGCCCCCACATTTTCACAGGTGGAGATGAAGCTGCAGCACCAGGAGAACCCCTCGGAGGATGCCCCAGTGTGTTCTGCTATTTCCCCACCATCCCTGGGAGCAGAAGCTTTCCAGACACCCTTGGGTGCCCTGTGGAAGAGCAGATCACTGAGGAGGACCAGCCCTTCTCTGCACTGTGTTGGTGACATGGTGTTTTGCTTGGTGGTGTTCCACGAACAGGAAACTCGATTTACATGTATAAAAACCAGGGCCAGATGCCAAAAGCAGAGCACGGCTGTGGTTTTTTCATTCTCTTTAAGTTCTCCCGTAGATCTTGGTGCATGGATGCACCCAGGATCATTAGGGATCAGGAGAAAATAATTGGGCTGTAATTCATTTGCACTTGCTTAGCACACACTGTCAGGAAAGGGAAATACAGGGCCCTGTAATCCTTAATTGAATCAGAGCTGCCATAAGGAGCCACTCTCCAGATGAAAAAAATTAGCATCACAGCAGCAGATAAAATTGCTTTCATCAGAACAAGGTTGTCTCGGCACAAAACTGGCACTCCAGGAAGGAGGAAGGAGTGAAGGAGATATTAAATGGATTTCTTCTTCAGCTTTTCTGGGGAGCTTTCATCCTATATGAAGGCATTGTTAGATATTTAAGATGTGTGTGTGCATTTTACCTCTTTTCTGAAGGCCTGTTAGTTTCCATACAGGGGCAATTCCTACTTGAAGAATGCACGTGGATCCCATTAAAACCAAGGGAGTAGGGTTTTTTTTAATTCTTGTTTTCGTGGTGGAGAGGCAAAGGAAAAATGTTAAAGCCCAGTCCTGCTCATTTGAGGCAACCCCACAATCCCAAACTCAGTCAGAAGACAGAAAATACAGGGATACAGATGCTCATGTTTGTGTCCCACTCAACTGCATCAAGTGGGGTTGAAACGGTTTTATGCTCAGTAACTGGGCTGCTGCCATCCTACTAAAACATGTCCTCATGAAAGAGTGTCTGGGTCACCAACACAGGCACCTGGGGAGGGAGATGGGCTCCTCTTTTAGAGCTCAGAGATCTCAACTCACCAGTTCTATTTCTCCACAATGAAATGCAGTTCATTGGAGGGAAGCACCTGCAGCCTGGTGGGGTTGGGGGATTGTTGGCCTTAAGCAAAGGATGACAACAAACCACACTGAGCCCAGGAGGAGACTTGCAGATCCTTTCTGAGTCCTGACAGGGCAGTGTTCCATGCCATAACCACTCCCAGAGCATGTTATCAGCTGGGCTGGATGCTCCCAAAGCATTTCTACAGCTCTGGGACTGAGAACAGTGTGGGGGCCTGGAGTCAGTAAAGGGCCATGAAGAACTGTGATCCACCAAAGGCAAACTTGGAGTCCTGAGTTTGCAGGGAGCCAGCTCAGGTCCTGTCACAGTGTAGCCATGGCTACCCAGCCTGTAGGTCCTTAAAGGATAGGAAGATGTGAAAATTCCTGGAATTACAGTGCTGGTAATCCCAGGCTGGCCAGGTGTAAGCCAGCTTTGTTATGGCTATTTTACACTGAGCCCACATCAACAGTGAGGATCCAGCTCTGATGTGCCACAAGATTATCAAAACGCAGCTCCTTGATTCCCAAAATGCAGAGAAAACAAGATGATGCTCAAAATGTCCCCACTTCTCTTGCAGTGAAGCCCTTATGCCTTGACACCCCTCAAAAATATCCCACTGAAATCCACAAGGTTCTCAGAGGCAAGAACATTTGAAGTGGTCCTGGTCAGAGCTCTAGAAGAGTTTGGATGATGCACTCAGGCATTTGGTGTGATTTTTGGGGTTGTCCTGTGCAGGACCAGGAGTTGGACTCGATGATCCTTGTGGGTCCCGTCTAACTCAGGATATTCTGCGATTCTTTTTGCGTTTGGTGCTTGTGTTGCTCTGCTGAGCATTTTCAGACCTGGATTAGGACTCAGCCAGGAAATACTGGAGAAATCCCACCATTACCACCAGTTCTTCTGCTGTACCTGGTTCAAAGCAAGGATTTGACCTGCATTTTTCCAGGTGAATGACTAATTTCAAGGAAGCCCAGAAGAAGCAAGGGCAAAATCTGTCTCAGCTTCCAAGTTGTTCCACTTGGTGTAAAATGCTTTGTCTCACTGGTTCAGAGTTTTGAAGCAATGTCAGTCTGGGAAAGATTGGATTCATCATGTTGCAAACCCATTCCCTCTGTTCATCTGTCATGGTAACTATTTATACCCAACAAAACTGATGGGCTGCAGAGGAGCACTGCCCAGTCTTGGGAATGCATCCACTGAGGTGTGAACTGGAATTTCAGGTCCCAGCCAAGCAGCAGAGGAACTGGAGCACAGAGCTGTAGAGCAGAAGTGCAGCACCACTGCCAGCAGCCTCCTTTGTGGGATGTGAGGGAATCTCTTCCCATCTGTTCCAGGCAGCCTTGCTGGGGGAAAGCCTGTGAGCCACCACCTCTGAGACACGCTGAGCATTTTCCCTCTGCTCTTCACCTTCCCTTTCTTCTCCCTGTGCTCCCTTTTCCTCTCCATTTGCAGGAGGAAATTTGTGTGTTTGCAGCTTTTCCTGTGTTCCAGCCCTGTGCTAACCCATGCCAGCACCAGCCATATGCCAAAGACAGCCAGGAAAGGTTTGCCTTTTGGAGATGTGACAGGGAAAAACCCCAGCTGGTTATTCACCCTCACCACAGGCTCCTCTGCAGCCTGTCACAATCCCCACCAGGCTGTTCTGCACAGGAACCTGAAGATGGGATGTTTCCTGAGCTGAGGAGCTCCTTCAAAAAGTGTGGAGTGCATCAGCATGCCAGAACTGTGCCCCCAGGCACCCTACTGACAATTATTTCATTATGGAACATCCAGCCACGCCGCCTTTCTGCTGTCAGGGGTGTTTGAGGGATTAAATGAACGTGCTGAATGGACCTGCTGTGACAGGCACGGCAATGTCAGCGATGCAGAGCTGCCAGCACAGCTGCCTTGGCCCCGTGTTCCAGGAAAAGAGAGGAGCTGGGGGTGAAATCAGAGCTTCTCACTCTGGGGACGTGAGCAATCAAGCGAATGATGACATTGGGATCGGGCCCTGTTTGACTGGCTTAGTGCAGGAATTTGGCTCCATAACTTGGCCTGGTCTCCTCTGTTTTTCATCCAACTCATCAATAAAATGGAATTCAAGGACTTCACTGCAGATGACAATGTGGAGTGACCTGTCCTGGCCCCATGACCTGGCCCCACACAGAACACAGAACAGAGCTCAGCACTTTTGCTGCTCCCCCAGCTCCAGCCTGACCCCCTGACCCCAGAGCAGACCCCAGCAGGGCAACTGCATCCATTTGCTGCACAATAAGATCTGAGGCGTGCCTCTTAAAAGGGATTAAAGCTTCTTCTGCCTCTGTAAAAAGGCACAGATATGTTTGAGGGTCATGAATTTGGGCTCCAAAACTCTTTATAGAAATAAAGCCAAATTCTGATCCTGCTTGCACCAATCAGCTCACTGCAGTGACTCCTGAACTACACCAGCATTAAACTGGGATTTGCCTTCAAAAATAATCCCTTTTTCTTCATTCTGGAGCTGCTTACTCCCTTTTTACATCAGGGATAGAGTGACCCCCTCCTGTTCTATACTTCAGTGATTGAATTATTAAATTTATTCATAAATATAGAACGTTTAAAATATAAACAATAAATTATTGTCAAGGTCTAGAGGTAGCAGGTTCAATGCTAACATTGGACTGTAGGTATTTCTGTTCAGCTGGGACCTGTGTTGCTTTGTGACCCTCTCACAAATAGAAAGAAATGAGAATATGACCATGTTTAGGGTTTAGAAAAGAAAATATGTTGCAGAATTTTAGGGGCATTAAAATCAAACAAGTTTTTAAAATCAGAGTTATGTATGCAGGAGCAGCAGCATTACTGCAGTTGTGGAATTAAAAGGGGGAAGGGCCAGAAGATGAAAGACCTGAGCATTTTGCTTTATTTTTTGTTTGTTTGGAACTTGTTAGGAAACAAGTTAGGTTTTTCTCCAGGAAGGTGTTGCTGCAGAAAAGATATTTTATACATGAAATAATCATCAGATTTCCTTCTTTCTCTATATCCCACTGGGTTCTCATTCATCTCAAAAGCAATGAGGGTCATGTGTGTGCCACAGGGCAGAGGGATTAAACCCATATCTCTGCTCCAATCTGATGGAAATGCTTTCAGAGAGAAATGCACCTGCTGATTAATGAAAGATTGATGGTAGTTTTTCAAAAGCAAAATGAAGTTCCAAAGAAAGCTCAGGAGAGAATGAACACCACTTGGCTCCATGGCAGGGATTAAAAGGGTTTGGTGGGATTTTTTTGTCTCCATTCCTTCCAGCTTCACCCCAGGGGTGAAGGGTTTAAACAAGAGGAAGGGAAATACAACACAACTTCAGACTAAAAGGGAATCTCTCAAACTGGGAAGTGCCAATGTGTGTCTCCATGAAGCTTATTTTATTCTGACCACAGAGGTACATCTTGGTTTGATAAATGGCCTGTGCAAACAGGCCAGAAGCAATGTCCCTTCTCTGGCAGGTGAATGCAGCTGTAACAGGAAAGCCCACAGTAAAACATTCCTCCTGCTGTGTCCCAGCTCCTGCTTTCAGGCTGGGTGTTTGGCACAGCCCATGTTCCCTCCCAGCCTCGCTCTTCCCCCCATGGCATCTCTGCAGCCATGAATGTGCCAAACTCCTGGGGACAGGGATTGCAATCCTGAATTCCCTGGCTCACAATGCAAATTTGCACTTTTCCCACCCCGGTGCTGATGGGGCCAGCACCAAAAAGCTGCTTCACTGGAGATGAGCCTCGAAGAGCAGGGGATCACACACACCCACATCCATCCAGAAAGACACTGCTGGCATCATTCAGGCACTAAACTGCTGTAAAAAGGAAAATATTCAAGTCCCAGTCTAGCAGGAGGAGATGTCCCAAAATGTGGATTTCAATCAATTTCCTTCCAGTCAGTCAGCTTTTCGTCTCCTCCCTAAACCCAATATTTGCATTTCAGCCTGATCAGGTAAAATTACAGTGACTGACCTTGTTGTTTTCCCTGGAGACCTGTGCAGATGTAAACTAAGGATTTTAATCAGAAGTTTCTTTGGAGCACAGATCATCTTTTCCACCTCTTCCTGAACGTCCTAACTTGCATAATGCTGTACTGAAGAGCCCTGGGTTTGAAATTCTGGTTATTTCTAGAATACTGTGAAATCACAGGGGAGAAAGCAAACCTTTGGGACTGGAGGCTACAGGTCTGTAAGGAAAATAATGCCCACTTGTGTTCTGAGGGCCAGAACCTGAGGACACACACATTGGCAGCATCAGAGCACCAGTGTTTTATACCCAAGTTTTGTGGATATTGTACATTTGTACATAGAGGAAATCTGAAGAGCACATTTAAAAAAAGAAAAAAAAAAAAGAAACACCGCATTTTTGATACTCAGATGATGATGATAAATCGAGTTCAAAAAGGCAGTTTGAACTCAAAAGTGCATTTTTCAGAGCCTGTTTCAAACACCTCAATCTGTGGGTCAGCAGCTGGTGCCATCTGACCCTTCTCACTCAAGCTGTAAACACCTGTGCTCTGCCCTCCTGTAAATAGGCTTTGGCAGCAGAGGGTGATGGGCACTGGCTGTGAGCAGAGGATCTCTGTCTCTGTGGGCTTCTCTGTACCAGGTGCTTGTGATGTATCCTCCATGCCAGCAAGAACAGGCCTGCTTGCTCAGCACAGGTGAAATCTCTGCCTTGTTCCATGGCCTTTTGCCTGATGTTATTTATTTTTGGTCTGACTCTGTACATATGCAATGAAATGGCTATTTTTTTTTCCTTTGTATTTGGTTCACCTCCTTGCTTCAGAGGGGGTTCTTCTCTGTGGTTAACACTGCTGAAAACAAGCAATAAAACCATCGTGAAGACATTGTGTCTGAGGTGCTCCACCTGGTATTTTAATTTATTCCTCACAGTCCTGGAGAAAACACAGAGAAGGAAAACTAAGAAGGAAGTGGTGAGCTGGGGAGGTTTCTGCTTAGAGTTAAGCGTAATGACCTCATACTTTGAAAGGTTAACCAGATAGACCAAATCACTCTTAAAATCAGAGAATCATAGAAATACTAACGTTGGAAGGGACCTTTAAAGGCCATCTTCAAGTAGATGGGAGTTCTGTGTAGACCTTCTTTGGGAACATCTGTGCCAGCAGAAGAACCAGTACCAAATCCAACATAACTGACCCCAAAACCTCCACCACTGCACGAGCGGGGTGCATGGACGGTCCTTTGGAGGCAGGACTGATGCGTGGAGGTGACAACCATGAAATCACGAACACGCTGCAGTCATTTTGTCACAATCCACAGGTGTGAGATGATTCCTGCATTCACAGGAACTTACAACCACACACACAAATACAGATGTGTTGATTGTTGCTGGAATATCCTCCAGCAGACATCTTCATTGCTCAGAACAAAGCACAAGCCTTCCTCTGTGCTGGAGAAAAGCCCGGCAGGCAACCACAAGTGAACCATAATTGTTCATATCCAAGACACATTATTTGATGCACATGGATATCAGGCAGTAAAAATAGACGTCAACAAGAGGTCAGCGAGCTTCTCCATGTCCATAGGGCCAGTTTGGCCACTCACCCCCTTCTTAAACTGACTTACACCCAGTGCTGACACTGTTGATAAAGGCCAAACCTACAACTTGAAATGACAAGTCTTGGCTGTATTTGTTCCTCTTTCTGCATGGATTAACCATTTTCATTTAAAATCAAGGGGTCTGATGCTTTGGGTGTACTGATAAATGAAGGTGTTTGTACTGACTTCCACTGGATTTCCCTGTGGGTTAAGCCAGAAATCAGGAAAACAGCTTGTGAGGGCTGGGGAAAAGGAAAACCAGCCAGTTACATTTATTCTGTGTCTGTAGAGGTGAGGATAATCTCATTCTGCCAAAAAACAGCTTCCACATGAGAAACTCCAATCACTGCTCAGAAGTTAATGTAAGTGGGTTTGATGGAGGTCACCTGAGAAGTCTGGGGAAAAAAAATCAGCCCAGCCCTCTTTGGTCCCTTCTTGGCTGGCAAAGAGCAAAGCATGGCTTTTCTTAGGCACACAACATTATTCTGAAATTGATGGAACATGCAACCACAACCTCTGGAAGGCTTTGAGCTTGGCTTTTAGGGCTTCTCTGTAAGTTCAGTTTTCATGACTGCAATAGCATCTTTCTCTATTAGAAAGAATCATGCTTAAAGATGGCAAATGACATCCTCTTCCTTTGATGCCCCATGGTTTCCATGGCAAAATACCAGGATGAGGAATTCTGTGATCTCCATGACATTAAAGCAATTTCCCATGTAGTGGATTAATCCTAGTGGCTAAATCATCTTCATACCACATGCAGGTTGTACCTACACCCTCACACTGGAGATATAAACTGAACTGTGACTCAGTACAATCCACAGAGGGGATTTTGCTGTCCCCAGCTCAGAGGGATGCTGGGTTGTCCGAGGATCCCGAGGACACGTGGCGCAAAGAGCCTAGGCATGGTGAAACAGCTGTAACGCTGCACTTTCAGAAAGCCTAAAAACCTCTTCTGGCACTGACAGGGTTCACAGGGAAATCATTCCTACTACAGAACCCTACAGAAGCAGTGTGACCCCCCTCCCCTGCGGGGGGAATAACGTGCTCTGACTCCATGTTACAGAAGGCTGAATTAATTGCTTTTATTAATCTAAATTATATTACATTAATACTGTACTATACTAGAACTCTATCATACTAAAAATATACTCAAGGAAAACCCGTGACTGTCTCCAGACAGTCACGACACAGCTTTGACCCAACTGGCCAATCAATCCAAACAACCATCACCAATGTCCAATTAACAAATCACTCTTGGGTAGACAATCTCCATATCACATCCCACGTGTGCCAAACAACAGGAGCAGCCAGTAGAGGTAAGAATTGTTTTCTTCTTTCTCTGAGCTTTCTCACTGCGTCTCACAACTTCCCAGGAAAAATCCTGGAAGAGAGAATTGTGTCTCCCTCTGTTCAGAGAATGTGAATACCACAGAACTCTTTATGCATTTCCTCCTTTGTTGGATCATAAGAACAAAGGCAGGTGAGTGGCAATGTCATCTTAAAATAGCCATTTCCCAGGTCACAGAATCACAGGATTACTGAGGTTGGGAAAGCCCTCCAAGACCACTGAGTCCAGCCTGTGATTGATCCCCACTTTGCCACCAGCCCAGAGCATTGAGTGCCACCTCCAGCCCTTCCTTGGACACCTCCAGGGGTGGGGACTCCACCAACTCCTGTCAGGCACTGGTGTGGAAAGCTCAGAATTAAACTGGCCTTGCATCCAAAGACCAGAGAGGCAAAAGTTTCCTGTCCATGGCAACAAATCCCTTTTTATTGATCTAAACCTCTCCTAGAGTCCATCCCCCCCCATCAATACTGATTAAACCTCTCCCCTTGGAAACATCTCCACTACTCCCAGTCTAAATCAACACCTTGAATCCTTCCCACACACAGCCTAAGGGTACAGGAAGTAACTTGGAATGCTGAAACCAGCCAATATCAATCACTCCTGCCCTTGGTTTGAAGAGCAAATCTACATGATTATTGTACAATGACTGAGACAGAGGGAGGAAAAAGAAAGGAAAACATTTGGCTTGTAAGCCTGTGATTTGATGTTGGGGAAGACAGGACACTCTAAAGCACATTTCGTTGTCCAAACATTAAGAGGAATCATAAGTTCACAGAATGGTTTGGGATGGAAGAGACCCCAAAGCTCATTTTGTTCCACCCCTTGCAATGGGCAGGGCACCTTCCACACACCAAGTTGCTCCAAGCCCCATCCAGCCTGGCCATGAACATTTCCAGGGGTGGGACAATTAATTCAACTCAGAACTTCAATACATTGATAATATAGGTGTCGTGGGTGACAAACAGAAGTTCTGTCACTTAATATCAGCTCCAAATCAAGGAAGTGGCTTTTAAAGCACAGGGATGCCAATACTCAATGTGAAATAAACTAGGGTTGAACCAACACCCACAGATTTGTCTTTCTCTCCTGAAAAGTGCCTGCACCTAATAGTCATTTTTTTTACCTGAATCCACTTGTGAAACTTATTTTGCAAATGAAGTAAAATACCAGCCACAGGACCCAACACTGAGGTGGGCACTGCTGCCAAAAATCTGCCTCCCACAGTTCTTACAGATTTATTGCTCTGGGATACCTAATTCAATGGCTGTTCCTTATCAGCCACTTAATCCTGAGCTCTTTGGCATAAAGCCATTTAAATCCATAATATTTCATTATGTCCTATCTGCTTCCAGCTAAAAAAATATGGGGATCTGGGAGAAATATGACCTGAGTTGGCAGTGAGAAAGGAATTTATTATGTTTAAGAGATTTATGTGTGTAATATGATTTTTGGGTTGGAATGCATGCAGGTTCTCATTCCATCCCATTGTTTCCCATCAAGTGTGATCTAGTTGACCACTAAATTCCAGCTCTCCTCGTGCCCTCTTTAGTTCACAGGTAAGAGTCTAAACAGGGGGCTCCAGGAATTCTCAGGATTTTGAGATAATTCCAAACATGATGGTCCATGGTGGGAGAAGATCCTTCTTGGCTGGGTAGGAGCTCAACCCTTTCCCAGTTCGTGATGGTCACATTTCCAAGGATCTCTTTGCAAACTACCTGACCTGGAGAAGACTGGATGGTTTTATCCTCCCCTGCTTCCATTACTGGCCAGGAACCCTCAGTTTCTGAGACAATTACTGTAATTTTGGCCAGAACTGGGCAAGGATAAAGCTTGGAATCAAAATTATAGAGTACAACTCAGTTCTGGGCTCTCAACAGCTCCCCCATCTCCAAGGAAAGATTTGAAATTCATCAGCTGGATCAGTGATTAGGGCTTGTGTGAGCAGCTGATTGCATTTGTTAGAGGAGAGGAGAGGAGAAAGGGGAGGAAAGGAAAGGAGAAAGGGGAGGTGAGGAGAGGAAAGGAAAGGGAAAAGGTTTTTAAGGCCCCTTCCAACACAAACCATTCTGGCATTTAATATCCAACTGCATCCGTTCATTTTTTCTATGCACATGATGATTTATTTGTCTGTACTTAAAATATACAGCATTCTCATGGCAGGTTAGAAACACAAGGTTGTTCTGTGGGGCTCAGGAGCAGCAAGAGTCAATGAGCACCTTTTCTAACATAAAAAAACGATGTATAGAATTCAGCAACTCTCATCATTCAAATCCAATCTAATTACAGTGCAAAATGTAAATTAATGCAATGTTCTTTGGAGAGCTGCTCACATCCATAGTAATATGCCAGCTCTGGAAGCTGCCCAAGCATTGAACAAGAGTGAAATTCTTCAGATTCAACATCAAGTGCTATGGTCTGTTCACAAGGAAAAAGCATTTTAGGTGTCATTAAGGCAAAGTTCAAAGCAGAAATTGTTCCAGCAAGAGAGAAATTTCCAGGGAGCTTTTGAGATGGGGTCCCACACACACAGCTGGACACATCTCTTGTCAGGAGGTGAACAAGTCCTTGAGGAGCCAAGGGCTGGCAAGGTGCTGGAGAAGTGCAGGCTGACACACAGGTTTGAAGCACTTAAGCAATGAAGACAAATGAGAGTCCTCACTGTTGTCATCTGGCTGCAGAAGCTCACTACCAAAATTTTATATTTTAGGAATCAATAAATGACCAAATTAAAACTAACACAGCCCAGCTAGATGAGGTGGACAATGAAAATTTCCTTTATTCTGAATTCCATTTAATTCTGAACCCTGATTTAAAGCTGTTCTGACCTTCTCCAGGTGTGAGCACTTCTGTTGGATAGATTTGCTTTCCTCACCCAATCCTAGCAGGGTGAGCACAAATTCCTCACATCAGGAATAGATCCCACAGGTGGAATTCAGCCCTAGAATGTGGACAAACCTTCCACTCAGTTTCTCTCCAGAAAAACAATGTGTCTCTATAGAGAGAAGCTGAAAAACATTTCAATGCACAAAAAGCAACGGTTTGGTTTCCTTCTGCTGGGTGGGACAGGGCGTGAAAAACTACTGTCAGCTTTGTAAACACAAAGAGAATTGT
This sequence comes from Anomalospiza imberbis, assembly GCF_031753505.1. NCBI lineage: Eukaryota > Metazoa > Chordata > Aves > Passeriformes > Viduidae > Anomalospiza > Anomalospiza imberbis. The sequence continues at coordinate 149,453,817 of NC_089681.1, forward strand.
TATTTTATTTTTACATATTTGTTATTTTAGTATTGACTTCCTGGGAGAAAATCCTCTCACCCGGTTTTAGGTGTCTATTAAGCAGCTATTAATGCCAGAGCCACGCATTGGAACTCATTTCTAGGGAGTTCTTGTCAATGCAGTTAATTCAGTTTAGGAGAAAATTCATCTCTGCAGGTGCAGCAGATAAATTTATACTCAATTTAAATATATTTAAATAAACCCAGGTTGTCTGATTTAGGACCTTGGAAACTAAAAGACAGAGAAGACACTGAAATTCCCAATTTTTCTCTTTGAAAAGGGCAAAATGTGCACCACACAAAGTCCTCCTCTTGCTGACTGCATTGCATGAAAACCATAAAGAAGGGATTTAGGGACTCCTGATGGATGTGAACTCCTCTGCAAAGGTCTAAGGTGATGATTACGGACGTGCTGCCAAGGAGAACCTGGATTATCAGTTCTTTATCTTCTTTTCTGCCTCTGTCAGAGTCAAGATGAAAAGTGCTGAAGGTGGTATTTTGTGTTCAGACTCAGGTGTTCATTATTTCCTATCTACATCACAGTCCTACCAGCCATGAGTTCTACAGCATTTCACTAACGAGCTACAAAATGGCCCCGTATCTATCCCTAAAAGGCCTTTTAAGGATAAGCTGTCCAATTAATAATGACACCAGAATTATTTTTACTTCTAACACAATAACCAATGACCTGTGGCCCACAATGGGGACTTTTTTATCCAATTACACAAAACCACCCAAACCCAAGGAGAAGAAGGTGAAGAAGAAGGCCCAGCCTCCATCCCAAAACCTCCGTCTTGCTTTATATATATTACTGTATTCTAAAACTTTAAATTCTAAGTTTTCCACCCTGTGATATCACACACTTCTATTCAAACTCCACCCCCACAATCCCAGTTCTGTCATTCCATTTTGGAAGCTTCTCCACAGCCTCAGGTCAATGCAGTGTTCTTCTTGGGGGTCAGTGGCTGTCAGCACAGAAAGTCCGAAATTCTCAGCAGCCAGAACTCCAACACTGGACAGCCAAGGAATGGATGGATCACCAGCATCCACTGCTGTCCTTGGCCTTCTGAGACACAGCTGCTCTGGCTCCCGTCAGATTAGTGAATACAGAAATTGCCAACAAGTTCTTGTGAAGAAAGATGTGTATCATGGGAAACAACACCAGTAAAAAAGGTGTGATGAAGAAGATGTTACACAAACCCATTTCCCTTCAAAGCTGGGAGAGGAAAGTGACAACAATTATAGTTTTATTTGAAATACACACCTGCACACCCCACAGGATATCCAGTACTCCCTCCTCATAGAAATATTTAGGCTTTGCTTCTGCTCTATGTTAATATTGAAATCAAATTCTTATAATAAGAACTTTTTGGTGATCAATGCATATGGAAACCTTGAATACTACAGTATTAAAAAATACTTGTCGCCAAAAGGACACTGCAGTTGTTAAGAACATAATTATCTTTACTATTAGCACTTAGTGAATGTTCCCATTTGCAAGGAAAACTTAAATTCAGAGCTTTAAAAAAAAAGTAGAGAAAACATTTTCTACCTCCAATAATACACCTAAAATTCATGACCTTGGCTCAGTGACAGGAATAATTTTTTGGGGCACTGTGGGTTCAACAGAGAGAATTTGACTGTGGCTCCAGCAAAAAGAGATTAACTGGGAGGGAGTAACCCTCGGATGATCATTAATACAGTTACTTTCCTTGTGGGTTGTAAAAAGTTCTTCCTTCCCCAAAGACAAAATGAGAACAAACCCAAACTTCAATTTATTCCGTTTTTTTACTAATGGAATATTAATTTTTGTTTTTCACAGGGCTGTTTGAGAGGTTTGGGTTTAATATATTGAAATTGCAGCTGTATGTATTTGAATTATTTATGCAGCCAGACATGTAGGCTGTGATTAAGCTTCTTATTTGGTTGTAACACAAGGTTCATTTCTTCTGCTCATTGATTTAGCGTGAGGAAAATTTCCCCACAGCTCTGCTTCACAATAAATTGCTATTGGCAGATAGAAATGTCAGGTTTACCCTCCAGATGGGAGCAGTAACAGATTAGACCTTTGCTTGTTCCATTTATCCTGCTGCACGTGTGACAAGAGATGTGTGTTGCTCTCTCCTGACTCTGTCTCTTCTCCAATGCACGACCACATCGAGGCATTTTTCCACAGGTTCAATTTGTGGCTACAAAAAACACAGTTCAGAGTCCATGAAACCAGCTCAGACAAACTTCTCAGGCCCAATTTTCAACTCTGCCATGAATCTGTTTAAGTTGAAATCATGTTTTTATTTCCTGGGTTGCATTTTTACAGCAAATCTCTTTATAATCATGGGAGACTTGGTCAGTACCATGGAATCATGGAATGGTTTGGGTTGGAAGGGACCTCAAAGTTCATCTCATCCCACCTCCTGCCATGGGCAGGGACACCTTCCACTATCCCAAGCTGCTCCAAGCCCCATCCAACTTGGCTTTGGACACTTCCAAAGATCCAGGGGCAGCCACAGCTTCTCTGGGCACCCTGTGCCAGGGCCTCAGCATCTTCACAGGGCAGAATTTCTTCATGATGTCCAATCTAAACCTACTCTCTTTTCAAGCCCCACAGCATCTGCTACACCTCTCCAAGCCTAGTTTTGGCTAGTTGAAAACCTCACGCAAAGTGCCCATTTTTTTCCTTGAATAAAGGATTCCTTGGGACAGTCTCAGCTGGAGCTATCAGCAGTGGCAATGTCTGATGCCTGGCCAGGACAATTCACTCACTGTTGCACATCGTGATTTTTTTTTGACTGTAAGTGCTACAAAACAAGGAGCCTTTTTTTCCTTTGGGTGCAATATCTATCAATCTGAATTTTGATTTATTGTTTCAAACAATTTTGGGCAAGCTAGTACAGTCCAAGGGCAACACTGTGGCTTTCAAGATCCCAAACAGAAAAAACCATTCTGGATAAAGCTGCCACTTTACACAAGCAAAGATATCAGATAAATACATTCCTAAGTTACCAGGGAGGGATGAAGCGCTCTGAAAACCACATTGAAAATGCAAGTGGTAGTGGAATGATAATAATAATTCCCTATGATATCCAGTGGTTGTCCATTCTACTGCTGCCAGTTGCCTTTTCCAGACATTTAGAAAGTGTAGGGAAACAGTTTTGGACCTTCCTGAAGGAGCTGAAAGCAGGCTCTTCGTGTGCAGGAAGCGGGAGGCAGTGGAGAAGGTGGAAGAAAGCAGGAGCTGTGTGAACATCCTGAAAACCACAGATCTTGGCTCCGTCTTCAGCTACAGGCCCGTTTCTCCCACTGTGGTTTTTCATAGAGTCACAGAATGGTTTGGGTTGGAAAAGACCTTAAAGACCACCTAATTCCAACCCCCTCCATGGGCAGGGGGCTGGAACTGAGTGACCCTTAAGGTCCTTTCCAACCCAAACCATTCCAGTAATCCACGTCTAGGATGGTCAGATGGGATTTTGGGATGCTGGAGTCACTGCACACAATCCTTCTGTGGGTGTGCCTTGGGACAGAATAATTCTGTTCTACCCTAAAATGAAATTCTCTGGTATAGAAGAGGATTTGCTTACTGGTTGAACTCAGCTTAATCCAGTTTAGCACAAGGAGAGACTGCACAGTAAAACTGCCCACAGCTTTTCCAGAGTGAATTCCTCAGCTGGAATCAGAGAAGGAGCTAAAGCCCAAGTGGTGGGAACAAGCACGGGGTCCCTAGAGCTCCCTCTGATTTAGAACATAGAAATTAGAATTCCTAAATTTAGAAAACCTCGGACAATCTTTTCCTTTTACCAAAAGTATTTATTTACCAAACACCGTGACCTGAGCTCCTGCAGTGACAACTCAGGTGCCACATTGTCCTAGATTGCAAGGCAAGATGCATTCAATTGCCATCTGTTAGAGGTGTGGCAATTATCTTCTCTTAACTGGGCAGTTTTCTTTGTCTCTTCCATAAACCAATCCTCCCTCCAGGGAGACATCTGCTGTTAATGGGCTATGGAATGTCACTGCATGACTGATAAAAGCTGCAGCCTCCCATTGTGAGATGCTCCGCCCAGGGGGAGGCGCCAAGCATTCCTACCTGGATATAATCTTGAGTTTCTGGAACACCAACACGGCTTTTTCTGCAATAAATTTCCCAGAGGAACAGCTGCCTCTTCCACTGCCTCTTCAGAGGAAGACTACACCCTTTTCTACAGGATCACTGCTCCAACAGAACCACACCTGACACTCCAGGAGGACTGCAACCATAATTCCCAATTGGACTGCTGCCAAAACCCTGTCCAACAGGGTGTCAGGTTGTATTCTGACTCTGTCAGTGTTGCTTTGGTCACTGCATTGTTTATTTTATCTTTTTATTTTCTTCCCTAATAAAGAACTGTTATTCCTGGTCCCATATTTTTGCCTGAGAGCCTCCCTTAATTTCAAATTTATAACAATTCAGAGGGAAGGGGTCTACTTGTTTGTTTTTGTTTTTTTTTTTCCATTTCAGGGGAGGCTCCTGCCTTCCTTCGCAGACACCTGTCTTTCCAAACCAAGACACACATCCATGATGCAGCCATGACAGGTAAGACACAGGTAAGAACCAGGTGCTTTCATTGCCTTCATGGGCCATTTTACAACTGCAGACAGGGCACCTGAAGGATTTTCTTGCCAGGTAGAAGCAGCAAACACATCCTCTGGTGTGTGCTGTGTGTGCTGAAGCTTTGCACTTTCCTGCAGGCTGTGCAGAAGCCTTTGTGCAGGAGGGATGCATCACGGGGATGTCCTGTGGAAATCAGAAAAATAGAAGCTTCCACAAACACAGAGGAATTTGATTTGCAGCCTTGGGTGAAGCTTGGATTGATGTAAAAATACAATACACAGACATTAAGCAGAAAAATAATAATCTTGTGTTTCTGTAGTTGTAAGTAAGAATACGCCTTAAGTAAGAGAGAAACTGCATTGATAAAATGGTGAGGGGTTTATCACGTAGGGGTGTGGTTGTATGGAGTAAATTAAGAGTTTAGGAGCTATAATAGAAGCATATGTGTGCATGTGAGACAGAAGCCATTTGGACAAAAGTATCTGCAGTGCAGGAGAAGTAAAAGTGATGGGTTAGAAAAGCAAAATACACCTTGTAGCAACTGCCTATTGGGTTAGAAAGTTCTATATTGTCTTGTAACAAAGAACTTGTGACTACTCTTGAGCTATGGCTGACTGCTTGCTCCTCTAAAATCTCACAGCCTCTGAGATTGATGTTTATCTGAGCAATATATAGTTCTTAGCCCAAAAATAGTTCCATCCCTTCATTATTAGGGGTGATAATGATAATGTCCCAGAGGGTTGCACAGCACATTGCCCTTTCTGCATCCTAGAAATTAAAAACATGCCATGAGAGGTGTGTCCTTGCCCAGCCTGGCCCCTGTAGGAGCTGTAAGACATTAATATGCAGAGGAGCTGCTCTCTCCTTGCTCAAGAGGTGCATTGCACTGGCAGGGAGCCCAAAAGGAGGAGGGGGGAGGGCCTGGCAGCTGTTGGAGGCACTTTAAAAAGAGATCAAAGCATATTAAGTCATTGTCCTTTTCCCGTTCCCCATTTCCACAGCATGAAGAAAAAGCTTTCTTTTTCTTTTCTGTGAATGATACCTCAAGCAACTGTTCCTAACTAAGCAGGAATGATCCCAAAGGTGCCTTCCAACACAAACCACTCTTTAATTCTCTGAATCCCTCCTTTTCTCTGGGCTTTGCCATGATGGAGACACAGCAGGAGGAGCAGGTTTGGATGTGGGTCCAATGCCCTTTTTCCACATCTCTGCACCAGTCTGTCTCCCTCTGTGGAAAAGGAGGAGCTGCATTCCTGCCCTCCCTCAAAGAGCCCTGGGTGATCCCTGGTCTGGAAGCTCTGCTGCATCTCTGCTGCATCTGCATTAAAACTGAGGAGCAGCTGAGTATTGGTAGAGCAGAAATAAAGAGAGAATCAAGGGTTTTCACACAGGTGCTACTGCTCCTCCTCCAAACCATCTTCTGCTATTGTGGCAAAGACTCTCTTTGTGTCCAAGGATAGTTTTCTGGACTTTTGTCACATTTCCAAGGGGAAGTGGCTTTGATTTGAGGAGGTCAGGTTTAGATGAGATATTTGGAAGAAATTCTGCCTTGTGAGGATGCTGAGGCCCGGGCACAGGGTGCCCAGAGCAGCTATGGCTGCCCCTGGATCCCTGGAAGTGTCCAAGGCCAAGTTGGACAGGGCTTGGAGCAGCTTGGGACAGGAGAATGTGTCCCTGCCCATGGAAAGAGTGGAATGAGATGATCTTTAAGGTCTTTTCCAACACAAACCATTCCGTGGCTCCATGAAAGACCACAGTGACATTGGTGCATTGCCCTGTGACCCTGCTACCATAACACCAGGTTTGCAGGTGGGATTTAACCGCGTAGGCAGTCCTGATAACAACTGAAATTATGTCCACAAAGTTCCAGGGAACATTTCCAGACACTCAAATTGATCAATCCTGTGGTGATATTGCTGCAGTGCTCCTTGGCATGCCTTGTGCTGAGGATAAATGGCACATTCCCAAAGAATTTCTGGGAGTGTCTCATGGGGGAAGGTGGTGTGGGTCATTCCTGATGAACATTTTGGCTGGAACATCATATTTTGGAAAGTCAGAGCATAATAAAATAGCAGTGGGCCATTCCAGCAGGCCTCAGTACCAGAGAAGGATCCCAAACCTATTTCACCCACTGCAATAGCTGTCTCCTTAGTGTTTATTCCAAAATGTTTCTGGGTCTCTTTGCACTGTCAGACCTTACAGGTTATAAGGGCACTGCATGGGCAGCAGGATGGCATGAACAGCATCCCTGAGCTGGCTTTAGGGTGTCTGAAGTGCCACCAAAACCAGTCATGAGGAAGAAACCTGACCTCAGGGCAACCCCTGCTCTCCATGGACTATGATTTTCTTTCTGTTCTCTCCAGACTTTTCAGAAATGGGCATTAAAATTCATGTATTACTCCATGTAGGATTGATGAGATGACCGTGGATGTTCTCCTCCTGGTAAGGCTTTGAATTTATAGGATATTTCTATTTCTATGTTTTATTTATAAGAAATATATCTATATTTATGCTTATTTCATATTTATGTTTATATTTAAATTGATGCTTAGATATTTATATTCCTATTATCTACTTTTAGCAGCAAATATTTCACAGGCCCAGTAATCCCAGCTCCCTTCAGCCTTGCAGGCAGTGCAGTGACTCATTCCAGTCCTCTGTAATTCCTCTTTTCTGTGAGTCTCTCCTCAAGGCAGACAAGCCATGTAAATTAATTAGTCTGGTTTGTAACTTGTTTATTGGGATTTCACCTCAGGGGCAGCATGAGCAGACAGATGTGAGAGTATTTTTCCCCTTATCCTTCTGTTTAGGGTTGCCCAAGTCCCATTGGCATTTCCCAACTTTTGAAGGTTTGGCTTTGCAGTTTTAAAAGTGCTTTTGAAATGCAACTTCAGTGTGTAATACCCCATAAAAAAAGGGGGAAACAGCAGAAACACCATCCCGTGGGATCAGTCACCCCTCAAGCTCTCTCTCAGGGTCTGCAGTGTCAGGATGACCCCAAGATTGTAAAAGTCTTTGTTCTCCCAGCCCGTGCAGCCAAAGAAGGAGCCGGAATGCATAGGATCAGATCCTCAAGGTTGTTTATTTTTCCTTATCTATAACATTCTTTCTCTGACCTGCCGAGCTCTGTCTAGCAAGGAGGCCACGGCATTCTGTGTGCCCTCTAGGGTGGTGATTACATTTTATATCACGAGTTACATATAGTCTGTTTACAATATCGTGCCAATACCTATCATCTATGTTAGACTGTGTGTCTCTACCTTAAACCAAAAGAAAAGTGTCACCATCATACCAAGACATGGAGGACAAGAAGAAGGAGAAGAAGTTCAGGACATGCCCAAATCCCTCCATCTTGATCCCCCAAATCCTAGACTAAAAAGGCCCCAAAATTCTACTTTTTCACCCTGTGTTAATTCAACTACTACACTACTCAAACCCTTGTGACTTGTAATTCCTCATGCAGAGCTGGCAGTTTTTTCCAAGGGCTCATATCAAAGCCACAGGTGTTTTTGACTTCATGCCAAGGTCTCTGAGCCCCCTGCCAGGGTCTCAAGACAGCCAGGGCAGCCAGAGGGATGTCCTGGACTCTGACAGCTCTCATCCCTCTTCTGCAGCACGGCTGGAATCCCTCAAAGAAACAGATTGCAAGATTAAGGAAGGAAAAGTGACCCTGCCACTGGAACCTGCTCAACCATTCCAGAAACACATTCCCTGTAAAAACAGTCCCAAGAGGAAAAACAGGATGAAAAGGCATGCCTAGCCCAGATTGCTCCGTCTGTGAGGAAAACAGGAAAATGAGGTGAGCGTAGTGTAAGTAGCAATATTTTTATCTTTATTAAAATGTCTGGAGCATATTTGGAGGCTTAAACTTCAGGCAGATTTGTGAGGCCAGCTTCTTACCTCCACTCAGGGGAGAGCAATAGATCCATTTCCGGGTAGTGGTCCAGAACAGGAATAATTTTGGATCCCTGCAGTGTTTCCTGGTACTGCCCCTTTTCTGTTCTCAGCCTTTCTCATGGCCAAAACAATTTTTGGCAGAGGGGAGAAATGGGATTTTTACTGTGATGGTGAAAGTGGAAAACTGTGTGCCTGGGGAAAGAGCTTGGTAAGGTTTATTTTCTTCTGTGCTTCAAAACCAGTCAGCTGAGTGTCTTTACTGCAGATAAATAATCTGTGTTCTATGACTGGATCTATAAATGAGATTTTTTTGGGGTGGTTTAGGTGCTAATAAACAATGAATCAACATTAAACTGGCCCCATTCAGCTACTTTTAACTCCAGCAAATGGTTTTCATGAAACTACACTTCTCTCTTGAACATCCCTTAAAGGTTGTGTCAGCACAGTGAGGGCTTCATCCAGCAGTCAGAGAAATACATGGAAATACTTGTCTTGACCTCAGGAGGAGGTGGCGAAAGCTGGATGAGGTGAAGCCTGGCACAAATGGAGACATCTCTCACACCAGTGGCACAGGAAGGGAGAAAGATCTTCCTGAAGTCTCTCTGTGCTCCTTTTGTGCTGGAAAATCCTTTGTTACTTTGACAGAGCACCTCAGAAATGCTTTTAGATTTAACCAAAAGCCACTAAAGCATTGTTAGTCACAGCTCTGGACTTTTCTCTGACAGTGACCTTCAGCCTGGCCCAAGGGGATGGTTTCTGAGGCACAAGAAGATTTTCCTCCTGAGGTGTGAGGATCTAGTCCAAAGCCACTGGAGCAAATTTTCTCCCTTTTTTCTGGAAGATAATACAGATATCAAATTTAGCAGCAACATTTCTCTATTCATGGTTTCATTCATTGAATTAAGGACATTAATTTTTCCTTGAGTGAGCTCTCAGCAGGAGACATTCCAGAAAAGCGCTCACTCAAAAAAACAAGTCTAAAATCTCCCTTGATAATTTTTTACTCCAATATTTATATAATTATTATTATACTCCAATATTTATGATAATTAATCACCTTCCATCTAACTGTCAAGCTCCAAGCCTGGCAGCTAAGTCACATCAGGGCATTCAGGTTGCTGCCTGCAGGTTTTAGACTGGGATCAAGTTTTTAGACCGGGATCAAGGTTTTAGCCTCATGGGGGCTTTTCCCACAGAGACACTTCCCAGATTCCTTCCTGGCTGTTCACAGGAACCCCAAACCAGCAAACAGTTCCCCAGCATGGTAAATCTACCAGGCTGGGCAAGGACGGGAGCTAATTGAAACCTCCACAGAATCACAGAATTTCTAAGGTCAGAAAAGACCTCAGAGATCAAATCCAGAAGATCTGTGTTTGTCTCACAGGTTGAACACGTTGCCATCAGCAGAACATGTGCCTTCACAAAGACCTTCTCCATGGAATTGGGAGCAAGTTTCTATGGCAAATTACTGTGTCCTGCAGGCATCAAAGTTAATTTGGAATGAGGCAGCTGAAATACCTCTGCCTGAAATAGTCTGGGGTTTTATCAGCACCTGACTGTACCCAGCAAGGGTTAAGCATTAATTTTGAAGACCCCTGTTTCAGGCTAAATTAACAAATCTACTGCATTAGGAACCTGCCCTAAATGATTTTCCAAGAATCTCTTTAACAGTTCTCTCCTTTATCAGGCAGAGGAATTGGAGCCATAAAAAAACAGCTCAGGTAAAGTTTACCCAGAGGTCAAAGGTGAGAATAAAAACTGCACCTTTGCCACCCCAATCCAGCCACAGCAGCCACTGGGCTTCCCAGCTAAGGCAGGAGTGGTGTGGGAGGGCCCTGATGAGTCTCTCCATTGGCATCATTAGGATTTGGATCAAATATTGAGGCTAATTTTTCTCTGTTCCCCCATGGAGCTGTGCTCTTAAATGATTTATGCAAATGAGGTGCATCTATTAAATTTGCAATGCTGCAGGCATCAATATGCAAGTGTTAGAAACAGTTCTGTATTCGAGAAACCTGAGCAAAAACCTGATTTTCCCCTGAAAAAAATTAACACTGAAGGAGCTGGGATAAAGCTGATTCTTTCAAGTACACATCTAAAGAAAGGCAGAATCATTTCTTATGTTATCCCTGCCCTTTATTATTCACTGAAAACGGTCTCATTTTATATATCTTTTTAAATATCCTGCTGTCCATGATTATGCATTGTCATGACTCTTTTGTGATGAAATAACCAATCCAGCTGCTCTGGAATTAAGCTGAATTTTGCAAGTGTTTGTTTTGGGGTTTTTGTTTTTGTTAGGGGAAAAGGTGCAGAGCAATCTCTTGCTCCTTGAATTCAGGGAACCAGCCCTATTGGAAATACTCCTCAGAGTTAATCCACTGATGGCATGACAGCCCAGCCTTCCAAGCCCTGGAAAACCTGGGAGGGTTTTATTTCACACCTGAGTCTCACCTGCAGGCAGCATCCTCACGGCCATGGCCACCACCTTGGAATCATGGAATCCTTAAGGTTGGAAATGACCTCATCAAGTCCAAGAATCAAGCCAGAACCATCACCATGTTCACCCCTAAATCACGTCCTCAAGTTCCAAATTTCTGAATCTTTGAAATCCCTCCACGGGTGGCAACAGCACCACTTCCCTGGGCAGCCTGTTCCAATGCCTGACCACCCTTTCTGTGAAGAACTTTTCCTAAATATCCAACCTAAACCTTCCCATGCAAATCTTCGCAGAACTCACAGAATGACCAGGTTGGAAGAGACCTTCAAGATCATCTAGTCCAACCCAGCCCCAACACATCAACTCAACCCTGGCACCCAGTGCCACATCCAGGCTTTGTTAAACACATCCAGGGATGGTGACTCCACCACCTCCCCGGGCAGCCATTCCAGAACTTTATCACCCTTTCTGTAAAATACTTTTTCCTGATATCCAACCTAAACTTCCCTTGGTGTAGCTTGAGACTGTGTCCTCTGGTTCTGTCAGTTCCTGGAGAAGGAGCCCAAGCCCACCTGAGCACAGCCACCTTTCAGGAGCTGTGGAGAGTGATGAGGTCACCCCTGAGTCTCCTTTTCCCCAGGCTGAGCACCCCCAGCTCCCTCAGCCGTTCCTCACAGGGTTTGTGTTCCCAGCCCCTCTCCAGCCTCGTTGCCTCCTCTGGACGCACCTGAGCGTACCAAGGTCCTTCCCAAACTGAGGGGCCAGAGCTGGGCACAGCACTGGAGGTGTGCCCTCACCTGTGCCCCAGAGCTGGGCACAGCACTGGAGGTGTGCCCTCACCTGTGCCAGGTACAGGGGCAGAATGACCTCCCTGCTCCTGCTGGCCACACCGTTCCTGATCCAGGCCAGGAGCCACTGGCCTTTTGGCCACCAGGGCACGCTGCTGGCTCATGTCCAGCCTGCTGTCCCTCGGGTCCCTCTCTGCCCGGGCACTGTCCAGCCATGCCGTGCCCACCCTGTAACGCTGCAGGGGGTTATTGTGGCCAAAATGCAGGACTAGGCACTTGGATTTATTAAACTCCATCTTACTGTACTCTGCCCATCCATCCAACTATTCCAGGTCTCCCTGCAGAGCCCTCCTACCTTCCAACAGATGGACACGGCTCCCAGTTTGGTGTTGTCTGCAGATTTACTAATGAAAGACTCAATCCTCTCATCCATGTCATCAATAAAGATATTGAACAGAACTGGCCCCAGCACAGAGCCCTGGGAGACACCACTGGTGACTGGCCACCAGCTGGATGCAGCACCGCTCACCACCACCCTCTGTGCTGGCTATCCAGCCATCTTGAGGCCATTTTGTCTCTTGAGAGATTTTTGAGGAACAACTCATCTCAGGTGACCACACAGAAAAGTCTGTTGCCTTTTGAGAGGCTTCTAGCTACCTCGTCAGGCTCCAGATATTGCTCCAGAATGGCATACGTCTCTCACTGAATCTTCATCATGATAGAGTAAGGGTTAAATTTAGTAGCTTAGAATTGAAATCATAGGAAAGATTTCTAAACTGTATCGGGGGTTGGTGGTGGCCAGAGCAGGCAGGTAGAAGGAACAGGCCTGGACCTGCAGGACAGCCAGGCCTTGGGAGTGAATGATAGCCCTGTAAACAGCAATTGTCTTAAACAAATCAAGCATGGTCTTCAGTAAATCAAGTATAGTCTTCAGTAAGTCAAGCGAAACTGCACCTGTGTGGAAATGGGAACTAGAATAGAACAATACAAGTTAATAATCAGTGTAGGGTGGGGAGGAGTAGAAAGGGTTATAAGCTACCGATTCGGGTGTATCGTTGAAGCCCAGATCTGGGGCCTCACCCCCGGGCTTCCGCGCGCTTCAATAACACACCTTCATATACAATCAATTCAGATTGAGTGTGGATCCTGACGCTAACAATCACAACTTCGATCCTCTCTTGGATGTTTTGGATGCCTCCAGATAATTGTTCTGGAAGTCTCAAAGATGATGAGAAAATAAAACAATTATTTGATTATATTTAATTTACATAAGAGATTATTAATGAAGTAATTTGGCATTCACATTAAATGTACATTCTGAAAAAGGGGTGAACACCAGATCTCTCCAAAGTATGTTCTGTGCTATCACTAGTAGTAATCCTTTTTTTCCAAGCTACAAACCCTCCAGAGCAGGTTGGTGCTTTGGAGAAGTCTGACCTGAGAAAAAAAAAGGGAAACTCTCCAGAAACATCTTCACCAGCAACCAAACACTGTCACAGGCTCACCCAAACTCTTTAAGCCCTTAGAGAAGCTTTTGTTACAGTTTTGGCCTCCCACCAACAACTTTCCAGTCCTTGCCCAGGTGTCCTTTAGGAGCCATCATGGGACAGGAACCATTCTCTGTCCAATAAAGGATGTCCTTTGTGCCCTTCTGGAAAATCAACACCCCCAGCTGCCCAAATTAGGGTTTTGTCCATGTTGGCATCTTGGCTACAAATTCCCCAGCATTCCAGACCCAACAATCAACACAGTGATATCAGCAAAATTCCATTTAATTACCTAAAATCCCTTCACCCCAAAAACTCCAATGAATGCAGAACCTTAAGAAAGGTTTGCATGTATCTTTGGCAAACAAAGCCCCTCCCAGACTTATTTTTCCTCCGGATTTCAGCAGGAAAAAGGGAAAAGCAAGTTTATGATTGTGTCTTCAAACAGAAGTTTCTAGCACCTAAAGAAAAATATGCCACTTTCAAATGTAAATGAAGCAGCAGAAGTCAAAGGAGGGGATAAAACACTGATTTTATTTAATAAATATATAGAATAATATGGAGTTTTACTCATGCTGTAGCTTTTCATCAGCTGCAGCCCACGGCCTCTCACAGCACTTATTAATAGAGCTCCAAGAGCATTGCTTTCTCAGCTTGTGCATAAATCAGACAGAAAAAAATAATTTCAGGATAAAACAAATCCCATTCTTTAAAAAAATGAAGTAATAAATGGTGCAAAAGCATTGTTTGGAGGTAAATAATAATCTCAGTCTCAGCTTCAAATGTTTTCTTTAAGGGATTCTGTAGTAAAGGGCTTTTTGCTCAAATGGCATTATTACAAATTCAGAATTCCATTCAAATCCACAAGGTGAAAGATTTAATTTTGAAAAGCAGGAAAAGAGGCAATACAAGTCTGTTTCAAAATTGCTGTTTGTACCATTTCTACACAAATAAAATGAAAATACCAGTAATAAACATTCTGCTTTATTATTAAACCAGAAGAATAAACCTTCTGCCCCCTAAATCTGAAAGTCTCCCATGGAAAAGAGAAGCTTTAACTGTAAAATGTTACCCAGTTTTTCATTATACTCTTCCCTGCCTAGAAATATTTACAGAGGAGACACTTTTTTCTAAGATCCAGAATCCAGAACTTCAGGAGAAGAGTTTTTCTGAGCAAACTTGGATGATTCAAAACTGGAAATGGAGCACAAATATACTCCACAGAAATAAATCACTAAAATCTTGACATTTCCACAGAAATGTGTTTTCAATATTATTGAAAATCATCTCTATTTAGCAGCGAGAATTTCCAAACTGCAGCAAAAGTTGCAGCAGCCAGAAGTCTGTGTCAAGACTCTCATGGCCCTTGGTGTAATTTTTTGAGGGAGAACTCAGCCAAATGCCCATTTTCCTTTTGAGAAGTGGCTTTTTGATGGCAATGGCTGTTAGAAATCCAATATCTGGGGTGATGTCTCCTCTGAGAGGCAGAATTTTTCCTGGCAGAATCACACCTCATTGTGTCTTTTTTGGTCCCTCCAGGCAGGCCACTATTAATTAACACCACTCATGCAAATGCATAATTATCAGCTTCTCTTTGTGGGTTACCCAAACTGGACAGAAATCCTGGATAAATCACAGAATCCCAGAATGGTTTGGGTAGGAAGGGACCTTAAAGATCCCCTCATTCCCACCCTATGCCATGAGCAGGGACACCTCCCACTATCCCAGGCTGCTCCAAGCCCCACCAGTGCCCATTCCCTCCTCAGTACAAATCAGCTTAACAGTGAATATTTCCGTCACTGGAAATATTATATATATATGAATATATATATATATATAAATATATAACAATTATAACAATTCAATCATATAATAATATATTATGTAATTTTATATATATATATATATATATATATATATATATCCATATACTATAAATATATAGATATAATTATAAACATAACAATAAGCATAAATATAACATAATAAAATATAAGTATAATAAATAATATAAATATAAATATCCACTACTTTTCTGGTCCAGAAAAGCTCTCTTCACTGACAGTAAGAGCAGCTCAGTCTATTATGCTCCAGATTGACGTTTTGTTAATTATATGCTGGCACTCTGAGCTTGACAGATTTTCCAGATGTATTCCTGTCTTTTTCTATGCACACACATGTGTCTGGATAGTTACAGAGACAGATTTGTTTCAGGGTTTATAAGTTCAGCCCCAAAGTGCAGGCAGAAAGGACCCTGGCCAGGCTTGAAATTAAAACTACTGCAAGCTCCTGCAATACGTTTATTCCAATATATTCTTCAACATATTCCCCTCTCCCCACCTCCTGAGGAAGTCACAAAGGAAATACTAATTAGCTCCAGGCAGGTGTGTGCCCTGTGCTGCTCTCCACTGACAGATCCCATGCAGTAACTGGGTCATGCTGAAACGTGGATGAAAAATCAAAACCCTATAATTCCTATAAAGATTTGTAGGGACAGTATGTTTATTGCAGCGCTGGTCACATTGGGGGATTGTTCCTCTTCAAAGGACATGTGTGCCCCTGAGAACTCTTGATCCCCTTTTATTCTCCCTCACTAGTTAACATATGCATAGAATTTCACAATTGGTTTATGCATATTCATTTTGCTGATTTAGTGTTACACTTATAGCTGGTTACACTTGTAGCTAGTTTTTTATCAGAAAGTAAGGAAAGAACTTCTGGGTCACTCTGCCCTATCTGTTTTAAGGTTCGAAGAGTTCCTCTTATCTCTTATCTCTTATCTATTATCTTTTATCTCTTCAACTTAGAAATTTGCATTCTTTCTCTTTAGCTAGGGCAGTTTTACTAGTAAAGTTACTAGAGTAAACAGCATATTTTACTTATACTAGTAAGCTCAAAGCAGCACATTTTACCTAAATCTAAATGGATTTCTACCTTATTAAGTTTTTACTGTGTCTCAACACTCACAGGTGCTCAGAATAACCAATGCACTGAGGTTTGCCTGCAGCTGTGGCACAGGAAGAGCAGGGAATCTCACAGAGAAGGAGGAGCCAGCTCAGATCCTCGCAGCTTTAAGAGTGCTTGAGTAGAGCTCTTTACCAGCATTAAAGACTGATGAGGATTTATTCTAAATCTTCCAGTATCTGGCTGGTAGAAAAATAATTTTGCCCTTTTTACAAGGCTGAAGGATTACAAATAAGTTATTAACCTCACCAAGGCAGCAATGTTGGAGAAGGACATCTCACAAGGGCATGGAGTGACAGGACAAGGGAAATTACTTTAAGCTGATGGAAGGCAGGTTTGGATTAGATAAAAGGAAGAAATTCCTCCCTGAGACCCTGGCACAGGGTGCCCAGAGAAGATGTGGCTGTCCTTGGATCCCTGGAAGTGTCCAAGGGCAGGCTGGACAGGGCTCGGAGCAACCTGGGATGGTGGAAGGAGTCCCTGCACAGATTCAGAACAAGATGACTGTAAAGGTCCCTTCCAACCAATCCCAAACCACCCTGAAACTCCACGATTCGATGATTTTCCTCTGCTACATGCATCCACTCTTTACACCCTTCATCTTCTCCAAAACTGAAAATGGAACTGAAATTTTAGTGAAACTCTGGTGGGATCATTCAGAACCTCAGAGAAGAACCTCTGGAGCTGTGCTGGTTGATGCCT
Source organism: Anomalospiza imberbis (assembly GCF_031753505.1). Lineage (NCBI taxonomy): Eukaryota > Metazoa > Chordata > Aves > Passeriformes > Viduidae > Anomalospiza > Anomalospiza imberbis. The sequence goes on from NC_089681.1 coordinate 149,470,703, forward strand.
GCAGGGGTTTAGGCCTGGATTTTCAGAACTGAAGCATTTTCAGGTTGGGATGATGGACGTTTCTGTTGGCCATACTTGAACATGGAGCTCTTCACACGAAGCTCACACTTTCCTTCTTTCCAGATACAAAGGATCCAAAATCCAACACTTCTACCCTATCGGGACACACAAGACCTGGATAGCATAAGAGATTTGATAATCAGAATGCCTTGGCAGGAGCAAACAGAACTTTGAGGATTGAATCAAGACTAGCTGAAGATTACATCAAGATTTACCAGAAAAGAAAATTACATCAAGGCTTCTGCAAGCAAGAGATGTTGTAAAATGTATAAGTTTATCTATGCAATGATTAACTCAATCATTGTAGTAAAAAATTAGTAGCCTTCCTAGAACAGGATATAAGCATATGAAATCCACAATAAATCTGGATTCTTCTGACCATCTCTCGGGATCTCCCCATCTCTCTCATCATTGCCAATACTCCCCCACAGCTACGGGGGTGGCATTGGTACCACAGAACCACTACAGGATGGGCTGGATGAGTTCTAGGAGGATAAGGACATGGCCTGCGCCATCAGGAATAGATAAAGGGCATCCATGAGATGCTTTTTTCTTAATCCAGCTCCATCTATGGAGAAAGAACGAGTGTGAAAAGGGCTCCAGAAAACCAAGCATTGTTTGGAAGGAGATGCGGAGAAGCAAGTCACAGCCGTTCGTGGTAAGAGCTCTGCAGAACCTTAAAATTATTCAAACAGGAAGCTTGGCCATTTATCCCACACCAGGGAGACACCAAAATACCTCAGGTAAAGACTTTAATGGGGTTGTCCCTTCTTTTCTTCCAGGATAATATTTTTGGCTAGATTCTGCTCTCGTTCAGAGATGAAATTCCAAAACCCTGGAGGTGCCCACTGTCTTAGGCTCATCCCACACATCCTGCCACTGGGAATTATCCAGCTCTGGGGCAGATCTCTGTATGGAATTCTGAAATGGTTGTTCAAGCTGAAGGCCTGGATCACATTCAGAAGTTACAACAATGGGAACATGATGGTTTGAACATCCCAAGGATATTCAAAATTTGTAGTTAGCCTGGAGGAGAAGGGGAGGGCAAAGGGAGGTGCCATGCCCATGGATTGAGTCTCTGAAGGGAAAAGATAAAAGTCATAACGATCAGTAAGTACCAACAGATGGCTCACAAAGTCTGGATGGGAACAATGAGCACAAACACCAGATTATTTCCACAACCAGCAATTCCATCCTGTCAGTGCTACAAAGCCAACAATGGGATAACCTTATCCCAGTTCCCACAGGTGACAAACAGCACATCAGGGAACACACCCTGCAAGTGTCACACAGCACAGCTCTAAGATCCAGCACACCACCTCTGAGAGCAGACAAATAAACTTGGGGACCAGCATATTTTCAATTAATATAATGAATATTTATAACAAATATATTCTAATGGGTTCTTGTCCTCCCGGGCAGACGTTGAAAATTCCTTGATTATTGTGAGCACAGTTTAGCAACAACCAGAAAATCAGTGTGGTATCAACATTATCCTCATGCTAAATCCAAAACACAGCTCTGTACCAGCTACTAGGGAGAAAATTAACTCTGTCCCAGCCAAAATCAGGACACAAAATAACGAGCCCCAGTTTCCTCTTCATTTTTGTGGACTTTCCTTGTCCAAGATGTTCAGCCTCTCTTGTTTCCAGTCAGAGGGACACAGCTTCATGTCTGACAGGAAATTTAACAGAGGCAGAGGGGTCCTTGATCTCAAAGCAAGGATGCTCAGTGCTACAAAGGCCTGACACACCAGGCAGACAGATCCCAGCTTCAAAGAGCAGCTCATTGTTATCTGCACAGCAGCTGGAGCCAGGGCAGCTTTTGAAGATGCCTACCAAAGACATTGGAGCCCTAACCCATGACAAAAAAAAAATAAACAACCTCCTGAGATGACTCCTCTTTGCTGATCAAAGTCAGAGCAAGTGTGGTGTGTTTGGGAAAATCCCAGAGCTGGGCTCACTTCATACCAACTCCAGCTTTTAAGAAAGCCAGGGATTTTCTCCACAGCTCAGCACAAAGGCAGGCTCCCCTCCAGGAGATCAACCTTCCCTGAACTGCAGAGTGTTAGAGGAGCCTTGGGTTAGAACTGCAAATTCCTTATAAGAAGGGACCTCCCGGAGGCACATGGAGCTTAAAGAACCACAGAAATACACAGGTCAGGTTGGTTATTTTCCTAATCCCAGAGATGGCTTCTCAGCAGTGAACATGAAACCCTCCTGACCTGAGATTAAAAGATCCCCAGAGGATGTGTCTTCCAAGAAGTGTTTTTGGGATGAAGCACAGGTGGCCACAGGGAGAGAGAGGAGCTGTAAGCACCATGCACAGTTTTAACCATACCGAATTTAAGCTGAAGGAAGTAGATTTAGATGGGATATTAGGGAGGAATCCTTCCCTGTGAGGGTGCTGAGGCCCTGGCACAGGTGCCCAGAGCAGCTGTGGATGCCCCTGGATCCTTGGAAATGTCCAAGGCCAGGCTGGTGGAAGGTGTCCCTGCCCATGACAGGGGGTGGGATGGGATGGGCTTTAAGATTCTTTGCATCCCAAATCATTCAATCTGTGGATTCATTCCGTCTGTGATTCAGTCCCACTTTGTCAAGCTCCTCTGTGCCCTTCCCAGCACTGCTGGCACCATGGGCAGCTCAGCTGTGGCTCTTGTGGCCCAGGGACCAGGCTGAGGTGCCACCCTTCCAGAGGGACAGGGTCAGGCCAGTTCTCCTTCAACACGTGAGATTGGGCAGACCTGCAAGCAGCAGGGACCAGAAAGCTTTGTCCTTGCAGGAGAAAAGAGGGGAAGCTTGGACTGGAAACACCAGCCCTCTGAGAGACATTCCCAGCTCCCTGAACAGCTCCTTCTGCTGGAGCTGTGCCCAGGATGAGGCCAGGCTCTGGATGGAGACATTTTTTATCTTCTTTGACCCACAGAGCTGATATTTATGGGTCAGGCAGAGCCTCAGGATGAAGGTTTGATGTCTGGATGTACCCATTGCAGCTCCCACCACCTCTCCACTCCCTCTAACACTGACCTCCAGCTGCTCCAGGCTGGTGGAAAATGATGCCTCAGGTTTTAGCTTTTGTATTTTCATATTCTGTGCTGCTTTAGTGTGTGGGTCTCAGCTTCAGATCAGGTGATGGTGAGCTCTCTTCACAGAGCAGGGAGACAAAACAATTCCTTCTCCAGCTGGGCACCAAGGACAAATGAGCCAAATCTCAGGCCCAGGAGCACAAACAACGTGGGCTGGAGAGAGAAAAACAAGCAGGATGGGACTGCATGGGCTAAAGCTGGAATGGGACAATGAACTCCAATCTGCAAATGGAGCAAAACTGATCACAGTGAGAGCCCCCGGGAGTGCTCGTGCATTTTGGGAGCATTTTGGTTCATCTTGGGTGCAGCCCTGGCTGGGCTCTGGTGCTGCCCAAGGTGGATCCATGGAGGAGATCCTTTTACTAAATCCCTGCTTTATTCTGTAGCTCTGTCTAGCTTGTGTTTTAGGTCAGCCTCTCACAGCATCAGGACCTGCCAGTAATTTTGGCACCTTCCCCAGGGAGTAACCTTGAGCAAAAATCTGCAGCCCACACCTCTTATTCTCTCATTGACACAGCTGCAAAGACTTTGGGGACCCTCCCTAGAGCTGAACCCATGCTGGGCAATCCCACCCTCGACTCCATAAAAAGCAGGGCTGGGATGAGGCACAGCAAAACCATCTCTCCTCTGTTGTCCAGATTTTCCTGAAGCTGCCAAAAACTAGGGCAGCCACAGGCACACCATCTGCATGCTTAACTTCTGCTGTCAGTCTGAAAAAAAAAAATTCAGGAAGGCAGCTCCTGATGCTGCAAATTTCCCAGGAAATGGGATTTATTCCCCCCTTAGCACTGTGGGTTTGCAGTCAGTGCCTGTCCCCGAGGACAGCATCTGCAGCACAGGAACTCCCTGTGAGCCAGCAGATCCTGTTGCTCCCACCTGGGAATTCCGGGAGCCTGGAGCTTCCCACTGCAGCCATGTGCAGTTTGCTGGGTTTGGAGAGCAGGATTCCAAGGAAAAGAGCAGAAGCTGCTGCTTTTTGCATGTTAATAAGCACAAAATATATGCCTGGAGTTCTGTGTATCATCCATGCAGCAGCCTCAAAGAAACTGGAGCATTTGGAATATTTTGGAGCTGTTTTCTTACACATTTCACCATTTATTGCTTAACACAGCCAGAGCAGCAGCCTCACTTTTATAAAGTCAAGGTACAAGGCAAGTACCTGAGTTTACAACTGCTTTTACAAAATGTTCTTAAAGCCCAAAATGTCCCAGAGCATCTCCCAGTGCTGTTTTGCCCTGATTTGCCAATTGTTCCCTTGATTAAAGGTAGGGGAGTAACACATTAAACATGCAAAGTCAAAGATCACATGCAGTGTAACAGCACAGACACAAAAATTGGGGAGTTAAAGGGATCTGTGACAAATTGAGGTCACTTATTTTTGTCATTTTTAAACTTTCTTTTTTATGTGTGTGTATTTATCAGCTTCTATTAAAAAAAAAGGGGGGGGGGGGAAATGTCTTCGGTTTTTGTGATTTTTTTCCCTTAAAAAGCAAATTTCTTGATAGTAACTGCCAGTTAAACTCTGGAAATCTGCAGGATTTTCTGCATTGGGGAGGGCTGGTACAAGCCTTGCAATCCTTGACAAAGTGGAGGACAGGAAATGCTCCAAGAGCCATCCAGCCCATGTTCAATCTGAAAGGACATCAATAAAACATGATCTGCTTCCCTACAGCTGATAGCGACTCAGAAATAATAAAACTCTTCACATGTGGACTGAAACAGGAGGAGAGAAACCCCTGGAAATGATGTGGGAGAAGTTAATTTAGGAGTCCCTGTGGCTTGTTCAGTGCTTCCCTTCCCACTGCAGCACAAAGCATCACCTGAGACAGCAGGGACCCCTTGGGGGGCAGACGTGGCCCAAATAAATGACAGCACACAAATCCAGGGCTGGATGTGCTCCACCTGCCTGTCCCCCTGGTCCCGTCCAGGCTCTCGTGGTGTCACAGAACAAGTGCCACACTGTCAGAATGGTGTCACAGCAATTTGTTGTACACAGATTGGGAAGTGCAGGTGTGGGAGAAACTATCAGAGGTGCCTCCCACATGCCTGCGAATCCATGGATGAAAGCACTGCATAACCCTTGGAGACCTTCAGACATGAAATTACAGAATGGAATGGTTTGGGCTGGAAGAGAACTTAATTCAGTTTTAACCTACAGGGCACCTTCCACTATGCCAGGTTGCTCCAAGCCCAATCCAACCTGGCCTTGGACACTTCCTGGGATGGAACAGCCATAACTTCTCTGGGCAACCTCTGCTAAGGCCTCACCACCCTCACAGGGAAGAATTTCTGTCTAATATTTAGCCTAAATTTCCCCTCTTTCAGTTCACACCAATCTCTGTCCCTGACCATTCTTTCCAGCATGACCTCTTTCCAATAACCATAAGTGTCTTGGTTTGAAAAGATAGGTGTCTGCTGAGGAAGGCAGGAGTCTTCCTTGAAATAGAAAATGCAAAACCCTCTCCTTCTGAATTATTATAATTTTGAAATTAAGGGCGGCTCTCAGGCAAAGATGTGGGAATAGGAATAACAGTTCTTTAAAAGGAAAATTAGAAATATAAATGCAATAGTACAAAAAGAGACCCCAAAAACACTGTCAGAGTGAGAACAGGCCCTGGCACCCTTTGGGTCAGGGTGGTGGCAGCAGTCCCATCCCATGGTGGCTCAGCCCTCCTGCAGTGCCAGCTGTGCTTCTGCTGGAGCAGGGATCCTGGACAAGGCTGGAGTTTTCCTCTGAAGCTCCAGGGCTGCTGGAGATGGGCCTGGGCTTCCTCTGGGAATGCAGTGGGGAAGAAAGCTGCTCCTCTGGGAATGCAGTGGGCAAAGGCTGCTGTGGTGCTGCAGGAGTCAGATTGTATCCAGGTAGGAATGCTTGGCTCCTCCCCTGGGCGGAGCCTCTCCCCATGGGATGATGGAATTTTCTCAGCCATGCAGGGACACTCACTGGCCATGAACAGAAGAGATCTCCTGGAGGGAGGATTGGCTCTGGGAGAGATAAAGAAAACTGCCCAAGGAACAGCAGATAAGTGCCCCACCTCTGACAGATGGGAATACAACACACACCCCCAGCCACATCTTGTAACCTAAGACAATAAAGATTGTGATTTTCCTCCCAGCAATAAGGGGTGAAAAGTCACCTGGAGAGATACAAATTGACTTTATGTTGTCTGTGGAGAAGCTCTCACCAAGGCCATGCTCTGCCACATGACCAGCATGAGGTACATTAAGATTGGCAGTACATTTATTAATGCACCAGAGCTTCAGAGAGTAACACACACTGGAGAACAAATAAGAGAAAATAGACAGCTCCACTTGACTTCAATAATGTCAGCTGAAAAGGGTCAGCAAGGGGTAAAAGGCTCAGGAGTGAAAACTGAGCCACAGACTTTGCTTGGTCACAGTTCAGAAAATGGAATAAAATAAATTATTAACAGTCTGGCTTATACAAACTGAGATAAGTCAGTGCTGTAAAGAGTCCTGGGGATCTGCTGCCCAGAGGTGAAGGTTGTGTGGCGTTCCTACAATTGTCTTTAACAGGTTCATGTCATTTTGTATTTGTGAGAATAAAAGAGGGTTTGTTGTTGTGGCTGTGTCCATGCTTAAGCTCCTACCTGTAAAAAAAAAAAAAAAAAACCTGCTCTTGGGACACTGAAATTTATTGAGATTGGTGAGATTTATTTTCTGCTGATTGCAAAGGATCTTCAAAGAAAGAGTTGAATCTGAATCTCCATTTTAAATCTAAAGCTTTATTTCCCTTTGCATTGATTTTCATCTATTTGTGGGGTTTTTTCATCTTTCCTACTACACAAATATCACAAGTGGCATAACAGTGTCAGGCAGGAATTCTTAAGCCTTATTTGAATTACACTTTATTTACTAATTAGGACATGTTTAGCATTTTAAGCAAACATTCATTTCTTTCCTGTTTGTTTGAAAGACCCTTTTTCTCTGAGGGACTGCTTGAACTCTCTGTGCTGCTGTATCAATCTGGTGAGTGCAGTAAGATCCAGAAGCCTAAAAATCCACTGCTGCATCTGCTGCTTCCCTGGTGTTTTCAGCAGCAATGGCTGAACTTGGCCTGCAAATTTAAAATGTTTTCAAGCACATTTTAGTGCAGTCTGCATTCAAATCCACTGAGGGAAATCATTAAGCCCCCAAACAGTTTGGGTTGGAAAGGACCTTAAAAATCTGGTTCTACCCCTGCCATGGCAGGGCCACCTTCCACTGTCCGAGGTTGCTCCAAGCCCTGTCTAGCCTGGACTTGGACACTGGCAGGGATCCAGGGGCAGCCACAGCTTCCTTGGACACCCTGTGCCAGGGCCTCACCATCCTCACAGGGAAGAATTCCTACCCAAATCCCATTTAAATTTACCCACAGCAAACTTCTGAGAAGGACAAGACACCAGGCTGGCTCTCTGGTGCCACTTAACACATTCAGTTTTCATCTTTCCATCCACTTTCATTCTTCAGCTGCCCCCAACATCCCAAGCCTGGAACTGAGATTTTGACTTTAGTGACTACTGGAAATGTAGGGAAATTCAGAGGGGCTCCAGGGTTGCTAATCTAGACAAAAAAGGGAGGCTGATATGGAAAAAAACCCAAAACTTATGACTGGAAGCCCAAGAATCCTGGCACTCCACAACAAGTAGGAAAGAGGATCAGGCAATGCACTCATCCATCGTTGTGACAGCATCTCTACAGGCAGCATTTTCCATCTGAACAAGCCTCGTGCATTTGTCATAGTAACTGTCCCCAAAATCTGCAGAACACTTCTCAGCTTTGTATCGACACATTCCCCTCAACCCTCTTGGTGAGAAACAGAGATAAATGAATGCCCTGTTGTCTTGCTTTGAAAAGACAGGTGTCTGCTAAGGAAGGCAGGAGCCTCCCCTGAAATGGAAAATGTCAAGCCCCTCTCTCCAAATTATTATAATTTGGAAATTAAGGAGCACTCAGGTAAAGATATGGAAATAGGAATTACAGTTCTTTGTTAGGAAAAAAAAAATATAAAAATAAAAATACAGCAATACAAAGCAATACTGCCAGAGTCAGAATAGGACCTGACACCCTGTGGGTCAGGGTGGTGGCAGCAGTCCCATTCCATGGTGGCTCAGGCCTCTTGCAGTGCCAGCTGTGCTTCTGGTGGAGCATGGATCCTGGAGAAGGGCCAGTGAGTGTCCCTGCATGGCTGAGAAAATTCCATCATCCCATGGGAGAGGTTCCGCCCAGGGGGAGGAGCCAAGCATTCCTACCTGGATACAATCTGACTCCTGCAACACCACAGCAGCCTTTGCCCACTGCATTCCCAGAGGAGCAGCTTTCTTCCCCACTGCATTCCCAGAGGAAGCCCAGGCCCATCTCCAGCAGCCCTGGAGCTTCAGAGGAAAACTCCAGCCTTGTCCAGGATCCCTGCTCCAGCAGAAGCACAGCTGGCACTGCAGGAGGGCTGAGCCACCATGGGATGGGACTGCTGCCACCACCCTGACCCACAGGCTGCCAGGGCCTGTTCTCACTCTGGCACTGGTTTGTATTACTGCATTTTTTTTTCCCGTTAAAGAACTGTTATTCCTATTCCCAGATCTTTGCCTGAGAGCTGCCCTTAATTTCAAAATTATAATAATTTGGAGGGAGGGGGTTTACATTTTCCATTTCAAGAGAAGCTCCTGCCTCCCTTAGCAGACACCTATCTTTTCAAACCCAGACATAGCCTCTCTCCATCACTGGGTAGGATTCAGCTAGGCTGGTGTGAGCCAGATGTTTCCTAGGTAAGGAGCTGGCAGCCAGACTCACACTCTTTTTCCTGGCAGGAACATCTCAGCTTTTCCTTGCTTGGTCTCAGCCTCCATGGTGCCCTAAAGGAGTTTGTTCCTTTTCTCTTAGTGGTGCTCAAACAGCTGCTCCAGACAGCTCCAGAGAGCTGCCTTAATACAAGGAAGCCTCATTTGTTCTGTGAAATTTCAGCTCCAACGTCATAATATCTCAATAATGTATCAGAGCTGTGATGTCTCCTTCAGCTCCGTTTCTGCCCTGACATCTCATCCTGATGCAATGAAAGGAACAGCCCAGGAGGCCTTCCCAGCTTTCCCAGCTTTCCCAGCTCCTGGGTACCACTGCTGAGGAGTCTCTGATCACTGTTAGTGACGTTGGCTCATCAAATTTCACCAAATCCTAATACAATTAGCATGGGAGCAACTGAGTTGGCTTTATTGCCTCTCCTCTGGGAACACACAGCATTCCCTCAAGGCATTTTGAGGCCATGTGTAACTCCACAGCTTTAAACACTCTGCCACATACCCCCATGTCAGAAACTGAGAGAAGTTTAATCACATTTTTCTTATTAAATTGCATCTTCCAGGCAATGTGGTGACCTATGGCTGGAAATCTTCTTTACAAAGGCTCTTGATTTATTTTGATGAAGATGGATAAGCCCATCCTGTATTCCCAGCAGAGGAGGGCATTTTAGGATTGATCTGCTTCACTGTGACATGTGCCGCTGGTGGTATAATCACAATTTCCAAATGCAGGCAGAGAAGGACTAGATGGGGACTATTAAATCCCTTTCCTGATTAGAGGTCTCAGAGGGGAACTGCCTGCAGCTTATTCAGCAGTTTGGTTTCTTCTTACTTTTTTCTTTTCCCATTTTATCTCCACCAATGAGAAAATAAGGATAAAAGGAGGACAGGGCAGAAAGAATATGAACATTGTGCCTCTATCCCAAGGTGGGTGAGCACTCATTCCTCACTCATTTTATTTTGGCTATTTAACTTTTATTTTTTGTGGATGTAGAATGTGTTTGTACATAATCAATCATTGGAGTCTCTCTCAGATGAGTCCCTCACCTATTCCAGGTAGATTTTCATTTGCCAAGTTGAAAGACTAGAGCTGAAAATTCAGAAAACTTTCCAGCACAAAATAAAATGAAATAAAATCCTCTTCACTGCTGCTCATGTAATTTTCAGTATCCCAGAGGAGCAGCAGGGAGCTGAGCTCAGCACAAGCTGCCCTGGTTTGTCTAGATGTGTATTAGCATACAAAAGATTAAAGATGCAGTGGGTATTTTGGATCCTGTAGTGTGCTGTGGACCAAAATCTCTGCAGTTATGGCTCTCCTGAAAACCTGAGGGAGGTGAGGGTGGGACCTCCTCCTGCCTAAAATGCAGATATTTCAGCCTGAGATTTTTCCCCGATTTTCCTTCTGTAGTCAAGAGAGATAAATGGTCCCATCCAGAGGGGAATTCACCTCACCTTAAAATAAGAAACCAAGGTCAGTCTGACCAAGAGCCTTTGGCAGAGCTGTGGTGATACTTGATCTCTTCGAGCCAGGTCTCAGAAGCTCTCAGAGAAAAGTATCACACCTGAGATAGCTCAGCTACCTCAGGTGGCATAAAAGTAGCAGGATGGCTCCTGTGACAGTGTTGGAAACAGAAAAGTTTTAGCTTTTTACAGAGAAAACCCAAGCCAGGGCAAGAGGCTCTTGCTCCTGCTAAAACACTTCACAAAAGCAATTACTTCTTTTGTCCTCTTCTTTTTCTAGGGAATTGCTTAGGCGGGACTTTTTAGCTTATGTCCAATTGGCTATCCTTAAGTTTGAGGTGAAGTCCCCAAGGTCCTATAAGGTGTCTTTTAACCAAATTGAGGAGAGAAACTTCTGGGCTTTTTTCCTTTTTAAGAAGACAAATGATAATTTGGTCACTCTGTCCAAAGGGGGCACATTGCTACACTGTGGGTTAGAAAGGGATCCCAGGATGAGGAATCCAGGTGCAGGAACTCATCTGACTTCCAGATGCATGAAATGAAGATAAAACCCTCGCCCTGAATCAGGTCCCTGTCCCTCCCCAACACACCACGTGAAGGGACCAGCCCCTCCTCTTCCACATCACTGCCCCCCCACACCACAGGACTGGGATGAGGGGAAAGGAGCTCTCCTTTTTCATCTCTGAAGGGAATATCAGGCCCTCTCCCACTCCTCGGGGCTGAGGGAGAAACCAACACCTGTGTGCTGAGGATGGGTGCTCAGCTACAGCAAAAAAAAGCACAATGTCAGGATTTTTTGGGAGAAAATTATCTTCCTGGGAAATCTGAGCCTGATTATCCCACCAGATCACCCCACTGAAGCAACTGGGGCATCCCAAGGCCACTCCACAGCCCTCACTCACAGAGCAGAGGACAGAATCCAGGGTTTCCTGGATGTTCCAGGTGTGCTTCTCCTTCCCGACCTCAGGAACAGGTTTGTAAGGTCATCTCTGGCGCATGAGAAGATGCTCTTGGTTGAATCACATTCCAAAGAGCTGCTGCAGAATGCCAGCAGTGGCAGCTCGGGGTCCCTGTCCTTGCAGGGGACAACTCCAGCCTGAGCTTCACTCATCAAAGTCAGAGCGACTCCTGTGCTCTGCACTCCTCTGTGCTCAGAGGCACTCAGTGAAAGCTCATCTCTTTTTCCACTAGCAGGAAAATCACTTCACTTGTCAGAGAGACAGAGGCTTTTTGATCAGCCCAAGAGAGGTGTCTGACAGAGCAAATCCCTCTGCCTGCTCAAGGTGCAGCCTGCACTGTTTTTCCAGACTTGGTTTGCTTTGTTTTCCACCCTCAGGTTCTTTTTTCACTAAGCAGCACTGCAAAGTGGGACAATGCACACTCTGCCAGAGCCCATCATGGAACTTTCCAGGCCCTGTGAGCCTTCCTACATTTATTTAATTTTTAATCACAGAATGGTTTGGGTCAGAAGGGTCAGCAAAGATCATCCAGTGCCACCCCCTGCCATGGGCAGGGACACCTTCCACTGTCCCAGGCTGCTCCAAGCCCTGTCCAGCCTGGCCTTGGACACTGCCAGGGATCCAGGAGCAGACACAGCTTCTCTGGGAAACCTGTGATAGGGCCTCTCCATCTTCACAGCCAAGAATTCCTTCCCAATATCCCACCTAACCCTATTCTTTTTCAGTTTGAAGCCATTCCCCATGTCCTGTCCCTCCATGTTTTGTCCCCAGTCCCTCTCCAGCTCTCCTGGATCCCCTTTAGGCCCTGCAAGGGGCTCTGAGCTCTCCCTGAAGCCTGCTCTTCTCCAGGTGAACATTCCCAGCTCTCCCAGCCTGGCTCCAGAGGAGCTCCAGCTCTGGAGCATCCCCGTGGCCTCCTCTGGATTCACTCCAGGTCCATCCTACAATGGAGACCCCAGGGCTGGACACAGCAGGGCAGGTGAGATCTCACCAGAGCAGAGCAGAGCAGAGCAGCAGAATCCCCTCCCTCAAAGTGCCCACGTTTTTTTGATGCACCCCAGGGCACATCTGGCTCCCAGGCCTGCAAATCCACAGGGCTGGGGCTTGTCCAGCTCCTCATCCACAGACAGCCCTGGTGCCTAGTGCAGGCTGACCTAAAACAGAGGCTGGGCAGAGTTAAAGAATAAAGCAGGGATTTATTCAAAGGATCTCCTCCATGGATCCACCTTGGGCAGCACCAGAGCCCAGCCAGGGCTGCACCCAAGATGAACCAAAATGGTCCCAAAATGCACGACTGCTCCCGGGGGCTCTCACTGTGATCAGCTCTGCTCCATTTGCACATTGGAGTTCATTGTCCCATTCCAGCTTCAGCCCATGCAGTCCCATCCTGCTTGTTTTTCTCTCTCCAGCCCACGTTGTTTGTGCTCTTGGGGCTGAGATTTGGATCATTTGTCCTTGGTGCCCAGCTGGAGAAGGAATTGTTTTGTCTCCCTGCTCTGTGCAGAGAGCTCACCATCACCTGATCTGAAGCTGAGACCCACACACTAAAGCAGCACAGAATCTGCAAAATATAAAAGCTAAAACCTGAGGCATCACCCCCAAACTCCAACACCCCCTGATCCTCAGAAAGGAGTGAGAGCCTGAGGGAACAGTCTCTGCTCTACAACAGCTGGTGTGCATTTGTCCCTAGAAGTGCTCTGGGCATTTCTGTGAATATTTCAGCAGTCAGACCTGATCTGGGTCACACAGCTGGGACACAGAGCTGTCCCCATCACCCTGGGATGTGGGACACTCCTTCTCAGGAGAAGAAAAGTGGAGAAGAACGTGGCACCAGCCTATGACACACCCATGTTCCTGTGTTGTTCTCCTAAATGAGCAATTTCCAAACAAAAGGAAAAGGAGCATTCTTAAAGAGTTCAGATGTTTTGATGACATTTTTGAAAGAACCTATTTCCACCCACACGAGTTGTTCATTTGGAAAATTTCCCTAATTGCTCTTTTGTTATCTTAATTCTACAACTTTGATCAGAGCACTTTGATTCAAATTAAATGTTTTATTCTGAGGGTTGCAGTGGCTCAAAACACTGCTTTCCCTAATTACCCTGATTGCAGAGTCAGGGCAATTTGCCTGCCTGGCACAGGAGGTGACAAATGGCCGAGGCACAGCTGAGGCACAGAAGTCACCATGACTTGCCAGCCAGGAGAAACCCAAAATTCTGGTTCTTGTTTGGCTGCTCTTGAGAGACAGGCAATGGAGCTTGGCTTGAGAGTCAAGGGTTAATTCCAGCTCTTCCCTTAGGCTTTCCCTGAGGTTTGGATGCCTCTCCCTGAGCTCCTCAGCCCATGTGAAATCAGTCAAGGGGACAATTCACCTCATCTTTAAGAGGATGCATAAATAGGTCAAGCATTTTGCTCCCTAAAAGTACCAGCTTCTTCCCTTAATCCATTATCAAAGCCCAGGGATAGAATTTATTTGCCTAAAACCAGGCTCCTAATGTTATTTGAGAGCCATGGGACTCCACTGTGTGCTCAGTTGCCACTTCAGCAGGCACTGTGCCCCTTGTGCATCCTTCCTTTCCCATACACGTATTTAAAATACCCCAGATTGTGTGAAAAGGTACCAAACACGTGTTTAGAGGCGATCACAAAGTCCAAGAGACAGAGAAAACCATAATTCTCTGAAGAGTTTGCTCTAATAAGTGAACTGCTCTCACTTTTCATGTTTTTCTCCTTTCTTTGTTGTATTGTTGTCTAGATTAAAGAGCCCATTTAGCATCCAACCCCTCCCTGTCAGTGATGTCTTTTTAAAGACAGCAATCAATCCCCCTCTGAAGAGAGTGTTTGGGAGGTCTTACTGCAAGATTGTGAAATAATTCCCATGGGAGGCAGAAAGAGGCAGAGCAGGGCAAAAATAAATTTCAACAGAAGCTGTTTCTTAAAGAGAATTCAATCCCAGGCAAAGCACAGAACTCACAGGACCTGGAATTGTACAAAAAGTCTTCTTAAAAACCAATTTCTGGTTCTTCCTAGCATCATTTCCAGAACTGAGTGTTGTCCTTGCTTTTAGGAATGGATATTATTCTGTGCAATTTAGGGAATTTCCTGTTACCTCACATCTGCTCTTGGCCATCACAATCAAGGTGAGCTCACTAATAAAGGAATTTTTTAGTGCCTCTGAAAAAAAAAAAAAAACCTCAGCGGGAAAAACTCAGCAGAGGGAAAGGGAGCTCTGCCAAACCAGCCAAATAGTTGAGGGGAAAGTAATTTGTTAAGTCACTGATTGTTTTTATTACCAAGCTTTCAACCTCTGTGGCTTCCAACAGGAGGAGCAGAGATTTTATTACAGGCATAAGCTAATGCAGGGAAGTAATTATGTTAATGAACACAGCAAAGAGCTTGGTGAGGGGAATAAATGAGCTCCTGGGACACATCAGGGCACCATTTAGCAGGGCACAGGTGGCAAATGTCACCAAGGAATGAGGGATCTGCACCAGCACCTCGGGAGCAGAGTAGCAAACAGTGATTGCTGCTCTGAAAAGGAAAATAAAGGAGAAAATTTAAAAAATAAAGATGTAGAGTAACTGGTTAGTGGTCTGCAAAATATGCAGTTTATTGCTTCGAATTCTATGTGAAGGTCATAAACCTACTGATTCATGGCTGAATGCCACATAATTGCCTAAAAAATGTCATCAGAAAATGAGCTGGCCTCTGGAAGTTTCTGCTTCTCATGTCTGATGTAGAAAGAGCCTGGGTGAGTAATTGTCTGTTATCTTTTAAACATCTGATACTAGACAAAAACTGTTCTTCCCCTCTTGTTGCAGTAGGTAAAAGAGCATGGGCAGAGGAAATGATGGCCCTCGTACAGAGGCTGCTGCTTCGACTGCCTGAGCTAAGCAGGATGAGCACCTCACTGATGTTCTGTCATTTTGTGTTTGTTTTTATCTTAATGAAACATTGTTCATTTGAAGATGTGCCTGCTCATTGCAGGGGCATTGGGCTAGATGACCTTTAGAGATCCCTTCTAACCCAGATTCTTCCATGGTTCTACAATTTGGTTTCAAAATCAAGCCTCCCCTCACCAGACAGGTCTTTCCTGTGTGTTTGTAAGACCGATGAGACCACTCTTCTCCAGAGCAAGGGCATTTCAAGAACCCTCTACTTCCTTATGTGCCAATAAATGGGTCCAAAGGAGGATAAAAATCAACTTTCTCCCAGCCTGACCCTCCCCAGCAGGCACCACATCACCTCCAGCTGTTCAAGCTGCCTATTCCACAGGATGTCCACTCCATGCAAACCCTTGTAGTCAACTCCTGCCAGGCCCTGTCACCCTCTCAGGGCCACAGGAGGAGCCCACGATGGCCCTGCTGTCCCCAAGCTCCTCAGCATCAGACTGACAACACCCTCTGTCTTCGTTTGAACAGACAGGTGTCTGCTAAGGAAGGCAGGAGCCTCCCTTGAAATAGAGAATGCAAACCCCCTCCCTAAGAGTTATTAGGATTTTGAAATTAAGGGGTTCTTAGGCAAAGATATGGGAATAGGAATAACAGCTCTTTAAAAGTAAAATTAGAAATACAAATGCAGTTGTACAAAACACCACTGTCAGAGTCAGAACAGGCCCTGGCAGCCTGTGGGTCAGGGTGGTGGCAGCAGTCCCATTCCATGGTGGCTCAGCCCTCCTGCAGTGCCAGCTGTGCTTCTGCTGGAGCAGGGATCCTGGACAAGGCTGGAGTTTTCCTCTGAAGCTCCAGGGCTGCTGGAGATGGGCCTGGGCTTCCTCTGGGAATGCTGTGGGGAAGAAAGCTGCTCCTCTGGGAATGCAGTGGGCAAAGGCTGCTGTGGTGCTGCAGGAGTCAGATTGTATCCAGGTAGGAATGCTTGGCTCCTCCCCTGGGCGGAGCATCTCCCCATGGGATGATGGAATTTTCTCAGCCATGCAGGGACACTCACTGGCCATGAACAGAAGAGATCTCCTGGAGGGAAGATTGGCTGTGGGAGAGATAAAGAAAACTGCCCAATGAACAGCAGAGAACTGCCCCACCTCTGACAGATGGCAATAGAATACACACCCCCAGCCACATCTGGCAACCCCGGACACCCTCACATGCTGCCCTCCCCTCCTAGGACTCCCTGCCTAAATGGGATCTCACATCACAGGACTTTGATGAACAATGCTTTTTAATTTTTTTTTGCAGAGGCTCCTTTCAGGGTGGGCCAGACACCTTTGGCAAAATGTTCCATCTGAGGGCACGGAAAAGCCAAGCAAGGAATATGAGTCATGTTGAAGTGTTTTAAATGCACAAAAACCTTTTTTATTTTTCCTGGGGGACTAAAAGCTGCACACTTGGCCTATTTTTAGTGCAGCTGGCAGTACATCAGCATCAATATAGCTGCAATATTTTAATGAGTGACAAGTTATGGAACGAGCCATCAGTCCCTGGTTAATGGATGTGTTCTTGGCTTGGGACAGTGTGAGTAGTTCTTCCTCTCTTTCCTTGCTCCACAATTTCCTGCTGCTGAGATCTCCCCCGTGACAGACAAGTCACTGTCACTCAGCTGAGCGATGGCAACATGTCCGTGGGTCCAGCACAAATGTTGTGCAATGGGCATTGAAAGTAATTAAATACCCTTAATTAAACCCCTTCCTTCTGCCTGCTCAGGAACAGGAATGTAGCTATGAGCATGTAAAGTAGCTCATTCTTATGAGCCCTAATGATGGCAGCATGATTGAGGTGAATCATTTTAAACCCAGAAGTGCAAATTTAAATGTCACTCCTCCATCTCAGGCTGTTGACTGAGGTGTGACATTTTACGAGAGTTTGTAGTGATAGGATGAGGAGGAATGGCTCTAAACTGAGAGAAGATTGATTTAGAGTAGATGTGAGGAAGAAATTCTTCCCTGTGAGAGTGGTGAGGCCCTGGCACAGGCTCCCAGAGAAGCTGTGGCTGCCCCTGGATCCCTGGAAGTGTCCAGGGCCAGGATGGAGAGGGCTTGGAGCACCCAGGGATAGTGGGAGTTGTCCCTGCCCATGGCAGGGGGCTGGAATTAGATGAAGTTTAAGGTCCCTTCCTACCCAAACCATTCTGTGATTGTGTGATTTGACCCATTAATTGAGAAAGTTTCAAAACTCCTGCTAAGCACAGGATGCCACTGGACAACCCTGATTACAGGAACACTCAGGTATTAACCAGGTTGGGGTGGGGACAAATTTTAGACTGATTTCTGTAGAGAACATAGAACAGGGCAGCTCTGGTGCTGCCCAAGGTGGATCCATTGAGGCCTTCTAATAAATATCTGTTGCCTTGTGAAGGCTGACCTAGAACAGAGACTGGACAGAGCTAAAGAATAAAGCAGGGATTTATTCAAAGGATCTCCTCCATGGATCCACCTTGGGCAGCACAAGAGCCCAGCCAGGGCTGCACCCAAGATGAACCAAAATGGTCCCAAAATGCACGACCGCTCCCGGGGGCTCTCACTGTGATCAGTTCTGCTCCATTTGCACATTGGAGTTCATTGTCCCATTCCAGCTTTAGCCCATGCAGTCCCATCCTGCTTGTTTTTCTCTCTCCAGCCCACGTTGTTTGTGCTCTTGGGCCTGAGATTTGGCTCATTTGTCCTTGGTGCCCAGCTGGAGAAGGAATTGTTTTGTCTCCCTGCTCTGTGCAGAGAGCTCACCATCCCCTAGTGTGAAGCCCAGACCCACACACTAAAGCAGCACAACATTCAAAAATAGAAAAGCTAAAACGTGAGGCATCATTTCTACTTTATTCTTTAACCCTGTCTAGCCTCTGTTCCAGGTCAGCCTTCACAAGGCAGCACAGATGAGATGATGCTAACCACGATTCCACAGGCAGGGAATGCTCTGGAAACACTGCCAGTGTTTCCCTCACTGACTGAGGAGAGCCAAGTTCTCTTTGTGCCACCATTCAGCCTATAAATTATCATGTTTACAAAACCACTACCTGCTAACCTAGGTGTTTTTATGGGTACAACATGTTATGTGAGGATCTGGTTTAAAGTTCTCGTGTCCCAACGTTCCTGGGTAGAGGTGGAGATTCCCCTCCAGAACCCCACGTGGCGCTCATGGTTTACAGGCCAAGACAATCTAACCAGACATGGCACAGCCAGGACATCCCCAGCCCCATGTGGAGGGCACAGGCTTTTTCCTCCTGAGAAGAACACAGCATGCAGAGGTCCCTGGCTTCCCCCCATCAAGGTTTGGATGGACCTCCCTGTCCCACACAGAGTCACACACCCCAATGCTCTGCATTCACATCTGATGAATAAATTGTGCTGCCACTGCCTGAGGAAGAGCCCCCAAGGCAGAAGTGAGCTGACACCAGGCAGCAAAGCTTCTCCCTCTGTGGCAAATTCTCCTCGTTCAGCAGGATGGATTTCAGGGAAATCAGCATGCCCTCTGATTTCCTGGGCATGAACAATCCGTTGTGCTGAGGGCCTTTAACTCACCAGACAAATGCATTGGGAGGTACAAGCTGTCTGGGCAGACACACAGCCAGACAGCTGGACAAGAAAAAGGAATTTTAGAACTTGGCCATGATGGATTTCAAACATATTCAAAACTGAAGTGAGGGTGTGTTCATTCTCCAGAGAATGACAGCAAGGGGTGAATAACTGAGGAGAGCTTCATTGAGAAACCTTGGTTTTTCAAGTTAAATAAGAAGACAAATTAAAGGAACTAAAAATTCTGTGCTTCTTGTGGTCATTGATTAGGGCAAGAAGTCGACTGTGGCCTCTGCAAGTTCATCCTGAAGGATGTTTTCCAGCATTACCAGGGATGCTGCTGTGGTGGTGTGTGTCCTTTTGTCAGGAAAGGACCTCAAAGCCACCAGCTCCTCCTGAAAGGAGCCACCAGCTCCTCCAGAACTGCTGTGATCCCCCAGGCAGATCCCCCAGGCACTGACACTTGCCTGCAGACTCTGGGGCAGGTCTCACTGATGCAGGTACAAACTGCACAAAGAAACAGACAATTCCTGCTGCAAAAGTCTCCAGATCCAAATATAAGACAGAAAAATTGAAAGGAACATGTTCTTTTATAGACTGGAAAGTGAGGCACAGATAGAGTGTACAATTCCCCCAGGGTCACTTAGGGAGGTTTGGCAGGACATGGGAGTAAAACAAGATCTCCTGAAATGTGCTGAACTCCTGAAACCTGGAGTAAATCCCTCTTTGCAGTCACAGCACAGCCAGGAAACATGAACATCCCTGCTTTGAAAATGCAGCTCACATCAGCTGAGTCTCTCTGACACAGTGGGACTTCCCTGGAAGAGCAGGATAGAGAAACCTTTGTGGCATCTCTGCAGTCCAGCTGTGGCTCGGAGGCCAGATTTTACATGTTGAGAAAGAGGCTGAAAACAATGAGCTCTTAACCCCAGAAACAACTTTACAGAGGACAAAATTGAACCCATACCAGAGAAGTCAGGATATTGCAAGGCCCAACTTTGCCTGTGACACACAAACATGAAATAGATGCTAAAGACCACAAATGCTGTCACTTTGTGGGTGCAGAGAAAGAATTCAAGTGCCATTATTTCTGCTTGGCTTGCGCTTGACAGCACAATTTTCTCCCAACTCTTGTTAATGCTGGCATAAAGAGAGGCCAACCACTGACACACACCATCAGTGCTAATAAAATCACGGTTGCTTGGCTCACTGAGATCCTTTTGAGAGCTCCTAATAAGTGGGAAGTTGCTGCTATTACCACTCCAGCTCCTGTGAATGTCAGCTTTTAAAAGAGGGAGTAAACTGCAAGGGGGATGTATCAGCTTTACAGCAGCAATAACATTTTGATTTCTAATCCACCATTATTTTAAATGAGAAACTCTCGCTGCTGCAGCTCAGCCTCTCTCATTCCTTTGCCCTTTATGACAATTTGCAGGTGGTCCCATCACTGGGGTTTGTGATGGTCCATTGGAACTGATCCCTAAAATGACCCAACAAGGGAAATGCCCACTTCCCACATCATAAAATCCCAGAAAGGTTTGGGTAGGAAGGGACCTTAGAGAGAATCCAGTGCCACCCGTGCCATGGGCAGGGACACCTTCCACTGTCCCAGGCTGCTCCAGCCTGGCTTTGGACACTTCCAGGGGTGGAGCAGCCCCAGCCTCCCTGGGCAGCCTGTTCCTCTTCTCTGGATCTGGGGCTGATAAATTTACATCTATAAATAGAAGGAGTTAATGACTCTGCCTGTCCATCCCATAATCAGCCTCAGGAACCTCCCCGATCTCCTCAGCCTCTCTTTTTCTCCTTTTCCATGTTCATAGAGGCCAGCCCTGGGTTTTTGGTCCCTTCTGCTTCCACTGACTCTGAGAGGCACAATCTAACCCCAAGGGTTGATTGAGGCATTTCTTTCTCACTGCAGCATCTTTCCTCAATCCCTCAGTTCAACTCAGCCTTTTTCCTCTATCTCAGGCAAGCAATGAGCTCTGAGCAATCTTTTTTAATGGAAGGTGTCCCTGCCCATAGAAGGGGCTTGGAACTGGGGGATTTTTAGGGTCTCTTCGAACCCAAACCATTCTGTGACTGACCCAGCCAGAGATGATGCCCCTTTGCTCAAGGCAGCCTTGTTAGCACTTGGTTGCAGGATGAAGGTGAGAGAAAAACCAAAGATATTTTGATGAGAAATACCTGCAATTACAGAGCCTGGGGCTGCATCCTTGGCAGAGCTGAGACCTCGTTAGCACAGCTTTGCACTTATTTATGGAATTTGGGATACACTTCAGCATGAAAGGTGTCATATAAATCAAATATTACCAGGAATTATTAAAGACTCAGGTCATGCAAAAATCAGGATTTTCAGTAGCTTTCTGACTTCGTCTTTTGTCCCTTTTCCTGTATCACTGTAACAGAAAGGGGGTGAGAAGGGTAAGGAAAGGAGCTCAAAGGTACCAAGGGGAGTGGTTGCATCAGCTCAGTTTGTGGAATCCATCAAGCAAAGATAGTGGAAAAGTCTTCTCTTTCGAATGGGACCAAGAAATTTTTTTAAAATGCTCAAATGAAGGCTGAGTATGGGAGCAGAAGGAGCAGCAGCTTCATTGGGGGTGGGTCTGTGCAGGGGCAGGAGCTGGACTCGATGGTCCTTGCGGGTCCCTTCCTGTTTGGGATATTCTGTGATTCTTGTCAGAGCTCCTTACACAGCATGGGTATAAAGGAACCACCCAAAAACGTGGGGCAGAGATAGATCAGATCCCTGAGGACAAAACAAATGACATTCCTGGCCCTACAACCCTGCATCCCTTCATGGGAAGCAACCCAGCACCAAACCTTTGTGCTGCTCCTCCTCTGATGTGGGTCACAGAGCTTTCCAGAAAGCCAAGAAATGAGGATTTCTCTTTTGGCCGCAGCCATTTAATGTCATCAGCAGAGCCCTGCAGAGATCTGTCCCTCAACCATTTGCTGATCTCTGAATTTCTGTTTTGGTTTGAACAGACAGGTGTCTGCTAAGGAAGGCAGGAGCCTCCCTTGAAATAGAGAATGCAAACCCCCTCTCTCCAAATTATTACAGTTTTGAAATTAAAAGGCTTTCAGGCAAATATATGGGACTAGGTATAACAGTTCTTTAAAAGGAAAATCAAAAATATAAATGCAATAGTACAAACAATAAAACAAACCACTGCCAGAGTCAGAACATGCCCTGGCAGCCTGTGGGTCAGGGTGGTGGCAGCAGTCCCATCCCATGGTGGCTCAGCCCTCCTGCAGTGCCAGCTGTGCTTCTGCTGGAGCAGGGATCCTGGACAAGGGTGGAGTTTTCCTCTGAAGCTCCAGGGCTGCTGGAGATGGGCCTGGGCTTCCTCTGGGAATGCAGTGGAGAAGAAAGCTGCTCCTCTGGGAATGCAGTGGGCAAAGGCTGCTATGGTGTTGCAGGAGTCAGATTGTATCCAGGTAGGAATGCTTGGCTCCTCCCCCTGGGTGGAGCACCTCCCCAGGGGATGATGGAATTTTCTCAGCCATGCAGGGACACTCACTGGCCATGAACAGAAGAGATCTCCTGGAGGGAGGGTTGGCTGTGGGAGAGATAAAGAAACAGAAGGTGTGGCAGAGATAATGAACAGCAGATAACTGCCCCACCTCTAACAGATGGCAATAGAATACACACCCCCTGCCACATCTTACAACTCAGGACAATTCCCTAGCAGACAAGTTGAAATCCAAGCTTCTCTCCAGGGCTCCAAAGCTAAATAAATCCTCCTCCCCTTCAATGTAGAGGAGTCCACACAGTCTGCAGCAAAATCTGACAAATTAAATCATTTCCAGAGCACAAAGTGCTGAGGACAAGTGCTTTTCCCCTGCCAGCTGTGAATGCCTCCAAGCCATGACACTCTGGACATGAGCTATAAACTGTGGTCAATCAGCATGAAGCTTTAGACAGCTCCTCCTCCTCCTTCCCCTCTCAGGCTGTGCAGAAGTGGCCATTTAGGCTTTGGTGAGGGCAGGCAGGCAGAGAACCCACGCTTAATAAGCAGCAAGGCACCACAGCTCCTCTCCTCTTCAGGCCGGAATTTGATTCCCTTCCTTCACAGTCACTGTTTATAAACTGTTTGATCTAACAGGGGGCTTTTGCAGAGCACAAGGAAAACTGACAGTTTTTGATTAGAATACAAATAACTGGGCATCTTCTGTGTACTTCAGGCCAGTGAAGTAACCACACTTCTCCTTTTGGGCTGGCTTTGCCAAGGGGAGCTTCTGAGTTTCCTCCCAAGGAGGTGAAAATGCTGCCATTCATTATCACAGTGATGAAACTCAGTTCAGCCTCCAGAAAAGCCAAGACCAGCTCTCCCAAGTGACCAGGAGGAGGCACATCCTGGCAATCTGGGCTACTTCTTATTTTGCTTGAAAGAGGAAGAAACACTACAAACATGCAAAGGGAACACAGATCCCTCTAAGAAGTCATTTACATGGCCTGAAGAACACAATTTACAGACAGAGGTCAGTGATGCAGATGTTTTTAAAAGACTTCTAGAGAAAAAAAAAATAAATAAAACAGGAGACAACTGAGAAGATAACCACAAGGATGATTCATAGATGTGAGAAAATCCTTTGCAAGACTTGGAACAACCTGATCTTGGTGGTAGCATCCCTGATCTCACCCATCTAAGGTGATCCTAAAGTCCCAAATCATTCTCCAAAGAACATTTCAGAGTCTTTAAACAGCCCACACTTAGGTGCAGCAGCTTTGTCCCTGGCCATGGGGAGCCCCTACACCATCATGTACAATGGGCCACAGCAGCGTCACTTATGCCGTAAGAGCACAAAATTAGGGGTTTAATGGCTTTGGGCAGCCTGAATTCCTATTTTACACTTTTCATAATAAACCAGATCAATTGTGTTTCATGCTGAAGAGATTCTCTACAAAACAGGGAAGGAAAAAGTAAAAGGAGTGAGGTAGTGAATTTACTCAGTGCAGAGATGCCTCACCTGACTGAGCTGTTTCCTTGTGCCCTTCCTCTGGGGAAAAGCACCACAAACTGGTCCCAGTTCTCCAGATGTGAGCAAATCCTGATTAGCCCAGTGGCAGCTAGTGAAATATGTGACTCCTGAGCTTTCTCTGGCCACCAGAGCAGCACAGGGACAGAATTTATCCCTGATTGTGCTGGTGGTACCATTTCTGCTCACTTAAGCCATGCAAACTTCTAGGAGTAATCAGGGAAATGGGGTAATAGTCACAGGTTGGTCTCAGCCTCAAGGTCAGCAAATTCAAGCCCTGCTGAGGCAAATATTAAATCCAGAATCTCAAATACAAAACACACAAATACCCACACAGCTGTGCATGATGACTGCTGGTCTTTCAAAAGCATCCATTTGTCCTTTTTTGGCGGGAAAAATCAGGAAAACTATATCAGAAATGAAATTATGATGGATTTGAGATCTTCTCAGAGCCTGGTGTGACCAAATGTCACTCCAAATAAGTTTTATAATGCTGAGGGAGAAAGATCCAGGCTGGTCCAAGCAGAAACATCCACGTCTCTGAAAAGCAAGAGCCAGGTTGGACACAAGAGTCCTTGCAATTACACAGGTCTCAAAGAGAACGGTTTAAATGAAATGTGGGCATTTCTGGGTTCAAACTGGCCAAAATCAGCAGCTTCTCCAGACTGAGGGCCCAGTGCTGCTGTTTCCAACACTTCAGGGAACAGGGGAAAGTGTCCAAGGCCAGGCTGGATGGGACCCAAGCAGCCTGGTCAAGTGGCAAGTGTCCCTGCACATGGCCGGGGGTTGGAATTGGGTGATCCTGAAGGTTCTTTCCAGGAATCTGATGTATTTTATTCCTTTCAGCTCTCTGGTGCCCCATTCAGCTGAGTTTGGTCTCAGCATTCAAGGGCCATCTCCCAGCTCTGAGGGCACTTCACTCTGAGACAGAGCAGCTTCCAACTCCCCAGGGCAGGCTGGAAACCAGACTGTGTCCTTCACATGAGAAAGGCTGTTATTGCCTCAGTAAGCTAAAAAAAACCCTCTGAGCAGGGATTAAAAAAAAAAAAAAAAGGAAAGCACAGCATGCTGGCACCCAGGATGTGAGAGATATCCCGCTGGATATTCCCTGCTGGGAGCTGGAGAAGGGCATCCAAAAGGAAATATCTGAGAGGAAATTCTCCTCTGAAGGACTAGAAGCTTTTCATATTAAAACATTTGAAGTTTTCAGGCTTTAATTGAGTTTTTCACTGGTAAAGGCTTGGGCAAGGATGGGGGACATCCTGGTTGCTGTGGTTTCCTTCTCTCCTTTCCTTGGAGGTTTGTCCTTGCAGAGTTCCTGCAGTGTTGTGACACTGGCTCAATCCCACCCACCACCAATTTAGCCCAGAAAGCACAATTTCAGGTCTGGGTTTTGCAGGAACCTATGGATTCAGAGCTCCTCATCCTTTAAGTGTGTGCAGCCCCTCCATGCACTTCATTTAGCCAGAGAGTGAAATCCAGGCCTGCTGGGTCACAGCACGGACGTGAAACCCATAAAAGGGGTGAAAAGCAACACAAATACTGGCTGCTGCGTTTAGGGGCAAAAAGGGGAGTGCTCAGGCTCTAGTCCCTCATTCCTGGCACCGAGGAGGGCACAAATGTTTTACACAGCAAGACAAATTCACTGTGGGGTGTTCCTGGTGCTGCTGAGGTGACAGCACAAGGACACTGAAGACAAGACATCACTTTAAGTGTGGACTCAGTGATCTCAGAGGACTTTCCCAGCCAGAATGATTCCATTTTTCCAAACCAGCCCCTCACAGTCAATCAAAGCCATGGAGAGCAAAGCAGGGATTTTCGTGTGTGTGGTCGGTTGCTTATTCTGAGTTGTCTTATTTTTCCCCCCTCTTCCTGCTCCTCTCCAAGTCTGAGTTTTCACACATCAACCCTCAAGAGGAAGTGTTTGTTCCCCAGATCAAGCTGCCAGGACCCTGCTTGGCTCCCACACCTCCCTCATCCCCTTCCAGTGCTGCCTTCCCACCTTCCTTCCCAGATTTTCACCGGGGAGAAAATCTGCAGAGCTTCACTCCCTGTGATTCCAAAGCCCCAAGCCTGAGGTCTGTGTGCTCCCCGTCCTCTCCAAATGCAGGGACTGGGTTTGCTCTGCAATCCCTCACCTATGGGATGACCCTCCCCTACCCATTTCTCGTTCCTTTGAGCAGACAGCAAAGAAATGTTTCCCTTGTGAGAAGTTGAAGGAATTTTCTGATTTTCCTGGGTTGGAACTCTGGGGATCGTGTCTGTCCTGCTTCCTCCACCACCACCTAATGGCATGAGAGAAAACAGCACCTGGATCCCAGTGAATTCTGTGGAGCCGGTGAGGCACAACCAGGACTTGGTGGGCAGCTCTGGCACTTTGAATTTACTGCTCAGAGCAATGCCTGCCAAAATATCCCGAATTCATCCTGGCCCACCACTGCACGGGCACAGCAGCCCTTCCCAGGG
Organism: Anomalospiza imberbis; assembly: GCF_031753505.1. NCBI lineage: Eukaryota > Metazoa > Chordata > Aves > Passeriformes > Viduidae > Anomalospiza > Anomalospiza imberbis. The sequence goes on from NC_089681.1 coordinate 149,496,965, forward strand.
ACACCACTCAGCCTCTAAAAAATTATGATGTCCATTTCACATAGGAAACTGAGGCCCAGAAAGGATAAAAGGATCAAAGAGTGGAGGCAATGCAGAGAGAGGAAGAATTAAGAATTGAGAATTAATTAAGAATTAAGCCGGTGACCTGGAAATTGAATAGAACAAACACCTGAGAAGTTCAGTAATGCAATTTGCAAATCCTCTGATTTTTGCCATGCCTTTTTTCAAGGGCAGGTAAATCACCTTAGAATCTTTGCCTGCCAAAGAACTCAGGCTCTCTGTCATCCCAGAAGCACCCAGAGCTCCTTCCCTGCTCCATGTGAGCCTGTGCCTGGTGCTCTGGGCCAGTCCAGGACAGCTCAGCACAGCCAGGCCCTTCCAAATGGATTTGTACAGTCATCAAATGGCACAGGACAATTTAAATTCTGCCTCCCCCTCACACCAAAGCAAAGCCACCGATTTTTCTGACCTTTTCCTGCACACCAGTGTGATGCTTCATGGCTTATGTGACCTCCGACATGCAATGTATGGATAAATCCTGCACTTGGGTTCAGGATTTTTGGTGCCAGGAGGTATTTAGGGATTTAATTCTTTAATGAGACACTTCAGTGAAAGTTTAAAACCACACAGCCTGCCTAGGTTAGCAATAAGATAAAAAGAGACACTGAGATTTATCTCCATGCTCTTTAGAGCATCTCCCCTCCAAAGATCACCCAGGCTTAAACATTTCCCTGGATTTAAACAAAAAAAAAAAAAAAATCTGTTTGAACTGCCAGGTACAACAAGAAGATGCTGCCAGAGCTGAAATCCACTGTCAAGGCAAGGGAAAAATCAGGATATGTCATGTTATGTTATGTTATGTCAGGAATGTCTTGAAAGGTGAAACACCAGGAGGGAGTTTGCTTTGCTACAGCTGAGCCTCATCCTAGGTCTCCAAGGAGGAAAACCATCCTTCATGGAGGGTCAAGAGCCTCCCATCACAATCCTGCTCCACCCAGGATCCCCAGCTGCTGCTGCTGCTGCTGCAGGAGGAAGAAAGCAGCAGTGGTGTGGCTTCACTCAATGTAACTTCATTTCACACTCCTGGGAGTGTTTGATCTGGAGAAAAGGAGGCTCAGGGGGGACCTTCTCACCCTAAAATTCCCAGACAGGAGGGGGCAGCTGGGTGGGGGTCTGTGAGTTTGTGGGCCCTACATCAGGCAACTCCCTGAGGACTCCCCTGGCAGGGGGAAAACCTCCTGAATCAGTTCTTTGTCAGGAAAAGCAGATGCACAAGACTTTTTCAGTCTTCAGGTTCTTGTTTTATTGCTATCTTATCAAGACTTCAGCACACTGTCTGCACCCAGACCTTGCATGCAGGAAAACAGCACAAAAATGGCTAACAACCTCGTGTTGCAAGGCCTTTTAAGTCTAATCAAAAACTAAACTACCCAATTAAGAAGTGACACCTAGATTATTTCCCTTTCTAACCCAATAACTGACCCCTCAAGGCCCACAATGAGGATTTTTCTGCCCAATTACAAGATACCACCCAAACCCAAGAAGAAGGAAGAAGAAGAAAAAAGAAAGGAACTCCAGACAACACCCTGCATCCTCCATATTGCATCTATCTACAATATGCTAAAAATCCTAAAACCTAAATTTCTCACCCATGTGACATACTAAACTACTCTCTACAATCTCTAAAATCTATGTCACACTTTTGTGGTCTCCAGTTTACTTTGAGGCTTAGGAGGCCTTCTCCATGAATGAGGGTCAAAGTCAGTGTTTTCCTGGGAGTCAGAGCACCCCAGGGCAGACAGGGGGGTATCCCCCTTGCCCTGGGTTTCCACAGGGGTCAGGCTCTGCTTCCAGGGAACAGGGACAGAACCACAAGAAACGGCCTCAAGCTGTGCCAGGGGAGGTTTAGATTGGATTTTAGGGGAAATTTCACACTGAAAGGGTGGTCAGGCATTGAAAGGGGAGGTGTTGGAGTCCCCATCCCTGGAGGTGCCCAAAGAAGGCCTGGAGCTGGCACTCAGTGCTCTGGGCTGGTGACACCGGGGGGATCAGGCACAGCTTGGACTCCAAGATCTTGTAGTTCTTGTCCAACCTTAATAACTCTGTGATACTTCAGGGAAAGGCATCTGCTTTTCTTCCAACCTCTCTACATCTCCAGCAAGACAAATCTTACCTTGTTTATTCACTAAAATTATTTATGCCACTTTATACCAAGCTTGCTGAAGAAGAGGGCTCTGCTCCACCACCCACACCCAGGGTTAAATTTGCTTTCTCCTCACACCCAGTTTCACAGCTCTGGCTGCCTTTTCTCCAGGAGCTGGAATGACAAGTCCCTGTGTTTGACAGGAGGGGAAGGAGCAGGTTTTCCCTGCTGGCTGACGTGGGCATTTGCCTCTCTCCTGGCAGGAAAACACGCACCACATTTACCTTGGCCACATAAAACCTGTCCCAGTCCCTCCCTGCTGCTGCAGAGCAAAGAGAGGGGAAGACACCAGCACCCTGAGACCTTTTATATCCCCTTTGTACAGACAGAACCAGCAGGGAAAATAAAGAGGCAAACCACCACCTTCTGTTTGCTAATGCACACAAATTTCAGCCACCTCAGCTCCCACTATGCTTTAGCTCAGCTCTGCAGTGGCCAAGTGTGAACTGACACCTCCCCTCACCAAATTTTCCATGGGGTGTTGGAGCCCCTGGCATAATTTAAATCTTTTTCTGGGTTGTTTTTGTTTTTAGCTGCCAGCAAAGCACCCCAAAGGACTGCTGGGCCACGGGGATTGGGGTTCAGCTGATCCCAACCAGGCAGGCTGGGGAGGAGAAACACCTGGTGGATGAGGTGAGGGTTTGGTGTGGCACTGGGATCCTCACTCCATTTTTGGGAGTCCCACAGCTAAGCCAGGCTGGGATCCTGAACCCTCCCTCAACAGGAACTCTGATCCTAGGGCAGGCTCTGCCCTCCTAAATCCATTCTGAACCCCCCAGATATCCCTCCTGGCCTCCAGCTGCCTTTTCAGGAGGATGCTGGTCCCTCATAAATGCTCTGTGACACCTGCCAGTCCCATAAAAATGTCTCAGATGCCATCCCAAATGGTATTTAGCAGCTGTGTGTGGGAACTGAGTCACACCTGAGGTCTGCAGGATCAGGGAGCTGAATTCTGGGCCACTGGTGTCTTTTGTTCTCCTAGAAAAGGACTCCTGGGTGACAGGTTTAGACTGGAAATTTAATTTTTACATGTTAGGTAAGATTAATCCTCTGCTGAAAATGCTGGGGTTGTTCAGCCTCAATAAGAGAAAGCTCTGGGGGGTTTATTAATTCCTACAAATTCCTGATGTGTGGGGAGGAAAGAAGATGGAGCCAGATTCTTCTGAGTGATGCTCATTGACAGGACAAGAGGCAAGAGGCTCAGCCCAGAGAAAGGGAAATTCTACTTAAACATAAGGAAAAGCTTATTCAGGATCAAACCATGGAGCAGGCTGCCCAGAAATGTTGAGGATTTTCCATCCTTGGAGATATTCCAAACCCAAGGGTACACATCCTGCCTTCCTTGACTGGTTTCAGCAGTGGGCATGGACTGGAGACCTCCAAAGATCCTTCCCGGGGGGCTCTGTGCCATGGCATGGCCAGACACCTCAGGCAAGTGCCCAAATGTGGGAAATGGGTTTGTAGAGAATTCTCCCAGCCTGACAGGAGGCTCACACAGTGTGTGCACCTGTGTGCAAACCTTGAGATAAGAAATACTGGCTTAGAAATGCCATGGAATAGGACAGACATGGCTGAGAGAGAAATGGAGCTAGAAAAACGTTTCAAAGGATGGCCTTGCAAATAAGACCAGATACTCTGGAGAAACAGAACTAGGAAAGATGCATTGTGGTAGGACCCACGAGGGGTAATTCTAGATGATTGGCTTTGGGCATTTCCAGCATGGTGTGGCTAAAGCTGATAGGCCAAGAAACACTTGTAGTGTATTGTAATTAGGAAATAGCTGGCTTCTGGTTGTGATGGAGTGAATTATAACATCTGCATTGTCTCACCCTTCTCATGAGACTGAAAATGGAATGAAAGTTTTTAAAACACCTCTCAGTTGCCCCAGCTCTGGGTCAGAAAAGGGCTTAATCTGACATCCAAAGTCTTCCAGTCCTACCTGACATGATTTCTGATGAGCAAAGCAGCCACACTGAGGAAAATAAAGCACAAGGCAGGCCAGAGCTTAAAAACAGCTCAGTGCCTCATGACAGCCTAATTAAACTAAATTAAAAGAAGCTGTGGCTGCCCCTGCCTCCCTGGAAGTGTCCAAGGCCGGGCTGGACAGGGCTTGGAGCACCCTGGAACAGTGGAAGGTGTCCCTGCCATGACAGGGGTGGCACTGGGTGATCTTTAAGGCCCCTTCCCACCCAAACCCTTCTGGGATTCTGTGATTAAGGCAAGACATAACATAGAGAAAGATGTTCTTTCAACTCTTTCCTCCAAGTGTCAAACATTCAGTGCTAGACCCAAAACTTTCTTCTGGATGGAAAAAGAGACTCTGTGTTCTTCTGGGACAGCATGAGCCAGCCCACAATGCCGCTGCCCTGCCCTTAAATCCTCCTGTCCTTGTGCCTGAGCTCCTCTGACACCTGTGTCCTTACTGCCTGTGTTTGTTCTGGTTTAGGGCAAATTTTGGATGACCCCTCTGAACTGGGGTCCTCTAGAAAGCAAATCTAAGTGGTCCTTCTGCCTGTTGGTTTGGGAAAAGATTTCTTTGGAGAAAAGTGGAAAAAAAACTCTTTAACAGGCAAAACATTTACTAGCATAAAAAATGAATAATGCTAAATAATAATGCCATTCCCATGGGCAGGAAGTCAAGGCAAGGAAAGGCTAAAACCCAGGAATTCTACAGCAGGGCAAGGAATTAATCCCATGCCACCTGAGCTTTTTTTAAGTACACCTTCTTTCCCACGCCTCTTAGAAATGGGGTTTTGTCTCTGCTCCTTCCCCTGCTTTCTCCTTGGAGAAATGATTGAATAGGTACTGAAATCAGCTCTTAGTTCTGCCTAAACCATCCTGATGATACTTAATGGTTGTGAAAATGTTTTTCTAGGTTTCCTTCCTCCAGGGACAGTTACACTTCTCCCAAATCCTCTCAGATTTTGAACCAGCCTCACAATGAAGAAGCTTTTCCTAACATTTAAATAAAAATCCCCTGTTGTAGCATAAATCTACAAATCCTGTACCTTTCCCTTTGGAGATGGGAAAGAGTTTATTCTCTTCACTTGCTCAAAGATAATAAAATCCCTTCAGCTCTCTCTCCCAACACTGCACAGCAGAACTGAACTCGTTCAGCTCCCACAGCCTGGCTCCAGAGCAGAGGGGCTTCAGCTCTTGGAGCATCTCTTTGGCCTTTTGTGGACCCACCCCAGCAGCTTCACATCCTGATGTTGGGACCCCAGCCCTGTGACACTGCAGGTGGGGGCTCGTGAGAGTGGAGTAGAGAGGGAGAATCAGTGTCTTGGTGTGAAAACCAGATGTCTGCTAAGGAAGGCAGGAGACTCCCTTGGATTAGAGAATGTAAACCCCCTCCCTCTGAATTATTATAATTTTTAAATTAAGGGGCTGTCAGGCAAAGATATGGGACTAGGAATGACAGTTCTTTAAAAGGAAAATTAAAAATGCAGTAATACAAACCAGTGCCAGAGTGAGAACAGGCCCTGGCAGCCTGTGGGTCAGGGTGGTGGCAGCAGTCCCATCCCATGGTGGCTCAGCCCTCCTGCAGTGCCAGCTGTGCTTCTGCTGGAGCAGGGATCCTGGACAAGGCTGGAGTTTTCCTCTGAAGCTCCAGGGCTGCTGGAGATGGGCCTGGGCTTCCTCTGGGAATGCAGTGGGGAAGAAAGCTGCTCCTCTGGGAATGCAGTGGGCAAAGGCTGCTGTGGTGTTGCAGGAGTCAGATTGTATCCAGGTAGGAATGCTTGGCTCCTCCCCTGGGCGGAGCATCTCCCCATGAGATGATGGAATTTTCTCAGCCATGCAGGGACACTCACTGGCCATGAACAGAAGAGATCTCCTGGAGGGAGGATTGGCTCTGGGAGAGATAAAGAAAACTGCCCAATGAACAGCAGATAAGTGCCCCACCTCTGACAGATGGCCATCCCTCACCCTCAGCCACATCTTGCATTTCCAGCCTAAGACAATTAGCCCCTCAACTATTGGCCACCATCCCTCCTTCTTGGAAAGGTGCAGCTGTAGGTAAAACAGGCACTTTAGAAGTGAGGATGACCCAGCCTTCGGCACCTGAGCTCAACCTCTGGCTCTTTTATTTGTTTCCCACGATGGAAAGTCTTTCCAGATTAGCTGATGTCACTGCTAACAGAGCAATGTATCACCCTGGGGTCCTGGCCACACCCAGGGGACACACACAACACATTAACACAACCCAAAAAAAACCAAAAAACAAAACAAACAAACAAAAAAAAACAAACAAAAACAACAACACCAAAAAAAAAAAGCCCAAACCCCCTCATGGTCCAAGTTGTTGAGTTCACCTCTTCTGCCACCTGGCCAGGATGATCCTCTCACTGTCACTCAGCTCCCTCCCCCAAACCCTCATCCATTAGCTCATTTAATTGCAGCATTTCTGAATTGATGGCATTTCATCGATTCCCGAGGAGCTGCTCTGGATTTGCGCCTCTCAAACACATCGGGGCCAGCTGGCAGCTGTGTTCTGTGTCCTCCCCTCAAATCAATACTTAATGGATGAGAAGGATCCTTGAGACTGAATACAATTTTGGGATGGAAGGTATTTTACACCCTGACTGTCTGCTTTGTTTCCTGCAGCCCATTTGCAGTCTTTTAAAATGATCACAGGCATAACTCACCTTGGAACAAAGCAAAAGCCCCCTGAGCAAGACAATGCAGGAGTGCTCTGGGCAAACCTCTCTCTGCAGAGATAAATGGGTTTCATCACTCTGCTTAAAGGATCCAGCCAAGATATAGAGGCAAAAGTTGTACGTCATGATGCAGGGACCAAAAATAAAAAGGTGAGCTGGACAGGAACAAACGCAGATCCAAACCAATATGGTTTATCCGACGTTCTTCCTTTATTGTTTACAGACAGTAGTTTTTATACACTTCTAGATAGTTTACAATCGTGAGCACACTCTCATTGGTAAGCAAACATTGTTTGTTCCTGTCTAAAGGTGGCTAAAGTTTCACACTGCAGACCTATACTAATTCACACCTAGATAGCTCAGTACATTGTGTTATACCTTAACATAATTTCTGACTGCGCCACAAACTTATTCTGAACTGCGCCACAGGCTCCAAGGCCTCACTGAGGCCCACATCTGAGGCCTAGGCTGGAGTAGCTCAACCTTCACTCTAAACATATAAATCACGCACATCCAGATCGTGACCCATTTCTCTCAGAAATTGCTCTACAACTTCAGAAGCAAATTCAGCTTGTTGAAGGGGGAATGGTGCTGGGCAGCCTGATTTAGGTGGGGGTTGGACCTGGTGACTCAGGAGGTCCTTTCCGACCTCAGCCATTCTGTGACTCCAGAACAGGTCCCAGTGCAAACACAGAGGCACAAAAATTTACATCATCACAGAAGATTTACATCACTCACCTTGCTGCCAGCTCAGGAGTATGTGTCGGTCTTGTGGCACCTGTGGTTTTCCTAAAGCTTCAGATGTTGAAATTGTGCAAGAATATAGGGAGAATTAGCAAGCCACGGCCGTTGATTGTAGCCTTGGAATGAGGAATGACCCCACTGTCACCTGGTCCTCCCATTCAAACCAGGGTTACAGCTGCCTCCAGTGACTCAACTTATAAAAAGGTAAATTTACCCCAAATAAATTCAAGGTAAACACAAAATGAAGCAATGGAAAATAAAGAAATAACTTCACTTCCAGAGGACAAGCCACAGCTGAGCTGGACTGGCTTTACACCACAGTGACAGCCTAGACCAGGAAATCTGGATAAAACAGGAGAGCAGATGATTGAAGCAGAACCATCCAGCAGATCCAAGAGGAGCTGGGCAGGATTAACCCCATCATCAGCCCCCCCCCAACTGTGTGGGTGCTCACGGATGTCTGCATGCCTGGGACAAAGGGAGCTCTGTGTTCTGAGATGCTTTATTGCTTGTGGTGTGTAGGAATATAAAAAGGTAAAAGACTTTAGAAAGTGCAAAAAGGCCCCAGAAAGTAGACATAAAGCTAAGAAAGGCTGGGAAATTTCTAAACCTTCTCATGGGAAGCTAGGAAGTTAAGAACCAAGTGAATACATTTATATTTACCATAAGGAAAAAGAAAGAACAAGAACTTATTGATAGCTCAAGAAGTGAAAATTCCTAGATACATGCTTTGCAAAGATAGAAAAAGTTTCAATCTTAAATAATGAATTATTGTGTATTGTTTGAGGTTCATAGAAGTCCTTTTGTTAATGTTAAACGCACATGGGTCCTTTTCTTATTGGTTAGAGTATAATGGCTTTACACCTTTTCTTTTATGCTGTTGGTTCAAAGACTATGTAGAAAAAGGCTTTGCATAAGCTGCCATCTTGTCTCTGATCTGGATTTGCATGGATGTGGTTGTTTCTCCGTGTCTCTTGCTTTTTGCTTGTATGATGCAGACAGATAATAAATCCTAAGTCTGCAACCAGTCAGGGTCCCATCCCATTTGTGAGACACAGACTGATTTGGCAAAGTGGTGATTCAAGAAATAAATCACATTTGCAGATAAACATGAAAGGATGAGGCCAATACAAGGCCTCAGGGTGCCCAGAGAAGCTGTGGCTGCCCCTGGATCCCTGGAAGTGCCCAAGGCCAGGTTGGACAGGGCTTGGAGCAGCCTGGGACTGTAGAAGTTGTCCCTGCCCATGGCAGGGGTGGGGCTGGATGATGTTTAAGGTTCCTTCAGCCCCAGGCAATTCTGGGCTGCTGTGGTTCCATGATTCAGTGTTGGGACACCTGAGATGTCCACACAGGACTGGAACACAACCTACAGGAGGCCCAAACCTCCTGGGTTTGGACCACGGGGCCAAACAAGAGACCTCAAACAAGAGACCCCAAAAACCAAAAATGGATATCCAAACACCTGAATGTCCCTGCGCACTTAAGGAACATAAACATTCAAAGACACATTTACAGGGCTCTTCACCAGAACCACATTAATATTCAGATGTTTATCACACCACTTATGCCACAAATCATTTCTCTTTTAGAGCTGCTTTTGTGTGCTTTGTAGAAATCTCTTTGCGGAAGAAAACCAGCAATTATGCTAAGCTCTCTTCAAGTAATTTGAGCCTCTTTCATCCAGTCCCAGTGTCTGCTTGTCTAGGATGTGTACTACACACTCTGTTTGCATTTTATGAGTTTTATAACCCGTTTTCAGACTGACAGGTTTTGTCTGAATTTCTGGATAAAAATCACATTGCATCCACACTGTCAAAGAGCACCCGAGGTGCAAAATGATGGAAAGACTACCAAGTAACTTTTAAATTTAAAATTAGAGAAGTCTCCCGTGTTCTTTAGAGATATCACAGAATTATAAGGTGGTTTGGGATGGAAGGGACCTTAAAGCTCACCCAGTTCCAATCCCCTGACATGGGCAGGGACTCCTTCCACTAGACCAGGTTTTTAACCTGGTTCCTTCCCTTCATGTGTTAAATAAGGCCAAAGAGGGTGAGCTCAAACCTTCAGACTGAAATAAAATCACAAATACTGAAGGCAAAAATACAATAAGAGGGAAATACCCCAAATCTAATGGCACCAGACATTTAGGCACCTTGCAAGTAGCAAGTAGTTTGCACCTGCAGAACTCAGGTAGGGTTAAAAGTTTATCAGACCTCCTGAGACACAAAATAATGGGATGGGGAATCCATGGGAATCAAATTAATTAATCATTTATTGCCTGACACTGCCTGGGCGGAATGAGCACAGCATGGGGAGGGGGCAATGTAAAATATCGTAAAATCAATGCCCATCGATTTTCCACGTCCAGTAGGTTGATCTATTGGACTCGAAAGGCTCATGTTCCAACAGATTTTATTGGTCTTCCCTGGTGGTGAACATGACTGAGCAGACACAAAAGGGTGAAGCCTGCAAAAAATATTCTCAGCTGGGCAGTGGAGGGTTTCTGACTGTATTATTTTGACTATTTTGCTCATTGTGGCTGGGATTTTTCATGTTTCTGGGCTCTCTGGCAGTACTCGGAATGAAATCTCTCTCTTTGTCCAGGACTTGGTGGGTCTGGGCAATCTTGTACTAATATATTTCTTATGGATACCTACAGATAAGCTTGGGATTTGGTTCAGAAGCTGTGGCTGCTCCTGGATCCCTGGAAGTGCCCAAGGCCAGGTTGGACAAGGCTTGGAGCACCCTGGGATGGTGGAAGGGGGTTGGAACAAAAAGATCTTTGAGTTCCTTTCCAACCCAAACCATTCCATGGTGGGTTTGGAGGTGTCAGAGGTGTCTCTGTGACCTGTGGGGGGTTTCTGCATGTGGTGTTTTGGGGCTGGTTGTTTTTCATGCTGATTGTGGGGTCCAGAAAACAGAAAGGAGATGCTGGGATATTGTAAATGCGGGTGAACCCAGTGGGAAGAAATGCTGATGTCTGACTCCAGTTCAGGAGGCTGAATGATTTCTTTATTATAACTATACTACAATACATTAATATACTATTTAAAGGAGATACTAAAACTACTAACCTACTTTTCTAACTACTATCTCTAACTCACTCACTACTCGTGACCCTCTCTGAGAGTCCAGCCACAGGTGGGTTGGATTGGCCATCAGGCTCAAACAATCCTCACCAGAATCCAATCAAGCAATCACCCCAGGTAAACAATTCTCCAAACACATTCCACGTGGGAAAAACAAGGAGCAGAAATAGAAATTGATTTCTCTTTCTTCTCTCTGTGCTCCTCTATGAAAAAAATCCTGAGAGACAGAAGGATGTGCCTGCCACACTGAGATAGAGGGAGAGAGAAGAAGGACAAGAAGGATGAAAATGGGTCAATGACAACACCAATGAGAGTGACTGAGAGCAACCAATAAATAAGAATGTAGTGGTTCTGGTTTTATTTATTACATCATATTCAAGATGTAAAGTTGGAATATTTTTAGTGCCCTTTAAGTGCAGCCAAAGGTAAATCTGGCAACCCCAAAGCTGTGCTCGTGCTGGAAAGTATCACATGCTGCCACCCTGACTGCCTTTGAACTTCCTAAACAGGAGGATAATGAATTGCTGGAGAGGGAAAGCAAATGCACACTGAGCAGTTCTTTCATTTGCTTTCCCCAGCTTGTGAATCCAAGTCTCCAGTGGCACTTTGCCCAGTTCATTTTCCTTTAGCAGCTGGTAAATGAATATGTGATCAGGAAGCGTTTCCAATAAATGTAATTACTCCTCTGCTGGTGGGGGGGGGAGGGTGGTGAGGGAAATGCAGCCCAGCAACATTTTATATGAAACAATAAAAAGGGAGAGAAGAAATTGTGAGAAATTCCAGCTTAACTTGATTCTCATGGGTTAAAGGAGATCACCTAAGTCCTAAACTGGTGAAAATCAGGATTAGCTGTGGAATGAATTCCCTCCAGTGCATCTACCCACTTTGATACTGCTAGAATGGCAAATTCAGGGAATCACGGAATCACAGAATGGATTGGGTTGGAAGGGACCTTAAGGAACATCCAGCCCCACCCCTGCCATGGCAGGGACAACTCCCACTCTCCCAGGCTGCTCCAAGTCCCATCCAACCTGGCCTTGGACACTTCCAGAGATTCAGGGGCAGCCACAGCCTCTCTGATTAACCTGTTCCAATGCCTCACTGCTCTCTAAGTAAAGAATTTCAGCCAAACATCTCATCTAAACCCATTCTCTTTTAGTTTAGAACTGTCTCTCCTTGTCCCATCACTCCCTGCCCTCGTAAAGTTCATTTTATGGTAGGAACAACTGGATGCTCCCCTGGGAAGAGGCTGAACAACCACATCTGCTGCCACACCAGCTGTGGAGCTTGCCCCCAGGCATTTGGGCACTGAAACACTGCCCCTTCCACTCTGCAGTCACAGCTTGCAGACTGCAGCCACAAAGGGTGGCCTCTCTCTGGGCAAATATGCCATAAAAACTTACCTGGCCTAAGGTCACACAGCTCAAAGGCACTCCTGAATGTCCTGCTTTAAATGCAGAAGAGAGGAATATCAGCTTGGAGATCAGGTTATTCCTTTCTGTTCAGGTGTGCCTGCAAAAATATTGTTATGACACAAAAGAAGGAAAGGGGAAAAAAAAAAAGCTAAGGTGGTTTGTTTACTGGGTTTTGAAATAAATTCTACTGAGGGCTGTTTAATTGATCCCAGAGTAATGAAGGGGAATGCTGTAGGAAAGCGTTCACTTTTCTTTCACTGGAAGTTTCAAAATGCTGTCTGGTAATTTCAAGTGAAATTTCATCAAAATAGGCATTTAAATTTTTTCTGAATTTTTCTGAATTTTTCTTTGGAAGAGAACAGTTCAACAAAAAATGTTCTGCAGCTGTTTGATGCAGGAGGAAGTGAGGCACAGTGAAAGTGAGAAATCCCCATATCCTGAGTGGGGATGACAAGAGCCTCATGTTGGACTGGGATCTGTGGATCCCAAGGGAATTTGATCCTGGAGAGCAGATGCTCCAATTCACTTCCCTGAGCTCAGTAACACTGGCTGGCCACAAAACCTGATTTCTGCATGACCTTTAATCTGTCTGGACTCACACAGGGAATTCCTGGAGAGCAGGAATTGATCCCAGGTCCCTTCAGCCATGTCAGAGCCTGGCAACCCCTTTGGTTCATGGAACTCTCCAGTGATCCCTGGGGTGCTCACTCCAAAATAGGAACAATTGAAGTCTTCCAAATGGAAAAGCGCTGTCAAACTGAGTTATGCTGTAAGCTGGGTTCAGTAGGATGAATTTTAGAAATCTGTCTCAAAATCTAATTAAAGAAAGGAAGTGAATTCTTAGAGGTGCTCTGGAATCATTTCTGCAGCTCAGGTTCCTCAGTGTGTCCTGATATCTCCATATATATCATCCAACCCATCAATATCTCCTAACCTGACTCCAGCTCCTCTTTTGAAGTTCCTCAGGCTTCACCTTTCCTTCCCTCTTCCCCACATTTACATCCTCATTTCTCTTGCACTGTTGTAAGCAGTGACCAACACTCCCACCAGCCAAAGGCCACCTGGGACCTGCACTTTTCCTTTTTCTCCTGATTTTACTGAGCTCTCAAACATTCTCACCAACAAGGCTCACTGATCCCTGGCAGGAATGGTTTGCACTCCAAAGGTACTGCTGCATTCAGCATCCACAGGCCAAGGAAAACTGTTGGAACCCTGGATCCTGAGAGTTTTTTGCTTTCTGTGCTGACAGCCACTGACCCCCAGGAGAACACTGCATTGACCTGAGGCCGTGGAGAAGCTTCCAAAATGGAATGACAGAACTGGGATTGTGGGTGAGGAGTTTGGATAGAAGTGTGTGATATCACAGGGTGGGAAACTCAGAGTTTAAGGGTTTAGAATACAGTAATAGTTATAAAGCAAGATGGAGGTTTTGGGGCAGAGGCTGGTCCTTCTTCTTCTTCTTCTTCTTCTTCTTCTTCTTCTTCTTCTTCTTCTTCTTCTTCTTCTCCTCCTCCTCCTCCTCCTCCTCCTTTCTTCTTTCTTCTTCTTTCTTCATTCTTCTTTTCTTCTTTCTTCTTTCTTTCTTCTTTCTTTATTCTTTCTTCTTTCTTCTTCTTTCTTCTTCTTCTTCTTTCTTTTTCTCCTTCTCCTTTCTTCTTCTCCTTCTTCTTCCCCTCCTTCTCCATGGGTTTGGGTGATTTTGTGGAATTGGATAAAAAAGTCCCCATTGCAGGCACGGGTGGTTGGTTATTGGGTTAAAAGTAAAAATAATTCAGGTGTCATTTCTTAATTGGACAGTTGATCCTTAAAAGGCCTTGGAGAGAGAGAGATGGGGCTCCATGTTTAGTTTGTTGGAGTGAAGGGCTGCAGAACTCAGGGTTTGTGAGACTGTGACATAGAAAAGAGCTGATAAACATCTGACTCCCAACAAGAAACACTGTCTTAAGCGCTTTCAATCCCAACCCTGACCAAGGTAGAGAAAAAGATAAAAAAAAACAACAGAAAACCTTTGGGACTTGTCTGGGGTATCCTTTTCCCCATGTCTGTAACTCATGGAACATCACAGGTCACAGATGGGATCATTTTCACTGTGCCCTTCACAGCCACCTCAGAAACTCTTTGGTCTGTCAGTTGTGCATAAATCTCTGCCCCAACTACATACACCACAACCTGTTCCACTGCAAACACACAGCTGGGAGCTGGAAAATCCCAGAATGGGTTCAGTTGGAAGGGATCTTAAAAATCTTCCTGTTCCAACCCCCTGCCATAGGCAGGGACACTTTTCACTATCTCAGGTTGCTCCAACCTGGCCTTGGACACTTGCAGGGATGGGGCAGCCACAGCTGCTCTGGGGATTCAGTCCCTCCTGGCCAATTCTCCATGTGAATAGAGTGGGTTCCTGTGGGAAGGGAGTGTTACCCTGATTTTTAAAAGTGTTACATTTTCTTTTATAGTTCTTTTGAAAGTTTTAAAGTTCTTATAAAACTTCTTTGGCCTTCTAATAGCATTTATATATTTCTACTAGAATTCTCACACAGTGTTCATGTAAGCAATAATTATTTTAAATTCTTCTTTGTGAGAAGAAAGAATTGATAAACTCTTAGTTTGACCAGTGTGGTTGGAGAAGTGACAATTTCATCCTCCAATCCACTGTCACTTTTAGAACTCTATATTTTACAAAATCAGAAATAAAATTAACTCTTTTTTCTCTCTTAAACTCACCAAGCTTCTGTATACTCATTTCGTGTCCTATAACAACATCTGGAGTAGAAATATGTAAACATTATTAGAAAGCTAAAGAAGTTTTATGAGAACTTTAAAACATTCAAAAGAACTATAAAAGAAAACGTAACACTTTTAAAAATCAAAGTAACAAGGGAGTCCTCACACCAGGGTTTTTTTGACCATCCTGAGGGAGGTGGGTGTGCAGGAGGTGCCCCAGCTGCCAAAGTGCAGTGGGGCTGTGCAGGTTTGAAAAGGCAAAGCCCATCACTCACTGGAGACACCTCCACACCGTGGTTTAATGCTGTGACCTTTTGCATTATTGAATATGCTCACTGCTGTAAAATGGATTGATTTTCCTCCCAGGCAGTGATGGATGGAAAGATCCGATGCAGGGGGAAGAGCTGCTTAATAACCTGGGTCAAAAATATTCTCAAAGGCCTTTTCCTTTCTTGCCCACATGCCCAAGTGTGCCTAAAGCAGCAGGAGGTGCCATAATGAACCAACTGAAGCCCATAATTCCTCAGTACATCAATAGATTTGGGGACTACACAGCTGACCAGGCACCAAAGGATGACTTAATTTGCAATCATTAATTTATTAAGCACTTAAATTTTTAAGTCAGTCTTAAAAGGCAATGGGGTCTCCACAAAACTGAGCAGTGAATTTTAACGACTCAAGACTGTCAGAACAAGGGCTGAGAGCAGTTATACCCTGCCTTTAAAATCTTTATGTGATTAAACTCTTTGATCAGAGCCCACTGTTGCTGTTTCTGAGCTTTTCTGGACAAAAACTCTCTTGAGCTGAACAAAATATTTCATTTTCAGGATGTTTTCTTTTTTACTTTTATCGAGATTGAGGCTGACAGGGAAGTATCAGTTCGAATGAAAATTACAGCGTTTCAAGTTTGTTTTTCTTAAAGACAAGTTTGGATTTTTCTGTTTGTGGCTGAAACACCAGAAATCCCAGAATGGTTTGGGTTGGATGGGGACCTTAATGATCATCTGATTCCAATCCCCTGCCATGGGCAGGGACAACTTCCACTATCCAAAGTTAGTCCAAGCTCTGTCCAACCTGGCCTTGGACATTTCCAGGAATGAGGAGATACAGTCATGCAAATCTGCAGTAAAAGGTAATTTTAGGTCCTTTTTTCAGGCTGATGTGTCTCAATCATCAGAAGAAATTAAATACCTTAAGATATGGGAACAACGCCACATTTCTATCCCCAGCACACTTCCTTCCTGCTTTGGAAGGCACTGGTGGTGTCAGGTTATTGTAGCTCTCCCATAAACCTATCAGAAACTTCTAAATTGAAAGTTTATTGAGTCAGATTGCTGATAACTGGGGAAAAATAAAATGTTTTCTAAATTCTGTTGATGTTCGATTTCTATCAAGGGAGCCTTCATGGAGAAAATTTTGATTTGGGGTTGTTGGTGGGGATTTTTTGAATGCTGTGCTAATTTAGGACCTGAGTGCTGTGAAGCAGCTGAGCAGCATCCAGAACCCTCAATCACAGGATGGTGAAGTGCCAGAGATGCTGGTGGGCAGGGACATTAAATCACAGGGTGCCACAGATTTGTCAAACCACAGGGGTGTGGTTGGAAGGGGCATTAAATCAGGAAGATGTGGCTGGAAGGGACAAGGAGTGCAAGCTTTGACTCGGGGCAGGACTGACACCAGCACTGGGGCACATCAGCTCTGCCCAGCCACGATGGGTCAGGCTGGGCATGGAGAAACCCCAGCCTGTGGGAGCTGTTCCAGAGCTTCACTTCTCTCCTGGAGGAATTTATATCCAACATCCAGCCTGGACCTGCCAATTGCAGTCACAGAATCACAGAACCACAAGGAGATTTCTAAGGTCCAACCTTAACCCAGCATTGTCATGGTCACCACCAAACCCTGTCCCCGGGTGCCACATCCACACAGCTTTGAGCACTTCCAGGGATGGTGATTCCAGCTCCTCCCTGGACAGCCTGTTCTGTGGCATCCCCATTCTCTGGACAGAGAGACATAATTCTGTCTCTCAGGAGAAGCACAGAGAGAAGAGGAGAAAACAATCTTTATCTCTGCTCCTTTGTTTTCCCCATGTGGAATGTGGTGTGGAGATTGTTTACCTGCAGTGATTGCTGGGTTGGATCCTGGTGAAGGCTGTTTGGGGTCAGTGACCAATGGGACCCAGCTGTGGCTCGGGCTCCCAGCAGAGAGTCACGAGTTTGTTTGTTAGTTGTTAGATAGGTAAGTAAGGAGTATGTAGAATAGGATAGTCTCTCTTTAAATAGTATATTAATATAATGTAGTATAGTTTTAATAAAGCTATCCTTCAGCCTCCTGATCTGGAGCCAGGCATCATCATTTCTTCCCAGTCGGGGCTGCATTTTTTACAATACTGTTCCAATGCCTGGTTCCTTTCCATGAAGAAATTTCCCCTAATGTCCAACCTAAACCTCCCCTGACACTACTTGAGGCCGTTCCCTCTCATCCTGTCATTGTTCCCTGGTGGCAGAGCCTGAACTGGCTGTCCCTTCCTGTCAGGGAGTTGTGCAGAGACACAAGATCCCCCCTGAGCCTCCTTTTCTCCAGGCTGAGCCCCTTTCCAGCTCCCTCAGCCACTCCAGCCCCTTTCCCAACCCCATTCCCTTCCCTGGACATGCTCCAGCCCCTCAATGTCCTTTTTCCCAAAACGGACCCCAGGACTGGAGGTGACCCAGCAGTCCTTCACTCTTTGCCAGTGAAGATGTGGTATATGACAGCTCAGCACTCTCCATGCAATGATTTAAAACAAACAAAGAAAACCCAAAAAAAAAAAAAACACTCCAGGGAAAGAAATTGCTGAAAGAAATCCCTAAAATTGTGGCTGGGAATTTTTTTTCCCGACTGCATATGGTACCAGAAGTAGGCAACTTCTTGTAGATACAAACAGGACTCTCCTCCTCTCCACTCCTCAACAGCAGCAAATTTACTGTGGGATGAAGCTGGGGAAAATCCATCCAGTTTGCCTGTTCCTGGCACGCTGTGCGACCTCCTCTTGCCAAGGCACGGGCTGCAAGGGCAGCATCACCCCTTGCCCATTTATCAGCAGGTTTGGAACCAAGGCTTTGCCTCAAGTCCCTTTCCAAAACTCAACTTTCCAGGCAGTTTCTGCAGGTGGATTAAGGGCCAGGAATGTATGGATGTGTGCCTCAGAAACCCTCCAGTCCCTTCCTGAAACCCCAGGGCTCAGACCAGGAGTGCCACTATTCAGCACAAAGAGCAAGGCTTTGTTCCTTAAAGACAAACAAAACCAAAAAATAAAAGCTGCAGTGACTTTTTGCTTCTGACAAACTGGTTCCAGCCCTGCCAGTTAAGCAGATTTGCAGTCCTGAAGTGATCATCCTACAGTCTCCAGCGTGTTTGATATCCATTTCAGGAATCCTAGAGCAAAATCTGTCAGGAAAAGTGTAGCATTTGTAGGAGCGGGTAGGAAATTTGGCAGGTTCCCCTCAGCTTCCTTCCCAACCTTGTGCACTGGTGCCTCCCAGTGCCTGGAAAAGGGAGAAGCAGAAAGCTCAGAAGAATTGAAGATTGTTTCAATATTTTTTTATTATAAATCAAAGTATTCCTTGCTATCATAGAATCACAGAATCTGAGAATGGTTTGGCTTGGGGAAAACCTTTGTGATCATCAAGTTCCGAGGCAGGGACACCTTCCACTAGACCAGGCTGCTTGGAGGCCCATCCAACCTGGCCTAGAGTATCTTCAGGGAAGTGTAATTCACAGAATTCCCGGAATGACCAGCTTGGAAGAGACCTTCAAGATCATCGAATCCAACCCAGCCCCAACACCTCAACTCAACCCTGGCACCCAGTGCCACATCCAGGCTTTGTTAAACACATCCAGGGATGGTGACTCCACCACCTCCCTGGGCAGCCATTCCAGAATTTTATCACCTTTTCTGTAAAATACTTTTTCCTAATATCCAACCTAAACTTCCCTTGGTGCAGCTTGAGACTGTGTCCTCTGGTTCTGTCAGTTCCTGGAGAAGGAGCCCAAGCCCACCTGAGCACAGCCACCTTTCAGGAGCTGTGGAGAGTGATGAGGTCACCCCTGAGTCTCCTTTTCTCCAGGCTGAGCACCCCCAGCTCCCTCAGCCGTTCCTCACAGGGTTTGTGTTCCCAGCCCCTCTCCAGCCTCGTTGCCTCCTCTGGACGCGCTCGAGCATCCAAACGTCCTTCCCAAACTGAGGGGCCAGAGCTGGGCACAGCACTCGAGGTGTGCCCTCACCTGTGCCCAGTACAGGGCAATGTGTATGTACCTGTGCAGGGGAATGTTACGTACCTGTTCATGCTTGGGGGAAATCAGGAAATCCTGTGTGGGCTCAGGGAACAGCCAAGGAGCCCTGGGAATGGGGGGAGCAAGGCTTCTCCCTGCTGGGTTTAGTGTATCGACCAAAAAGTGCTGCTGCTCCCCACCTGCCCCCTCCAGCCACAGAACAAACCAGGAAGAAGCTTGTAAGAGGAGAAAAAAATAGCTTTATTACTTAAACATGGGCCAGGGCTTTTAAAGCCATGACCACTTGAGAGGGACACTTCACCCGTCCCCACCTCCTTCCTGCCCCTGCTTTTGTGGCCATGGTTTCCTTCCCCCCTTCACAAACAGTTTTTCCATGCAACTGGGTCACCTTTGAAAGTCAGCAGAAGTGGAGTTACTTTGTTTAAAATAAAAACATGTATTTCTATCACCTCAGGAGTTGTTTCTCTTTCGGCACAGGGACCCTCTGATCCGCCCACCTCCTTTTATCAGCATCTTCAAAAGAGAAAGGGAGTTATAATTGCTTTCTCCCCTCACCACAGAAGAAAGGGAGAGGCTGCTGTTCCCCTCCACTGGCATCCTGAGAAGAAACGTGCTTTGAGCAATCATTTATTTACAGAACAAAAACAACATCTGGATTTCAAAGGGCAGAGCAGTTCAGAAGAATGAGGCTCTCTCCTCTCGACTCCCACCCCCTGCTCTGCCTCTCTCCTCATTCCAGGGGCTTCTTCCTCTCTCTCAGCATTGCTTTGCTTTTGCCACAGAACCCCGGAGTGGTTTGGCTTGGAAGGGACCTTCAAGATCATCCAGTGCCACCCCTGCCATGGGCAGGGACACCTTCCACTGTCCCAGGCTGCTCCAAACCTGGCCTTGGGCACTTCCAGTGTTCCAGGGGCAGCCCAGCTTCTCTGGGCACCCTGTGCCAGGGCCTCCCCACCACCAGAGTGAGGAATTTTCCTAATATTTAATCTAACCCTGCCCTCTGTCAGTTTGAACCCATGAGATATCCTGTGGAGAAGCAGGGAGCAGAACAATGTGAAGAAACCAGTAGTTCCACAAGCCTGATTTCTTCCAGCTCTTCGATTTTTGCTTTTTTTTTCTGGTTCCTTATTGAGCAGAATCCTCTGAGTCCTGTCCCACAAAGCATCTCCCCCACACATGAACCCATCCCATTCCAGTGATGGAAAAGCTGAATTTTCTGTCACATTAACCCCTTCATTGCTTTAAAGCTGATGAATTGGTGTCTTCACAGCCATTAGCAAAGGTGGCTGAAATTCCCCCCCAAAAAGTCCACAAGCTCTTAGTAGGGACAGACTAATTAATAGGCCTGTTTTCATTAAGGCTAAAAATGCACCTGCAAGCTGCCACATCCCCACTACTGCCTGCCAGGCTGCTGGAAAGGCACCTTTGGGATGTGTCCATCTCATTTCACCACTTCAACACACAAATTTTGCAGGAAAAAGCTCTGAGAGTCCCTTAAAATAAAGAGCAAGCTTGTTAAAGCCACAAGGAGATTCTATCCCAGCCTCCTGCAATGCCCTGCTTGGATAACTGAATTTCTATACATGTATTTATAAATATGTTCATACACTTCAGCTGAGGAACTGGCCACAGGGATCACTGAAGGTGCCTGCAAAAATGAAATGATGGATCAATCTTGTTTCTCCTATAATCAGTATATTCCAAACACTGAATGAAGACAACCATTACAAAAAAAGCCATTTATTAGATATATGTACATATATACATATACATGCAAAATGATTTTATACACATTTACACAGGTTCAATTATTAATACAGTGCAAAAATGTCTAAAAAGGTACCAGCCCACCTTCTACAAACTCAACAGGTCTTTGGGAGGAAAAAAAAAAGAACAAAACAGAGAATTACCAGCTTCATAAAGTGACTAAGCACTGACTAAGCAAATCTGGAAATTACTGAAGTTTATTCTTTGCCAATTTGCTTGTGCTGAGCTGCTGGGTGAGAAGAGTTTCCAAAAGACTTATCTTGCAAAGTGACAGAATGAAGAAGATGCAATTCAAACCACATTAAACCAGTTTAAAGCTGAAAAAAGGGATGGATTTCTCTTTGAGGATTTGATTCAATACAGGAAAAATTCCACATTATGAGTCAGATTTTATCTTCTCAAACTAAATGTCATTCTTTTTTATCAAATCTTAAAGCACTGAGATCAATGTATTCTATTCCTCTTGCTGTTTTGCCAGGAGAAAATGTTTAACTGTATAACTACTGCGTGGACATGGGATAAATACCAAATTAAAAATAAAAACAGGTCAAATTCAGTGTGCTCTGCCTCACCCTGGAACCCCAACCCAAACCTATGAAGTGCACACAGACTAATCCATGTAGATTCCTTAATACGGTTTACACCTATTACAGGAAAACAGAAGGTTGCAAAGGGATTAAGACCAACACCAAAACAGAGCTTTGTCACTGGGCAGAAAACACCTGAAGATCCAGCCACATTCCCCAAAAATCCACAAAGCAAAAAATCAGAAGTTTAGGCAAAGGCAGAATTGAACCAACTGATTTGGTTTGATTCTACTGAAACGTTTTTATGAAAATCAATTCAAAGAAAGCTGAATTTAACCTTTCTCCACTCTCTGTTAATTGCACAATCATCCAGACACCCTGTCCTAGCACTGCTTTGCAGAGCTGTGGCTGCCATCCCCTGGCTCAGGGATGGATCTGTTTCAGGACAGAGCAGCTGGATGCTGGGGAAGCATCAGGAATGTCACAACTTTTCCCATCAGCTCTGGAAATGCCTTCTGGAAATGCTCTGTGTGCCTCAGGCCAGAGCAGGGCTGCCTTTAGCCAAGCCCAGGAGAAACAGGAAAAGCTCTTTTGGACTCTTTAGGATAAAAGTGAGGATAAAAAGGCAGAAGCAGGGAGTTGGCTCCTGTCCTAAAGTCCTTTTCATGAAGATTTGTCTGTCTGTAGTACAAAATGCTTCATCCTTTCCCCACAGGAATCCAGTGGGTTGATATCCAATTTATCCTCCTGGAAAACACCACCAGTCACCAGATCCATTATCCTTAAAGTGTTAAGTTTCTAGTGTCAGATTTTTGGGGTGTTCATTTTTCAGATTTTTTTTTTTTTAACTTGTAATCCAAACTCGTGGCTGAGTTCCCTGCAGTCTCCAGAAGTAATTTACCAGGGAAAACTGGGAGTGAACAGTATGAAAATTAAGAGCAGCACAAAACCCCTCACATCTGTGGGGTCACCTTGGTGTCTCAGGCACAGTGGTTGAATTGTGGCTTCATTTCTCCACTTGCACTCTGACAGAAAACTGGGATAATGACAGACAAACAACTTTAATCCCCTCCCTTATAACAGAAAACCTTTCCCTTATGGCACACAGCTCGAGCTGTGTCCTTAAATGCCTGGATAAAATATTCCTCCATCATCCCTACCAGACTATTCCTTACGGTTTGGAGGTTTTTATCATGTTGCTGTTACAGTGCAGAGAAAAAAAAATCCCTACATTTTCCTCTTGGGAAAAGCTCTGGCACTAAGTCCCCTGATGTCCTAGAAACTGCCCAGGTTGTAATGGGCTGCCCATGGATGCTGCTGCTGCAACCAGCTGCATCCAGAAATGATTCCAAGGTCCAGCACCATAAATTTCTGGTCTGATCCTCGTGTTTGAATCCTGAGATTCCAGGGAAACTCACTGAGATAAAAGAAAGGAATTTTGTCAAGTGCTCCTGCAAAAAAAAAGACAACTCTGCTGCATGTTAATCTCTTTGCAACCAGAGGTAGAGACTATGTGAGAGGAAAAAGGAATCTTTGGTGAAAGAAATGGGGATGGCCAGAAGAGAAAAAAAAAAAAAAAGAAAAGGGAAATTTTAGGACTGTAATTCCACAATAACATACCCACACTTCTCTACATCTCAGATTGAATCTCTACAACCCCTCAAGGACAGCTGCATCAAACTGCTATGCATTTTTTTAACAGCCAGCCTAAATTATTCATCTATGCCCTAAAATGCCCCTGTGCACCTGGATCCATGACAGAGCAGAACAGCCAGTGCAGCAGAGGTTGGGAATTCCAGTCCCCTATCCCGAAGTGCACACCCAGGAACTCATCTGAATGTAAGAATTCACCTCCATTACCCACAGAATTCACCTCCATTACCCACAGGTGTTTTACAGAACAAAGAGAACCTGCTCTTGCTTTCCATTCCTGGAAATGGCTTTCTACTCACCAGCTACTCATTTTGTTAAAAAAAGGTGAAGGAGTCAGTGGCCTGTCATAAATAGGCTTGGAAGATTTATTATCCATACAGGCCAAGCAAAGATGGAATTGCCCTTATCCTAAAAGTGACCTTAGCCAAGGAAACAAAGGCCACAAGAGCTGACAGATCACTTACACCCACTTGGATTATTTTCTGCTGCCCCAAGCATATTTGCAATTAACCCATGAGCACACACTAAACTGCAATGTGCTGTTCAGCCAAGGAGATATTTATAGACTTTATGGTTTATAAAAGAGCCACAGCTTTTCCCTGTCCTTCCAAACCTAGAAAAATGATCCTGAAGCTCACCCTCAGCATTTTTCCCACTGATACTGCACTCACCTAATTACAGCAAACAACCCCTTTACTCACATTTACCAAGACAATCTAGAGACAAAAATGTTGCCCATCACTTTACCTCTGTTTTACTACACAATTTGAGTATTTGCAGCAGCAGGGCAAGACTGACCTGCCAAGCTGTCACAGAGCCAGTGAGACAAATGGCAAAATGCTGTCTGGATGGTGGCAGCCAAGGAGGAAAAGCCTGCTGATGGTAAGAACTTCCATCTGTGGTGACACCTGACAAGCTCCACCGTGCACCATGTGAAATCCAGCTGCACCCCTTCCTGTGTGCTGGACATAATTACAGGATCCTACTTATCCCAAGTTGCTTGGAACTGTTTTCCTTGAAATAACCATTGCCATGGATGACTAAAAAACACTCTGAGCTACTTTTGGCCAGGTGAATACAAAAAAAGAGTTGTAAAAACAGAGTAGCAAACCCCAAGTTTTGTTGTTTGGTTATTTTTTTTTCATACGCCACAGTCAGGCTGCTTCTCCAGGAGCTGCCTTGTCAGGATCTGGTAAGAGGAAAGAGAAGCCACTCCTATGTGGAAGGAGATTTGCCAGAGGTTCCTCAATCCATACAAGTAGATGTTGCATGAGCAGACACAGAAAAGGAGGGCAAATGTCTTCACCTTCCTGGCTGAGCTGTAGAAGAGGTACAGGTAACACTGCAAAAGGAGCAGAGAGGGAGAGTTAGTACTGAACTCTGCACAAAACCAGGGATCCAGCTGGGATTTGCTGCCTGGGACCCATCTGCTGAGCATGTGAAGGGCAAAACCCTCCCAGGAGAACATGAAAAGCCCCCAGTGCTGTCAGAGGAGTCACTTTTTCCCCTCAGGCAGTGACAGATCAGCCTTTGTCAGCTCAGGCCACAATTTCCAACTGTGCTGATGCCACAGGCAGAGGTCAGCACGTGGAAAGCACTGCAGGTTGTGCACAGGCACTTTGGGAAGAAGCTGCTATAAATCAAAAGGAGAAGAGAGAACTCTCCTTTATTCAGCTTCCCTGGCTTCAGGTACTTACAGGGAAAGAGGCAGCACACAGCCTTTCTTTGTGAAAAACAGCTTGCATCAGGTACTTAAATCTAAATTAATCTATTAGATCTAAATTAATCTATTAGATCTAAATTAATTTATTAGAGTGAAATAAATATATTAGGTTCAAATAAATCTATTAAATCTAAATAAATCTATTCACCCCAAAGCTCTGCCATGAGCAAAGGTGTAAGGAAGCTGCAAGACACTAAATTCTATCATAATACAACACATAATCCCATAAATACATCAAAATCTGCAGATAGTGGTCCCCAAACCATGATCCAAGTGTAACAAAGGTAATGAATACACTGTAGGCATCAGTTATTCCCAGAAAAGAAAACTGCAGCACCTTTTTGCAATGCCAGGCTAAAAGTTGAAGATTCTCCAGCATATATTGCCCTCAAGTTAAAGGCTGTGGAATTTTTTAGGAATTGAAGGAGCCTTTCAAGAAAAACCAATTTGGAACATGTTGTGTTTTCCTCATTCAAGCTCTTCTGTGTAAGGTCAGAGAAAATAGCCCCGTTATGGAAAAACTCTAAGGAACCACCAGGATTCAATGTGATTTTTCATGTAAATTACAGCATTTTCAATAATGTTGCTGTCCAATATTTGCTGAGTCCTCAAGGTGGTTGTGCTGCAAAAGCCCATCACTAAGTCTGACACTGCCAGGAAGATGTGTCCATCCCTTTGGGAAGAAACCATCTCTGGGATGGCATTTATCCACCACACCCAGCCCCCCCTGACTTGTCAGAACATGGAAGCACTGAAAAAGCCTGCAAATGCAATTCTCCAAGGGTCAAAATGTGCCTTGAGCTGCTTTTGTGCCACTTCACTGGAATAAACCAGTGGAATCACCTAGGTAGGATATTAAAAACCTCTGCTTGGCTAGAAGTTAACTCTGTCTTGTGAATTCTAACAGCAAAATAATCAGCAAAAATTTTTATTTGCAGCCAACATACCTGAAAAACACAGGCTAGAAAAGGTAGAAAAAAAGCTATCACATTTCCAATGCCTTCATGGTCCTCCTGTTGGGATTAAAAGAAGTGACAAGTACGTCAGGCACAGCTTTTAGCAAGTGCTGCTTGATATTTGAGAACATTATAAATATAGTCAAGAACCTCTCATCCCAGTTTATGCTGATTGACTGTAGCAGTGTTAAACACCAAGATCAATATCATTGGATAAGACACCAAGAACTGAGGCTTATGTGACAGTTCCTGCTAAATAAAACTGTGTCAGGATACGATCAGGACACTTTTTTTCCCCCTTTTTTTAAAGTTGTTTACAGTCTCATGTTTATTTAAAAAAACAAAATACAGAAGAGGACCTAAAATAAAATGCAAGACTGGAGAAAAAAATCCAGGCAGCCTGGTAAGAATAAAATACTTCTCAAAATTTAAACTTCTCTAGAACAGAATAAAATGCAGAATCTTGTGATGTGTACAGCAAAATATACAAGGTGTAGCAGGTGAGCAACCAACTCCACATTCTCTGGAGAAACAAAACTCTTTTTGTGGAAAGATGTGTGCACAGCTAAGGGGCAGAACAGCCACCCTGGAACTGGGTACCCAAAACCTCTCTGCCTTTCACTCACTCTCAGGTCTGGGAGCAATCAGGGTTACCTGAAAGGAATATTCTGCCAGGTGAACTCCTCGGATGAGGTTCAGAGCTCCACACATGATGTTCAGAACGAGTGACAGAATCCCCAGGGGGGTCACAGGCTGCATTCTGTAAGTAGGGACTTGAAATGGAATGAAAACCAGACATCAGTGGAAGTTTGCACTTTCACTTTCAATCTTTTAATAGAAAACACCACAATTACCTTGTGTGGGTTTTAAGCACTTGCAAAACCTTTTATGCTTGCTCCAGGGAAGTGTGATTATGAACAGAACCCCCCTTTTTTTGTTGTTGTATTGCAGTATCCAGTTCTTCACACATCCAGAAATCATCAAGAGCTCTGAAGCATTTTTAAACAGGTCAGCAACAGATTTTTCTTGACCTATTTGGCATCAATGTCTTCTACTATGGTGCACATAGATAATTCTTTGTTTATTCCAGCAGATGAGAATGCTCAGCACTCCTCACAGGTCAGCAGAAAAGCCAGAGGCTTTCACCACCCAAAGGTCTGGGGAAGGGCTTAGATTTCAGCCACCCATCAGGGCAAGGCAGCAATTCATCTCCTCCTTAACCAGCAATTAAACATTTCTTCCCACTGGCAGCTTGAGGGTTCAGGCTGCCCCCATTTCACAGGTAGTGAATTATCTGCCTCCTTCCTTTCTCACCTTCTCTGCTACTGCTTAACACCCACACTGCTGAACAGCAATTCTGCAGGATAATCTCATTGATACATCCCTAATTAAGGTCAAAGTAATTATCATAAATGTGTGTTTAGCTTTGGAATCTGCTGCCTTTAATTCAGGCTTGGCCAAGAGCACACCTCCAGTTTTCCTGCACTTGTTCAACAACAGATTCCACACCTTGATCCTCACCCACATTTCATCCCTGCCCTTGGATCACCACAAGTAGGACACTGTCAGTTTGACAAAAAGTGATAATTTGCAGCTCAGATACCAAATCCAGATCTTCTCCTGTACCCAAGACACAGGAGAGAATGAATGAGCCCTCCAGAAAACCATCCAGCCCTCAGGATCTTCTCCCTGGTGCATCCAAATCCTGACTGTTACAGATAAACTGCACCCCTGGCGTCCTTTAGAGTGACAGATGAAACACCACAACAGCCACCACATGGTTTCAGAGAGGAAAACACCTCTGCCTTCTCCTTCAAGCCAGATTTTGATAGATGGATGTAAAAAACTCTGGTGCCAAATTAATAGAGGGATGTAAAGCACCTTTCATCCGTGTCTCTGTAATTAATTTGTCTGGCATGCTCTCACACACCCATAATTTCAGCTCCAAAGGAACTGGATCAACTCAATTTGATGTGTGTCACTTTAGGGAGCATTACTGGATATTGCAGACAGAATGGTGTAACTCTGTCACTCCAAGGCAATTTGGCTTTTCTTTTGCTACACAGTGACATTTACAAAGAACTTGCAGCAGCATCTTTATTTATTCAGTTTCCTTCTATTTTTTCCTGCGATTCTTACTTCCTGCTTTTGATTAATTAAATAATGTTGCAGCTATATATATGTGTAACTCTCCCACAGATATTTCCTAATAAAGACTGTTCCTCAAATTCTAAGGTTTACTTCAGAGGCATAAATATGTCTCAAACAAATTACAGTTATCAAATACAAATGTCATTCATTGAGCAGAATCCTGCAAACTACACGTGCCAAGAGTTCCCAGTCCCTAGGGAAGAACAATGCAGGTCTCAATATATTGCTTCTGCAGCATGAAATATTATGTAAAAGTTACATTTTTTTAGTCCAGGAGGATAAAAAGAATTGCTGTCACAGATGCAAGGGAGATTAAAACATCCAGTTGCTCGGGGTTCAGCTCCTGTGAAAACTGGTCTTGAAATGGTTTGCTGCAGAGATTTATTTGGGCTGTTAAATTCTGAGGTTTAACTCACAAACTGAAATTGCACAGAGAAGTGAGATGGGTCCTGCTAAGGGAAAATTATTTCACTTCCTTGGGTGAAGTCAGTCATATTTTAATAAAGAGAATTTCATACTGGAATTGCCTATTACATTAAATAAGGGAAAATAAGAGGAAAAAACGCTCAGTCCAAGACAGCACCACTCTGCACAAGCACAAATAAACACTAATTAGGCTTCACAATGATCTGACTCCTCAAGCACAGAAGTTGTGCACTTCAGAGCACAAGACCCAGAGAAACCTTCGGGAGCTGTGGGTGATGCTCCAGCAGGTTGGAACACGTGCAGAATAACTGCAAACACTCTCACACAGTGAAGAAATTGAAATCTCTGCCCATAAAAGATTTTCTGGCAGAGGCCTGTGGCCACTTCACTGGAAGGAGACACCAGAGTGTGCAGCAGCTTGGATCTGCCTCCTGCAGGCACAGCACAAGGCTGGACACTGAGTCACTCGCTCTGAGCTCTGCAGAAAGAGCGCCAGGAGTGAGAAATGAAATCACACTCCACCAGCCTAAACTGAAATACAAGCACACAAAAGGCAGAGAGTGAGACAGCTTCAGAAACAACCCCTTCAAAAGGCCTCTGAAGGACTCCCTGTGTGCCTGTGGAAGATGAACACTCACCAAGGGGAGCTGCAGGATTCACCAGCTCTCTCACAAGACCAGGGGCACAAGTTGTTCTGCTGCTTCCCAGAGGCAGCTGTGATGTGCAGACTCTCCCTGCCCACAGAGAGCTCCTCAGAGCCCCCTGTGCCCTGCACACTGCCCCATGTCCTCTGGAGCAGCACCAGCTGTGCCCACACTGGCACCAGAGAGGCTCTGAGCAGCAGCCAGGGCTGTGTGGGTGCTGATCGAGGGCACAAGGGAAGGGTTTTGTAGCCACAGTTGGGCTGGGTTTAGTTAACAAAAGGAAAGAACAAACAGCAAAAAGAATGGAAGTAAGAAGGGAAAAATCTCTTGCTCTCATGAATACTAACAAGGACAAAGCTGCCCTGACTTTTCTGGCCTTTTTCACAGCAAACTGAAGAGCCAGAGGATGAGCTCACCCAGCTCCAAAGAGGCCAGGAGCAGCTCCAGCCATGTGAGGAAGGGATGTTTGGATCATCCCTGGATCAATCAGTCTGCACCAGGGAGTGCAGTCACAATTCAATCCTGCTCTCCTGCAGCCACAGCATTTCAAACAGCCTCTTGTAGAGCAGAGCCATCACATAAATAACATTAATATGGAACAAACACTATGCACACAGCTAAACTTAGAGCAGCAAAGTGGGATTCAGCTGGGAGGGGATGATGAGAGGAGAGAGACACAAGCCAGGAAAGCTGACTCCAGTGGAGGCAAACAGATGATCATAAACATGATCCTTAAAATAAAGGCAGAACAATCTGTGAGAGTATTTGGGTTAGACCTGAGAGAACAGCCAGAAATAAAAAGCCAGATGGAAAGTAAAGGAAAGCAATTAGGAATAAGAGGGAAGTGAAAATATATTTCTGATCTGTGGACACAGACTAGATCACAAATATTTACTGGCACTGAAGCTGTTCAAAATTTAAAGAAAAAGTGCAAAGAATTTCTAAGCCCTGTTATAACATAAAAAGATTTAACCTTCAAGCACAGTTCTGAGAAGCACTCACAAATCTGACTGGCAAATAAAGTGGTTTCCATTCTATTTTTAATTCCTCCTGGCCAGTTTCCTTCTGTACTCTAATTTAGAATACCTATGTCAAATTAGATTCCAGCTCATCTATCAGAAACAGTAAGATTGAGCAACTGGAACTTAATTTTATTAGTGTTTCATAAGCCAACAACAACAACAACAACAACAAAAAGGAAATACAAGCTCACGGCACTCCAGCTGCATTTAAACCACCATGCTAATGGGATTAAAATAGAGAATGGTTTAGTGGTGGACTTGGCAGGGTTTGGTTTCTGGTAGGACTCAATGATCTGAAAGGTCTTCTACAACCTAAATAATTCTGTGATTTCATTTGTGGAGGAGGTAGGCAGGACCTTGACTGTGCAACTGAAACACAAGTAAGAGGTACCATTTTATAAAGAATTAGAGGTTGGTACTTCAAAAGCAGGTAAAACTTCAGGTTTTGTTATAAAAAAGGCCTCTGTGTTATTTATACAGACACACAAAGCCTCTTTCAGAACTTTAGTCAAATGGATTAAATTTAAAAAAAACTAAGGTAAAAGGAAAAAGCAAAGAGGGGAGAACAGCTCAAGCCAGACAATGTGGGAACAAGAGGTTACCCTCAACTCACATTTTTCTCATCATATTTTCCCTCAAGGCTGAAGAAACTCATTCAGACTGTAACTACAGATCTTTCATTATGAGTTTGCAACTAGCAATGAATCACTGGAGCTTCTTTAGAAATTTGAACAAACAAGGATTTGAAGAGAAGAGAATTCCACATGGAAAATATCAAGCCCAGCCTATGTTTTCCATACAGAGAGGAAGCTGTAAGGCTGGAAAAAGACTCCACAGCAGTCTCCAAAGCTCTGCTGCATACCTGCTGCAATGTAAAGCCCATATGTTGTTTACTATGATGGAAAAAGCCTTTTTTGGTTTCACACGCACGATGTAAATAAACATTTCTCGGTACACAAGGAATCCCCACGTGTTTTTCTGCCACATGCTGTGGGCCATAATTCGTGACCCAAAAATTAAGCACAGCAGATTTGTCCATCAATTCAAATCTGACTGCCAAAACAAAATTGACTTTTGAGGTAGAAAAAAGAAAATAGCAGCCTCAGGATTGGCCCCTGGGGTTGCTGCTGCAAAAACTTAAAAAATGCTAAGAGAATTGAAAGTGCTAGTTAAATGAGCAAAGCAATGCTACATCCTGAGCACTGAGAGAGCTGCTAACAAGTGCTAATAACACCAAGCATGTGACACTATAAAACCAAGCAGCAACAGACTTTTCACTGCTTGCCCATGGACATAACTGCCAAGACTTTGAAAAGATGTGCTGCTTCAACCTTTCTTCACACTCAACATCTATCCACATCCAGAGGCTGAAGGAGAAAGCAAAGAGCTTAAAAGTTGAGAAGAACTCAGGTATCAATGAGCTTTTCAGACAATGGGGTTGACAAGATGGGTTTCATCTTTTGCCAAACAGATTTTGTAGGCTGTAATCATTGTTTTTATTGTTTTACTCACGTTTCCCTCTTTAGTTAAGTATCTACAAAAATCCACTGGGGAAGTCTTCATAGTAGGAAAAAACAGGGGAGTTGTGGGAATGTAATAAACCAGGCTTTGCCCTGGAAAGATCTACCACAGAGTTTTCCCCACCTAGACTGAAAGAGAGGACTTCCCTCATGGTGCTCTGCAGCGCTATTGCCAATCTACATTAGAAATCTGTCTTGGTTTGAAAAGACAGGTGTCTGCTCAGGAAGGCAGAGGCCTCCCATGAAATGGAAAATGTAAAGCCTCCTCCCTCTGAATTATTCTAATATTATTTCAATTCTCCCATTGGCCAGATGACCTGCCCACCCCAACTGTTCATCCCTCATCCCCCCCTACAGGTTGCTGCCCTTTGCACCATCCCTGTACCCTCAAGTCATTGACCCCATCCTTAAGCCTGTGCACAGCACATGGTTGGGTCTTTGTCCCTGATCCCTTTGGTGTGGTGGATGCAATAAACCTTTGCTGGAATACATCACACAAAGACCCTTCCTGTCCTTCCTCCCCTGAGCCATCTGTGGGGTGTGTGTGTGTGTGTGCATGGACTTGAAATGGCTGCTCTGGTGGCCTTACTCCGAGTGGCTTCTGAAGGAGACGCTTCGAGGGAGGTTGCAGCATTTCTACTGTTATAGATAAACATTATAATATTGGCTTTTTGCAAATATTAAAATAGATTTGATATGTGTAATGTTAAAGTAACTTTGTTATCATGATACAGTTTTTATTTCTGTTGTTAATTAAGCTTAGACATAGTAGTGCAATAGCTGATGTAAGTGTGCTTGTGTTAAAATGCCTGCTGGGATGGGATAACACCCAATGACCACAGGGTGAGGACACTGCTACAGATCTGCCAACTATCAGCACTCACCCTCTGAAGACAGTGTGCACCAAGGCCCAAAAACTGGAGGCGAAAAAATGGACTAAAACCACAACCAAGGAGTACACATGCTCCAAAAAGGTAAACCCAAGAAGAAGCCATGCTAAACAGCTCTTGGAACATGTAAACTAGTTTGGGGAAAAGTTTACTATGCATAAGGGTCTATGAATATGCAACAGGCTGATGTAATTAAAAGGTGTTTAAGGGGTATCCCCAGAGATAACAGGGTGCTCTTGGTTCATGTGGGAATCCAGGGCATCCCTCTGGCTGCCCTGGAAGGTCTGGGACCCTGGCAGGGGGTCAGGAGCCCCCTGTACAGAGCCCCGAGAGACACTGTCTCTGATCTCTGTCCATGGAAAAGAGTTTTCAATCTCACAGGATGAATTACAAGCTCTGAGTGTTTGATATAAGTAGCAATTAGTGTGGCACGGGTGCAAAAGTCGAATTTTAGGATTCCAGATAAGGGGTTCAAAGGGGGCAAGAGGGAGGAAATTGGGCGTGCCTTGTCCTTTTTCTTCTTCTTCATGCCCTCCACGTTTCACTGTGGTGTTGGCATTTTTCTGTTGGTTTGGGCTGGGGACACACTGTTCAACACGGGTGATGGATATTGGCATGTTATTGTAAATACAGCACACGTAGTTTTTGGTATATAATGTTTGTAACATCCCACTGAGGGGCAGAGCCCCGCACGCTGTCCTGCGAGACAGACCTGCTGCAGGTCAGAGAGAAAATATTTGAGACAAGAGGAAATAAACAACCTTGAAAACCAGCACAGACGAATTACCACTCCTTCTTTGGCAGAGGGGCTGAGAGACAGAGACTTTCTACAATCTCAGGATCATTTAAATATCCCAGATCCCAACAGGTTCAGTGCTAAGATGCCCCTGGCTGTAATAACCTTTGCTCTATGGTCCTTGTCTCCTATTGTCCTTCATTAAACTTTTCACATTTTCACAGGAGAGTGAGCGCGTTTTTCACATCTACCACCCTGCCACCTGGCAACAATGTGCAGGGTGAGGAAATCTCCTGTCACCTGGTGTAGAAGTGACTTACCAACCTCCACATGGCCTCCTGCGTGCCCTCCATTGCTCAGCCCGTTCAGCAGCTCCGTGGCCTCCAGCTGCAGCTGCACTGGGGGCTGCAGCTTCAGCTCCTCCTCCACTCTCTCCCAGCTGGCCTTGGCCCGGGAGCCACGGCTGCTGTTGAAATGGTGTTTCACCTTCTGGATGGTGTTATCTGAAACAACAGGAAAAGCTGCTCAAGTCACCTAAAAAGACTGCTTAATTAGTCCTTAGTGTTGTTAAAACCTTAACTGTGGTGATATTTTATCGTATCACGGCGTTCTCTTTGTTTGTTTTAATTTCTCTGTTTCATTTCTTACTGGGTTCAGGCATGAAATTCCACTGCTGCTTAGGGAACAAAAATACTTCTTTCAGGTACTTTATAGCACAGAAAGGTTTGGGATGGAGGGGGACCTTAAGGATTATCCAGTGCCACCCCCTGCCATGGGCAGGGACACCTTCCATTATCCCAGGGGGCTCCAAGTCCTGTCCAACCTGGCCTTGGGCACTTCCAGGGATCCAGGGGCAGCCACAGCTGCTCTGGGTACCTGTGCCTTCCCACCCTCACAGGAAAGAATTTCTTCTAATATCTACTCTAAAAAACAATAAAAATAATCTATAACTACCAAACAAAACATTAAAATCTTGAGCATCAAGAGCATCTTAGATCCAAACACAGGAAAGATGATTAAATAAATAAATAAATAAATAAACAGCCACACAGCAATATTAGGCACTCGGTAGCTTAATAAACAGTAAAAATCATTTTTAAAATGTTTTTTTTTCTTTGAAAAATAAGCTCTATGCAATTAAAAGAGAAATTCCCCAACTCCAATTCCCTTACTCAATTTAAAAATAAAAAAAAAAGGAGCAATGTGGTTCTCAATATGAAATTACATCCTGGCTGTAACGTGCCCTGCAGGGAATCCACCCAAAATCCAGATGGCTCTAGAAGGAGCTTTCCTAATGGATTTCTCAACTTTTTAAGACTGAGGTTAACACTGTTACTGAAATCTGGACTGAAGAGTGCAAACACACTGCAGGATATTATTCTTTCCCAGAAAAGTTTCTCACTGCAAGGGAATTGTGTCTTTCAAAGGTGTGAGGTTCAGTAGAGCAGCTGCTACTTGGCAAGAAAACCAATTATTTCAGGTTAAAAAAGAACCACTGGGCATGGTTCTGAAGTATTCTGACTCCAAGTCATGTCAGAAATAAAGCTGCCCATAAAAATCCATTCTGTCTCCCTTTTTTCCTGTACTCATCTATCC
Organism: Anomalospiza imberbis; assembly: GCF_031753505.1. Taxonomy (NCBI): domain Eukaryota; kingdom Metazoa; phylum Chordata; class Aves; order Passeriformes; family Viduidae; genus Anomalospiza; species Anomalospiza imberbis. Next base: position 149,531,675 of record NC_089681.1, read on the forward strand.
CCACTTGTCAGATTTTTTTAATTAAGTTAGAAGGTGTCCGAGATATCAATTTCTTTTTTTCTTCTCTGCTTGTTCATCAATCACCACAGCATTTTGTTTATAACAGGTGAACTCTCAGGAACTCCAAACCAAATACTTCAATAGTTTAGGGCATGAAGATCTCCCCCTCCTCCTCCACATGCAGGCAAAGGCACACCCAGAGTCACTTTTATCATCAGCCTTTAGCCAGGAGATGTTGTTTAACACCATCAGTTTGGCAGAGAGAGGATTTTTACTATTAGAGAGCAAAGTTACAAACCAAATTCAATAAAAGCATATGGTCTGGAAGCTGAATTGATGCTTCTTGTGTTGTAGGAAGCAGCAAATTCCCAGCGAAGCTCTTCCAGGAAGCAGAAGGCCATGATGGTTGAGTAGCTGCTGGAACAGATTGCCATGCAGGCAATATCCCCAGAAGAAAGAAAACTGAAATAGAAATTAAAAAAAAAATAAATCACATCAGCATAAAAAGGTGAAAATCCTGCTGTACGTGAGGATGAAGCTGTGCTGTCTGTCAGAACAAAATGTACAGACTGAGCTGAGAGAGCAGACTGCAAAAAAAAAAAAAAGGGATTTTTGTTGTTGTCAAAGTCCTGCAATCCCTGTAGATCTATTTTTTCTTATACAATTATTTATTCTTAACTCATCCACGATGCCTGAGCACAGTGAAAAGCACAACATAGACTTTATTAAATTGGTACATCAGTACAAATCAAGGACATTCTTTTCCCAGGCTAGCTTTAAATCACCTTAATAAAAACCAAGGTGGTCAGAAAACCAATTTTGAAAGAAAATGCAGGGAAAAAAAAAAAAAAAAAAAAAAAAAAAAGCAAGGAAGTTTGTTCCCAGGAAGCAGATGGGACTCCTTGCTTCCCTTGAACATGGCAACATCATATTAACAGCAAGAAACATTTGCTAATTTGCACAACCCAAGATTTGCAAACACTTCCTGCTACATCATAATAAAAATTCTACTCTAAAAGGGGCTCCTTTAACACTGAATCCATATTTTATTAATATAAATAAAACTTTTATTTATATATAAATAAACTTTTATTTATATAAAGGTTTCCACTTGCAGATGGTCCAGTCCTTCCAGGAGATTTCTTGGGGATATCTTCCCTTGCAGCCCAGCCATTTGTCAGCAGGAAATCGGTTTTGAAAGACCCAAGTTTTGAAACTGAACAATTTGTCTCCTTCCTCCTGTTCCTATATTTTATCCCAACTTCATTTCTCACTCAAGTTTTGAAACTGAACAATTTGCCTCCTTCCTCCTGTTCCTATATTTTATCCCAACTTCATTTCCCACTCACAGTTTCTATTTCACCGCATTTGTATTTATTTGCTGTACTGCGGACTTGGGATTTACAGCTTTGCTTGGCTCTGCCAGCCCCAGTTCCACCGGGGAGCTTCCCCAAATTCCTGCTGCTCCCAGCTCCCAGCTGGGATCAACACCATGCCTGCCTAAAAGCACCTTTTCCAAGTTGTCCATAATTGATGGCCTTTTTGCCACGGATCCAATTGCACTGCTCTCATCCCAGAGCCAGGGCTGAGCTGCTGCACAGACCACAGCAGATTAAAAGCAGCAGGACTTGCTGGCATCAAAGGGCACAAATTTGCTTTGAGTGAAAAGGAATTGAGATGAAAATCTCGGCTTTTCTGACTGTTTCAGTGTAAATTCATGTGCTTTTTAACTCCCCCAAAAAGGGATGCTTAGTGTCAGCTTAGGGTCACTTACTGTTTTCTTCCATTTGCTCACCAGAAATGCAATGACAAGCTAAAATTCACTTATTAAATGAGTTTAAACAGATTTCTTCACTTTTTTCTCTGTAATGTCTTTAATGAATTTCTTCTCCTAAACTAAATCATTCCAAAGCACTTGGATGCCTTCTTAAAGGGATTTGTAGAAATCCCTTTAAGAACTCTTATATGGGTTGGACTCGATGATATTAAAGGTCTCTTCCAACCTAGAAAAAAAATTCTGTGAAAATCCATGATTCTCCAACTGCTACGAGTAACAAGCACTGGCCATTTTTGCCACACGAAATTAAAATTAACATGAGCAAAACATATATAAATAAGAAATATAAATATATAGCTAAATATGTATAAATATTGTGCATGTATCTACAAACACGTAACTAAACGTGTATAAATATTGTGTATAATCTATAAATATATAATAAAATATGTATAAATATTGTGTAGGTATCCATAAATATGTAACTAAATGTGTATAAATATTGTGGATATATCTATAAATATATAACAAAATATGCATACATATTGTGTATATACCTATAAATATATAACTAAATAGGTATAAATGCTGTGTAGATATCTATAAATATATAATTAAATATGTATAAATATTGTGTATATATCTATAAATATACAACAAAATATGTATACATATTGTGCATGTATCTATAAATATATAATATGTATAAATATTGTGAATATATCTATAAATATATAACTGTGTATAACTATTATGTATATATCTATAAATATATAACTAAATATGTATACATATTGTATATATACCTATAAATATATAACTACATAGGTATAAATGTTGTGTATATATCTATAAATATATAATTAAATATGTATAAATATTGTGAATATATCTATAAATATATAACTAAATGTGCATAATAGTGTTTGTGTATGCAAATGCATAAATGTATGTGTATTTATAGGTATAAATGTAAGTGTAAAATGAAATCTATGTAAATATCATACAGTATAAAACAAGTAACAGCTATGTAAGTGTATTTATATTAATTAACATACAAAATACAATATGTGAACATATAAATATATACAAATATATAACTAAGCACGTGCTCACTACACTGGGCAGGAACTGAGGAATAAGGCTTCAAAATCATTGGAATTCACACCCTAGACAAGCAATGTGGGATTTCAGACTGCAACCAGGCACTGCAGACCACACCCACAGTATTATTTCAATATAATACCATCCCCCAAGAGCAACATTTCAGAAATTAAAGCCAAAAAAATCCCCAACAAAGCAGAGCAGGGACTCACTGGATGCTCAGGTTACGTCCTTTCGCCGTGCCCCGACTGGGGTACCGCGCCAGGATCGAGGACAATGCCTTCAGCCTCTTCCTGCACTCCAGAAAGTCCTGGTTGAGATGGAAATCTGTGGAGGCTGAGAGGGGAAGCCCATCCCTCACCCTCACCACACAGGCAAAGAAGATCATGGACATTCTCCACGGGAGTATTCATGAGGACAACCTGGGAAGGAAAGGTTTAAGTCAGCTCATTCTGAAATTCCAGGCAGGATGAGAGTGAATTCACCACTGGAACTGAACAGCACCTCTGGTGACACCTCTGCCACTGCAAGGCAACCAAGCTGCTCTCAAAAGTCATGCCTGTGCCCAATTCTTGCCTCTCAGATTAAAAGGTGAGGCAGAGGATTTGACAGGGCAATTATCTACCTGAAAAAATATTCCTGTTTTCCCTCCTGCTCTGCCCAAAGCATCAGAAAGGCTGAGTAAAGTTCTCACAGGTGTTTGTGGAAGCTGCTAAGCCCCACTGATGTGCTGCACCTCCACTGGAGCTCCAAAAGGCTGCCCGAGCGTGGCACTTCTCTATTTTCTAGTGTAACACACAAATCCAAAAATAAATTTTAGGCTAGAGCCCGTCAGGTTCTTTTTACAGACTCACCTAGGGCTAAATACAGAAAAAATGTTGCCCTCTCTTGACTTCTTCCTCTTTAAGAGGTCACAAACTCCCGTGGAAAGTTATTCTTGGGCTTCACCTGGCATATTCAGAACATGCAGAGATGTGTCCTTCAGACATACCATGAGGATCCAGGGCACGGTGTCAGAGGATTAACAGCACTTCATATCATCTCTGAAAGAGAATCAGAATGAATTAAAAATTAGTTGAAAAACTTAATTAATTACCTGTATTTACATGCATATTTACCATCGGATCTCCTGTGAAGAGGGGAAAACATATCCTAGGAAGTGTTTTGCCTGAAGGAAAACAAACAACTCATTTTCTTATCTAATATATTCATTTCTAGACTCATTCAAAGACGCTGTGGAATGATATGCAAAATATTTATGATGCCCCAATCATAATTTTTTTCAGTTATATCAGTAAAAGAGCAGCTCTAAATCAGCAGGTTTTAAGGAATTATCACAAACAACTCAAGGAATTAAAAAAAAGGAAAAAAGAAAAACCAAAGGCATTTACTTGGCTTCAGGCAAGCTACCTAAATAAAGCATTGGGGAAATAAAAAGAAGGGGAAAAAACACTTTGTGAACTCAAACTTTTGACAGAGAGAACAACTGCTTTGCCCAGCCCTGTATCACATAATTCATTAGGATGCTCAAAGTGTCTTTGAAATGTGGCTCATCAGGACGAGCTTTTCTTGTCTGAGAAGTCCAGAGAGCAAAACCTTTTCTAATTCAGGCACCACAAACTCTCCTGATGTCTGATAAGGGCTGAGTTCTTGCCACAGGCAGCACTAAGAGGGTCTCATTTCTACCCCACAGGAACCATTCCCACAGAAATTGTGGGAACCATCCCTCTGTCCAAGGTGCCAGCACGTTAAAGCAACTGCAATTATCAGAAGACAATTATCACAGGAATTAGCAGAAAGCACAATGGCACAAAACTTGTTTCCTTAGAAAAGCAGATTAAAACTACAGAAGATCAGGCATCTCTTGAGAAGTGTTACCTTGAACTTTTTAAATGGAGATTAAAGAGTTTGATGTGATTTTTTTCCACAATCTCTCTCACAGTTCTCTTCCAGCTGTCATTTCAGTTGTAAAAGCAAACTAAGCTCACAAACTCCAACACGCATCAAAAAGCATTTCAACAATAATCATGATTGTTATAAATCAGTTTGAAAGATCCCACCAATCTTCAACATGCCCATAAGCATTGATAAAACAGTGCAGAAAATTTTCACATGGAAGTTAAATAAATAAACCCAAAAAATGTGAACTTTAACAGAAATACTAACTTTAACACAGCCAACTTCTAAGCACAGTTGCTCAGAATTGCAGTAGTATAGTGAAGGGTTGGTAATGCTGATGAAGTTTAGCTCCAAAATAACTCCAAAACAGCCAGAAGATGATCAGGACAGTGAAAAAGCACCAAACTGAGAAATCAAAGACATCTCCTAAAACCTACCCAGCCCATGAAATTATTCAGCTCCCTATGCCACTAACAGCAAGAGGTTAAACTTAAATATCTATATTTGTTATTAATCACCAAGGATAACATCACCTACAGTTAACCAACTGCACACAGAGAGTTTTCCAACTTTCCAAGACATACAAACCTTCCTGCTGCAATGCCTAATGCTGTCAGCTGCCCATCAGAGGGATCCTTTGGTCTGGGAAAGAAAGATCAGGTGTGCACCAGGAAAACTTCCAAATTAAATGCCAGACTTCACTAGAGAAGGGAGTCCACTCTCCTTCCTCAGAAAAAAAGAGGGGTTGGGTTTTCCTTTTCCTTTGGCCCAGCCCTTGCTACTCTCCCATCAGATGATGTTCAGAGCTGTGCTGTTTTGGCAAGTGACAGCCACCAATGGCACTGCCCTTGGAATTTTAACTACTTGCAAGCCAGTTTTGCCACGTCACCTGTGACCAAGCAGAGAGTGTCACAGCTGATCGAGGTGTACACGTAGGCAGGTGGCTCGGTGCTGTCACTGTGTCACCCTGGCTGCCCTTTCCTCCTGCAGTCTCTCTGTTTGCACAGCCATCAGCAGCCCAAAGATCTGCCACCGCCTGGACGTGGCAGCTCTTTGACCTTGGCTCTGAACTTGGACAATGAACTCAAGGCTCTGCATTCAAATCTTGCAGAGTTCACAAGTGATAACATCATGGCAGCATCTGGCACAAAGCAGAACCTTGGGAAGCATTTCAAGCAATTATTTCAGATGAACCAAGTTCTAATTTAGGACTGAAGGAAACAAAGTTGGTTTTTTCATTTCTTGAAGCACCTGTACATGCAACAATGCTTCAGAGTAAAACTGCCTAGTGCAAGACACACATGAACAGCCCCAATCTCAGAATAAACAATTCCTCGGTGTATCTAAGTGACCTGGAGCACAATTCCCCCTTCCCTCACTTCCCAGGGTGCAGCCAACTCTCCCCTGGCTGAGTAGGGATTATCAAGGCAGCCTCAATCAGACCTCCTGCACTTCACTGTGTGTTACACAAGCTCCTCTGGATAAGAAGATTACACCCAACTCACCAGGCCACACTTCCCCAAATGCTCAACAAACTACTGCTTTATTGGCTGGCCTTAGAAAACAATCTGCTCAAAAGGCTGTGAGAGCAAATGCAAACCAGCTCAGAGTTTGTAAGGGAGATTGTATAAAAAACCTGCTTCTTTCAGAAATTATCTCACCATCAAAAGCAAGTTTCATTCCAAGAATGGCACAGTACTCTCAAGAATTCACTGTCTCTCCCTGTTCAGACATATTTTCCTGCTCTCTAGAGGTGTCCAGCTTCAACCCCATCTGCTTTGTCCAGTTCTCACCTTTCTGCTGAAGGAAGAGCCAAAAGCTTTAGATGTTCCCATGGTCCCAATGCAGAATATGAAGTTTTTTGGACACATGACATCTTTGGACACATGATATATGACCACAACTATTGCACTAAAGCATCCTCCCTCGGGCAGGTGATCTCCACAGGGAGTCCTGGACAGCTCCAGGTGGGATGAACATGAAAGAGATTCAGGTTGACTCATCAAACACAAAACCTGAGCTGCAGCTCCAGTGCTGCAGCTTTTGGGTCCTACCCAATAAGGATGTGGCTCATGAGGGAGATTTATCACATCCCTGAGGGATCACAAAGTGGAGTTTATCTTCTTCTCAGATATATTAAAAAAATCAAATCCAGAACACTGTTAAATTTCTCATTTTCTAAGACTGCACCAGTATCCACCCGATCCTTCCCAGGTGACATCCCTCCAAGCCCCCAGCAGTGCTGAGCAGCGACAGGCACCCCAGACCCACTCTCCAGACTGAGCAGTGAATAAAAGCAATTTGAAAACATGCTGCTATCTCAAAATTTAACACAGGATTTGTGCATATCCAGAGCTTTTAGGCTCCTATAAATCCTACAGGCTTACTCTTATCCCCAAGGGGAAGTATGTGGAAAACCCTTACCATCACAAATCTGTCTGCACACACTCCTGTGGATTACCAGAAATAAAGCACACACAAACCTCCAACCCCAGCCTCCAGCTCCCACATCAATCCCACCATTCCAACAGACAATCCTCCAAACCACACTGCAACAACTCTGTTATGCTCTGAGGCTCTGCCCCACCTTCATCTCTCAGAAACACCAGCCACTTCACCTGTTCCCAAATATTCACCCACCCCATCGCCTGAATCCTGACACCTCCACAAGCCCAGCAGCTCACCCCTGTCCCTTCACCAGCCCACCTCACTAAGGACCATCCCCACCTCCATCCTGTTCCACTCACAATATACGGAACTCCCCCCCACTCACACCTCTCCTCTCCCGCATTAAGCATCCCAAAATCCCCAAAAGAGCCCCCTTCCCACACTCTTCAATAAACCCGGGCACCTTGAAAGCAAACACACCCATGCCCCCACTCGGGGCTCTGCTTTGTGCTGACAAGGCCTTGCACACATCCCTCAAGCACGCAGACACCCCAAAACCTTACCCCCACCGCGCAGCTCCCAAACCCTCCCGTTATCCCTGCTCACCCCAAGCCATCCCCAACCCAACCCACGCCTCCTCCTCCTCTACCCCGCAAGCACCCCAAGGAACCCCCAAATCCTAAATCCTATATCCTAACACACACCCCCTTGCTCCCCACCACATCCCCAAACTCCCCTCATCGCCTCCCCGAGCACCCCAACTCCTCCAGACACCCCAAGTGCACCGCGGTCCCTTCCCGGTTCGCTCCCCCAACACATCCCGGACCGCCCCGCCCCGGGGACGCGCAGGGGACGAGGGCACAGGAGGAGGATCAGGAGCAGGGTCAGTGTCCCCCTGCCCAGCCGGGACCCTCCGGAGCAGGGTCCGTGTCCCCCTGCCCAGCCGGCACCCGCCGCCGCTCACCTCCCTTCCCCCGGCGGCCCCGCGGCCTCGCTCCCCGCTCCGCCCGGCGCCGGCCCCGCCCGCCTCACCAGCGAGGAGCGGCGGGAGCGGCCGCGCGGGGAGCGCCGGGACGGCGCCGGGAGGACCGGGAGAGCGGGCTGGGACCGGGCTGGGAACGGGCTGGGAACGGGCTGGGACCGGGCTGGGAACGGGCTGGGAACGGGGAGAGCGGGCTGGGACCGGGCTGGGACCGGGGAGAGCGGGCTGGGACCGGGCTAGGAACGGGCTGGGACCGGGCTGGGACCGGGCTGGGACCGGGCTGGGAACGGGGCTGGGAACGGGGCTGTGACCGGGGAGAGCGGGCTGGGACCGGGCTGGGAACGGGCTGGGACCGGGCTGGGACCGGGGAGAGCGGGCTGGGACCGGGCTGGGAACGGGGCTGGGACCGGGGAGAGCGGGCTGGGACCGGGCTGGGAACGGGGCTGGGACCGGGGAGAGCGGGCTGGGAACGGGGAGAGCGGGCTGGGAAGAGGAGAACGGGCTGGGAACGGGGAGAGCGGGCTGGGAACGGGGCTGGGACCGGGGAGAGCGGGCTGGGAACGGGGAGAGCGGGCTGGGAAGAGGAGAACGGGCTGGGAACGGGGAGAGCGGGCTGGGAACGGGGCTGGGACCGGGGAGAGCGGGCTGGGAACGGGGAGAGCGGGCTGGGAACGGGGCTGGGACCGGGGAGAGCGGGCTGGGACCGGGGAGAGCGGGCTGGGACCGGGGAGAGCGGGCTGGGAACGGGGCTGGGAACGGGGAGAGCGGGCTGGGAACGGGCTGGGAACGGGGCTGGGACCGGGGAGAGCGGGCTAGGAACGGGGCTGGGAACGGGGTGAGCGGGCTGGGACCGGGGAGAGCGGGCTGGGAAGGGGAGAATGGGCTGGGAACGGGGAGAGCGGGCTGGGAATGGGGCTGGGACCGGGGAAAGCGGGCTGGGAATGGGGAGAGCAGGCCGGGAATGGGGCTGGGACCGGGGAGAACGGGCTGGGAACGGGGAGAGTGGGCTGGGAACGGGGCTGGGACCGGGGAGAGCGGGCTGGGAACGGGACTGAGAACCAGGCTGGGGAACAGGACCGGGGACCGGGACTGGGAACCGGGATGGGGAACGGGACTGGGGAACAGGACCGGGGACCGGGACTGGGGAACAGGACCGGGAACCGGGATGGGGAACGGGACTGGGGAACCAGGATGGGACCAGGGGGAGCGAGCTGGGAATGGGACTGGGAGCGGGGATGGGACCAGGCTGGGAGCGGGACTGGGGGTGCCTCGGGATGGTGATGGCGTGTGGGGAAATCCCGCTGGGAAAAGCCGGTGTCCATAAAGGAGACAGAGGAGTCCTGCAGCTTTATTCGGGTGAAGGGAGCGAGGCCACTGGGGCACATCCCCGCGGGGTTTTCTCTCCCGAGGTTTCGGAGGGCGCAGCCTCCTTTTATCCCAAACTCCCGGCCGCTCGTTGCCCTCGTCCTTCCCCCGCTGGCCGAGGTACCAGGAGGGTGCAGCCTTCCCGAACCGCCTGCCACATATCCTCCCCCTTGAACACGTTATTTACCCCCAAAGTTTAGAAACTCGGGCTTGTGCGGCCCCATTTGGCTGTTTTAGGAGACAAACTGCCCGGATTCTGTAACAAATTTGCATCTTGAAGTTTATAATATGGAGACATTGAGCCCCATTTCAAAGCCGTTCACAACCATCCCCTCACCCATGGAATTGTTTGTAAAGACGTCAGCACACATCTTCCCTATCAGGAATGAGGATGGGGATGGGAATGGGGAAGGGTGTAGGGATGGGGATGAGGCTGGAGATGAAGATGTGGTGTGGGAATAGGGTGCAGGGTTGGGATTAAATACCCGAGATGGTGTTTTTTGTTTAGACTTAGATGTTTATTAGTTTTTATCTATGTTACAGTCTCACAGACTGTGAGTTCTACAGCACTTCACTCTAACAAACTAAAAATGGAGTCTTATCTCTTTCTCTACAAGGTTTTTTAAAGATAAAATGTCTAATTAAGAAATGACACTTAAATTATTTTTATTTTTAACCTAACAACTAATTACCCATGGCTTGTAATGTGGATTTTATCTAATTACATAATAACACCTAAACCTATGAAGAAGGTGAATAAGGATTAGTCTCTGTCCTAAAATTTTTATCTGCTTTATATATATTACTATATTCTAAAACCTTAAACTTTTCTACTATGTGATATTACACACTTCTATTCAAACTATACACTTGTAATCTCAGTTTTATCATTCAATTTTGGAAGTCTTCTTTATGGCTTTAGGTCAAATGCAGTGTTCTCTTGGGGGTCAGGGCCTGTCAGCACAGAAAGTCTGAAATTCTCAGTAACCATGGTTCCAAAAAGGGTAGGACTGGATAACCTTTAATAATCTTCCCAAACCCAAACCATTCCATGTTTCGCATTGCAGGTGTTGCAGCAGTAACACAACACAAACTGCTCTCACAGGACATTTATCTGAAAAAAAGCAGCAGAATAAAAGGAGTAAGCAATAAATCATTCCTGAACGAGGGAGCTCTGAACTCAAAAACCACGACGTGGAGCTGTTATCTGAGTTGTTGCTGTCTCTAAGCAATAGCAGCCCTGCTCAGCACCACGTGCAGTGAATAACCACTGGTGTTCTGCTGTTCCTCTGACAGCTTCCATTCCCCTTGAGCACATCCCTGCAGGTCTGCCTTGCTTCACAATCTGACCATCCTTGCTGAGGGTTGCTGCTTTGAACACATTCCACCAGCCCAGGTTGCTCCAAGCCCTGTCCAGCCTGGCTTTGAACACTTCCAGTTTGATTGCTGAGTCCAAACATTTATAAGGAAAAAAAATATTTTCATCTACACACCATCAATGATCTACCCAGGCGCAGGAGAGAAACAAAAAGCTGATTTTTCCCTTGCCGCAACCCCAGCTGTAAGAATGTGAACAACGAGGCACAGAGCTCCACTGAAGTTCCAAAGCAAACAAGTTTACATGCAGGCTTGAGCCAGATAAGCTGACACAATCTGTACCCCATATGAGAAGCTTTGCCAAGGAATTCGAAGCCAATCTTTGGTTCCATTTTTAAGCAGAAAATCCTTATGTCAAAGAAAAAAAACTGTAGAGAAAAGCATGGACTGAGTATTTGGGGCAAAAGGCATAAAAATAAACTTAAATACTGGAGTGTTGGGAGAATTTTTCTGTGTTAAGCACAACAAACAAACAAACAAACAAACAAACAAAAAACCCACAAAACAGCCAAACCCAGGGCACATTCTGAATTGGCCGCATGGTTTATGCATATAAAATGGGAATATATTTGAAGGTTTCCTTCCTCAGGGTGCTACGGAGTGGGGTCAGCACACTTTAGAAATGGCACATGCAGAGTCAGGCAGCCCAGCCAAGGGGATCACACAGACTCAGGAATTATTCCCTAAATCCCCAGGGAGCTGGGGAAGTGCCAGCCAACATGAGCAGGGCCTTGCTGAGAAAATACCTTGCAGTCATTTCACTGAATGGGTTTTTAGGCTGTATTAAATGCAAATTCACTTCTTCTTGCCATGGCATGAGGGTTAGAAAGAGGCAGGGCACTCATCTACTCAGCTCCCCAGAGCACTCAGGAGAGTGTGATTTTTTGACTGGCCTCCTGTTTGAATTATCCTGCCAGCCTCAGAACTAAAGACTGGTTTATTAGATTGCTTGCCTTTGGGATTTTTTTAGGATTTAATGATCCTAGCCATGACTGGGAAAGAACAGAGCATGTCAAATACTGTAACTTTCCCTAAAATTTTAAATTAAACCAGAAGAGAACACACTGACATACAAAACCCTTGACAGCTCTCTGGATGAACACAAGTTGGCATTTGGTGGTTGTGTTAAAATAGACATAATGGCTTGTTAGAGCTCAAATGTCTTCACCACCACTTCCTGAGTGAGCAGGAGGGCTGGACACTAATCCTGGGTTTAAAAGGCCACAGTGCTGGCTCCAAGGTAAATAATTGTGAATTACTCAAGTGATTGCACACAGCTCTGCCTGAAAGGAAAGGTACACCCTGGTCTGACAGACAAAGCTCTGGCAGGCTTTATGCCTTTCACAAATGCTTATTTATGGTTATGTGGATGCACCTTGTGGGTGTCTGAGTAGTGGAATTAAACCACTGCTGTGTGTCTGAAGGTTTAGATGGGATATTGGGAAGAAATTCTTCCCTGTGAGGGTGGAAGGCCCTGGCACAGGGTGCCCAGAGAAGCTGTGGCTGCCCCTGGATCCCTGGAAGTGTCCAAGGCCAGCCTGGATGGGGCTTGGAGCAACCTGGGACAGTGGAAGGTGTCCCTGCCTATGGCAGGGTGGTGGAATGGGATGAGCTTTAGTGTCCCTTCCAACCCAAACTATTCTGGGATTCTGTGACCTTAGATATGCAAACAGTGAACCCAAAACATTGCAAAGCGGGGGAGGAGTGTAAGATTGAAACCTCCATTTTACACCTGTCCAGGAACCAGAGCCTCCATGAAACGGTGCAGGAGGAGCTATCAGTCACTTTCTGAGTGGAGGTTTGATGTCTTACCCACAAGAGTGGATCATTCACTCCTGTGACAGTGGCTGGCAAGACCAGGTGGTTCAGCACCTTCTGTAGCAGGCACATTTCTGTCTCGCACTGTCAGAAGGGTGACAGGATGACGCCAGCGATGTCATTAAACATTTTGTGTCACCAACACATCAGTGTAAGACCCTGGCTGAGCTCTACATTCACACAGAAATTACAGTCTCCAAATCACATCATAATGCTCAAATCATTTCTTCCCAAAACAACCATGATGGAGTAACTTAGGAAATAAAGCCTTAAATTTCCATTTCCTAAGAATTTGGGAACCAGATTTGTTAACCTCTAGAACAACTGATTTAATACTGTAGCAGGAGATAAATCCTTTTATTTTCTGTACATTATTGCAGAAGAACATGTCATAATTTGTAATCCAAATCCTCAATCTTGTGAGCATTTGATAAGCACGTGGGAGGTTTATTTGTCTGACTGCTCTCCCTGAACTGAATGCATCCATGCCTTTAAGAAATGTAATTCTGACTTGTTTAAATGTGTTCAGGATATAGGGTTTGTTTAAAACTTAAAATGGGAAGAATCATTGAATAATTATTCTGCTTTTTAATATTCATGTTAATAGTTTCTTGTTGATATATAAAAAGGGACAGGGATACTGATTCAGATGGAATGTGTAAGTAGTTTTCAAAAGTATCTAGAAGCACACGTCTAAGAAAGGATAAGTGATATTTCCCACATGAACTAGAGCTTCCAACTACTTTCATCCCAGAGAATTCTGTGAACCTTATGTGGTTTTTCTACTTGGTAATCCTCAGCAGGACTCTCTAAAGTCCCGACTTAATTTCCTTTTTAAGCCAGGAAAGCTTTCTCCATCCACAACCTCTGGCAAGGAGTTCTAAGGTTCAGCTGTCCACAGCATGAAGAGACATCTCTTCTTCCCCTGTATTAATATTGAAATATGCAAAGCCACGCTGACCTTATTTCTGCGTTTGTTGTTTGGGTTTGTTTTTTTGGTTTTTTTTTTGGTTTTTTTTTTTTTTTTTTTTTTTTTGATGATGATGAATTTACCCTGAGTTCTCGTGTCTTTGCCATGTTATCATGGCTTGCATACAGATGATTTCCACTGCTCCTGCTGTCCCTGTGCCATGAACGCTGAGCAAACCCGGAGCCTCTGGGTTTCCTCTTCCACTCCCTGGCTCACGCTCCAAGGACAAAGAAAGCAGCCGCACCCTCGAGGCAGCTCCCAGCAGCTTTTCACTTTCTGCCCAGCTTTTACAGGTGCTAAAACTGACACAAGTGCTTGAAGTCTTCTGACACCCTGCTGCTCCTCCCTGTCCCGCTCTGCCACGGTGGTTTTGGTGAGGGCAGATCAGAGAACGAAGGCAGAAAAAAGAGGAGATTCACCCACTCCTCCGTGTGAGCTCTGTCAGCTCCGTGCTCGGAGCCCCGGGGCAGGCGTGCAACTAAAGGAGCAGTTCAGGAGGAGGTGAGAGCGTTCTAAGCTTTGAGGAGGTTTCACGTTACTTCACCCTGGAGTCAAGCAGCAGCTCGGAATAGTTTTATCAGCAGGGAGCCCCGAGTACTTTGACTTTTAAAAGCTTGAACAGCATAAGCAATAAAGCAGATGTGCTTTCTGTCTGCTAAATGCAGCCCCATCACCGAGGTTTCACTCTGTGTCCATCTGCAGTCCATGTGTAAGGGGGACTAGAGGGCACGATGCCTCTGGAAAGGGAATGATAATCAATTACACATTTATACCGGCAAATAATCCCACCATTGTAATACATAAGTGGCCAGAATGGGAATAAGCTTTGATTTTATTCTATTACTTCCTATTTCCCTCTGCCAGGAAGAGCCGCTTGGCAAAGCAGGGCAGGCAGAGCCAGATCTGCACCCCAGCTCAGGCAAGGACCAGGGGCACTGTGCTGAAACAGAGCTCTCAAGCCCAGGGCTGCAGGTTTGTGAAAAATGCATATTTTATGATTGGCTTTTTGCAAATATTACAATGAATATTATATGTGTAATGTTAGAAAGTTATGCTGTAATCATTCTCTTAAGTAGTGTGTTAAATATAGCTTTAGGTTATAACATGATGTTAAAATAGAAACTCTGTGATGTAAGATATTTTTTTACTAGCTCAAGAAAAGGGATAAGATCATCAAGAAACTCTTCACACAGAGATAACAGCGACAGGGCACACAAAGAGTTATTGCCTCCTTATCAGAAAAGACAAACATTCTTCCACTTTCTCTCCATCTTCATTAAACCTCCAGGATTAAGGGGATGAATTTGACAGAAACCAGAAAACTTCTTAATTTGCAAGGAATTCATGCATCATGTATGAGATATATGAATATGCAACAGGCTATTACTTTTAAGGGTTATTCCTTGGTTCACAAGGCATGGTTTTGGCAGCTCAGTGCCCAAAAACATCCGGATGTCCGTAATTCTTTGCTTTTTATTGTTTCGTAGTGTCCTAATCCTCATTGTCCAAATTTTTATTACTCTAATTTTATTACAATTTTATAACTATTTTTTTTACTAATAAACACTTAAGATTTTAAAAAAACAAGTGATTAGTGTTTTTCACAAGGTTCATGGGCAAAAACTCCAAGCAGGAATTCTCAGGTTTCCACAGCTGCCTGATCCCACGTTCCAGGTGCCCTGCACCAGGGCTGACCCCGAGCACCTGCAGCTAAAGGAGGGCCTGGGAGGGGCAGGGAAGAGGCTGCAGAACCTGTTGGTGCACTCAGGGCTGTGACAGTCACCTCCTTTCCCATCCCTGTTCCCACACGTTACAAAGGTCCCGCTTTGGAGAAGCAGGTGTGAAATGCTTGGTGCACAGAGATCGTCCCTCAGAGGCCAGATTCACCCCAAGGTGTCCCGGGGATGCCAGTTTGGGGTGCAAAGCTCTGTAGATGCTCCCCACAGGCTTTGCTCTGCTGGGATCACACCAGCAGGGCAGTGACGTGGCAGGGCTTCTGTCCCCTTCAAGGAAGTGTCAGGGCTTCTGTCCCCTGCTGTCCCCTCTCAATGGACCACAAAGATGTCCTGAGGGCTGGAGCACTTCTGCTCTGGAGTCAGGCTGAGAGACTTGGAGAACAGAAGGCTCCAGGGAGACCTTAAAGCAATTTCCAGTAGCTAAAGGGGCTCCAAGAGAGCTGGAGAGGAACCTGGGACAAGAGCCTGGAGTGACAAGACAAGGGGGCTTCCCACTGCCAGAGGGCAGGGATGGATGGGATATTGGGAAGGAATTCTTGGCTCTGAGGGTGCTGAGGCCCTGGCACAGGGTGCCCAGAGAAGCTGTGCCTGCCCTGGATCCCTGGAAGTGCCCAAGGCCAGGCTGGACGGGCTTGCAGCTTCCTGGGATAGTGGAAGATGTCCCTGCCATGGCAGGGGGTGGAACTGGATGATCCCTTCCAGCCCAGACCACTCTCTGATTCTATGAAAGATGTTGGCAGTCACTTCATTCATCTGGGACTGTGGCTGAGAATGAAGGGGACAATCCTGCGTGCGAGGCAGAGACCTAATCCTGAGAGTGCAGGACAGGGCAGGACAGAGCCGGAGCACTCAGGTAGGGCAGTGACCTGGAGGGGAATGGAAATGCAGGTGACAACCCCTGAGAGCCTCCCAGCGTGGCCTTGGTCCCACAGCACCTGGGCAAGGGGAGCACAGCAGGTCCAGTGAGAGTGGCCAAGAGTCCAGCAGATGCCAGACAAATGCAAAGCATGGAAGCAGGTCCAGGAAGCCAGGAGCAGGTCAGGATCAGCAAGGCACAAGGCACAGAGAGACGTCAGCATCCTTCAGGCAAGGGAATGAGCTTCGGTGCAGCTCCTGAAATACAGGAAAGAGACCCCTGTGAGATCCTTCCACGCACTCACAGCTCAGCAGAAGGACATAAGGCCATGGCTGAACCTTGTCAGAGCTCTCCCCAGCACAGGCAGCCACAATTCCAGGGAAGAGAGGAGGCTGTAGAGCTCAGTGGTGCATGCAAGGCCCTGATGAGGTCTCCTCTCTCCCTGTACATCCTCTTGTCATGCTGCATTAACATTTAAGACCAGACATAGGCCAGGAGCCTCTCCAGCTGACTGGAACTGTGAGGGAGCTGTTTGTAGCTTTGTGCTCCCTAAAACAGAGCCTCCCTCTCTCTGTTCCCTTTCCCCCTGTAATTCACAGCACCTTCAGGCCTTAAAAATTGTCAACTGCTTCGCACTGGAGAGCTTTGGTGTTTCTCGGGAAAGAACAGGTCATTCAGAATAAACGTATGACAGTTGTTCCATCATTGCTGCTCCTCCTCCTCCTCCGGAGGTGCTGTGGCAGCTGAAAGCACTGACAGGACATGGTTTAAAAGCTCAGCCATTTTTCTGCCCCACAAATAAGCTAATTGACAGTATCTCATCCTGTAAATAAAGGTCAGGGTTCATCCTCTGACCTGAGAGCAGGGCTCCAGTTGATGCAGCTGAACTGTGCTCCTGTTCTCCCCACAGGACAGGCTGGCTCCTTCCTTCTGCTGGTCCATGGCTCTCTCAGAGCCTGAGTCACTCAGGAGATGCCAACAGCCTCCCAAAGTGATGCCAGCATCTGCACAGTACAGCCACAGACAGGTGTCCATACCAGTCTCTGACCATCTTCGCTGGTTTGTAGGTGTCCATGTAGTCCTTGGGGTGGATATGTACTTAATTCTTTAAGAATTAAAGAATTCAAGTAAGATTTGATCCTAAAAATGGTCTCATTTTCTCCTCTGATTCCCAGCTCAAAAAGGGAGAGTTTCAATGTACCTGCCATCCACAAGCTGCTGACTTTTACTTCCCCCTCTTACCTGACAAGTTACAGACTATATGGAGAAAAATACTTGGGGGAAAATCCAATCCCAAGTGATGCCAGACAGGACAATTTCCTCATCCCTTTTAGCTCTCGGTATCTGAGGACCTGGGTGCTGATACTTCTGCCTTTTCCAGCTTTGGGTTTTTTTTTTTTTTTTGGTTTTTTTGGTTTTTTTGGTTTTTTTGTTTTTTTTTTTTTTTGCCTGACCTGTGTCACTGACCAGCCTGGCTGGGCTGGAGGTCCAGCTTTTCCCTCAGTGCCAGCATGTAGGAAAGCATCACTTCAAAGAGGCAGCACCGACCTTGCTTTGCAGCATCTCCTGTCCCCTGTGGCACTGTCAGACACCAGATAAAGAGCCTCTTTGCTTGATGAGTGCTCTTGCTTTCTCCGAGCCAGAAGGAATATTTCAGTTTCACAGCCTGAGTTTCCTTTGTTAACCCTTCCCCACCTGCTCTCAGGGTATTTTTATTCTTCCCAGTCTCCAAGAAGATTCAGACTGCAGGTTATGTTGGACTGATTAGCAGTAGGCAAATATGCAGTTTTATAATGTTCAAAGAACCTTTTCCCCCCTGGGGATTCTTAGAATTAGTGATTTAGAGTAACAACATCATCCACCACACAAACACACCCTGCTGGAGCACCTTCATGCTGAATGCATAGCACTGGAGAACTGAAAATTTTAAAAAAGCTTATCAAAAGTGGCCAGGGATAATTAGAGGGGGAATTGAGGTCTGGAAGCAGCACCCAGGAGCACCAGAGCTCACAGGCCCTCTAAAATGCTGTTGTTTAATGAATCCTGGCGACAGGATTAGCACAGGAGGAGGGACTGTGGCGCCTGCAGTGAGTGACACTACTGGTATAGCTCACCCTGCTCATCCCAAGAGAGAGGAAAAGTGGAATTACCGCTCCCTCCAGCCCTGCTTCATGTCCCTGTCCACAGGGATGCAACCTTTGAGACGTCTCATGGATTCACAGAATCATTTCAATTGGAAAAGATCTCTAAGATCATCAAGTCCTTCCACTAACCCAGCACTGCCACATTCACCAGCAAACCATGTCCCCAGGTGCCACATCCACCCATTTTTGAGCACTTTCAGGGAAGTGTTTTACTACAATATGTAAAATATGAGGTTTTAAGGTTCAAAATTCTGGGATAATGAGAAACCAAGGAAAATCCTTTCCAGAGCAAAGGTACTTTGTAGGTAACAAAACAGGAGATTAGAACAAAACTATGAATCCCTGCAAGCATTTTTTAAAAAGCACCCCAGCTGTCTTTGCTTTAAAAATCTTAGAGGCTTTAATTTGGGTTGATGATCCTTTGGGGTTGGACTCAGGGGATGAGCATCTGGAGGTGATGTATCCAGAGAAACTGTGCCATGGGCAGGGACACCTTCCACTGTCCCAGGCTGCTCCAAGCCCTGTCCAACCCAGCCTTGGACACTTCCAGGGGTGGAGCAGCCACAGCTTCCATGGACAATCTGTGCCAGGGCCAGAAACTTTCCCATCTTGCTGCCAGATCCTTTAAGACCTCATTGCAGCCTGATCCAGAGCTGCTTCCTGAGCACTGCTCACACATCTGTTGCAGCCTGCAGAACAAATATTCGGTGGGCATTAAGCAGGGAAGGATGTAGAAAATGACAATGTGCTTGCATTTGCACAAATCCCAGAAGTCAGGGAGGCAGGCTCAGCCTTACAGGTGGTTTCAATGTTGTTTTCTCAATTTTCCTCCCAAGAGTCCACATTTCACTGCTCTCAGCAAATGATGCCTTTGCTCACAAATATTGTTTTTCCCAGAAACCTCCCTTCTAGGACAAAGCTCATCCAACCGTGGCACTATAGCATTCCAGTTACATTTAATCCAAATTAACTTATGTCTGTTTTCACACATCAGGTACCACCAGTGCTGGTAACAGCCCATAAAACTGCAAGGGAGACACCAAAGCACCGGGAAAATTATTCAGAAAGTCTACTCCATTAGGGAGAGAACAGACCAAAAGAAAATCACCGGCCTCAGGAACAGAAAATGAGCTGTGTCCCTCAAACATGATGTTTGCTGTGAATAATGTGGCATATTCATGCTGACTTTTGCAAATGCTGCAATTACTGTCTGGCTGCCCTAAATAGTCCCATTTATCTCAGGAGACTTTCTCTCCTCTGTGTGATTTTTCACGGCTCTTCCTCAGAGCTGTTTGCTCCCTGGCAGAGTTGTTTACATGCTTGTTATTTTTATGGTTTTCCCCTTCATTTCCCTGTAAGTAGAACAGCAAATAAAAGGTGGAGAGAGGGTGTGAGTGAGTTCCTGCCAGGGGTCAGTGGCAGCTCAGTCAGGCCAAGCAACAGAAGGTGGTTCTGACAGCAGGTTCATCCTACAATTGTTTGAGACAAGTCAGTGGCTGAGGTTGACTTTAGAGAAGGAAAATGATTGATGTGGTGCTCTGGCAGGAAAACAGGAGGAAAATTAAGGCAGAGACACAGTTTTACTTTAAGAAATGAATTGTTTTCACCTCAGAATTAAAGGACACATTATTCCCATTTATAGCACCAGGAGAGTTTTATTCAGCCACACCTTACTTGTCAGTGCCAGCAGGGATGCAGGAGAAAACGTGGCCATGGAGATGTGATTAAATACCCTTTAAGGAAGTTTTCCAATTATTTTCCTTGGCTCATATGTTCTAACTAGACCCAGGTGCATCCAGTGTTTGGGTCAGAAATGATACTCAAAACCTTTTTCTATTCTGTGGGTTTCAGTTTTGCCAGCTCTGCAGATGTTGGTCAGTAGTACTGAAGTGGCCAGCACTTTACAGAATGTTGGAGAAACATTTTCTAGTGTAGCCAGGATCTAACAGCCTAGGCAGAAAGAGTCATAGAATGGGATCACAGACTAGGTTGTTTAGGTTGCTAAGGTCTTCTGAAATCAAAATTAACCATTAACACTGCCAAGGCCACCACTAAACCATATCTCTAAGTGCTACATCTACACATCTTTTAAATCCTTCCAGGAATGGTGACTGTCCTACTTCACTGGGCATCCTGTTCCAATGCCTGACCACCCTTCCCATGAAGAAATCTTCCTTAATATCCAATCTAAACTTGCCCTGGTGCAACTTGAGGCCATTTCCTCTCCTTTCACTGTTCCCTGGGAGAAGTGACCAACCTCCAGCTGGCTGCACCCTCCCTTCAGTGAATTGTAGAGATCAAAAGCCCCTCTGAGCCTCCTTTTCTCTGGAACCCCCAGTCCCTTGGGGTTTCTGTACAAACCTATATGTAGGTTTACAGCTGTTTCCTGCCTCAGAATCTGAGGCTGAATCTGTGCAGCCACTCTTGTACTGATCCTGATTTATGTTTAAAGATATTGTGTGATTTTATCACTCCTTCATTTACCCACATCCATTAACACTTCCACATCTGTCTAGTTGGATACCAACTGGCAGCAACAGCTTCGTGGCTGGATTTTCCCTCATTCTGTTCCTTAATTCACCATTAAAACTTCATTACTATTGTGATGGTAAAAGGCTTAGTTATTCATTATTACTGTCCCAAAGGCTAGGCAGATCCCCTGGACAAACACTAGGCAGATTCAAGGACCAGGAGTAAATCTAACAGGGTGATGCAGAATGTAACAGAAATTATTTCCCTGATCCATAATCCTCCATCAGAAAAGCAACATTTACCTGTCTTTGACTGACAACACATGATTTGATCAGGAGATCCAAGCTGCAGGTACAGGATACCTCACCTACATGACACCTGCAAAAGATGATCTTGGCCATGCGGTTTCTCACATGGCCAATCCTAATTTCTCACTCTGGGAGGGAAGTTTTGGCATGCACTGGAAATAAGCAGGCTGGAGTTTGGCTGCTTCCTGATTCACATTTTATTTACATGTTTAAATTCAGGTTTTACTTTAAGCTCCTGTCTTATCATACGGCAAACCCTTCCTATGCAGAGGCATAAATAAGGTTTTCACTACATCATGCCAGAGTTTTATATATCTCTGTCCACCAAGATATCTCTCAGTATCAAATTAAGTGAGGCACTGAACTCCCAGCACAGATATTTTGCTGCTGCTGCAGGAAAGAGAAATTGTCATTCCCAAACAGATCGATGCAGTTTCCTGTCTCTGACAGTGGCCAGTGCTGAATGTTTCAGAAGACAATATAAATCCTTCCCTTCTTCCAACCTGCTCTATCCATAAGTGCACACACTGCACTTAATTGTTCAATCCAGAAAAATAATATCTTCATAACCTCAGCTGATTGTAATTGCATAGAGCTTTATTTATATCAACATCAATATGCACCTGGATGGGTTTTACCAGCACTGCTACCAGGAGGCACTGAGTGTTTTATTACTGCTGTTCTCTAAAGGTGCTGTGCCAGTCCAGGACTTCTGGCAATCCTTCATTCCCCTGACAGAAACCGCCCCCTTCTTTGCCGGAACTCCCTGCAGGAATCCATCCCGCCTGTGCCCACAAGCCAGAATTTCACAAGGTCATAGAATCACAGAATTATTTGGGAAGGAAGGGACCTGAAAGATCATCATCTTCCAACCCCCCTGCCATGGGCAGGACACCTTCCACTACCCCAGGCTGCTCCAAGCCCCGACACCTTCCACTATCCCAGGCTGCTCCAAGCCCCATCCAACCTGGCCTTAGGCACTTTCAGGGATCCAGGGGCAGCCACAGCTGCTCTGGGCACCCTGTGCCAGGGCCTCACCACCCTCACAGGGAAGACTTTCTTCCCAATATCCCACCTAACCCTGCCCTCTCTCAGTTTGAAGACATTCCCCCTATTGCTGTCACTCCAGGGGTGACAAATTCCCTCTCCAGCTCTCCTGGAGCCCCTTTAGAGACTGAAAGGGGCTCTGAGGTGTCCCCAGACTTTTCTCTTCTCCAGGTGAACACCCCCAGCTCTCTCAGCCTGGCTCCAGAGAAGAGGTGTTCCAGCCCTTGGAGCATCTCCATGGCCTCCTCTGGACCAGCTTTAGCAGATCCATGTCTGTCTTGCACTGAGGACTCCAGAACTGGACAGGGCACCGCCAGGTGGGGTCTCATGAAGACAGAGTAGAGGGGCAGAATCACCTCCCTTGACCTTCTGACCTGAATTTTTCTGTGCCCTCATCTGTTACCAGGATTCTCTGTTCATTCCTCAGGTTCAAGAGCAGGGAGCTGTTTCCTTTTGCCTACTCAGATCCTCTGTGAATTCCCCAGCTCGCTGCAGCCGTGGCTCTGCCAACTGCTCGGCTTTTCCTTCCTGGCACTGCTCTTGCTGTTATTATCACACTGCTCTGGAGCCTCAGCTGCAGATTCACTGATTTAACACCAGAACAAAGCACTGTATCAATTAGTTTGACCTCCCAGCTCACAGGGGCCACTACATTTCACCCAGTTCCCTTCGCGCTGTGCCTTGAATTCTTTATTTTTAAAGCCCTGGCAGCTGTATGGATTTATCCGTCCCCGACGTGGCTTTGTGTGGAGTCAGCGTGGTTTCCATATGATTGAATGGTTCAGGACCAGCAGTGCATACAAATGGAGCTGCACTTGTTCCGGAGCCAGTTTGGGTCTTGGAGCAACGCAGAGCTCAGCTGGTTCTGCTTGGAGCCAGCTCCAGCCTCTCTGTGTTGCATGTCACACCCCTGGAGCAGGAAGTTTGGGACAGCAGTGACAAGGTGTCCCACCAGCGCTCCGTGAAGTCATCTCAGGCTCAGCACAGCAAAGCGATGAATCTCTGCCGCTCTGCAGAGCTGCTTTGATGGTCCCCAGCACAGGCAGGGCCCCGAATCTCTGCCTATATTTGCATCTCAGCTAATTAACAATCCCTCCTGCGAGCCACGGCGCTGGCACTGGGCTGCAGAAGCTGTCTGAGCTAAAGCTAACAAGCTCTGAAGCACCTGAGCTGACTCAGATTCAAGCGTTTCAAGCTGCATAACAGAGTGTTCTCAGATGGTGCTGGGTGAGAATATCGAGCTGGATTTACACATCTTTAATAATGCAAAAGAAAAAAGGTAAATTAAACTTAAGGGGAAAAAAGAAAGGGAAAAATCTAGGGGAGAGGAATCATCGTGCCATGTTCCCCTCAAAAAGGTATTAATTAAATATTAGTTCCAATCTGAGTGATCCTGGGGATATTACAGCCTCTTACAGGGTTGTGTGGTTGCCTCCAGCAATACACATGAATTTTCTTTTCCTACTTGCTCAGTACCATTTTTTATTTCTAATCTTCTGCCTTGGTGTCACTTCTGAACAAGAGCAGGCTTTTAGGCAAAATTGCCTTATCCCTTTTCCCGACAGCAGACCGATAGAGGTTGTCAAAGTCCCTACCAAAAGCTCTCCGTTGTCACCCACTCTGAGAGCTCAGGATTTAATAGGAGAGACAAGAGGCACAGGGAGACAGATGGAAGATGGCAAGAACACAGTAGCACAAACAGTCTAATTTTATTGGAAAGGGTAAAAACTCCCTTGTGCTGCTGTTCTGCAGCGTGTCCCACTTACTGGCTTTCCACGTAAGACTCCACATACAGAACCAGACATGGCATCGTTAACCTCCACAACCTCCCAAATTCACTGGTTAATTATACGCTGTAGAAACGAACCTCTTGTTTTTGACCTAGTTTGAGTGTTACTGAGTGGGTAAATCGTGTCTGATATGAGGGAATACACTTCTGCCTTTGCATAAAGAATAGTTTTGAGTGCTAGCAAGACATCAGGGTGGGAGTTTTTTCATAATTCTGAATTATAACACCCTGAAGTAAATGAAAAAAAAATTAATCACGGTTGGGATCAGGCCAAGTGTGATCCTGAGACATTCCCAAGACACCGACCCACACATCAGGCATTTACTAGTTAAGGAGATGTAAAATCATCAACCCCTTTATCTACACACAGTAGAATACTTTTTAAATGGAGATTTTTTTGGTAAAATTATTTGGGGAGAACTCATACTAATGCAGGCAGGGGAGCAAATAAGCATGTTGGTAGACAGGAAGGTTGTGGAGGTAGAGATCACCCTGCAGCAGCTGGGATGAAATGTGGGTTTCAAGGCCTGAAGAAGCCACGAGCACAGGAATATTCCCTGCCCCATTAAGCAATTCACACATAATGGGTTAATGAGTTGCTGATATTTCTATCACGCTGGGGCAGTCATTAACAAATTCTGTTTACTGCCTGGATAGCAGATGGGGCCACCTACTCGTGCCAGGGATGGAAACACTCCTAAAGCTTCAGGGCAGGATGGGGGGATGCTCAGTAATCCTTCAGCCAGTGTGTTAGTGGTTCAGGTATTAAGTGGGTTCACAGGAAATCCCAGGGCAAAGGGAAGCCTGAGTGAAGAGAAGCACAGGCAGCTTTGGGAGGTCTGAGGTCACAGATACCCCTGTACCCTGTCCAAGTGTGTCCCCACATCAGTGCTCCTTCCTAGAAAAAGTCCTGGGATAAAAGTTTTGCCTGAGATGTGCTATTTCCTCCCCTTTAGCTCTCCAGACTCAAATGCTGACCTGGGGATTTTTTAATGAAGCCCCTTTTCGCTGTTCCCATTTGTTCAACAGATAAACTGCCTACTAGCCTTTCACTTTTAATTTTGTGTGTGCTCAGCACTGAGGCCTGGCGTAATTAAAGCCCCTTTCAAATTATTCGGGACTGAAATATTTACTTTTTGTAACAAATACCAAAGAAATGGCTTTGCATGACTGATTGACTGAAGGAAACACTCCAGGTGCTCGTCTGTTCTTCAGTAAAAAGTTTTTTTAAAATATAAATGTAGAATTTTCCAGCTCTTTTTTATCTTTCAGTGCTCAAAACCTCAGTGACCCCCGTGAACAGCTCTGAGACACTTCTTCTCCTGGTGTCAACTCTTTGCATCCCTCCAGGAGCAGAATCTGCATGGAACAGTGAAGAGTGAGATTTTGAACAAGCAGCCATGAATTTGTCTCACCAAAGTATTCTGAGCACCAGCCCCTGAACCCAAATGACCCAGATCATGAAAAGCTTTGTTGGAAATTCCTTCTCCTCCTTGAGTACCAAACTAGGTAGGAAAATAGCCAGCACCAAGGAGTAGAGCAGAGGTTTTTCAGGCACTAGGCCCTCTACCAACAACTCGTTGCTCAGAAAAAAACCTCATTTCCCATTGCAGTCTCAGGTTCCACACACGGGATTTGCAAAAAAGATAAGGAAAATCCTCAACAAATACCTAAACAAAAGCTGCTTAGTTCAAGCTTTCATGGCCACATGGAGACTCATAGTTATTAAGGCAATCAAAGACTGTTTGGAAATTAAAGTCTGCCCCATTCAAGCAGTTTTACCCCAAAGTGCCCGCAGGCTCTGTAGCTTTGCAGCCTCCTACTTTTCAACCTTGCAAACCAAGAGGGCTCTGTCTCAGGAAAGAATGCAACTTCCAGCCAACATTTGTCAACGTCCATTCTTAGGCACGAATTGTACCACCAAGAAATCTCTAAAGTCAATTTGAGGCAGGATAAAGTTGGATCTGCGGATCTCGGTGTGCACGGAACGTCTGTCTTGGGCTGGAAAATAACCAGGAAAATTCTAGCCTATAAAAGGAGGGTGTTTCACAAACTTATGGCTTATCAAAAATGAGAATGACACAGAAGCAATTATTCATAACTGTGCTGAGTGTGATGCCCCTCACACAGCCGACACCCAGAGCCACTGCCATCAAAGGGGTCTTTGTCACTGCTTTCAATGGACACAGGATGTGACCAGAGCAGCATCTGCAGCAGCTCCCAGAGAGGAGCACGAGGGAAAAAAAAATCTTCATTTGTAACTCAGTGTTTCATCTTTCAAAAGATCGGCTTCAGATGTGCTTCGGAAACTCTTCTTTTGGGTATCTCTTTCTTCCACCAAGCTGCATATTTATCAGCTCTAGTCCTAGACATGATCTTAGGAGCTTATCTCCCAAGCAATCAGAACTTCTTTCCAATTTGGTTTTTATTAAAATAATCAGGGCTTGAAATCAACTTCTTTTTTTTTTTTTTTATTGCTCACAATCTTTGCTATTTTCATCATGAGCAAGCAGCACATTTCCACGTCTCTTTTGAGATTTTCTGCTTATTTATTTGCTCATCTGCCTCTATAAGTTCATTTATGAGGACAGAAAAGCAAGAAACTGCAGTTGAAAGGGAATCAATAATGTATTTGAAGATTAAGGAAATCAAGGAGATGTGGTTTCAAATTTTAATTCTGGCAAGGAATTCCTGCAGACTTCCTGCAACTCAACCTCTCAGTAGCTTTGTTTCTCAGCTACCATGGAAAAGTGAGGTAAATAACACCCTTCTACTTTATAAGAGCATTTCACAGTCAAAGAATTGAGGACCAGACTTGCTCCTTTCTTTTTTTTCCCTACATTTTTTGACAGCTTACCCTGCAAACCAGTGTGACAACTCCAGTGGCAGGATTCCTGAGGGACCACTTGCACAATCATATATTATTAGACCTAATAAAGAATGACAGAATCTGGCTGTTAAAACTTCAGGAGATCCTCAAACACTATCGTGACAGCAACCATTGAACTATAGATAAATTACATCTAAAACAATTCCAGCTTGCTGCATGCCCAACTGCTAAAACATCCTGTGATTTCAGCACTGCTACTTTATTCTCAGCAGGGTTTTTTGGTGGTTATTTTTTTTTTTTTCATCTAAAACCTCTGAATTTCTCCTCAGACAAGGACATAATTGCAGATACAGCTGCCAGGTAAAATTACTGCAGAGTTCTGGTTTGTACAACTTTTGGGAAACATTGGAAATAATTTGCTTTTTGAGTGCTGAGGACTAAGTGTCCTTCCTGCTTAGAAAAAAAACAAAACTTTCTGGAATTACTACAGGTACTGTTACAAGAGTATTTATATATATTAAATTAATAAACCAAAGTGTTTTAATCTTTTGGATATCCTTGGTGTGAAGTAACTTTGCCTCAAGGATGCATTAGGCTGAGGATTTACTGATTTAATTCTCCTTCCTAAACAGTTTGATGCTTCAATTTCTTGCTACCATTTCCACACTCCAGCACGGTCCAACATCTGCAAGGCAGAATAAATAACCTCTGGCCTGCTGCAACCATTAAAATGAATTTGGTTTACATTTTTTTGAGTTTTTAAGGCTGAGCAGGAGGCAGGATGACCCTGGGCTGGCAGCAGCCACATTCTCCTTCTGAGGGGGAATCAGGAATTCATGGCAGCGAACGTTTTCCATCCATAATCTTCTGAGGGCTTATTTATATTCGCAAAAATCTTTTTTCTTTCAGGGAGAGTTGTCTTAGACACGTGGGGTGAAAGAACTTGGGGGGGTCCCTCAGCACGGCCATAAGGGTGAGGGGTCAGGGCAGCGAGATACCCCCACCATGGCGGTTATTTAGTCTGTAAAGGTCATTTATTCTGTTACTTATTCACTGTATTTATTCTGCAAAGGATTATTTGTGATGCTATTTATTCTCGTGACGTATTCTGTAAAGCTCCTTCCTCCTCCCCGAGCCGCGTTCAAAGAGGTGGGCAAGCAAATTCCCACTCCCATTTGTACAGAGAGGAAAACACCGCAGGGAATCGAGCCGCTATTTCCAGGATTCAAACTCACAGCCCACCACTTAGAGGCAATTGCACTTCCCATAGCGGGAAAGCACGAGTTAAGAGTTGGGGTTTTTAATTGTTTTTTTTTTTTTGTTTTTTAACCATTCATCGTTTTCAACGAGGAAGCTCGGTCTCGCCATGTCTAGCAGGGAGCGGAGCCCCCTTCCCCTCAT
This sequence comes from Anomalospiza imberbis, assembly GCF_031753505.1. NCBI lineage: Eukaryota > Metazoa > Chordata > Aves > Passeriformes > Viduidae > Anomalospiza > Anomalospiza imberbis. The sequence continues at coordinate 149,559,938 of NC_089681.1, forward strand.
GGCGCCACTCCCTTTCCCGCCCACCGCGGCAAAGCATGAGTTAAGAGCCGGATTTACTTTTCACACTATTATTATTATTATTATTGTTGTTGTTGTTGCTATTTAAACATTCACCACTTCAAACGCGGCACGGCGGAGGCCGCTCACCCCCGCCCTCACGGCACCGCCCCCCGGCCCCTCACGCAGAGGGCGGGAAGGCGCGGCGGGCAGGGCGGGCAGGGGGCGTGGCCTGGCGCGGCCATTGAGGCCGGGCGGGTAATGGCGGCGGGGGGCGGCGGCGCCGCCTGGCGGCGGGGCGGGGGGGCAGCGGGGGCCGAGGGGACCGCGCCGTGAGGGGACAAAGCGCTGGAGCCGCCAGGTAAAACCCCGGGGGAAGGGAGCGATGGGGCGGGCTGGGAAGCGGCTGCGAGGAGGGGATGGGCCGCGCTGACGGCGCCGAGCACGGCTGCGTTTTCGCGGCAGGAACCGCTTCCCCTCAGAGCGAGTTTCCCCCGGCGCCGGGGTCGGGGCTGAGGCGGAGCCGCCCCGCTGTAATTGAACCCCTGGGTGAGGAGGGAGGGACGGACGGACGGACGGAGGGAGGGACCGCGGGGGCTCCTTCTCTGCTTTGTGTCCAGGTGGCGAGGCCGAGGGGCGGCCATGGGGGTGCAGGACCGGCCCCAGTGCTTCTTCGAGATAGAGATCAACAGGGAGCCAGGTAAGGCTGTGTTTGGGGCTTTTAAATCACGCTTTTGCTTGCATAATGGGCCCAAGCCGCTGGCAGCGAGTTTGGCCATTGATGCGTTATTTCTGAGTTACTTTTTAATAACTTCGGATGTTTTCTGGGGTTCTGGGTGCTCCTCATTCCCGCTTGAGATCGATTTTTATTTGCACACGTGAATATAGAGGTTCGGCAGGGCTGATAAACGCTGTTCTGAAGGTAAAAAGCCGTCTGGTGATGTATTATACCTTTTCTATTATATCTTCGTTATGCCACTTCTGTAAACTGTGGAAAATAGGGGCAGGCTGTGAGGAGACTGGATGTTTACTCCTATAAGTATTTTTAATGATACAGTAATTAAAACTGGGAAGGAACTTAGGAGGTCATCTGGGCTAAATCTTTCCTTGTCCTGCTCAAAATTCGTCTTCTGAATGTTAAGGAAGAACTGGGCATTCAATCACAGAAGCACAGAGCACCTCACCGCCTGGCCTGTGAAAAAAAGCCCAATAATTAAAATAAATCCATCTTTTAACTCATATTTTCCCTATACAGGTGTAATGCCCAGAAGCGGTAGGCTGTGAGTTTTAATGCTGAACAGCAGCTTGGTTCCCTCTTGCGTTTTCCCCCTCTCTGTAAAGATGGGAGTGGAGATTTTTTTCACCCATCTCTTTGAACAAGCATTTATCAATGCATATTAGTTGTCTCACACATACTCCGTGCTTTATCTTGCCACCACTTGTCTCTAGAAAAATGAATGTATGTGATGGCTTCATTAGGCTTTCACTTTCATTTTCTGCTTCAATGTTTCTCTGAAAACCTTTGAATTAAGAGCTTATATCTCAGAGATTCCAAATTTCAGCCTCATTCAGATGCAACTGAAACCCTTCTTAGCGTTTTGTTTTCACCACAGTTTCAGAAGAGAGGTTCTGTTCTAACTTCAGAGACCTGATAGAGCATATCTATAAATCTGTTGCTGTTGTAACTCCTCTCCGAGTTATTTTGATGGGCATTGTGGTTTCTGAATACTTCCAGTGAGGAGATAAGTGATGATGTAAATGGAGTTTTAACACGTTCGGTTGCTTTAATTTCAGGTGAAATTTGCTGTGGAATGAGACAACTAAAACTGTTTCAGGTTGGGTGGGTTTCCACTTAGGAGTGGTAGTTTGATGGGGTTGATTTAGAGCAAAGACAATTCATTCTCAATCTCATTTACTGTTAATCTTTTTAGGTTTAGTGTGGGTTTGGTTTTTTTTTCTTTTTGTTCTGACTCCATCTGAAGGCTCTCTCCCTGCACTGATTTCTCTGCTCTCCCTGCACAGGTTGCTGCTCCCATTTCTTAATCTCTCCTCTTGCCTCGTCCCCTCCTCAGCCTTGAGCTGTGCACTTCGAGTGAAAGTGGATTACCTTGTTCTCCCCCAAACCTCCTTGGGTTTGGTGACTGATAGAGCTGTCAGGGAGGAATTGCAGCGTTGGTGTTCTTGGTGGTGCAGAGCTTGGGTTACCTGGAGCAGACCCAGGGCTTTGGCTCTGTTTGTGGCTGTCTGCATTTATTTTCTCTTGGAAGTAACAGGAATCTCCCAGCTGCACATCAAACTTGGAGCCCTGCTGGTTTCATTACACCTGACTCATGGCTTGGATTTTTGCAGGAAAAATGCCAGTTTGCAAAATTGGTGTTGGGACTTGCGTGCTGTCTGGTCATGCTACTTTATTCTGGTGCCTTTTTATTAATTCACCATGCAGCTCTGTCTCGGGATTTAAGGATATATTTTAAAAGCTTAAACATTGCTCTCTTAGGTCTAAGATGACCTTCAAAAGCTGAATCAAGTGGTAAATCAGTGCTTCCAGATGACACCAAGCACTAACTCTGAGAGATGTGCTCTCCTGCTGGTATTCATTTTAACTTTTAAGCTGCCAGCAGGTTTCCAAATGAACATTTTGCTTATTTTGACTTTAATAAATAAGCTGATATGCTTACTGCATTTAGGAGAAGTGAGGAGCAGAACAGCCCTGCATTTTGTTGCTAGCCAAGAAAAAAGGCCTTGCCCATACCGTGTGTGTGCTGAAAAGCTGAACCAACATCTCCACAAAATGCAGAGAGAAGGGGATGTGCCTCTTGCAGCACTGGAAGCATCTTTTTGCCTGCAGAACACAAAACTGTCTCCTTTTTTACACTGTAGGTTGCTGCGAGTTCAAAAACATCCCCCCCACGCAGCTGCCAAATCTTGGCTCTGCCCTTCCAGGCTTTGCTTGCCCAGGGTGTGCCAGGATACCTGTAGCAATTAAAAGTCAGGTCAGTTTAACTCTAATAAGGTCCCTTGGAAAATACAGGAGTGAATCTCTGTTTTGGCTGAGCTTCCAGAAGCTTTGTTACAGCTTTTGTGTCCATATTTTATTATAGCTACAGAATCTTGGAATAAAACTCAGTGCCAGCTTGTACTTGCCTCTTGCACCGGGGCAAACCTTGGCTTGGTGTTTTTTAGAGCTAAATTTAGTCTGCTTTTAAATAAGTTGCCTGTTAAGCATTTTTTTAATGAATGCAGGTTGCAGCTCATAATTTTTAAAGGGCAAATGGAAAACAAATCAGGAAGAATAATTTATTTTGATACTGGCACAAACAGTGCTTCTCCCTTCTTTTGGGCCCCCCACCAGTGAATTTGGGCACATTGAGTGTGCACACAGGATTAAACTGCTTACAGTATTCCAAGAATTTTGGGATGGCAGCAGATGCTTATTTCAATAATTCTGTCTTTACTCTGTGAGGCAGAATCTGTGTGAAGCTGCAGCCTTTCAGGTACAGTGGTAATTGGAACAGATGTCCCACTAGGATGTCACAGATGCAGTTGGCTGCTCTAGCAGCTCCTGTGGCCATCCAAGGTCTTTTTCCCACATCTCACCCCACCCCTTGACTGGTTTCATCCATCATGAAGTTTGGTAAATTTACTCAGTTTTGCTTTGTTTCATTCTTATTCATAGAATAATTTATCAATTAATCAATTTTGTTTGTTGTTTTTGTTTTCTCCTGTCTTCTGTTACTGTTGGATCCGTGGCTCATTGATTTGTTCCGCTTCAGTTTCTTTCATTCCTGGGATGTGTCCCTTCCCGTAACAGTCAGTCTGGTCTTTCCTTCCTTCTCTTTTTCTAGTCACTTTAGCTTGAAGTTTGGTGCATTTTGGGATTTCAGCTGCTATGAATTATGTGAAACGAGCACCCTTGCAATAGTCACTCTTGTGCCTCCAGTAATAGACCCAGTGATGCCTTGTGGGGTTTTTGTTACCTTTCCTAAAGTTTTTGTTACCTTTCCTGTTATCAACTGGTTCCACATTAACTTTTAGTCTTTAGAAGGGAAAAAAGTTGTATATTGGCAGAAAATCGAACCCAGAACTTTGGCTGTCCATGAACCCTTGGGCAGCCACTGTGTGTGGGACAGCAGGAGCCAAGGGGGATCCCATACGGAGAAAACCCTTCTCAGGGGTGGTAAGATGGAGATTTGAAAGGAATTGATTCAATAAAAAATTTATTCAGAATAATCATGTGGAATTGTTGTCAGTGCAGGATGAAATACCCTGAAGGCTCACCTTGAGGTCTGGAACAAGCTGGATCAGTAAATGAAAGAAAAACTGATCAGCCTCTTCTGCCAGAAGGCCAAATGCTGCCTCTCACTTCCACATGCCTGGGAAACTGAACCCAGGGAATGTTTGGTGTGTGCAGGACTGAAAGAAGTTTGGTTTTGTGGAGAATGGAGGGAACTTCAGGTGGTGTTTGTGGAAGAATGGGCATAGAGAGCCAGGGAGAGAAGTTTATGGAGGTTTTCCTTGCCAAGAGTGCAGGTGGGGCAAGGAGGTGTGAACAAAGTGTTGATGTGTCAGGGCTACAGATCCCTGCTCAGGGCAACTGGGGCATTCATTCTGGAAACTCCTATTTTAAATAAAATCTATTCTTGTTCCACACTGAGGTTTTATTTTCTTGAAAACTGTAGCCACATTTCTACTTTGAAGCAGGTTTTGTTTTTTTTTTTAATTCATGTGCCTTAGCATTGACAGATTTAGGGATAAACAAATTAATAAAATTCAAATAGGGTCCTTTTAGTGAGCTGTTATTTAAACTTGTATGCAAATCTGTCTGAACCTTTGGGCCCTTGGCAGCCATGCTGGGCTGTGCATCATTGTCTCACTGGTTGTAATCCCTGCTTTCTCCTTCAGCAGGATATTCCTGCTGATAGCCTGGGAAAAATACCTCTTGTTTGGTTTACTCTTTAAGAAATTGAGAAAAGATAAAATCGTGTAGGTACAGTTTTAAAAAAACAGGTTTGTTTTGGGAATGTGTAGCTGAACTTGATACTTGTGTGGTTCAAACATAAATTCTAGCAAAACGGTTCACATTACTTGGAAAATAACTTGAAACAATGTGTGTTTGGCTCCCAAGGTTTCTTCCAAAAAGTTAAGCAGCTGGATTGGAGGATTTACCTTTGAAACAATGAATATTTGAAATCAATGATTATTTTAATAAACTTTGCTAGCAGGAGCCCTTATTTCAGTATAGCATGGATGTTTCTGCCACTTAATTTGAATCAAGTACTAGCTCTTCCTCAGCTGGAAAATTGTTAAGGAGTTCAAAGACAAAAGAAAAAAAATTAGTTTGAAGACAGAGTTCTGAAATTGGATTATTTTTGGTAATTTTGCCTTCTGGTTTCTGTAATTGGTACAGCTCATTAGCTGCAGAGAGCACTTCATCAAATTTCCAAACAGCTTAGATTTTATATAGGCATCACTTGCTGTATGTAATGTACATATGTCTTTCACCACTTACTCTGATTCTTAAAAAAACAAGTTCAAAGCCTGCTTACAAATAGTACTTTATCAAATTATTGTTTCATAAATAATAGGCAAATGCAATGCCAGCAGTTTTTACTTTAGCCTGGAGTTGAGGTGTCTGTGCAGGCTCATTTCTTGGTTAATGCCAGCTGAGGACTGGGTAGGTTTGTGAGTAGCTTTTGCTTACTTGACTGACTCTTTTTAGCGATTTTTGTTTGTTTATTTTAATTTAGGTTCAAATATTATGGTTAGTCACAGAGAGCTTGTTCCCTGATCAGATCACTTAACCTTTGCATCCGTTTGTGAGCAGCTTTTGCTTACTTGACTGACTCTTTTTTTTAGTGATTTTTGTTTATTTATTTTAATGTACTGTTCAAATATTATGGTTAATCACAGAGAGCTGGTTCCCTGATCAGATCACTTAACCTTTGCATCGGGGAAATGAAGCTGAAGAAAGCATTGGAAATTGTCTGCAGTGAGGGTGATCATTTCAGAAGAGATGTGTCTAAATCTGGGGAAATAAGTAGCATCTCAAATGCTTTTTTTATCTGTGCTATATCAGCATATACCTCAGCTCCAAGTTTAAAATGAGATTTTTCTTTTTTTGTGAGGGATGAGGCAAGAGAAGGATTCATAGGTGCTATTCATACATGCTTCTATTAATTTTTTTTTATTAGCAGCTGTTCTTTCTTGCATCTTTGACCAAGGTATGAAAATGGGTTTGATCTTTCTCTGGCGTATTTCATTGCCTGTTTGTCAGTGGAAAATACAACCTTTCAGTGATAATGGTATTCATGCAGTTGCAGTAAAATGCAGCCAGTAACCCAGCAGATGGATTCACAGTGTGTGGTTTGTGTCTCAGGAGCAGACAGCAGCGTTTTCTGTGGCTGGATGGAGCTGGGTAAGCAGTGCTCTAGGTTTTATGGAGGAGACAGCCCTCATCTTATAAACTGCATCTGTCATCTTTGGATCTTGGATATATGTGCATTACAATTTGTAGGGTTAAAGGGCATAAAAAGATCAGGCTGGATGGGCATGGAGTAACCTGATCTAGTGCAAGGTATCCCTGCACATGGAACTGGATGATTTAAGGTCCCTTCCAGCAGGAATCACTCTGTGATTTTATGAGCACCTGGCAGACTTTGTTATTGACAAAGCACTGGTGAAAAATACTGCTGAAACTGATACCTTGGTTATGAATGTCTCCTTCCATCTTCTGCCTTGTCATCTGCAAGAACATAAGAGAGTTCTTCCACTGGAACACTACAGTGGTGGTGCCTGCTGCTTCAGGTGCTAAATGTGATGGGTTTGCAGCAAAATCCTTCTACAAGTTATGCCTCAGAGTAAAAGTCCCTTCTGGATCTTGCAGGGACTAACAGCCCTCAGTTCCTTGGCAGCTGGCACCTTGGTGAAGCAGCAGCTGGGCTGGAGAGCAGAATGGGGGTAGTGACAGCTTTTTCCCTGGAAAGTGTCGTGTGTTATTTCACACAGTGAATGCAGGAGGAATCCTCTCCTGCAGAGAAAGAGTTGGGGCTGTTCAGCCCGGAGAAGAGAAGGCTCCAGGGAGACCTTAGAGTCTCTTCCAGGACCTAGAGGGTCCCCACAGAGCTGGAGAGGGGCTCACATGGGCATGGAGCAATGGGCAAGGCGTTAAGCTGAAGGAGGATGGGCTTACATGAGATACTAGGTAGAAATTCCTCCCTGTGAGGGTGCTGGGGCCCTGGCACAGGGTGCCCAGAGAATCTGTGGCTGCCCTTGGATCCCTGGAAGTGCTCAAGGCTTGGACAGGGCTTGGAGCAACCTGGGATGGTGGAAGATGTCCCTGCCCATGGCAGTGGAGCTGGGACTGGATGAACTTAAAAGTCCCTTCCAATCCAAGGCATTGTGGGATTGTCTTCCATGATTCTGCAGAACTTGGATGTGGCTCTCTGAAGCACTCAGTCCTGCTCACTTTGGTGCTTGTGCAGCAGAGGAATGGAAATGGGATTTGTGTTCTCCTGAATTCCTGGGCTAGAATGAAAATTGATAACTCTTCAGCTAAACTGTCTTGTCTGTTGTGTTCCTTGTAGGAATCTTCACTCCTCACAGCTTAGAATGGTTTGTTCACTTGCAGAGAGCCATCCTGTCATAGTGGTAGTTACAGAACTGCTCTTTGATGGGGGATCTTTGAATAGTCCCTATTTCTTCATTCCTTGGGCACTCTCCCTACCCATTTCCATGCTTAGAGAACATTCTTGCTGCAGTTAATGAAATTCAGATCTTTCAACAGCTCAAGGCATCTTGAATTTTTATCTAAGATTATCAAGTACGGGTGCTGTTATTTTATTTCTTCCTTTCTTAAGCAACAATTCACCATCTTATAATTGCATATATTTGGACAGAGCCTTAAAATTGAATGTAGTTTCTTAGGAGCCTCTCAAAATTTTTTTGGTGACTAAGTATTGAATGAAATACATTTGAACTTACTTTTTTTTTTCTTTAAAGGAAAGAAAAGAGAAGTTATTCCTGGAGTAGTTACTTTTTAAAATGATGAAGTCTTACCAGTGTGCACCACTAGAGTGTAGTGCTCACTGACAGATTATTACTGGTCTCCTTGTAATTCTGCCCAACAATGAGGCTTCTATGGATTATTTTACAGCCTACAGAGATACCATTTTTTTTTCTTTATTAATTATGTATTTTTTAAAGATTTCATACATTTGGGAGCAATTTGTCATGGTTTTTTTTTTTTTAGTACTATACATCCCAATATCTTGTAAAATAAAATAGAAAATGTAAATCAGTTTTAAAACAGTTTTGTTTGTATTCAACCACTTTTCAGCAGTATTTTAATAGATTTGGAGGGTGCATAGCACAGCTACCACCAGTAACAAAGAGAAATTATTTGGTTTATAATACCTGGCAAGTGGAGCATTAGTCCTGCCTGCCTTTCATCTTCCCTGTTTGATTCATCTGGGTTTTTTTGAACTGAAGGATTTGAGGCCAAGAGTGCCAATGCAGCTGTAATCCTCAGCACAACATGGAGCTAAGCCAGTTGGACTTTGTAGGTAATGATCACAGGGAAAACTGTGGAAGTGTGATTATTAATGTATTTGTATAAACACAGTAATTGGGGAGGGAATTGCTCCAGCTCTCTGAGGACCTGTGTTTATGGGAAATCATTTTCAAGATGGAAAAGATCTGACATGATTAAACTATTTTAGTAAATCAGCTTGGCTTTCCAGGTTCAAATCACAGTGGAATCTCCAGGACTTCTGATTAAGTAGTATTATTCCATCCAATTTATGTCTTTTTTTTTTTTACAATTATGTTATTCTTCTTTCTTGCTGTATGTTTTAATATATGCATACTTAAGATGTTTTCTTACCCTCCTTGATAAAATAACCTTTTCTCAGAAAATTACATTTTTAGAACATACAGATTGATTTATATGCAAATTTTCTTATTCCAGACAGTTCTAAAACTCTAATTATTTTTTTAAATTATTTTCTAGTTGGTCGAATTATGTTTCAGCTCTTCTCAGACATTTGTCCAAAGACTTGTAAGAACTTCCTTTGCTTGTGCTCGGGTACGTAGCTGATTTTTCAAAATTTTATTGTTAATAAATAACATTTTTATTGTTAATAGTTTTTATTGTTCAAAATAATGTTTCTTGTTAACAATAATTTTTATTGTTAATAATTAGCTGTTTATACTAGTACAAACTCCTGCCATATGCAAGGCCTGTGCCCACCTGAAGAGGTAAATTACAGTGGAGAGAGGATGCCGTCCCATTCTGGACCATAGAATGTGCATAAAGCCATCATCAAGCCAGGGTATTTTTGGCAGATGGAGGAGGACAGGGTGATTGTGGCGTTGCTGTCAGAAGTAGATTTGGCCCCTGGAAAGGTCCTTTCTGCCCAGAGAGAGGGGGCTTTGAAATTCCAGCAGCTGGCCTTGCAGATGCTGCCCACCCATGGAACAAACACGGGCCCATGTGCTGTGGTGCTCTGTCAGGAGCTGACTCCCTTCTGGTCTCAGACGGGCACCACTTGGCACCTGATCCACAGTGGGCACACTGAGCTGCCAGTCCAGGTGCTAACAGGGCAGCCAATTCTCCTCTGCCATCCCATTTCCGAGCGGTTTGCAGGGCATGGAAAGAGCTGCTTAAGGCAGGGTGGGGCTCAAATACAATGATTTTTCTTTTCCTCACAAAATTCATGCATGTCTAGAGCAAAAAGAACAAGGCTGGTATTTGGCCTGAAACAAAAGAGAAGCTGAGCTCAAGAGCAGTGTATTGGTTGTTGTGTGGAGGTGCTGCAGCTCTTGCCAGTGGAACAGCTGCTGTGGCTTTTACCTGACTGGGAAAGCACTGGCAGTACTCTAAAGGGGAGTGAGAAAAGGGACTGGGACTTCTGGCCATGGCCAAAGCTCCCATCGCAGTGTACCAGCTCTGTTTAAGAGCTTTAATTTTAAATGGAACAGAAATGTTATCATTTATGTGTTCATAATATATAACTTCAGAAAATACCATGAAAGTATTACAATGTCATAAAAATACTTCATTTGTGTGAAGTATAGCATCGATCACCCATTTCATTGTTAATTTTTGAAGTTCTGAAATGTTTCAACTGATGTAATATTTGTTTGGAAAAGTGTGTTAAAAACTCCTCACTGGAGGGTTTTATGATATTCCATCTTATTAAAACAATTCAAATGCAGACTCTAGTCTGAACTGCTTTTCACTTCTGGGTTTGCAGCAGAGGCAACACTGGTGATGTTCTGTTGGTAGAGGAATGTAGCTGTACCAGCTCCAGTGCCATGCAGGATCCCATTCTCTAAGGGATTTTCCATAGCCCTGAGGGACATCCTGGAACATGACCAAACATGCAGGCAGATATTCCATGGTGTTGTTTGATGAGAGGTTTCCAGATTTTCAGTGCTGTAGCACAGAGGGGTATGTTTTGGGGAGGAGTGTGTCCATCCCTGTAATAAACAGCTTTGCTTGCATAACTCATGTGGAAAACAAAACTGGGGTAGGAGGAGGTGTGGATTGGGATTATGGGTGTGGAGAGGCAGGTAAATAACTTGTATTCCATGAGTGAAGGATGATAAACAGCAATGCCCTGCATGGGTTTTGTGCCAGAAACTGCCCTTTGGCCTCATCCTGGCAGTGATGGGCTTGGAATGGCAAATTTGGGGTGATTGAGCTGGCCGGTAATTTAGGGTGGCAGAGTCATAGATGGCAGCAGGGGAGTGTTGGCTCTGGGTAATGAGTGTACCTGCGTTTCTGAGAGTGCAGAATGTTTGGTGAAATGTCCTCTAACCCGGTGTCAAATACCTGCTCCATAACCAGTGATGGGGTGGAACTGAACATCGGGTTGTTTGTCCTGTTATTTATCCTGTTGATTTGTGTTCCAGCATCTCCTGTACGTGTGGATCATGTGGGGTTTTAACTGTTGCACTGTATAATATTCTGTTATAACCTTTTACTGTTAATTGCCACATTCTGTCAGCTCCCCTCCTCTGGGAAGCTCAAGTCAGTGTCTCTTGACCAGTATAAATCCCTCATGGATCTACTGCCTAGAACCTCAGCCCTGCCAGTCATTGTGACCTCATCCTCAAGCCCAGGGCAGATTCTCTTTGAATTTTGGAAGAAATGCTAATGAAACTTGAGATTGTGGGACCACTAACTCAAAAATCACCAGCCCACCTGATCTGCAGCTGGTGTTAAGGGGTGGCCAGACACTGTGCATGGACTGGGGAAGGTGTGGAAGCTTGGAATAGCTCAATCCCACTTTTCCAAGTGTGGATCACTTTGAAACTGAGTTGAAACCTGTTTTCTTGGCTTCTCTACTGGGAATCATCTGGCACATCCAGATGTGTGAGTGGTTTGAAAAGGATACTGTGACCTGCGTAGGAGTGGAGCTGTACCCACAGAAAATAGTTAACCCACTATTATCCTGAACTCTTGGTTTTTAAAAATTATCCTGAGTAGATTTACACACTCCTTCATGATAGGGGAAAGGAAATTTTTTAAGAAACAACTTAATTTTCACCTCAGAGTCCCCTTGTAAATATCCCCCTTCTGGATGGTGACAAGCCATCAGGTAGGACTGTGTTATCTTTTACTTATGGCTTCCATGTCCATTAGAGCTAGGGAGGGAAAACTCTTGGAATTTCTTCAGTGACAATCTGTAGATTCTTTTTGTTTCACCTTCTTGCAGGTGAAAAAGGAATTGGCAAAACTACTGGAAAGAAGCTGTGCTACAAAGGCACCACATTCCATCGTGTGGTTAAAAACTTTATGATTCAGGGTGGGGACTTCAGTGAAGGTAAAACGGGCTTTTATAACTGCTGAGTTTGAAATGGAACAGAAATGTTATCTTTTATGTGTTCATAACTTCAGAAAGTACCATGAAAATATTACAATGCCATAAAAATACTTCATTTGTGTGAAGTATAGCATCGATCACCCATTTCATTGTTAATTTTTGAAGTTCTGAAATGTTTCAACTGATGTGATATGTTTAGAGAAGTGTGTTAAAAACTCCTCACTGGAGGGTTTTATGATATTCCATCTTATTAAAACAATTCAAATCCAAACTCTAGTCTGAACTGCTTTTCACCTCTGGGTCTGCAGCAGAGGCAACACTGGTGATGTTCTATTGGTACAGGAATGTAAATGTTTGAATAAGTTTAAAATTAATAATAAAATATTGAATGAGCAAGAAATGTTTTAAAAGTCTCCAGAAGGAGTTTTCCTGGATTTTTTTTGTTCCTTTCCTGAAATACCTGTCTTTACCAAAATGTCTGTTTTCACTGTGTCCTGAAATCCTGGGGCTGACCAAAAAGCCTGAGGAGGGAATATCCTATTTTGAGAGTCAAGTGCTGGTGGAATGTTTTGCACAGCTTTTGTATAAATGAAACAAAAAGTTTTAATTGATGCTTTTTAATGTGTAGGTAATGGAAAAGGAGGTGAATCTATTTATGGTGGCTATTTTAAAGGTAAGAGCAAATATGTCTTTGCAGATTCTCTATTCAGTTCTGAGATAAATAAGTCTTGATTCCCAAACTACTTAATGAAAGCAGGTTCACTCATAGACCACCTTTTGCATGAAACTAATGTTGCATGAGAATTCCTTTTATATGCATGACTTTCGGATAATTTTTTGTTAATATTTAACTTAAATTGACAATTAATTAAGGCTAACATAATTGGTTAAACATGACTTCCAGCATGGAGGCTAGGCAACTTTATTCATGAATAAACTCCTATCTTCCTGCCTAAAACTGTCAACATATTCTTTTGTTTATAGAGAATGTGGTCTTTTGCAAAATGAAAAGGTAAGAGACAAAAGCTCAGTAACACAAATTCAAACTCTGTTCCCTTGTCCCCTCCCTAGTAAATATATAGACAACTGCTAAGTCCCTTTGTAGATGGATATCTGTGTTGCTTGGAGAAATGAAGAGTTTGTGTCTAACCTTTCTGAGGGTTAATGACTTATTCTGAGAGAGAATCCACATAATTCCAGCTCTAAACAGTGATTTCTTCTTTCGTTAATGTCCCTTTTCCTCCCCTTCCCTACTCAAGGTTTGTATGCTTAGGGTTCATTTCTGTCTTTATTTATATTCCACACAAGTCATTTTCCTTGCAAAGAATTGGTAAATAAAAGTACAATTACTTCTTGTAAAAATCTATTGGAAGGAAAATGGTGAGTTTTTTAAATTATTTGATAGAAGACATACAATTATTTCTTAAAAACAAACCCAGGTGATTACTTTGATTACTGTGATATTTAAGTGTTAAGACAGTGAATATATTTATTTACAGCCTCTGGTTCTGTGTGTGTTGCAAGTAGCTCTGGTTAAATGCACGAAACTAAGTTTCTTTTAAAAAAGAGACATAGTTTGATGTGGGACTATTGAAGTTTTTAGTCAAGGAAAGGCTTGAACACATCCACTTACTAAGAAGTTACTCAGGGTTTGTTTCTCATGGTGAGTGATAAATATGCAGGATTGTGTTTTGATATGTGATCTAAAAATAAATAGCTTTGTACATTCAAATTAGTATTTTTATCTTTGGAAATGACCTGGAGAAGATCTGATTGTATATTCTGCTGTACAACCAGAACTCCTTTTTAATTCACTGCAATATAAAACACATGTTTAGTTTACTCTTAATGGCTTTTCTACTTAGATTCAGATACAGAGAAGTTTTTTTTTCCTTCTATGCTTTGAGACTTCCAGTTTTGAGTGTAGAGGTGGCATACCAGTGAAATAAACAGCTTTTTCTCCTGATCTTTCCACCTGGAGTGTAAATAACAGCATCATGTATGTTAATTATTGTTTTAGAATGTCAATAATTGTGCCAACCTTCTTCTTACCCAAATAACTCAGTATTTAAATCCATTATCTAATGTTTATTGAAGACACTCATAACGAATTATTTTTAATTAGAAATGTTTGCACTGTATCTGCATCATTTTAAGAAACATAGCTTTGTCTCAACTGTAATTTGAAGAGACTTGTTTAAACCTGATTGTTGTTTTTCCTCCAACCTGTTCCCATTTCTCCAGCAGCAGCAGAATTTCTCCTTAGACCATCCATAAGTTACTAAGAAAACAACCTGCCTCCCTTGCCAGGGAAAATCTGACAAACATATTTTTTCTTCAAACAGATGAAAACTTTATTCTCAAACATGACAGAGCGTTCCTTTTGTCAATGGCAAACCGAGGGAAACATACCAATGGTTCCCAATTTTTCATGTGAGTAGATGTGATCCCACAGTGGAGCTTTTCTTACACAGAGAAGCGCTGTTCATGAGAAAGATGGTATTGCTAAATTATCCATATCCATGTTCTCCATCTGATCCTGGCTAGGAGTGAGTGGCACCTGCAGGAGGAAATGTTAGAGATCTCTATTTCCTTGTGGCATTCATTTAGATTAAAGCTGGGAGAAAATGGGGGGTGAAGGGCAAACCATTACAGAACTGTTACAAAGGTATAAAAACACAGTACAACAGCTAGTGCTCCATGGATGTTCTTCCTTTGTGGCTGTTTTTCCCTAAAAATATGATTTATGTTCAGTTCTTAGCGGCCAGGAAATAGATTCTTTGCCTTTGTGGGTGCACAAATCTCATCAGTTTATCTGCAAATGACAATGATGAGCATTTTATGTAAGGGGGAGTGAGATATAGAGGTGGTTTGTAAGGTTTTGCTCTTTAAAAAACGGTGATTTATGATTTACTTTTGGTGGGGGTGTTTTGTTTGTTTTTTCAGGAGGAGAATGAGTGGGGATTTTTATTTGATTATTGTGATTATTATTAGTAATTTTTTTTGAGTGTTTGTTCCTAACTTGCTTTTTAATACATATTCTGCATAATTCTGTTAACTTATGCATATACCAACACTAGGTAGAATTATGTGCTGATAACCAGATTTTTCCTTCATTACCTTTAAATAATGCCATTCTAGTAACCACATTCTTTTAAATTATAGAAATTACAGAAAACAGTTTTACTCATAAGTAAAACACTCAGGTCTGATAATTGAGGGTTTCCTGGTCAAAGCAGGTATATTTTAGGTTGAGTATCAGTTTTTTCAAGCTTGCAAACTTTGATGTGATTATTCCTTTTGTGAACTCCCTTTTCAAAATTGCCTCTTGTTAATGTTTGTCAGTTTGTATTTGGAAAGAGCAGGTTGATAACATTAGTCTAGAAATACTTTGTGAAACAACACTGTGGTTTGAAAAGTAAATTTTAGTATAGTTACTTAACTAGAAAAAGTCTTATTTTTTCTTTGCCATCTTTCTTGGGGGATAAGAATGAATGGCGCTTCCCTGTCTTCAGTAAAGGAGTAAATTGTCATCAAGAATCTTGGTTTTTTTTTTTTCTTTGCCTGAAAAAGATCTTCAGTATGATATGATGTAGTTCAGATAAGAAACATTTTTAGGTCTTTTCCTAAAAAATGTCCTGAAAATGGAAGATGCATAGGAACCTAAAAGAAAGTCTCACACTTAGCACTGTTTAGACATTCCACAGAGATAAAATTGTTTCAAAAGCTTGTTTTCTGTTCCCTTCAAAGGAAATTTCAGATGCTGTGCTTCATTACAATAAATCTGAAAGGATATGTGTGCACATTAATATGGAAAACAGTTTATATAAATACAACTCCATGGCTTAATAAGCTCTCTGAAGGCATTGCTTCATTATTTTTTACTTGATGACTTGCCTTTGGGTTCTCTTGCCTTAATTTTCCATTTTTAAGCTTATCTGAACATTAAACGTGAAAACCTAATGATGTCACATCAGTCAAGCAGCTGTCATTTGAGGGCTCTAAAGTTTCTTTTCTCTCCTGCATTTGATTCCGAAGTCATCTTCTTTCCCTGATGCTTGGTAGGCTCAGCTTGTTCAAGCAGATTTAAGCACCTTTTCTTTCCCCATACTCCAAAACAACCCAAGGTTGTGTTGGATACTAAATTATAATTAATACAGGACAATAAATGAAGATTATTTAAAAGCACTTTCATCAAATACTGATGTATTTAGAAAGATGCAGATTCCTTGAAAAATTGAGGGTTTTTTTCATATAATCACTCTAAGGAGAAGTGTGAATTCAGTGGGAATTGAGGCAGAGTAAGAGACCTAAAAACTTCCACGTGAGCTGGATTCACCTGAGCTGCCTGCAGGAATCCAGAGCTGGATTTAGCTCTGGTTAGGCTTAGGTTTAGGCTCCTGGGGGGTCCTCTGTGGCCTTCAGGATGAGGGTGCTCTGGAGCTCTTGCCTTCCCATGCAGCTTTCTGGGGTGTCTCTAGTGTCTGAAAATTCACCAGCCTGCCCTGGAGCCAGGGAAGAGAATCAGGATTGCAAGTGGGAAGCAGCTCCTAAAGGTTTTATCTAGGCAGTTTGTGCCTTCACTTTAAAATGCAGTTTATTAAAGCAGTTAGTCTTGCTGGGTGGCATTTGTCTGATTACTTTAGGGAGTGTGCAGTGCATCTATAGAGCTTTTCTTTAGTAAAATACTTTCTTCCTTTACACTTTAAGCTGAAATTAAAATGTAGTTTTTTATACTCCCAGTAATGCTCAGTTTCTCTGTAGTTTATCATTAGGAAAAATATTATTCAGATGTTTAATCTGAAATGTGTGTGAAAGGCAGTATTCAGTGGTAGCCTTCAGATTTTTTCTTTTTAATATTTGTATGTATTTCATTTCATTTATTCAATTTATAGAAAGGGAGATAGTTCATCTGAGCTTCTTTAGAGCTCTGCATTTGTTTTCAGGGATGAGAACTCTGTATCTTGTACACATCTAATGTAACAGATAAGGAGTGCAAATAAGTGATTTTCTTTTCTGTAACAGTTTGTCCAAGTAGGGCAAAAATAATAGCAAGGGTCCTGAATATAAGAGTTCTGTTAATTCATCAGGATTCCCTGCTCTCCAGAGAAAAGTTGTATTTGGAATAAGAAGTCTTTACAGGAAGTAATCAGGCAGCAAATGTCTCTATGGCATATTGCACCAGCAAACCAGGCACAAGAAGACTCTGCAATGCCTAAAAGCTGATTTAAAGTGGACACTTCTAGTTGAAACAGAATCTCCTGACTCACCTTAATGTAAACAGGCATCTGAGCCATCCTGAAAAATCATCAGCTTTCTTGGAGTGGTCAGGGATTTCTCTGGCATGAAAGAGCTTGGAGGGTTTATGGGCAACAATGAGAGCTGGGCATGGGAAAGTGATGTTAGGAAGCTTCAGGGAAAAGCATGGACTGAAATCAAAGCACTGCTGGAGAGTGGCACAGTGCAGAGGTGGAAGGAGTCAGAAATGTCTGGGTGGTATCAGAAGTGCTGGGTTTAATGCCTGTAGACTAATTCCCCCCCTTTTTGTTTCCCCTTAATTGAGTAGGAGCAACAGTTGGGTGGGAAGAAGAAAGTGTAGCTGAGGGTGGATTGTGAGTTCCATGCACGTGTGCTGTAAATAGGCCAAGTCTGTTCTCATGTGCCTGAGAAACATTTCCTGCTCTGGAGGAACACAGCATTTTGCAGTCCAGCAGAAAGGATCCACAGAGCATCCCTCTAGATTTGTAAAATACTGCAGTTTCAGTTTTCTTTACCCAAAGGTTTGTAGCAGTTCATTGCAATCTTGTGTTGAAGAGAGTTGGAAAGGCACCAGTTTAGAAATTGGCTTTGTGTTTTCAGGGAGCCCCACTCTGATGGTTTTTTTGTTAGTTTTTTTTGGTGAATAACTTCCTATAGAACCCTCAGTGATTTTACCAGTGTTCTAAACCCATCTGGGGACGTAAATCTATAACTGTCCTGTTTCCATGTGGGTCCTGAGCTAGGAATCCCTAGGATGGGACAGAGGTTGGCAGGAGCCACTCCAGAATCATCTTGTTTTTCTGTATCTCCAGTAGCTGCTTTGAATTGCTGCTGCCAACATCAGCAGCAGTTACTGGGGGAGCACAAACAGAGCTCATTGGTACCCAGGGCTCTTCTGGATATTCCAGCTCAGTGGCTGGATTCCTTTGGGTAATGTTCTGGAGCCATGTGCTCCCTTCTCTTTCTCTGTAAATATCTTGTCTCTTTAGAGCCATTCCATTATTCCTGTGGCCATCCCCCACGTGCCAGTGAGGAATTCACAGCACAGAATAGTGCAGCTCTGGTGAAAATGAGGCAATAAAGGGACATTACTGAGACTCCTGATCCTCCCACTGCTCAGCTCTGCTTCCCCTCTCACACCAAATCTGCCAAGCGACATTTGTAGCAAACCACAAGTGCCCCTGCGGAAGGAAGAGTAAAGCAACAATAGGAAGCAAAACAAAGTAACCTCTTTGTGAAAAGAGGCAAGTTTTGTGTCATAATTATTTTATTGTAGTACAGGAATAAGCCCCTAGTGCAACCTAAAGAGGAGTCCTGGATTCTGTTCCTTATCAGTTCAAATGCTTGGAGTTCTTACCTCTCTGTTCCACAGCTATTTAAAACTTGAGTCTGATTCCTATTACTGACAGATTTTTTTTTTTCCTTATTGAGAGTGTTGTTGGTTTAATGTGTCTCCCAAGCTCTGCTTTCTTGCTGA
Organism: Anomalospiza imberbis; assembly: GCF_031753505.1. Taxonomy (NCBI): domain Eukaryota; kingdom Metazoa; phylum Chordata; class Aves; order Passeriformes; family Viduidae; genus Anomalospiza; species Anomalospiza imberbis. Next base: position 149,578,499 of record NC_089681.1, read on the forward strand.
GAACTAAATAGGATTTTTTGGTTAAAAATGTTTTAATGTGTGGTGCCATGCCCAGTTCATAAACTGAAACCAAGGAACCACTTTGATCTGCTAAATGAAGGATAAAATAATTTGGGAGTTCTCTTGTTTTCATTTTACAAATTGTTTCTGAATGTTACCAGCTCATTAAAAGTAGTTCATATCTTTTTGGTCTTTCAAACCAGGTATTTTCCTAATCAACAGTTAATAATTTCCTTTTTTTTTTTGTTGTTGTTGTGAATGAAATACCTTTGAGCTAATTATTGAACAGTTGACTAATACAAAAATGAAAAAATGTCAAATGGAAGGGGCTGATGTTGCATTATCTTTGAGCATTATTGGTAGACATGCACTTCCCACACAAGTAGGTCCCATTGGCTTGATCAAAAGTTTATGGAAAAATGAAAACATTCCCAGGATACTTTAATGCATAATCAATAACAAAAAGCTCATTTTAGCACTTGGCTGTGCAGAGATAATTAATCACCCATAGTTTGTTGGGGGTGGGGGAGGGCTGTGGGTGAGCTCAGCTGATAATGCAGTTTTGAAACATTGCTGCTGCTCAGAATTACACCAGGGTAAAATCCAGTACCAGCTGCTGCAGCTGTTTGAGCTTTTTTGCACCTGCAATGTGGATTTTGTTCTAAAATTCTGAGCAGAAGCAATCAATGCACATATTTTAGAGAAAGCACCGTTTTTTTCTTATTTGTAGAAAAGCTTCATAGTTAGGAGGAGGATGTTAGCTCATTATGAAATATCTGAAGCTGTGAACTTCCTGGCTGTAGAGATTTCCTTTGTGAATCCAAACATTGTGTGCCAGCCTGGGGAGTTTCTGCTTAGCAATGGATTCAGCAGAACCTTTGAACCCCTGTGGAGCTGCAAGCATGTGAATAAACCCACAGAAATTGGTTATTCACCTGCTTCAAGTTGGGCATTTTTTGCTGGAATGAGACTTAGAGGGGAGTGGGGGCATTCTCTTAACTGTTTTTGCAGTAGTTTTGCAAGCAGGTTTTGTCTTGAGTTTCCTTTTTGTTTTTAAGGAGAACTTTAGTTTTCAAAGTGTATTCTAAAGAAAATTTAGAGCCCTCTTTTAGGCATCCTTTTTCTGCATACAACTTGATTAATAATAATTTTAAACTTGTATTTGATAAAACATAGACTCAGTTTTGTCTGAAAATGTATTACAATTTATTTCTGCCATTTTTGTGTAAAATTTACAGAAACAGTGTTACATCGTGCGCTCCAAAGGTAATGTCTCATTCCTCTAAGGCTGTGTCCTTTCCTTTTCTTTCTGTTTTTCTCTTTCTTGTTTTTCTGATCATATTGTTATGTGCATTGAAACCTTTCATAGGCCTGAGGTTCTTTTGGGGGGGTGGGTGAGAACGTGCTTTTATCAAAAAGATGATTTTCTCTTCAGCAGTATCTTAAACCAATTTAAACTTGAGTGAAGAAAGGTATTTGTCCTTCTGTAAATAACCTGCATAACAGTGTCTATTTAAAGGCAGATTTTTAATTGTTTAAATGATGACAGCTCTATATAAAAATGTTCTAATAAAATATTATTTTGGGTGGATGAACTCATCATGACTTTAGGTTTCCATACTGCCAAGACAGGAGGTAGGTTTGCTCCTGGTTAAGTTCTGAAGCCAAAGCAAATATTCAAGGATTGATGCAGAAAACCTTGAAATGCTTTTTTAAAGTGCACCTTTGCAGAATAAATGTCACATTACAGCCCTGACTCTGAGGTGAGAAAACTTTCAAAGGCACCACAAGGATATGGGGCTCTGCTTCCCATGGGAAGTTGTTCAGTCACCCAAGTCCTTGTGGTGCATCTGAAAGGTTTCCCTGTGGGACAGAGCTTCTCCTGGTGTTGTTTCTTGGTGAACAGGGACAGAAACCCTGTCCATTTTAGCTCTCAAACTGCCAGGGCAGTGGGGCAGCCTCTGCACGGGTTTTAATGCACCAACCACCCCTTCCTCTGCTCAGTAAGCACCAGTCCAAAGGCAGCTCCTGCTTAGGTAATTTGCTTAATTAGTCTCCACTGCTGCTGCAGCATGGCAGGAGCACCTGCAGCCTCCCCAGGCCTGGTTTTGAGCCTGTTGCTGTTTCTAGCTAATTCTGAACACTGTCTTCACTACTACTGGTTTCATTGAAGTGACCCACTTCTATTTTTTTCACCCCTTTAAATCAGCTTCATAATTAAAGCCACTTAAACTGTTTACTTAACAGCAGGTTGTTAATGCAGTTAACTCTTGCTTCAAGAGCTTCAAAAGCCGTAAGGATTTTTCTTTTTGTAGCAATATGCTGTGTTAGCAAGGAAAAATCAAAGAACACCCACTGCTATTGAGAAATTTAATGTTGTGTTAATAGCATTTATTCCCCTGTGTTAACCCAGAGAAGCTTTCTGTATTATTCAGTATTGCAGAAGTGGGTGGGCTGGTTGACATTTGGAACTTAAAAAAAAAAAATTAAAAAATCAAGAGTGTAAACACTCCTGATTCACAGTTCCACCTTTTGGGATGTATTCAGCACTGCAGGGTTTTGTGACCTAATAGTTCAAAACTCGAGGGAAGAGAAGTGTTTGAGAAGCAATATTTTATTCTAGCAGTGAAAAACTGACTTCTTCATACCAAAACTGTGTTATTGTAAATCTAGAAAAATCACCTGTGATTGATCATTTATTTTGAGAGCGGGGAGTTCATTGGAAGAAGGCTTTAAAAGCACAATAGTGCTTGGGAGGAGAGAGAGATGGAATGTTTTCAGAAGTGATTTCTCCCCCAACATTTGAGCAGGTTCTGATGTTCTTTACTCAATATTCCTGCGTAGCAGGATCCCCTGTGCAGCAGGAATTCAGGCTCACTTGGAGAAGTAACTTCAGTTTACTTTTGGAAAGGGATTCGCAGCATTAGACTCCAAAAGATTTGTACAAGAGGCAGTTGCATTTTCCATTCAGGCTCAATGTGAGAAGCTGAAAAATAGGGAGGAGATCTGCATTTATCAGTGAAGTGTAGGTGGCACAGAATCTCTGCTGTTGGTTATGGGAAGCCCGTGAGTTTTTGAGCTGAAGTGTTTGATGGTTTAAGACAGAAATATTGCTTTGTGTTCTGAGTCAGGAGGCCAAGCAGGTAAATGGGCAGTGAGAAAGAAGTGGTGGGAGGTGAGGGGAAGCAGAGAATCCCTCATATATCATAACTCTTCTTTTTTAAAATAAACTGTCTTTAAAGTGACCTTGCAATCTAAGAAGCTAACAAGCTCAGAGACATTTAAATCCCACTGGTCACCTAATATTTTTCACCAAATTGTATCTTATCTGTGGTTAAAAATCATAAAGTTACATTAAATGTGTATTTAAAGACACTTACTTGGAAATTGTTTACTGCATGCATGAAATGATACTTGGTACAGCTTTCAGTATGCACACTTAGCTAAACTTCAAACAAATACCATGTAAAATTTTAAGAAAGCCTGTGTGTATAATCTATAATTTTAATTTGTTAATTCCATGTATTTAACTGTATTTTTTCACTATTTTTGTCTTACCTTCACCTCTTTTTTTTTCTGTGTCATTCTCCTCTTTTACTTCATCTGAATCCCTGATTTTATTTATTTTACCATCTTCCCATCTTGCTGTTTGTCCAACAGAACAACAAAACCTGCTCCTCATCTCGATGGGTAAGAATCCTTTCCAATTTCTCAAACGATTGCTGAAGTTTGAGGGTTATGTTAAAAGTAGACAACAATGGGTAAACAAATCCTTAATTCTGTGGAAGATTATACAATGGGATGAGATAGAAAACAAAAGTTTCAGTTCTATAAAAGTTTCAACTCGCAACTTATTTCCTAAAGCTGGACAAAAACTTGAATTGTCTTAAATCCTAGAATTATTTCTTTGAAACTACTTGCTGCCCTCATCCCATAAATCTGGGAGTTGAATTGCCAAATTTAATATATTTGAGCAGTCATCTCTTTTGGGGCATGTTTTTATCCCTAAAATTTATGGGGCACATGGAAGACAGAAAGAGAAATGTGGTACCATAGAACAAAACCAAGGATTCCTTTATTTTAACTGTCCCTGCAATGCCAGGGGGGAATTGTATCCTGGGTTTGTAGAGATCTATAAATTCTCCTCTGGGGAGGAGTTTTGTCATGTTTATAGATAGGCTCTTGATCTCTGTTGCACAAAACTGCAAAAATGGAAGGGTGGGTAGGAATTTTAAATGTTTACCCTGCCCTTGTACAGGAGATGAGACTGCTTCAGTTTGAGGGAAATACTTGATGTCAGAGTGGATCTTTGTTTCACATTGCATAAAATCTTAGCATTGTTAATGTTAAAAGCATTTAAAAATCTTAATTAATGCATTAACAGGTCAATGTTTTTATCTCAGACTGACTTTTTGAGTGTGAAATTAATTGCAAAATCATCACAGTGATTCACAGATCTTTTGTACTTTGTAAACGCTTCCTTCCTTCAGTGTGCACGTTGTCTTTGGGCTGGTTATTTCTGGGTTTGAAGTCATAGAACAGATAGAAAATCTCAAAACCGATACTGCGAGCAGGCCCTACGCAGACGTCCGAGTCATTGACTGCGGGGTGCTGGTCACCAGATCGGCTAAAGATGGTGAGCTCCCAGAATTCTTCATTAGCTTTAGTTCAACATTCCCAAAATCAGTGAGGTTCATGTGTGGGGAAATGGGTTTGTAGAGAATTCTCCCAGCCTGACAGGAGGCTCACACAGTGTGTGTATCCGTGTGCAAACCTTGAGATAAGAAATGCTGGCTTAGAAATGCCGTGGAATAGGACAGACATAGCTGTGAGAGAGAAATGGAGCTAGAAAAACGTTTCAAAGGATGGCCTTGCAAATAAGACCAGATACTCTGGAGAAACAGAACTAGGAAAGATGCACTGTAGTAGGACCCAGGAGGGGTAATTCTAGATGATTGGCTTTGGGCATTTCCAGCATGGTGAGGCTAAAGCTGATAGGCCAAGAAACACTTGCAGTGTATTGTAATTAGGAAATAGTTGGCTTCTGGTTGTGATGGAGTGAATTATAACATCTGCATTGTCTCACCCTTCTCATGAGACTGAAAATGGAATGGAAGTTTTTAAAACGCCTCTCAGTTGCCCCAGCTCTGGGTCAGAAAAGGGCTTAATCTGACATCCCCCCCTCCCAGGAGCTGTTCCTGATCTCTCTTCTTGCTGTGCTGCAGAACCTGTTGAATGACAGAGTTCCTTTTGTTCTTCATGGGTTTCAGGGTGGCTTATCCATTCTTGAAACAAATAGGGAAGAGCTCAAGGTCTGCTGGAGTTTAATCAATGTAATTGAACCAGTGTGACCCTGGAAGCTTGAGGATATCCCCCAGAACAGGAGGGACTATAATCACTTAGATTTGAAAAGTAAGACAGGTGATGATGTATCAGAAGTCTAAACAGAAATAAGTGGGTCAGAAAAGGGCTTAATCCAACACTCATGTTCTCAGAGAGTACAGCAATTCCACCAACAGCTAGAAATCATTATGGTAGACGTGTAGAATCTGAATTAATTCTTGTGAGCCTGTAAAACGTAAATCTTGGTGTAGGAGAGGAGGGCACGCAGCAAAGAAAAAAAATTATTTGCCCTTAACATTTGTTCCCTGTTCATGTTAAGAGGTTGACATGACTAACTGAAAAAGGAATCAAAAGTTATTTTTCTGTGTTTGAAAGAAGGAGACACAAGTGCGCTTCTCTTAAAGTTGGATTCTGTGCACTTTCCAAAGGTTTATTTTAGATTCTGTAAAGTTAATATATGTAATATATGTGGTCAAGTTTATTTTCCTTTTCATGAAGATTCATAGAGAATATACAATCTTAAATATATGTTTGGACAGTCTCTGTGAATTAGTGGAGTGTTATAAGTTTGCATTTTCAGCCTAATTTCTGATTTTCCTTAAGGATAAAATGGTTATTTATGTCCTTTAGAGAAAGTCAGGAGGAGCTCTAGTGTAAAAGTGTGAGGATGCAAAAAAGAGAAAATAACAAAGTTTTCAGAAAAAAAAATATGCAACTGAGCCAGCAACTAATTTGTTCTTAATCTTTGATTTACAACCTGTGTGTTATTTCTAAAAGCAACTTTTTTTTTACTATAAGTGGTCTTCACTTATCTGTGTATTCTGTCTTTGCTGGAAAATATTTGTATAATACCAATATGGATTTAGATGAATTTTTATTTTGATTCTTTGATATTGAGAAAAAGTTCAAAGAGCTTCTCTAAAATGGCCCATTTGTGTATTTATAAATCTATAAAATTGTGTGCTTTGTGCTTTTACTTGCACTCACATGTGCACAATGTCAATTGAAAATATCTGTTCAAGCTTTGGAGAAGAAGAAGAAAGTTTGCTCTGACTCAGAAGCCTCAGAGTCCTCTTCCAGTGCATCCAGCTCTTCAGAATCCTCATCTGAGAGTGAGGCGGAGAATGAAAGGAGCAGGAGGAAAAAGAGGAAAAGAAGAGCTAAAGCCAAACAGTCCAGGAAACGAAGGAAGGAGGAGAGGAAGAAGGAGGATCCAAGGTGCAAGCGAACCTCAAGCCAAAGACGGTGACTGTGCTCTAAAATTTAACAATTGCAGTAAAATCTGGGGAATTCTGCTTTGTTTTCATGAAGTGCTCAAGCAATAAATATGGAAATGCTTTTAAGTTTGGGGTTTGGTGCATGATTTTATAAACAAACAAAAAACCCTAAAGCTGAGCTTGTTGAGTTTTTCATTAAATGGATGATCTTTGTAGATAGAAGCAAGAGTGATGTTGAAATGACTAAATTCCAGCACATGAAACTCTTCAGGGCTCAGCACACCTGTGTAAAAGTGAGGCTTTGGGCAAATTGCAGAACTTTGTACATAATATTTGATTATATTTTAAAAATATCTCACAAGGTGTAAATGAAACACAGAATTACTTGCTGTAAAGCAAGAACTGAACAGAATTACTTGCTGTAAAGCGAGTCTCCAGTAATTGTGGCCCATCCTCCCTTTAGCCTAAAATGGGTTGTGGAACACATTTTGGTTGGTAAGCCAGCTTTAAGTTTGATACATCTTGTCTTCGAATCCAGTTGGACAAGGGATTTTTCCAGCTAACTGTGATGTCTCACCCTGCTCTTTCCCTTAGCAGCCTTTCTGACAAGAGCGATGTCGCAGACAAAGTCGACCTTAGCACAAAGCGGGACAAGCCCGTGGTACGTCCTGAAGAAATCCCCCCAGTGCCTGAAAATAGATTTTTGCTCAGAAGAGATGTGCCTGTTGTCAATATAGAGCCTGAACCGTAAGGAACTCTGAGCTTTTTATTCTGACTTGCTGAAAACTGTGCATGAAATATTCCTGTTAACATTCTCTTCCTGGGGCTGCTGCCTGCAGTGTCAGGAATGCTGCATGAGATAATTTCTTTGTCCTTTTTACGGTTTCTTTTCCTTGTGACCCATGCCAGGAGTTTTCAGTGATATCTCGAGATGATTTCATTGGTCTTTAAGGTGTTAAACTCAATTAAAAACAATTAATAACTTCAGAAGTAATCACGCTATGCAAACCACAGGAAATACTTGGGAATTTTGGGGAACTTGGGATTGGGAGTGGTGATTTTTTTGTCTTTCTTAGACTGATGAAGAAACTTTGGTTCAGAATCAGTCACCTGGAATTTCGTGACTTAGCAGTGTTTGAGAATAAGAGAAAATACTCTTTCTTTTGCTGCAAAGGAAGTCACAAATTCACGAGATACTTTCAGTGTGTTTTGTACCTCCACTGTCACATTTCATTGCTTCTGTAACTGAGCTAATCCATTGCAGTGGATTAGCTCTAAAATCAGTGTTGGGTTTGTTTGGTGTTGGGTTTTTAGTTTCTCTTAATGGTACAGTCTCCTGTAAGTCTTTTCTTGGAACATCACTCACGTTCCCAAAGATTTACTCACTGCTTTTGGGGATATTACATAGGCTGAAAGAAGCAAAGCTTTAGAACCTGTGAGCTACCCTGAACTGAGATCTTGAAACTCTTCTGCCCCTGTTGTCTTCAGGATTTGTGCCCCAAACACAAGTTAACCTCTTGTGACAGTGTTTTGCAAGTTCATTGTTAGCGTTAATTTCTGTGTCAAGAGATCAGGCTGCACATTTGGTTGAAAACAAATACATGTTGACTTGCCTTTTGTTGCAGATTTCTCTTGCTTTGTTTCTTGAAAAAAACACTGAATTCTGTCTGAAAATGAATAAGATGATGAATATTTCTCATTTTTAACTTAAACTAATTGTAAGTTAATTGGTTTTTTGCTGTGTAACTTCATACTTTATTAATTTATGTAGGAAGCTTCTTGATGCTGCGCCAGTTCTGACTGACCAGAAACCATCAGTCTCTAAATCTGGACGAAAAATTAAAGGAAGAGGCACAATAGTATGTGACAATTTTATTTATTTCTTTATTTCCTCTCACCCAGAGTAACATCCCTGACTTTGAGCTTTGAATTTCCCTGGAGGGCTTTGTATGACACTTTATTTACATGTTGTAGGATCCAGTGTTGAAAGCATTGAAACCTTGTCAGTTAGTTGATTTTATAACGCTTCTTTTCCATCCTTCCTGTTACTGTCTTTTAACTTAAAGATTGTTTGGAGAAAAAAATGCCTAAATGGAATGTTTGAAAATACTTATGTAAATAAAGACTTGGGGAAAAATAAGTTAAAGTGGAGTGGCATTGGCTTCTGCCAGATATTGGAGTTTCTGTCTTTTTTTTCATCATTTTGGTACCCTCTCAGCAAAATTAAGAATGAAAAAAGGATGTCATTTAGGGCTGGCAGTTGGAGAAACACATTTTTTCTTCCATCTCTTATAGTCTTTATTAGCACAGCTTCTGTCCAGGTAAAGTTTGTTGATGTTTTTCAAAATACTTGTTTGTAGGTTCCATGAGACTCCAGAGTATAAAATGTGAGAATTAGGGAGGTCCATGACACCCTGCAATCTTTTAGGCCATTCTTCTGTAAAAGCTGGTTTTAAGTAATCATTGTTTCAGCTGAAACAATAGGGAAGCTCAGATTATCTTGATTTTGTTTTTTTTTTATATAAGAAGGATGTCTTAAAGCCTTCTGTAATTACCTGGATAAATAACTACACGCATCTTTGTGATTTTATTCTGAGGAACAACACTTTCCCCCCCATTTTATTGCTTTCATAAGTGGCTTAAAATAATTGAGTCAAATCCAGATGTGCTTTTACTGAATCAAGGAGCATCTGATTTCCTCACAGAATTTGCCTAAGTGTGTATCCCACTGGGTAATGGAAAATAATGAGTTAGCAATAGCAGAGTTCTTCTTTCTATGCTGCACAAGTAGCTCTTGTTGCCTACTTAGATGCTCTGCCTAAGAATAATTTTTTAAATGTGAGTCTTCATTGCTCTTTTTTGTGAAAGAGTTTGGGGTTTTTTTTGTGTTCAGTTTTTTATTTTTTAAATTGCTTTAAAGTGACTTAATCTGGATTCCCATTTCTGAAAAGCTGAACAGCAGTAACTTTTGAAACAGAGTTTGTGTTTGCTCCCTCAAACCGTGAAGTGTCTGACTGATGTGAAACATCTGTGCTTAAAAAACAAGGGTGGTTATCTGCAGTAATTGTGTTACTCCAAAAGGGAATCCATGGCCTCTCCCTTGAGTCTTCCTTTCATGTTTCCAAAAGCTGGGTGAGCTGCTGGCCTCTCTCAGGCTTTGCAGAGTGCTCTCTTAAAAGTGTAAAAGATGCAGTAATTGTGTAAGAAACCCTTCCTGCAGCTGTGTGTGTTTGCTGTCCCAGCGCTATCACACCCCGCCGCGGTCGCGCTCCTGCTCCGAGTCGGACGATGAGGAGAGCAGCGAGACCCCTCCCCACTGGAAGGAGGAGATGCAGAGGCTGCGGACGTACCGAGCACCCAGCGGGGAGAAGTGGAGCAAAGGAGACAAGTAAGAGCCTCACCACAGCTTTGAGACCTTTGGCAAGCCCTCACAGATGTGCCACGGCAGTACCAGGATGAGAGGAGTCGGCCTCAAGTTGTGCCAGGGGAGGTTTAGATGGGATATTAGGAATTTTTTTAACAGAAAACACTGGAGCAGGCTGCCCAGGGAAGCATGAAGCCACCATCCCTAGAAGTGTTCAGAAAACATGTGGATGTGGCACCTGAGGACATGGTTTAATGCTGAACAAGGTGGTGGTGCTGGTGGTTGGGCTTGGTGATCTTAAAGGTCTTTTTTTTCAACCTTAAGGATTCAGTGACTTCCTTTTCCTCAAAGTGGATTACATGGTTTCTTTGGAGTAAAACAATCAAATCCACTAAGCCTTTATTGTTTTAGTTGTATGTTCTTTTAGCAGTTGCAAACTGTGTGATGGATGGAAGTCAGCTCTCCAGAATTCCTGATGGCTTGACACTAAATATGAGTATTTAGTATTATATAAATATGAGAATATATTCTGTCAAATTACAGGAGATTAATCTTAAAAGGAAAACTTAAAAATATTATATGTAACTAGTATTGCATAATTGCAAATGTTTCTGATTATTCTTTTTTATGTACTGAGATGTTTTAAAACTTGTATTTAAGTGTGGTTTGAGGATCCTGTTTTGTAGAGGTCAAAGTCCTGCAGACTGAGGTAATTAAAAGCTTAAATCTTTTTATACAGGTCCTAAAATATGCAAAATTTGCTGGTGTTGGTTGATTTATTTCTTAGGGAGAAGTAGCTCTTGATAGTGATGCAATTCTGTGTCTTAAAATGAGTGTAAGGAACTCAAAGCAATTGTCTGGTAATAAAGTGTGTGTGCTAGGGTTTATGTAAATTTACTTAAAATTAAGTTTAAAAATACCTAATTTATCGAAAGGTTTTTAAGGATTTTGCACTTAGTCTGGACTTTCTTTGTTTGTTTTCCAGGTTGAGTGACCCCTGTACCAGCAGATGGGATGAGAGAAGCGCATCCCGAAGATCCAGGTCTTGGTCCCATAACGGTTACGCTGATCTAAGCACTGTGAGATACTCCAGCCATCACAAGAAGCACAGGAAAGAGAAGAAGAAGGTGAAGCATAAAAAGAAATCTAAAAAGCAGAAGCATTTCAAGAAGCACAAGCAAACAAAGAAAAAGAAAACATCAGCCTCATCAGATGTAGAATCCTCTCATTCCTTCCACAGGAGGACAAAATCATCTTGTGATCGTGAGAGGAAATCTCGTTCTTCCTCATTGTCTTCCAGACGTTCATCCAGGAGAGATTGGTCTAAATCTGATAAGGAAGACCAGAGCTTGTCATCTTTATCAAGCAGAGGGTCTCGATCATACTACAGGTCCAGATCCAGGTCTAGATCTAAATCAAGATCTTACTCCAGAAGAAGTTCTAGATCAAGATCAGCCTCTAAATCATCGCGATCTCGAAGTAGGTCGCGGTCAAGTTCTAACCCTAGGCAGAAAAAGACTGTTCCCAATTCTCCACGAAATATTTCAGCACGGTTAAATGACACTAAGCTGACCAAGACTGCTGAGCCTGTCCGAGCAGTGATACTGCCCAGTGACAAGGTTATCGTGCCACCAGTTGTCCCAGAAAACCTCCCTGTCATACCCTTAAGCGACAGTCCTCCACCTTCAAGGTGGAAACCTGGGCAGAAACCTTGGAAGCCATCATATGAGCGAATTCAGGAGATGAAAGCTAAAACAACCCACTTAATTCCCATCCAAACTAATTACAGTTTAGTGGTCGTTAAGGAGGCCAACACTTCTTCCTCGTATCGCAAGCAGGAGAGGAGCTCCGAGAGCGATCGGAGTGGTTATTCCAAAGGCCGCAGCGACAGGAGCTCGGAGAGCTGGCCGAGGTCCAGGAGCAGGTCCTCTCGAAGCCACTCATACTCAAGATCTTACTCAAGGTCTAGAAGCCCATCGAGCTCGAGGACAAAATCTCCTTCCTCTGGCAGGTCACCATCCCCGAGTAAATACCGCAGTGACAGGTCAGGCTACAGCGAATCCACGTCTGACTATTCCCTCAGCGACGAGGACAGGCACAGGAACAAAAGGAAATCCACATCCAGCGATCCCAAAGCTCGGGGCCTCAAACCGAGGCAGGAAACGAGCTCTGAAAGCACTTTGCCTTACACGCATCCAAAGGACTACGACGAGTCTTCCCAAGGGTTGAAGGAGAGTGACAGTTTGTCATCCTCAGACTTCTCCTCCGACAGCGAGCGCTCTGCCAAAGCCAAAGCGGTCCAAGAAAAAGAAGGCCGCTTTCCATTAGAAGGGGATGCTGAGAAACAGGATAAAAATAGCTTAAGTTCTGAGGGAGGGGAGGAGAAAGCCAAGGACGAGCGGGATTCTGATCACTCCAAAAAGAAAGCAGCTCAGGAGAAATGCTCGGAGCAGCGCAGAGGTGGTGCAAAAACTAAGCGCAAATCCTACTCAGGTAGCAAATGGGACTCAGAGTCAAACTCTGAAAGAGGAGAGGCAAAGCATAATAGGGGGGATTCCAGACCCTCCTCTGGGAAAGAAGAAGGAGAGGCCACCTCAGGGTCTGACACGGAGCTTAATGTTACCAAAAGGATAAAAAAGCAATCCAGTTCCTCAGAGGGCTTTTTGGGTTCTGACTGTGCGTGGAAGACAAGCAAACAGTTGTCATCTTCTGAGTCTGAGAGTTCTTGTTCCAGCTCCGCAGACACTCGAGGCAAGTTGAAAAAACACAAACATGGGTGGAAAAAGACTCCTAAAAAATCACATTCCAAAAAAGCAAAAGAAAAATCAAAAGGGAAAAAGGAGAAAAAACACAAAGTCCAGAAAAGAAAAGAAATGTTTCATTGGCAGCCCCCCCTTGAGTTTGGGGAAGAAGAAGATGATGAGATAAATGAAAAGCCGGTTACCAAGGATGATAAAAAAGAAAAGCAGCTTAGCAGGGACATAAAGGATAAAAAACAAGTTTATGAAAAGGATGAAATAGTCACAGATAAAATGGGAAATGGTGAAAAGTCGTGTGTGAATGAAAACCTTTTAGATAAAAACACCACATGTGGGGCCTCGCCAGATCACAGCAACCTTAATAAAGAGCCCATTGAAACAAGCACTTCAGCTGGTATTTTAAACTCAGGAATAAACGTGGCTGCCTGCAAGAGTGAGATTAAACAAGCTGAAGAAAATAACCAGAATGGGCTGGAAGATGTTATTCAGACAGATGACAACATGGAGATTTGTACTCCGGATCGTAACTCACCAGGGAAGGTGGATGTGGATGTTTTGTCTCCTGTCATTCTCACTGCTAAACCTTTAAGTGCTGGTGTAAAAAAAGAGTTACAGGTTGAGACCCCTGAGCAAGATGCTGTCAAACTGGGAAACAACATAAGAGACATTATTAATATTAAAGAAGAAAAAGAAACGGGAAGGCAAGAAAATCACTCTGCTCCTGTGTCTGGTGCTAAAGACTGTAGTTTAAAAAGTGAAATTTCTGAAAATACACCAAGCAATATGATAGACAATAAATGGAAGCCTTTGCAAGGTGTTGGTAACTTGAAACCAGCAACAATCAGTACGACCACAGAGGTTAAAAATGTAGCATCAGCACCAGAGGCTAAACCAGCAGGTTTAAGAATTGAAATAAAAGCAAAAAATAAAGTAAGGCCTGGGTCTCTCTTTGATGAGGTGAGGAAAACAGCCCGGCTAAATCGTCGGCCAAGGAACCAGGAAAGCTCCAGTGAGGAGGAATCTCCAAGCAGAGATGACAACAGCCCTTCCAGGAGTCTCAGCAGGTCACGAAGTAAATCTGGGTCTAAATCCAGACACAGAACAAGGTCCATGTCCTACAGTCACTCGAGAAGTCGATCCCGAAGTTCTACATATTCGTATAGGTGAGAAGCCTGTGCTGCTCCCACAGCCAGCCCTGGTAAATTGAATGTTCTTATAATTTCAAGGAATGCTTTTCAGGTTGTGTTTTTTGTTTTTTAACAGCCCTGTGTTACAGAACCAGAGAGTGGTTTGGGTTGGAAGGGACCTTAAAGACCATCCAGTGCCATCCCCTGCCATGGGCTGGGACACCTTCCACTATCCCAGGCTGCTCCAAGTCCCATCCAACCTGGTTTTGGACACTTCCAGGGATCCAGGGGCAGCCACAGCTTCTCTGGGCAACCTGTGTCAGTGTGAAGTGTCCTCCTTGTGCTGTCCCTTCATCCCTTGTCCCCAGTCCCTCTCCAGCTCTCCCGGATCCCCTTTAGGCCCTGGAAGGGGCTCTGAGCTCTCCCTGGAGCATTTTCCTCTCCAGGTGACCATTCGTAACTCTCCCAGCCTGGCTCCAGAGCAGATGGGCTCCAGCCCTTGGATTAACTCAGTGGCCGTATCACCTAGCAAGTATGGAATAAATACTTAGCTAGAAAGCTAAAGACTAATAACTTCTTCTGGTTCCCATTTTCTGCTGCTCTTCTCCTCAGCTGTGTTCTCTCTTGGTGTCCTGGGTTGTAGGTCCAGGAGCTACTCAAGGAGCCGGAGCCGGGGCTGGTACAGCAGAGATCGCTCCAGGAGCCGGAGTAGTTCCTACCACAGTTACAAGAGCCGTAGGTGAGTTCAGCCAGCTGGAGACGGTGCCAAACGGGTTCTGCTCCTCTTGTTCCCCCTCTCCCCCTGCCCTCTTCAGCACTTCTGGTTTCTGTTGACTAAAAACCCCTCTGTGGTTTTGATTTTGTCAGTCGGAGCTACAGCAGGAGCCGATCCAGGAGCAGTTCCTATGGTCACCACAGTCGATCCAGGTATGGATTTGATGCCTTGTGAAGGCTGACCCAGAACAGAGGCTGGACAGAGCTAAAGTAGGGACTTATTAAAAGGATCTCCTCCATGGATCCACCTTGGGCAGCCTAGCCAGGGCTACACTCAAGATGAACCAAAATGGTCCCAAAATGCACGAGCGCTCCCGGGGGCTCTCACTGTGATCAGCTCTGCTCCTTTTGCACATTGGAGTTCATTGTCCCATTCCAGCTTTAGCCCATGCAGTCCCATCCTGCTTGTTTTTCTCTCTTCAGCCCACGTTGTTTGTGCCTTTGGGCCTGAGATTTGGATCATTTGTCCTTGGTGCCCAGCTGGAGAAGGAATTGTTTTGTCTCCCTGCTCTGTGCAGAGAGCTCACCATCCCCTGATATGAATCTCAGACCCACACACCAAAGCAGCACAGGATCTGAAAAATATAAAAACTAAAACCTGAGGCATTAGATTGTCCTGCAAGAAATGTGCTGCCCATCAAATCATCTTAGTTTAAGTCTACTTTTATTTACGTTTCCTTAAAATAGACATTATTATATAATTATTGTATGTGATACCATTATATCTCATACATGCTACCTATTTTATTATACATACTGTAATACAAATGCATATCTAAATACATACTTATTTATAAAAATGCTTTTTAAGATTACTTTTATCTCATAGAATCCCAGAATGGTTTGGGTTAGACAGAACTTTAAAGATGATCCAGTCCCCTGCCATGGGCAGTGGCACCCTCCCCTAGACCAGGGTGCTCCAAGCCCCATCCAGCCTGGCCTTGGACACTTCCAGGGATCTGTAGTGCTTAAAACTATTATTATAGTATCATGATGGCAGCTTGAATCAAAGCAAAATGAGCCCAAGACACTTTCAAAAGCTGAAAATAACCAAACCATCCTGGCATTACAGTTGCAGGTAATGCTATAAGTAGTAGTGAACACAGTTGCTTTTGTTTTTTTAAAGTAAAATTGAGTGATAAATGGATTTGCTTGGCTTGCTTTCAAAAGTATCAGCAAACAAGAATTTTACTGGAGGAAAAAAAAGAGACAGCAACAAACTCTATAATGCTTAGTATATCCTTCCTAATAAAATTTCAGATTTTTACTGTTACTTTGAAGATTGTTGTGTTGAAACCTTTAGAAAGCGTTGAATTGTTTATCAAATCCTTGATAGTCATTTCTATACAGCCCCTCATATATCTGTATAAATATCCTTGAAACCAGCATATAAAACAGCATTTTAGACCAGAAATTGTGAATTCAGTATTACTTTTTCCCCCCTTTAAAGCAGGTCCTACAGCTACGACAGTTACTACAGCAGGAGTCGGAGCAGGAGCAAGAGGAGCGACAGCTACCGGAGATCTCGGAGCTACGACCGGAGATCCAGGTGGGTCTGACCCTGCTTTGGTGCACAAGGATTTGCTGAATACAAACAGAGGATGTTTAACAAGGCCAGAGTGCTGCTTTTTCCCCATAAGAATAAGAAATACACTCAGGAAAAGTCATAATTCAAGTCAAATTCTAATGAAAATCAGAGCGTGCGTGTGAGGAAGGTGGAAGTTCTGACATTCCAGATATGAGGATGGGGAAGCAACCAGGCTAAGGAAAAGTTGATTTCCAGATCACTGTATCCATGCATTCAAAATTAGCACCTTTTCCCAGAGAAATGAAGTCCCCATCCCTGGAGTGTTAAAAACTTGTGGAAATGGCATTGAGGACAAAGTTTGATAGTGAAGACAGTGGGGCTGGGTTAACACGGTGCTCTCAAAGGTCCTTGCCAACCCTAATGATTCTATGATTTGATTTATTATATTTTTTTAATAATATCAAGTGTTTCTTAAAACCCACATAGCTCACAGGATTTAACTCAAGTGCTCTGTTACAGATTAAAAGCTGCCTGGTATGCAGAGAATTCCAGTGGATGGTAAATTCTTTTTGGTTATGCTGCAGAAGTGGATCTAAAACAATCTGGAAGGGAAATTAAAATTTTGCTGGAATCTAGATTTAATTTTTAACTTCATAGAATGTATTTTGAAAGAATATTTTTACCTGCAAATCTGATGAATGTAGAACAAGTTGTATTTTCCTCAGTCCGGGGGATTTATATAAATGTAAGTGAGCACATTTCACAGAGATCAGAGATATGAAGAGTTGTAGATAGATTTAATATCACTAATGATTTGTTTCATACCTTTTAATATTCCCCCTATTAGTAATAAATCGGGTTTCTAAGACTACTGTACATTTTCAGCCTCTCTTCATATGAATTTTTTCACAGCTTTGTACTAATTCTTAATGGACTTTGCTCTCACCCATTTGCACAAGACAACTTTCATCTTGTGTTGGAGGGAAAGTTAATGAGATTTAATGAAAAATGTGGAAATGAACTTAAAAATCATTGCTTTTTTATGTTGAGGAGCTTCAGTGTGGGATTGGGAAATGCTCACCTTTCACTTAGAAAGCTTCCCTTACAGGCAGGAGGTTGGAAAATCTCTGAAAGCTTGTTCTGTGTAATTTGAACGTGTCCTGTGGCTTGTCTGAAACCATCTGGGCTCTGTGTTGATATTTGGCCAGGTGCTGAGCTTGGAATTTGTCTGGAGGAGCCAAAACATTTTAAATACAATTTCCACACTGCAGACACACAAACACACTTCTGTTGTGGTTATGGGGCCTAAGTTTTAAGACCCTCCTTCAAACAAGAAAATAAAATATATGAATCAAGGATTTGTGAAATTTTCCTAGTTGAGAAATGCTTGCAGTGTAAAATTCCACTTGTTAGAATACACTTCTCACTCAGCTCAATTAGCTTTTATCACAACATTAATTTTGGATGGTTTTTAGCTGTAGCAGAGAAAGCAAGAAGTTACAAACAGTTTGACTTGAGTTACACAGCGTTTTCATCATAGGAATTTAATGATTGTTTCCATTTTGAGTATCCTTTAATGAATCCTTCACTTACAAGAAATACAATCCTGTAAAAGACTGGTGTGTTTTCTTATCTGTGACAAGCTTTTGACATGATGCAATTTTTAATTTGAAGCTCAAATTCAAATTTGAGCAGCTTTGGGGCATTTAAATCTTTTTTTCTGCTTGCAGGTCCTACGGCTCCGACAGCGACAGCGATCGCAGCTACTCCAACAACAGGAGCCCCAGTGAGAGCAGCAGATACAGCTGAGAATGTTCCTTTGAGGATGGAAACTCTATTCCAGAATTTTTTTTCAGTGTTATATTCAAAAAAACTCTTCTGACAGTGTCACAAGTGAAGGTTGTTTGCTGAATTAGCTGGAACTTTCCCATTTAACAGTGAACTCAACTCTGCTTACAGAGAGAAGGACTGAGCTCGACAGCTGATGTTATTTTTTATTTTTTTTTTATGTCAAATGCAACTTTTACAAAATAATAATAAAAAACCCCAGTTTGGTTTCCTTGAATCAGCTTTTCCAAGCCATGAATTACACTTAAGTGAATTGCTGCTGCCACTTTTTGGGTGCAGCAGTCAGGACTGTCTTCAAGTCTGTTTATAAAAACACCTTAGGAAAGATGTGCTAGCAACTATTAAACTGTGAAGTCAATTTCTTAAAAAGGCTGCCATTTCTAGTTGAAGATGCTTTTTTATTGCTGGAAGCTGTTTCCATTCTGTCTTGATTGTTGATGATTGCATTCTGTACCGGATATAGGTGAGGAAAACAAAGCCTGCCACTCTGTCTTAATCCCTCCTGAACTGTGATCTTCTGGAATTCTGCTGGAAAAGGTGAGCTGATGCCCAGTGGGAATTGTCAAACTGACAAGCAGTGAGCAAAAGTGTGATGAATGCGTTTGGAGCTTAATATCCAACTTGTCTAAACTTTTTACGTTTAAAAGAGGAATTTTGTGATAAACAGCAATGTCCTTCAGAGACTAAAAAAGTGTTTCTAAACACTTCCTGATTTTGATTTCAGTTCCTATTACAGTGCTTGGCATCCTTCAACACATTTTGAATGTTGTAAACCATGAGTGTATCATGAGTTTGTCAAAAGCACTCTTTCAAACCCTGACATGATGATAATTTTTTGAGAAAACCAGCCATAAAGGTTCCTTTATAAAAGCTCTGTATCCCATTCACCATAGGGAGTATCAGATACTGATGTTGCAGATACTGAATTGTATCTTGTTAAAGCAGGACTAGAAAAATACTGGGATGCCTCATAAAAAGCGTGGACAATACTTTTGAAAGTAAAGTTTAGTACCAAAAATTACTCTTAGGTTACAGGTAAATGGCTTGCAAAATAGATTCAAGCTGAAGACCATTGAGTAGTTCTTGCAATATTCTGACTGACTTGATTTCAAATAATCTGTAAAGTTTTTTTGGGGAGTTTAGAAAGTTGTGTAATGAGAAAAAAACCAGGTTTTTTTAATGGCATAATGTAACCTGAAAATTAAGGTCTGTGGTGACAAAACAAATGTGGTTTGATTAGCGTTAACGAGCACTGTTGTACCATAACAGTTTCCATTACTGATTTTCTGTAATATCTGGAGATGCTTTCTTTTGCTCATTTTCAAATATTGGAAATTATTTTTCTTAATCTCACCAGGACCCAGTACCTTTGAAAATTAAAAGCGGTGATTTCTCGCTGAGGCATCCATTTCCTCTCTCTTTGATTGAATCAGGCTCCCCCAAATTTGATGATTTTTTTGGTACACTTATGAAAGGCAAGTTCAAAGGGAGATGGTGATGATTCCCTCCATTTCTGTCCACCCACAGCACATTCCTGAAATTGAATTGGCCATGGAGGTTTTTCACTTTTCTAGAAGTACCCAAAACTCTGCTCTTACCCCTTTCCTACTTAAGAGTTTAGTGACAGAGTGTGTGCACGCAACCTTCCCACCCTTTGGTAAACTTCTTAGGCTTTTTAGCATTAAATACATTCAATACCAAGTCAGAATACATTTACAAACATGTTTCTATCAGCAGTAGCCATCTCAGAGTCCTGAACAAATATTTCAGTGATATTTGTTGTAGTTTCATCATTCTCAGTACAACTGTAACTTTTTTTCCCTTACTAAGAAAATAGAACTAGCGGGTTCATGATGTTACAAAATATACAAATATAACCATTACTATTCAATACCTATTAGTGAAAATACTGCTCCAGGATCAGGTTTTTATTGTATTTCAAATCTGATTTGACTTTTTAAGGCCAGGAAAAGGTGATAGAAATACGGTCAAACAGTTAACTGTAGTTATCAAAGATTACTGCACTGTCACTGAAGTCTTTCATATCTTTAGTCAAAGGTTTATAAAGAAATTCCATCAGGTAGAGGAAGGTTGGGGAGGGGTTGAGGGAAGGGTTGGGGGTATTTTTACTTAGTGAAATCTGTTAAATTGTGCTTCAGATGGAAAATGTCTCCCTGAGCTGGTTTTCTAATGCTGCTCTATGTTTTTGCAATTTTGTTATTCCAAAGTAGTTGCTGTTTGTAAAATAAACTTTTGTACATATCTGCAGATGCGGTTTTCTCTACATCTGGAAATATCTGTGGTGCTGCTTGAAGGAAACAGGCAGGAAAATTAAAAATACACTTTCGGAATCCACTTTTGTCCCTTGCAAGACTCAGACACCAAGTTGCTTTTCCTTTCTTGACCTACATAGGGGAACGATTCCTCAGCAGGACTCTGGGTTTACATAATAGTCATTGGAGAGACAAATATTTTGAAATTTCCAAGTGATTTGAGGTCTCACCATTTCCTCAAGATCTATAAAAGGTTCCTCTCCTTGGTGAAAAGAAGTATTGTATTTAACAGATCTCCACGGAAATCTGGGAATGGGCTGAGCTTATCCACTCTGCTAAATCTTCTTTCCCAAATCCACATTCCCAGATCATTTCCTCAGCATATTGGAAATGAGCCCATGGCAGCAGATGTGGGGGCTTGCAGACTGATCCATTAGTCTTTCAGACCTTCTGTTCCACAGAAACTGGATTCCAGTGGAAATGCTTTGGCATGAGGGGAGGTGGTTCCTTGGTGTTTGGTGAGGTCTTCAGTGTGATCTGGATAACCTGGCACTGCCTGACCTTGGAAGGGGAATGGCACCACCACAGAGCAGATAAAATAGTGTTGGAGAAGCTCTTGTGTCACAGGGCAGCATAAACCAGCTTGTCATGGAATGACTTGGTTGGAAGGGACCTTAAAGCCCATCCAGTGCCACCCCCTGCCATGGACAGAGACCTTCCACTGTCCCAGGCTGCTCCAAGCCCCATCCAGCCTGGCCTTGGGCACTTCCAGGGATCCAAGGGCAGCCACAGCTTCTCTAGGAGACCTGTGCCATTGCAGAGAAAATTGGGAATTTCTTCCTATTGTCTCATCTAACCCAGTCCACTTTCAGTTTGAAGCCATTCTCTGTGTCCTGTCCCTCCATCCCTTGTCCACTCCAGCTCTCCTGGAGCCTCTAAGCCCTGGAAGGGGCTCTTAGCTCTCCCTGGAGACTTCTCTTTTCCAGGTGAGCATTCCCAGCTCTCCCAGCCTGGCTCCAGCCCTTGGAACATTCCCATGGCCTCCTCTGGCCCTGCTCCTGCAGCTCCAGGTGCCCCCTGTATGGTGACCCCAGAGCTGGACAGAGCACAGCAGGGAGGGGTGAAGGGGCACAATCCCCTCCCCAGCAGGGTATTAGAAGTAGTCACCAACCTTTCTTTCAAGAACACAATGATTTTGATGCTTCCAGAGCTGTGCTCCCTGCAGGAATCAATCCTGGGGATCCCAGGGTTGCTCTCAGGTGCTGCTGCCGTGGAGGTCACGCTGTCACCTTGAGCTGGCTCTGGCAGCAGGGCTGGAGGCAGGGCTGGAGCAGTGCTGGGTAAAAATAGAGTAGTGACACCCAGGCATGTGCTGCTCAGGATCGAAACAGGTCTGAAATTCTGCAATGAAGAATTATTAGTGCTCAATTAGGAGTGATTTCATTAAAAACAAAAGTTGTAAGCAAGGTTTGGTGTGCAGGTCTGGGGTTGTTTTGGGAATAGGTTATCTGCAGGGCATTGTGGAGTGGCTCTGTCTCCAGTTGCAGGTGAGTGCCTTGTCTCAAATAAGACAATATTAAATGAGCCATCTGCCTCTCCAACAACTACTTATAAATCACAGATTTACAAAGGCACAGCATAAACACACTTTCCTGCACTCTCTCTGTGCCAAGAGATTCCCTTCCCACTCTATCACTTCCAAACAAGGGCTACTTGTCCTTGAACTCGAGGGGAAGGAGCATTCCCAATGCTCTTCCCGAGGATCCCTGGGTCTGTGGCCGTGGATTAAATCTCTGTTCTGGCTTTGTGTGGTTCCTGATGATCCCACTCACAGTTCAGAGCAGAGCACCGTGTTTGGATGACCTTGGGCTGCACCCTGGATCCCATCTGCTGTCATTCCCAAATGGAATGCTGCCTGGGATTTAAACCAGGAGATCAAGCTCTGCGTGCCCCACCCCTGCTTCTCATCCATGTAAATAATTCTTTTTTAGGTGGTGGTGAAACAGGAATGGTTTTCCACCTGGTACATTAAAACTGCTTACAAATCATCTGAACAATTAAAGGCACCCAGGCCTGAATTTCATCATGTCCCTGTAATCCCTGGGAAGTGGATGGGATTGCATGAGTGAAATCAGAGGGCTTGTGGCAGGTTTGGGGAGGTTTTTTAATGAAGGTAATAAATTTGTGCATGGTGGATGCACAAAGAAGGGATTTGCATTAATTTGGGATTAATTGATATTTCTGCTGTGTATCTCTCCTTGCAAGAATGGGGTGCAGCCCAGGGAAAGTGATGTCCTTATCCCAGGGATTCTCTGACTTAGCACCTGGAATTCTGTGTGCGATGTTGGACCCCTCACCACAAGAAACATTGAGAGGCTGGAGCGTGTCCAGAGAAGGGAACGGAGCTGGGAACGGTCTGGAGCAACAGAGGAGGCTGAGGGAGCTGGAAATGGGCTTAACCTGGAGAAAAGGAGGCTCAGGGGGGACCCTGTGGCTCTGCACAACTCCTGACAGGAGGGGACAGCCAGTTCAGGCTCTGCCACCAGGGAACAGGGACAGGAGGAGAGGGAACGGCTTCAAGCTGAGCCAGGGGAGGTTTGGATTTGATATCAGAAAAATTTCTTCGTGCAAAGGGTGGTCAGGCATTGGAAGAGGCTGCCCAGAGCAGTGGTGGAGTCACCACCCCTGGAAGCACTCAAAAAACGTGTGGATGTGGCATTGGGGACAGGGTTTGTGGTGAACACGCAGTGTTGGGGTAATGGTTGGACTCGTTCTTGGAGCTCTTTTCCAACCTTCAGGGTTTTGTGATTCTGGCACGGAGAGTTCTGAGCTCAACACAGCTTGTGAACACTTGTAGCTTCCCCTCTGCCATTATGTCCCTGTCCTGGCCTCAGGCTGCAAAATTCCTTAATTAATTCCTGCAGACAAGAAGGGGCTGCTCTTCCTCTTGGGGTTGCTTTTTCTTCCAGCTCATGGTGCACCCTATGAGGGAAGATGAGGAAGATCCTTCCCCTCTCCTTGGTGCCTTGGGCACCTACTTAGGCAGCATCCACCTTACTTTACCCCAATGAGATTTGGCAAATGAAAATGATGCCTCAGGTTTGATCTTTTATATTTTTTCAGATCCTGTGCTGCTTTAGTGTGTGGGTCTGAGCTTCATATCAGGGGATGGTGAGCTCTCTTCACGGAGCAGGGAGACAAAACAATTCCTTCTCCAGCTGGGCACCAAGGACAAATGATCCAAATCTCAGCCCCAAGAGCACAAACAACGTGGGCTGGAGAGAGAAAAACCAGCAGGATGGGACTGCATGGGCTAAAGCTGGAATGGGACAATGAACTCCAATGTGCAAATGGAGCAGAACTGATCACAGTGAGAGCCCCCAGGAGCGGTCGTGCATTTTGGGACCATTTTGGTTCATCTTGGGTGCAGCCCTGGCTGGGCTCTGGTGCTGCCCAAGGTGGATCCATGGAGGAGATCCTCTGAATAAATCCCTGCTTTATTCTGTAGCTCTGTCCAGTCTCTACTCTTAGGTCAGCCTTCACAAGGCACCAAAAAAGCTTGAGGAGGTTTGGGAAGATCCTCGTAAAGGGGAGAAGGCAAGGATTTCTGCACTTCCAGAAGAAACACCTGTTGTTGGGAATGTGATGTGAATAAATCAGCAGAGCTTCTTGGGCCTTCAGAAGAGGAGATATCATAAAAATTGAGAATGAACCCATTCCATTGAGAGGGATGCATGTTTCGTCGTAAAGGAAGATTTTTAAAAACAAGCTTTGTGAAGCAATGTCAATTTTATATATTATAGCCCCTGACACTTCATCTCCCTTATTCCCCGTGTCTCCCCTGAAGGGACAGATCAGTCCCTGTGGTGCCCCGTTATCAGGGCTGCCCAGGGGTGTCCCCGTGAGCTGCTGGTGTCACCTCGTGTCACCAGCACAGAGCAGCTGCTGCTCCCCAAGTGGCATCACTGTTTGGCACCCAGGACCGGGATTGTTCAGCCTGGAGGGGAGAAGCTCCAGGGTGACCTCCTTGTGGCCTCCCAGTGCCTGGAGGAGCTGCAGGAACCATGGAGAGAGACTTTTCAAGGGCTGGAGTGACAGTGATGCCTTGTGAAGGCTGACCTAGAGCAGAGACTGGACAGAGTTAAAGAATAAAGCAGGGATTTATTAAAAGGATCTCCTCCATGGATCCACCTTGGGCAGCACAAGATCCCAGCCAGGGCTACACCCCAGGTGAACATAAAATGGTTACTAAATGCACGACCGCTCACAGGGCCTAATACTTTTATAAGTTTTGGTCCACTAGCATACTGGAGTTCATTGTCCAATTCCAGCTTTAGCCCATGCAGTCCCATCCTGCTTGTTTTTCTCTCTTCAGCCCACGTTGTTTGTGCTCTTGGGGCTGAGATTTGGATCATTTGTCCTTGGTGCCCATCTGGAGAAGGAATTGTTTTGTCTCCCTGCTCTGTGCAGAGAGCTCACCATCCCCTGATATGAAGCTCAGACCCACACACTAAAGCAGCACAGAATCTGAAAAATATAAAAGCTGAAACCTGAGGCATCAACAGGACAAGAGGGAATGGCTTCAAACTGAGAGAGAATAGGTTTAGATTGGATATTAGGAATAAAGTCTTGGCTCTGAGGATGGTGAGGCCCTGGAAAAAGTCTCCTAGAGAAGCTGTGGCTGCCCCTGGATCCCTGGAAGTGCCCAAGGCAAGGCTGGACAGGAGCACCCTAGGACAGTGGAAGATGTCCAGGCCTATGACAGGGGGTGGAACTGGATGATCTTTTAGGTCCCTTCCAACCCAAACCATTCTGTGATTCTGTGATGATTTTAGGGAACGTGTTGGAAATCTCATATTCCACACAGACCTACAGGTCCTTCACCTCTGGCTGAATAGGAATCACCCTGAGCCCATGGGCTTTAGACCCTGGGCCTTACCTCTCTGTTCTTCAAAGACCTGATCTTCCCGTGTGACAAACAATTGTTCATTTAAAAAATGAAAAACTGTAAAAGGAGCCCGAGAGAGGAAGGATATCGAGGACTCGATGTTCTCATCTGTGGGAAGCAGGGTGGGTGAGTGGGAGCCCTTGCAGAGACTCTGAGGTGCATTTTGGTTTCTCTGTGCCACCACAGCCACGGAATATCATCTGGGACAATTCTCTGCTCCTGAGAGCTCACAAGTTGCTGTGAAGATGTGATTCCCTTCTGGGCTTGGCAGGGTTGGTTATTACAGAAGCAATAGGTGTCTAAGGAAAATTTGGCCAGCAGTACAGAATCTGGGAATATGAGCTCACATCACCTGGAACCCAAGCTACCTGCTTGTGTCTCTGGTGTGATTTCAGGATTGAAGCAATACATCTCTCTTCTATTAAACCAGGAGGGGAAAAAAAAAGCAAAAAAAAAAAAGCAAAAAAAAAAAGTCTGTTATATCAAAACCACTCTCTGTAACAAACCCCACATATTGATGGATAAATCCAACTTCAGCCATGGATTTCCTGCTGACTTTCTGCAGGAAGCTGCAGAGATTCCATGCTCATCTTTCATTTCCATGAATAGCTCTGAGCTGACACCTTTCACAAGGAGTTTGTGCCAGAGAACATGGCAAAAAGGGGCCTTTTCAGCTCTGCACAGTTTCCTCCTTTGCAGAGTCAGGATCAACTCCAGCTGTATAAATCACAGCAGTTCTTATCCAACCAAGCTACAAAAAAATTTTCAGGGCTGATATTGAGCAGTTGGACTGCCAGAACCAAAATTGCCTGAACTAACGCACTCTATTAAAAAACTAAAAAATAAATTAAAAAACAAAAAAAACCCCACCCCAAAAAAAAAAAAAAAAAAAAAAAAAACCCAGCCCAAAACAAAACAACAACAACAACCAAAAACACCCAAGACAAAACCCCCCACTTTTTTTTGATTTTTTTTTTTTTGTCTAAATGGAAGCTCCTTTTCTGTTGCATAAGCCCATCACTGCTGGTCACAGAGAGGATGAGAACAACTTACTTCCTTCTAAAAAAATCGGAGAATCTCAAAATGGTTTGGGTTGGAAGGGACCTAAAAGGGACCTTAAAGCCCATCCAGTGCCACCCCTGCCATGGGCAGGGACACCTTCCACTGTCCCAGGCTGCTCCAAGTCCCATCCAACCTGGCCTTGGGCACTGCCAGGGATCCAGGGGCAGCCACAGCTTCTCTGGGAATTCTATTCCAACCCCTCAGCACCCTCACAGGGAAGAATTCCTTCCCAAAATCCCATCCATCCCTGACCTCTGGCAGTGGGAATCCATTCCCCCTTGTCCTATCGCTCCAGACCCCTGTAAATATTTAAATAGAAGGGAGCAGACTGCCTTAAATATTTGCAAAAATTCTAAGGTAACAAGGTAGCTCTTGCCCAAACCTGATCTTCTCTGCAATAAGTAACACCAAGTCCTGTCATTATTTTGGAGCAGCTTGAGGGGTTTTTTGGAGTTTGAGTGAGTTTGTTGTGATTTCTTTTTCCAGCTTCTGTGATTGATCAACCCCTGAACTCCAGCACCAGCCCACAACCTCCCCAAATCCCCATATCTGTGCAGACAACCCACTCCTGGTGAGGATCCATGGGTCCACATGGATTTAAATCACCCCTCCACGTGTCCTGCAAGAAACATCCACCTGCCCTTGCCTCTGCTTTGCTGCTTTTCCCTCAGAACAAGGAGGGCTGTCCATCCCAGGCAGGGATGTGACGCCTCTGCCACTTCCCTGCTCCCCCATTCCCTTCCCAGGCCATGCTCTGCAGCCCAGCTCCTCTTATACAAGCAGCATTTTCCCTTTGTTTCTCCTAAATTGCAGACTATTTTGTTTTTCCAGGCTAATTCTCTACTGCGTCAGGATTGTTTTGAAGTCCCAGCCCATCCTCCAGAGCGCTTCGAGTCCCTCCCCAGCTCAGTATCATTTGCAGCTGTAAGAAGCAAATTTTCTATTCATGCAAGTAATTATTAAAAAAATATTTTGAGCAGTACCAGGCCTGGGACAGATCCCCAGGGAGTCCCGGGCTGTGTATCTCCTCGCTTTCCCGGCGGATCATAAATAACTCCTGTGAGCAATGTTCCCTCCTTCCAGCACTGCTTTCCTCCCGCTCCGTGTCATCTGTCCCTGCCATCTTCCCTCTTCCAGCTGTGCTGGAGCTGCAGGGATGTGAGCAGGGGCTGGCTGCTGTCTTAATTTAATTTGAACTTCAGCTTCTGGATTTGGGTCTTACAAAGCCGTGGCTGAAGGTGCCCGTGGTTTGTTTTCCATACCCACCCTTGGAGCCTGGGTGATTCTAACCCCCCCCTGTAAATTTATCCTTGAAAAGATGAGCTTTCTACCCTGAGACACCTCTGTGAGGCCTCCACTTCACCCCTGTGTCCTTAGGATCATAGAATTATGGAAAACCTTGTGCTGGAAAGGACCCTAAAAAGTAATCTACTCCTACCCCCCTGCCATGGGCAGGGAACCTCCTCTGCTGAATTTTTCAGCACAAATACCAGTAGTTAATGGGGGTTTTTGGCACTATTATAAATCAGACTATTTTTTGTGTGATCATCATCCTGGATTTTTTCTTATTTTGATTTTTTGTTTGTTTTTTTGGGTGTTTAGTGTGTGTGGATTTTTGTTTGTTTGTTTGTTTTTCTGTTTTTTTTTTTTTTGTGTGTGGGTTTTGGGGTTTGGTTTTTTGTTGTTGTTGTTGTTTAGGGTTGTTTTGGTTTGTTGGGTTTTTTTGTGGGGGGGGGTGCATTATATAACATGGCTTAGGCAGGGGAGGAAAAGTCACAGGATATTTCCTGTATATGAGTATTTCCAGAGTAAGATGATTTCATAGAATCCCACAATGGTTTGGGTTGGAAGGACACTTAAAGATCATCCCATTCCAACCCCCTGCCATGGGCAGGGACACCTTCCACTATCCCAGGTTGCTCCAAGCCCTGTCCACCCTGGCCTTGGGCACTTCCAGGGATCCAGGGGCAGCCACAGCTCCTCTGGATACTCCTGTTATGATGGATAGTTCCCTGTGGATTCCAGGAACCTAAAAGCCAGAGTAGAGAGAAGGGGCAGTGAAATTATTGCAGTTCCTATGTATCTGCTTTGCAACTCCAGCACTTCCACAGCAGCCATAAAAATCAGGATTATCTAAAGAAGAAAAAGCAAGAATCTGTTCTGAAAAAACAGGTAAAAGGCAGGACTGATAATGGGGGGTTTGAAAGGTGGGGCTCCATTTTGCAGAGCTGCATCCCTGAACAGAAACTCCTATCTGGGGCAAAGTTTCCCCCAACTCCCTGGAGACTCTCTTGAATTTAAATGCATCTCTGGGTATTTCCTGTAATTCTTGATAATTATTTCAATCAAGGTATCAATTTGTGACTTCCTGACTAATGAAAAGCTGCTTCTTACCGCATTCTCCTTTGATATGCAAAGCTGCCTTTGAGCTGGCAGCCCCGTGCTGGGCAGACCATGCAGATCCACACCTGGCAAACCCAGGGGTGACACCAACGCCCTTCGGAGCTGTCACTGGAATTCCATCCTTAACTTTGCACAGAGGAACTGTTTAATCCACCTTTGGACTGCGTATTGGATGAGGGGAGGAAGTTTATTGCTCATTTGAGTTCGTTGTTTATTTATTGGTGAAGCCTGCAGGTGCTGAGCAGTGATCCAAGTGCATCTCGCTGCGTTTGGGAGAGTCTGCTCCAGTGACTGCCCCATGTTTTCTGTGAGTTTATCAAAACTATTGGTCTTTTCCAGAAGCAAAAGGAGGTAACACTCCAAGACCAGGTTTGCAGCAGCCTGGTCTAGTGGGAGGTGTCCCTGCCCATGGCAGGGGGTGGAATGGGATGAGCTTCAAGGTCCCTTCCAACCCAAACCATGGGATTCTACGATCTCTATAATTTATAACAATCTCACCACCTTCAGGATTTGCTGCCCCTGGTTCATAAGCTCCCAGGAGCCTTCCCTTCTCCAGGCTGAGCAATCCTGAGCTGCATCTCACCTTGTAAAGCAGCTGCCCCATCCCAGTGGTCATTTAATTGTTCTTTCTTCTTCTCCAACACCACCAGGTTCCCCTTGGAGATCAGGTCTGCAGAGCTATCGAAACGGGGACACATCGGGGTTTCCAGCAAAGAAATGCCTTGAGCATTGGATGTGCACAGGGAAAGCTGAGAAATAACAATTTTTTGTCTCTTTTCAGCTGCCACCTTGAACACTCCTTGGCCACACGCTGAGACTGTGATTTCTGGGGGCAGTCCAAGATCTCAGCTCGTGGTGCCAGTCCCAGCCTTGGCAGAGCACGAGAGTTGTTCAAGTCTTTCTTCTCCAGATGCTTTACTTTATCTATTCCTACATCAAAGCTAATTTGAAATTTCTTCTCAGCTTTTCCATTTTTTAAGGGCCTTTTGGAGTTTCTTGCCCTCAGTGTGGCACTTGGTGCCCTCAGAAGATCTCTCCTGCAGAAATGGAGATGGGGGGCTGCTCTTGCTCCTGCAGGTTGTGGATGAGGATGTTGAAAAACCCTGGACTCAATCTCTGCTGTACCACACCCTGGACTCATTTCCATCCCAAGAAATGATCATTGAAACCTCTTGCTTTCTGTCTTTTTCACCAGTTTTCAAGCAACAAAAGGGCCTTTTCTCCAGTCATGTGGCAACATAGTTTCTTTAATTGTATTATTGTGAAGGGCTTAAAAAAAAAAAAAGGAAGTAAAATCCTGTGATTTTCCCACCTAGATCATAGAATCCATGTGCTTTATCAGGAAAATGATAACTTTTACTATATTTACTTTTGCCGTGAACATCACAAGGGTTAAATTGTTCATGCAGGAAAGCAGTAGCCAATAATGGCTGGAGAAAGGCCTGGTGGGAGAATAAAAATATTTCTTTCCCCAAAATGTTGAAACTGCCAAGTCAAGTTGTTAATAGAGATTGTTCTCCAACACAACAGCAGTGAGGACAACTTGGCTTGGGCTGCTTGGCTTGGCTCAGCTCGGCTTGCTCGGTGCATGCAGAGCACAGACCTTGGTTGTAAAACCTGCTCTTAAATAATTCTCAAATAAGCCCTTTTCCACCCAAAATGAAGACCTGGCAATGCTCTGCTGTAACTCATCCAAAGGGATGAGCAGAGCCAGCTCCAAAAGCAGGGTCATGGCAGCTGGTCTGTGATCTCCTCACTTGTATCACATTTAGGTGACCCACCTGCCCCTGGATCCCTGGCAGTGCCCAAGGCCAGGCTGGATGGGGCTTGGAGCAGCCTGGGACAGTGGAAGGTGTCCCTGCCCATGGCAGGGGTTTGGAAATGAATGATCTTTAAGGTTCCTTCCAGGCCAAATCATTCTAGAATTCCGTGAAAACATCCCCCAAGGCCTCGGTTCTAATGAATCTCACTGCTAACGAGTCGATGTCTGCCAACATCAACACAGCCAGGGATGCACAGACGCTGAAGCCACGCTGAGTCAGGCAGCGTGAAGAGACACGGCACAGCCTCACCTGGCTCCAGCTCTGGTAGCCAAGAAGTACTTCTTGAAGTCCAACAGCTGGGCAGATGTTTGTGTTGTGATGGATGCAGCTCCAGCGTGGGCCAGGATCCTGCTCCACTGTGGCCGCGTTCCCCCACAGATCCACAGGTCCTGCCAGGAGCCTGCTCCAGCGTGGGCTCTCCACAGGGTCAGAAGGTGCTTTCAGCATCCCCCAGCTCCAGCATGGCCTCCTTCCATGTCCTGCAGGTGGATCCATGGGCTGCAGAGACACCACTGCCTCTCCATGGGCTGCACCATGGAATTTTGGGGCAATTGCAGCTCCGGCACCTGCAGCAGCTCCTGCCCCTCCTCCTGCACTGACCTGGGGGTCTGCAGGGCTGTTCCCTCACAGATCCTCACTCCTCTTGATGCCTTGTCAAGGCTGACCTGGAACAGAGGCTGGACAGAGCTAAAGAATAAACAGGGATTTATTAAGAGGATCTCCTCCATGGATCCACCTTGGGCAGCACAAGAGCCCAGCCAGGGCTGCACCCAAGATGAACCAAAATGGTCCCAAAATGCACAACCGCTCCCGGGGGCTCTCACTGTGATCAACTCTGCTCCATTTGCAGATTGGAGTTCATTGTCCCATTCCAGCTTTAGCCCATGCAGTCCCATCCTGCTTGTTTTTCTCTCTCCAGCCCACGTTGTTTGTGCTCTTGGGCTGAGATTTGGATCATTTGTCCTTGGTGCCCAGCTGGAGAAGGAATTGTTTTGTCTCCCTGCTCCGTGAAGAGAGCTCACCATCCCCTGATATGAAGCTCAGACCCACACACTAAGGTAGCACAGAATCTGAAATTTATAAAAGCTAAAACCTGAGGCATCACTCTGTCTGCAGCTGCAGGGTTTTTTTCTCACTTCCTAAATCTGTTTTCCCAGAGGTGCTGCCCCCATCTCTGATGGGCTTGGCATTGGCCAGCACTTTGTCAGTCCTAGGGCCGGCTGGAATTGGCTCTGCTGGACATAGGGGAGGCTTCCAGCAGCTTCTCACAGAAGCCACCCCTGTAGCCCCCCACCACCAAAACCCGGCCACCAAACCAAATTCACTCATCCAAGCATTTTTTCATTAATTCTTGGATCTTATTATTGCTGTGCGCTAACTCAAAGGTTAAAACTTCCTAATATTGGTATTGCCAAACATAGAATTAAACCTAGTGATTACAAAATTGGTAGGAAAAAAGGCCTAGAATCCCATATGAACTCCTCTGAGAATTAAAACGTGGCTGCTGCCAGATCCAGAAGATACCTGTGGGTGGATAAATTCTTGGGTGCCTGAAAAACACAGAAAAATACAAATTCAGTGGGGTTTCTATGAGTCAGGGTCTTACTTGCAGTGTGGATTCCTCTCCCTGCCTCAGCCAAGCAGAGGCAAATTCCTGGTTATACCTGGTGACAATGCCACCTGCCATGGGATAGAGTGGCTCTTGCAGTGTTGGGAGGTGGTGATTCCCTCCCAGGCAGCAAAATTCTGGGTCAGATGTGGCAAGGATTTGCAGCAGTGGATGGATGGGCTTGGCACAGACTTTGTGCTTGAGTGGAGTAACAACGTCTTCCCTGCTTGGATCACAGCCCTTCCACGGCCCAGGGCAGGATAAACACTGGCCCAGGGCAGGATAAACACCAGCACAGCCACTGCTGGAAGGGGAACAGCTCAGGGGGCTTCACCCACCTCCCCACACAGCTCTCCTGAACCTGCTCCCCACCCCATGATGGGAGGGTTTCACCTGGACCCAGCCAGCCCTGCCTGGATCATCACTTTTCTTTTTAAAAGTCTTTTTTTTTTTTTTTTTTTTTTTTCCCAACCCCCCCATCCCTGGTTTGGAGCAGAAGTGAGAACTCAAAGAGGGAAAAAAAAAAAAAAAAAGAAAAAAGAAGAGAAGAATCGGGGTCAACACGAGCAGCAGTATTTCAGTCGTCCTTTGAGAGCTTGTCTATACTCACTGTGGGTGTTCTCCTTGCAAACACTGAGCAGGAGATGTTTTCCCTTAGTAGGGCAGGATCCTGTGCTCGGCCCTCCTCGCCTGGCCATAAAAGGGCAGCGTTTTCTGCAGGACCCCCGGATCCTCCAAAAGCTGACGGGTTTTTGGGAAGGGGCCTGCCCCGGCACTGCTTGCTTTGGACCTCACAACCCTCGTGTTTGTGTTATTTTGTCCCCTTCTCTTCTTGTGCCTTTTGTTTTGTCTCTCTCCTCCTCCTGCTCCTCTCAGGAGGTTGGAGGGAGAGAGGCCAGAGAGCCTCCAGGAATGTTCTTGCTTCCCCTATTTTTTATTCTTTCTTTCTCCCTCCCTTGGCCTCATTTGATCCCTTCTTTTCCATGATCCTGCTCAGAAAACCAGCTGCTGAGTGAAAACCTCTGGCCAAGCCCAGGACACGTCCCTAAAGGGCTGACCACGTCCCCAGCCTCCATCCTGTGTCCCAAGGGAATCTGGAGTGCTCTTCCCTCCTGCTCTGCCCAAGCCCTGACCCGCTCAGGAAAGGGGCACGCCACAGAACCTCCTCTCACCATCTCCTGGAACACCACTCCATGGGAATTCCAGCCTAGAGGAGATGCTCAGCAGAGCACAGCTGTAAAAACAGGGAATCCCGGGCAGGCAGAGCCATGGCTCCACCTTGGAATTCATCATTGCAGGTCCACTTGGCTCTTCACAGAATCATTTAGGTTGGAAAGGACCCTCAAGATCATCAAGTCCGACCATTAACTGCCAAGCACTGCCACATCCACCACCACACTCTGTCCCCAGGTGCCCCATCTACACAAACACCTCCAGGTTCTTCTGTGGTTCCTCACAAACCCAAAGCTCCCTGAGATCTTACAGGGTCTCAGCTTTCTTCTTGTCCCTTGTCCTTGACGACACTTCCTTTGGGGAAGTCTGAAACCATGGAAATGCAAATGGAAATACCAGTTGTCAGTCAAAGCAAGGAAACAGGAACCTCTCCTGGTTTCCTCAAACATTTTCCTCTGTGTTGTTGTGGCTGATCTTTCATTTAAGACCCTCTGTGACCTTGCAGTTGCCATGTCATGGCTTGAGGGGAGAAAGGAAGAGGTAAAGCTACAGGAGATGTCCCTTTTGTGGCCACCACGCTGCTCGAAAGTCCCAGGGAGGAGACCCAACACTTCTGTGTCAACAACCTTGCTCCTTGTGCCCCTCGTTGCCAGTTTCTCCAGAACTTTGCCTTCCTGGAGAGCTTGTTCCCTAACAGCAACTGAACTGAACTCTGGACCTTCAGATCCTTCTGTGGACCCTGTTAACCTTTCCTTCACCATTTTTCACAGGCAGTGTTGCTGTACAAGGTATGCCAGAGCCATTTCCCAGCCCTCAGCCCTCCAGGGAGACACCAGAACTTCCAGAACTCTGTATGAAGGCACCAAGAGCTTGGAGTTACCCTCAGCCAGAAATCCCAGCAGCTGAAGAAGCTCCAACGAGGGATCAGTCACCCACATGCCCCATTAACCAACACAACAAAGCCCCCAAGCCAGGCTGGGTGGGATCTCAACAAACTGCGAGGGGTGGGATTTGCAGGGAGCTTCAGGAAGTTGTTTCAGCAAACCTCACGTAGCCCCTGGGTGGCTGTGGCCAAGAAACCACCTGTTGGTCTCTCAGGAACATTGCTGTGGCCACTGTGCTCAAATGAAGGGTTTCACACAAGTGTGTCATTGCCTGTGCCCCTTCCAAGGTTTTTCCCCTTGTCTTGGAGGCCCCTGCAGGAACAGCTTCTCCCTCACCAGGAAGGAAAAACTGCACCTGGCAACGACCAGATCTCCATGTGAGAGGTGGACTCAGCTTCCTGCAAAAAGCCAGAACCTCTTGGTGAGCCCCTCAGAGAGGCATCAGGGCTTTGGCCACCCCTGCACATCTTCATATTCCGGAGCTATGGGGACTCCAAGTCCTGGAGCTCCCTGGTCCCCTGTGCCACCCCCATGCAAAGGCCACAGGGATTTGGGCCCTGGAGCAGAGCTTAAATCCCTGTCTCCCACCTCCAGCCTCATCTCACCCTCACCCCCAGCACTGGCTGCATTTCCAGGAGCTTATGTAGCTTTTTGGAAAAGTTTGCAGGGTAGGAGAGATGTCAGACAGGCCAAACACTCATCTCACAAAAAGCTTTCTGACGGGGACGATGTTCTGGTGGCACTGGCCAGGAATTTTTTCCTGTAGAGCAGTGCAGGGTTGAGAGCAAGAAGGAGCATTGAAAAAATAATAATAAAAAAAAATATATAAAAAAATTAGAAAAGCTCTGAAGTGAAGCCGGCGCAGGCAGGACGTGGCCACGGGGACGTTATGCAAAGAGCTGCTCACATCTGGAAGAAGTTACTGAGCACAGCAACCGGGGCTGAGCCTAAACAAGTGCAGGATGTTCCCGCATGGATGTCGGCAGCTGGGAGTGGCTGGGGGAACCAGGGGAGCTGGGAAGGTGGGATGAAAATCCCCGGGGCTCTGGGGATGGCCCCGGTGTCCTTCAGAGCTACTGTGCTGCTCTGCTTTTAGGGTGGTGTGCTATTTTGGGTGGTGTCTGCAGGAGGGTTGGGGGCACAGATGGGTTTTGGGGGTGGTCACCATCCCTTTGAGCATCTCTGAGCACCTCCTGGGGCTTTTCCTGCCGAGGGGCAGAGCCTGTCCTGGTGCTGGAGGTGCGGGAGCACCGTGGGACTCTGCACGGGGCCACCACGGACACCCTGCAGCTGCTCCAGCTTTGCCCTCTCGGTGCCCAGAACGAGGATTTTGGGGTACCCAGCTCCTGGGTGAGGCTGGGGGTGTTGGGATGGTAAAATCCACCCCTGGCTCAGCATCGGGGAGAGCCAAGCAGAGCTGGGGGTGAAATAATGAAGATTTGCTTTGTTTTGGAGGGTGTTGGGGGTTGGCTGTGTCCCACGGGTCCTGTGCCAGGCCCTGAGGGGGTTTGGGGGATCCCTCTGCTGTCAGGAAATGTTCCTTAAACACCATCCCAGAGGGATCCCCATTTCCTCTCAGCAGTGGGAGAACAAAAATCCCCTTTTGTAATAATTAATGTTGCCTCGTTATTCCTCCAATTGGGGTTTTAAGCCCCAAAAAACGTTAAGGTCTTATTGCTGGGTTTTGGGAGGGGTTGAGGGGTTGTGTGCCTCAGTTTCCCCCTCCACAGCAAGATCCAGAGGGTGCTTCCAAGAACCAAATGTATCTTAAACACCCTCCCAGTGGAGGATCCTCATTTCCTCAAAACAGCGGGAGAACACTCCAAAATCCCATTTTTTTGAATAAACCATCCTTATTTCACTACAACCCAAACTGAGGTTTTATGCCCCAAAAAAGCCTTGGGGTCTTTTTGTTGGGTTTGGGGAGGGGGTGGTGTGCCTCAGTTTCCCCAACCATAGCGAGATCCAGAGGATGCTCCCAAGAACCAAATCTGCCTTAAACACATCCAGGTGGGGGAATCTCCATTTCCTCCAAACAGTGGGAGAATACCCCAAAAATCCCACTTTAAATAAATCGCTGTTACTCCATGACAGCTCAAATTGACGTTTTATGCCCCTAAAAAAGCCTTGGGATCTTTCTATTGGGTTTGGGGAAGGGTAAGGAGCTGTGTGCCTCAGTTTCCCCCTCCACAGCAGGATCCAGAGGATGCTCCCAATTAATGCTCCAAATGTGCCTTAAACGCATCCAGGTGGGGCCATCCCCATTTCATCCAAACAGCGGGAAAATCCCCCAAAAATCCCACTTTAGTCGGACGGACGTTACTCCACGACACCCCAAATCGAGCTTTTACGGCCCCCCCCCCAAAAAAAAAAACAAAAACCTGGGGGGTGTTTTGACGAGGTCGGGCGGGGGCTGCGCGTGCCTCAGTTTCCCCGCCCCAGCGGGATCCAGGGGATGCTCCCGGGGGATGCTGCGCTGCAGGGGCGGCTGTGGCGGAGGGGTTGGGGTGCGGGGGCAGGGGACAGGGGGGTGTCCCCGTGGGGGTGGCGGTGGCTGCTGTCGCTTTAAAGGGGCAGCCGCGGCCCCAGCTGATGCGGCGGCTCCAATCAGCGGCCCCGGGGCTCTTGGCAGCCGGAGCCGCCGCCGCTCCGCATTCCTCCGGCTTCCCAAAAGGGGCGAACATGGCGATGGGCAGGATGAGGTGAAGAGGAGGAGGAAAGCATAAAAATTAAAAAAAAAAAAGAAAAAAAAAAAAAGAAAAGAGAGGAAAAGAAAAGGAGAAGAAGGAAAAAAAAAAAAAAAAAAGATAAAACAGGGGGAGAGGAAAATTACGGAAAGGGAAATATAGGGGGAAAAAAGGAAAAGAGGGACGGGGATGCAAGCAGCGCTGGCGCGGTGATTTCCTCCCCCCCCTCCTCCTCCAAAAGGCGAAAAAAAAGGAAAAAAAAAGCAGAAATAAGGCAGCCAAAAGAAAAAAAAAAAAAAAAAAAAAAAGCCACCAAACCAGCAACCCACCCAACCCACCAATTCCTTGTTTTTTTCATGGAGAGCACAAACCCCAGGCCAGCGGAGGAGGACCGGGACTCCTCAGCGCGGAGACCTTTGCATCAAAATGGTAGAGCCTGAACAACCCCCCCACCCCCCTTCTCCCTTTTCTCCTCGCTTTTATTTTCCCCTCTCCCTTCCCCTTCCTTCCTCCGCCGCTCCCGGGGCTTTGCCGACTTCCCAAAGGCCTCGAAACTTGCCCGAATCGCGGCCAGGGCGGCCGAGGTGGATGCGGGAGGGGGAGGTTGCATGGGCGATGCAGCATCCACGCGTGGAGGGGGGGAAGGGGAGGGGAGGGGGCCGTGGATTTTTTATTTTTTATTTTTTTTATTTTTATTTTTTTGTGGGGGGTGGAAGGGGGGCTACAAAAAGCGCCGGTTTGGGGCCGGTGCTGCTCTGCTGGGGTGGGGTGGGGGTTGCATGGGGGTCCCCCCTCCCGCAAGGCGAGAACGGGCTGTGTTTGCTGCAAATGGCATTAAAAACGCCCCCAGCACCTCTGGGGCGCCTCAGAGGGGGGTGGGGGTGCAGAAGGGCCGTGAGGAGGGGTCTGAGCCCTCCCTTGGCAGGACCCCAGCCCAGCTCGGGGGTCCCTGGGAGGATCTGGGGGGACGCACACACTTTTGGAGCCCCCAGGCCGGAGGATTCGCTGGGAGGATTGGGGGGGGGGGGGGGGGCGCGCAAGCCGCCGCTTCCTCGGCCATTCCCATTCCCCGGATGACTCCATCCTTCTGCCAATTCCTGCCCGCCTTCCCCCGCCGCTCCGTGGCTGCTTCCCGTCGTGGGCCCCCTTTTCCCGGGGGATCTGGGGGGGTCTTGGGCGCTCCCCGACATCCCGGAGGAGCAAAGCTGCAGGGAGGGCGCAGCATCCCCCCCCACGAAAAGGGATTGTCCAGTGCTGCTCTTAAAAAATTAATAATAATAATAATAATAATAATAATAATAATAATAATAACAACAACACCGGAGCTGGGGCTCTCGCCTGCAGCAGTGACCTATTTTATCGGCCGGTGGAGTTTTTTTTGGGGGGGGTGTTTAGTTGGAGTTGCGGAGGGCAGGCCTGAGCTGGGAAGATCCACGGGAAATCCCGCTGGGATGTGCTGGGATCGCGGCTCCCGGTGCCTCGGAGCCTCCCCCATCCCAAAAAAGTGCGGGCTTGTGGTTGCCCCAGCGCTGGCTCCGTGCCCGTCCTAACGCCCCGGCAAGCGGCCGAGTGGATTTTCGGAAAGGGGAAGAAAGTGCAAGCTTGGAAATATAAGGAAACGATGATGGACGGGATGGTGGGATGGGGCTCGGCACCCCCCGAGCGCCATACTGGGGTTAAACTGGTCGGGACTGGGTTTGGGGTCACGCTGGGCAGTCACACTCGGCCTGTGAAATCCCTGCTGAAACCGCGCCTGCATCCCTTCCCAGGGGAGATGCTGAGGGACCGGGGGACACACCGGGGTGTTTTGGGGAGCCTTTCATGCCCCGAGGTGGAGATGGAGACACCCAGAGCCCACCCAAGCGAGCAGCCCAGCGAGGAAGACAGGGAAAAGTTGGGAATTCAGCCTTCCTTCCACACCCTGCCTCGGCAAGAACCAGAGGAAGATTTGCTTTACAAAGCAAAATTCCTCCTTGGAAAGACACTAAGGGATTTTTTATTTTTTAATTTTTTTTTTCCCCCTTGGATCTATGGTGAAATCTCGCTGGGTGCAAACGTTCTGCCTCCAACTGCAGAGTTTCCCTGAGGATGCTGGCTGGGCTCAGCACCGCTCCGGGGGCTTTTCCCGGGGTGGCCGGAGGGTCCCCTTTGCCACCTGGGCTTGGAATGACGGCAGAGCTTTGTTCTCCCCGGGAGGAATTAACGGAGCGCTCGGTTATCAGCAGGCGTTCGTGTCTCCCGTCTGGAGCAGAGACATTGCCACCCCCCTCCGCAAAAATAACCCGCTGCCGCCTTTGGAGATGGATCCTTTGGAAAAGACAGGGAGAAACGGGAGGTCGGTTGCCCACGAGTTGATTAAATATTGGTTATTTTCAAGATGCAGATTTTTCTGCTCGTGGAAAAATAAGGGGAGGGGGGGGGAACCCAACCCAAACCTTCTGCGGATGACCTGAATGTGTCAAAATATCAGAGGGTCGTTGAAGGTTTTGGGGGAATTGCTGATTTTCCCATTCTCCCTCGTGCTCCAGCTGGAGGAGAAAACTGAGGGCTCTCCCTCGCTGCTGCATTTAAGCCTTTATAGAGGGGACCTCGTGCTGGCCGTGACAAAGTGACTCTCCAGGAAGAGCCAGGGATGAAGTTTTTCATTTGCTGCCACGTTTGCCTGGCCCCAAAAATGTGGACATCTAGATCCTGTACGTGGTTTGCATCCTAGATGTCCCCTGACATTCCATGGGTCCCTGTAAAACTGGAGGAGTGGCCGTTGGTGGGCAGGATGAGCTCTGTGCCTCCTGCCCCTAATTTTCCCCTATTTCTAGGGAAAAGGGAAATGAGTTGTGTTGTTGGGGTGGTTTGTGCAGGGCAGGGATGGCCCCAATGGGTTTCCTGCATGGGGACACCTGAGGACTTGTCCCCATGTCCTCTGGGGATGCTGACCCCTCTGCAGCCAACTCAGTGTTCATCCACCTCTCCTGATGGTGAAAACTGGGATGCCTTTGGATATGGGGAAAGATTGGCCATGGTGGCGCAGATGTGATGGGTAGAAGACTTAATTACAACAAACTGTCTTTTTTTATTATTATTTTTATGATTGCATCTTTTGCGTGGAGCCAGGGCTGCTGATACCCTGTCTGAGTTAAAGCCCTGCTCCCTGAGCTACAGGAAAAATGGTGATAAAAACAAGGATAAAAATAATGCATGTTCATAAAAACGTTAAAAGTGTTGTGCAGGAAGGATCTGGTGCATCCAGATCCTTGATCTGGGCAACTGGATCTAAAGGAAGATGGCCCATGGCAGGGAAGTTGGAACAAGATGATTTTTAGGGTCCCATCCAGCCCAAACCATTCCATGGCTGGATTAGAGGAGCATGGCTGGTGCTTCCCAAAGAGCCCTGGTCAAGGCTGGGTTAGGATGGAACTGGAGATGGGGACCATCCCTGGGGTCAGAGCCAGGGTTTGGAGAAATGCTGTGGGATGGAAGGTCCTGCCAGGTATGCTGGGACAGGTTGAATCTTGGATCTCTCTGGCAAATTTGCAGCTGGGTTAGGAAATGCTGTGGTTTTAGGCTTTACTGAGGGCTGGGTGTGGGACAAACCCTGGAGGTGTCACATCCCACCACCTGGGATCCACCTGGAAGGTCGTGGTGGCTGCCCCAGGAATGGGCACTGTGGTGCCAGGCAGGGGATGCTGCCCTTTGATGGAAACCTCATCCAGCAGCACCTGGGAGGAGGCTCCATCCACCCATCCACCCATCCACCCATCCACCCATCCACCCATCCACCCATCCACCCATCCACCCATCCATCCATCCATCCATCCATCCATCCATCCATCCATCCATCCATCCCTCCCTCCCTCCCTCCCTCCCTTATCCACCCATCCACCCATCCACCCATCCATCCCTTATCCATTCATCCATCCATCCATCCATCCATCCATCCATCCATCCCTCCCTTATCCATCCATCCATCCATCCATCCATCCATCCATCCATCCATCCATCCATCCATATATCCCTCCACCCCATCCATCCCTCCACCTCATCCATCCCTTATCCATCCATCCATCCATCCATCCATCCATCCATCCATCCATATATCCTTCCACCCCATCCATCCCTCCACCTCATCCATCCCTTATCCATCCATCCATCCATCCCTCCCTTATCCATCCATCCATCCATCCATTCATCCATCCATCCTGCTGGGGATCCCAGCCCCTTCCTCCATCCCTGGCTGCACATGGCAGTGGGGTGGCTCGGGGTTACGATGCCTTTGGGCTCTGCACAAGTGACGTGGTGGCTGCCCCGCTGCAGCCACCCCTGCTCCTGCAGCCATCCCTGCTCCCAGCACTGATTTTGGGGTTCCTGGGGGGATCCTGTGAGCTCTGGGGGGCTCTGAGCACCGCCTGTCCTGTTGCATCCATGCCCTCCCTCAGTGGCAGTGGGGATATCCCGGGGCTCTCTGGGGGTGATGCCTCCCCCGCGCTGGTGCGGCACTCCGGGCTGGGCAGTGGTCCGGAGCTGGCCCCTGGCGCAGCCACTTGGCTGACAGCCCGGCTGGGGAGGTCAGCCTTGGGTTTTGTCCTCGTTTCCTCCCTCAACCTTCCCTCTGCTTGTTCCTCTCGGGCAGGAGAGGGAGGGGACAGTGGCTTTGCATGTGTGTGCGTGTCCCCGGGGCACCCCGGCAGTGACTCTGTGGGTGGTCCTGCATCCCACAGATGGAGGGCAGCATCCCATCCCATCCCATATCCCATCCCATATCCCATCCCATCCCATCCCTGCTGTCTGCTCCAGTGCCATCGCGGTGGCTCAGGGACATCTCCATCAGCCGGGTGTCACTGGCTGTGCCAGGCGCTGGCGGGGCCCCCATGGCCTGGCTGTCCTGTGTGCCCTCAGCATTTGCCAGGGCTGTGCCAGCTCTGCTGGAATCCACCAGCATCCCGTCGGGATTTAACCCCAGACCTGGCTTTGCCCGGCTCTGGAATCATCTGCAGGGCTTCTGAACCACGTGTTGGGTCTGACTGAGCCACACCTCTTTCAGCCCTGACCGAGGGGACAGGGACACGCAGAAGGGTGCTCCCATCCAGGTTTTGGTGCCTCTGCTCTCCTGCAGGGATTGGGATTTGTCCTGGGATTAAAAAATGCGGCATTGCTGAAGCCTCTGTATTTTTGCAGCAGAGGCTGTGTCTGAGCAG
The DNA here is from genome assembly GCF_031753505.1 of Anomalospiza imberbis. Lineage (NCBI taxonomy): Eukaryota > Metazoa > Chordata > Aves > Passeriformes > Viduidae > Anomalospiza > Anomalospiza imberbis. The sequence goes on from NC_089681.1 coordinate 149,620,513, forward strand.
GGGACAGTGCTCGATTTCTCAGTACTGAGCTCCCAGGGCATGGCACTGCCCTCACTGTCACCCTGGTGGAACAGAGGGACGGTGTCCTCGATGCCATCACGGTGGTGGCATCCCCCAGGAGCAGCATCACCTCAGTGGGACGATTTGGGGATGGGGTGTGACAGTGGGGTTGATCCATCCATCCTTGGAAGGGTCACAGTGGCTTTGCAGCTCTGTGTGCAGAAGGAAAGGAGAAAAGCACCCAGAGCAGCTGAAAGGGTTTAATTTTTTTTTTTTTTTTTTTTTTTAATATGAGATAAAAAGAAAAAGCACAAAGTCATTAACCCTCTGTGGGGCTGTGCTGTTGGGAAGGCAGTGCCCTGCTCCCAGTGGATGAAGCTTTGTGTTGATCATCCCACCTCATCCTGCTCCTCTCCCCACGCTGCTGGTGGCCGTGGCACTTCCAAAAAAAAAACCCAAATGAACCTTTTCCCCTTTGCAAAGGTGTCCTCTTGGTTGCAGGGAGACAGGGATGGGGGAAGGAGCTGTCCCTGTTCCTTAGCACTGGTGGGCCTGGTGCTGCTACCCTGGGAAAAGCATCCTTGAGCCAAAGCCTGTAAATGCTGGATATCATTAATAGGAAATTAGGAACAACCAAAAGGGAGGAAAAAAAAAAAAAAAGCCTGTGAAGCATCTGACTGTCCCACAGCTGGATTGATGCTCTTCTTCACCCAGCAGAGGCTGGGAGATGTTTTTTGGGGTGCCCAACACCCCGGGATGAGCCGGGCTCAGGGAGCGTGGCTGATCCCCTTCACCCTCGCCCGCTCTCGCTGTGGCTGCACTTGGCTCTGCTTTGGGCACCCTTAAGCCCTTTAGACAACTCAGAGAGGAAAAAAATCACCGCTTGGGATGGTGTCAGCAGCATCCCTAAGGCCTCCGCAGCGGGACGGGCACGTCCCGGCGGGCAGGATGCCGGCGGTGGGCGCTCGGGGCCGGCACCCGGCGCCTCGCCAGGCGGGGCTGTGGCCGGGCTATTGTTTTCCCTTCCTGCTTGTTTTTCCGGACAACCCTCTCGTTATTAAATAAAAACACCCGTCGGAGGAGCGAGCGGACCCCACCCCCAGCGCGGTCCCGTGCCGAAAGCACCCACAGAGAGCTCCCCGGGGAGGGAGGGGACGGCAGAGCGGTGAAGGTAGGCGACAGGCGAGGGACAGGCGCTTTGGGATGTGCTTTATCCCTCTGCCAGGTTCCCAGCTGGGGAATGGGTGGCTGGGCAGTGGGATGTGCACGGTCCAGGCAGCGCCGCTCGTTCTGGGCCGGTGTGTCCTGGTTTGGGGAGCTGTGGGAAGACGCAAGCGTCACATCACTTCGGAACAAATCTTCTGATGGCCTCAAAACTAGGGAGAAAAGGCTGAAGGTTTCAGGCAAAGGTCTGGAAGGCGGAGGGCAAGTTGTAGGAGGCCGAGGATTAAAACCGAAAGCGCGAGTGTTTGGGATTTGTAATGATGTCCCTTTGTGTCGTCAGAGCTAATCTGTAAAAATGGGGGTTTAATGTTATTTCTTTCTTAAGCAAAAGTCAAGTTTTGACATTAAATAGTTCCAGCCCAGCTCTTTTGCCCTGAAGTACAGCAATGTCCAAATTGAGAAGAGGTCATGGGGGACTTCTTTTTGAGGAGCAAGTGCTGACATTGTATTTAGCTCCTTATTAAAGCACTTTTCTTTAATGCAATTTAATACTGAAGGTCAAGTATGAATGCTTTGGTGGTTGGAAATGATACAGAAAAGCAGATTGCTTTTTTTTTTTTTTTTTTTTTGGTACATCTTGAGGGTGAAAAATTTAAAGAAATCCCCAAATTTTATGCTGAATGGAAAGTGGTTCACAGGCAGCTGGTCTTGTCACCACTTAAATGTGAATTTTATGCCCTAAAACCCCTTGTCCTTGTACTTATGTGGGAAAGAATTGCTCATGGTCCTCAGTGCTGTGGTGATGAGGGTGCTAGAAATGAAAAAAAAAAATTAAATAAACAAGAGGCTGGTGAATGTCAGAGATGGTCTTCTGGGGGACTGAGGATTTGAGTATTTAAATATATCCAGAGTGGCCCAACCTTCTGGTCCTTTGGGGAGGTTTAGAGCTGCAGGAACATTTAAGGAGCTCATTCCAATAGCTGCTTAGAGAAAGTGGTTTTTGTCACAGTACGTTGATTGAAATCCAGCAGCAAACAACTTTCAGGGCAGGTGGTCAGGTGTTGGTGGGTCTGTTTGGGGAAACTGAGGCACATGGCAGGGTACAGGTGGAAACGGAGCTTGGGCTCCACCTCCTGTGGTGGGATTTTTGGTGGTTTGGCTGGAGAGAGGCTGCCCTGCCCCAGTGACCCTCAGCATCTCCTTCCACCACCATTCCTTACTCATCCTTTCCTTCCATCCCCTGCCATCAGGGCTCATCCAACCCCCATCGCTCTCCCCGAGCATCCTCCCCATCCTCTGGCCGTCCTCTTGCCCCAGCAGGTGTTTTGGGATGGGACTTCGGCAGCACCACGTGAAAACTCTCTTAAAATAGACCTGGAGGGCAGCATCAGGGTGGGGAGGGCTGGCTGGAGGCGCCTCGGCGTGTGGAACTCGCAGCCACGCTGCTTTCTAATAATTTTTTGGGGTGTTTTTCTGTGCTGATGATGCCAGAATTTTGCTTAGAGGTTGGCAGTGTGTGGTGGGGCCCCGCAGTTTTAGGGTTTAGTGCATCCAGTGAGCTGCCCAGGTGCAGCAGGGGATGGAGATGGGATGGGTGACCTGCTCCTGGCCCTAAACAGAGCCAGAGGGGCCGGGTGGTGATGGTGGAAAAGAGCAAAACTCGTGACTCTTTTTTTTTTTTTTTTTCCTTTTTCTGAATATGTATTTTTAATACAAGAAATATTAAAAGGGATATATATTTCAAATATTTGCGTTTTCCCAGAGGAAGAGCACTGGATTTAACCCTCCCATTAATCCCCATTAGTCAGGCTTCTCCTCTCCGCTGGAGCTGCAGGGACGGGAGCTGCCGGAGGGGCATTTTGGGGCAAGTTGGGGTCTTTCTGGGGATCTCACCCCGGCAGGCGCCTCTTGTCTCGGCCGGGGCTCTGGCTCCGGGCAAGCTCACGAAAAGCATCTGAGAGCAATAAAGAGCAAAAGGCTCCCGCTGACAAGCCCGGGCTGAAGTCACCGGCGGGACGCGGCCAAGACACGCATTGTCCTCGCCGCTGCTGGGACTGATTAGAGCCGCCTGGCAAGGAGCGCCGCTGGGTGAGGGATCAGCCCCCTTCGCCAAAAATCCTCGATCCGGAGGGCAAAAAAAGCCGGCTTTTGTTTCCCAGGCTGGCCGATGCTGCCCCACAGACCCGTTTTCCCCTATTTTGCACCCATTCCTTCGTGGATGTCCCTATGGCAAGCTTGGGGTATCCTAAATGAGATGGATCCCTGGAGGAAAAACCAGAATTTAGGGTTTTTTCAAGAGAGAACCTGGCAAACAGCAAACTGCTCTGCTGAATTCCTTCTGTCTCTTCAGTTTTTGATATTTATTATATCCTTAATTATTTTCTACATGTCTTTGGAGGGGGGGGGGGCGCTGAACCATCCAAGATCTCATCAAAATGTTCTTGGCAGTCACGAGAGGCTTGGAAAATGGTGAGGTGGATGGATGTTCCAGCTGGGATGCAGCATTTTGTAGCAAATACATATATAAAGAATGTTTACAAATGTATGTATTTTATATATAAGTAGTTTAACTATATATAAGCATGAATGTATAAAATATTGAAAATATTAGTATATATAAACTATAAAAAGTATATAAAATATATAAGTACCCAACCCTTTTCCTACCTCTCTACCCTGCTCCAGGCTGCAGAGCCAAGAATTTGGAGCAGAACTGGTTTTTCCATGTTTTTCCTGGGTGCCAGCACTTGCTGGGATTCTCCAGGGCTATCAGGACCATGCAAAACTGAGATCCCTATTGGTTGGAGGGGTTAGTTGTGGAGCAGAAATCCAATGAAAATGAAAAAATTTGGCAGGGAGGGGGAAGAGTTTTTTTGCTTGTTGGGAAAACAGAGACGAAAACACCCTTTTTTATTATTTAAACATTTTTGTCTTTTGCCTTTGGCTCACCAGAAAAAAAAAAAAAAAGAAGAAAAACAGAACACGTCTTGCTGGAATTTGTGTGTTGATCAAGAGCTGTCATTTGTTCCAGAAAAAATGGGAGTTGAAAATCTTTTTTTGGAGCAGGAGGTGCAGGATAAACCTGGCAGGTAGAACCCTTCCTCTCTGCCATTGTTCTGCACCATGTCTTTGGTCAGGAAAGAGGGTGTTATGGGGTATGGATGTGTCTCCATCCAGGATTTGGGTGTTCAGCCAAAGGGAAAGGGTGTGTTCCCCCTTCTTTTAATATAGGACACAGGTTTTAGGGCGTGGGATATCCCTTGTGTTTGGGATGGAGCAGGCAGACTCATCCTGGGGCTCAGGTATGACTAGGAGAGGGGATGAACATCAGGGATGGTCTGGACCATGTGAAATACGTGGGAGTTGGATTAAATACCCAGAAATCTCAGCCTGGGGAGGGTTGGCAGCGCAGCATTTCCCAGACTCAGGGTGCTGCTCCCTGATTTGAATTTTTCCAGGTAGTGCCTTTCCCCAGGCAATGGAAAATGAGCATTAAAAAGTGCATAAATCATCCCAATGAATCCAGCTGTGAGTGAGCTGCTGTCGTGAGCGAGAGCACGCAGCATAATTCAGAAATATCAGAGGATATTGGGCTTTATGTTATTATCTGCAGAAGCAGGGAGCTATAAACTCCTAATTTCCTTTTGTTTAGGGGGTTAGATCTCAGCCGGTGCCTAAAATTGGCTTCCTGCTTGGGGCAAATATCCACCTGGGTCTCCATCTTATTCAAGAGGTCAAGGCATTCCCTCTCCTGTGTGACATCTCTGAGTGAGTGTGGACACCTGAGCTTGCCTTTGGACCTCCTCGGTGGCCATGGTTCCTCCTACCTACCTTGAAGGGATATCAGTGGGTGCTAGTGTGGCCCTGACCTGCCCTTTCACTGGGGCTTCTCCTCCTTGGTTGAGTCTCCTGGACTCAAGCTGGTGATGGAGCTTCTTGGTTGGTGTCTTCAAGCTGGGCCTGGTGGTGGAACTTCGTGGTGTTCCAAAGCTGGGTCTGGTGGTAGAGCATTTTGGTTGACATGTCCAAGCTGAGGCTGGTGATAGAATTTCTTGGCTGGTATGTCCAAACTGGGGTTGGTGTTGGAGTGTTTTGGTTGGTACCTCCAAACTGGGGTTGGTGGTGGAGTTTCTTGGCTGGTATGTCCAAACTGGGTTGGTGATAGAGTGTTTTGGTTGGTGTCTCCAAACTGAGGTTGGTAATGGAGTGTTTTGGTTGGTATCTTCAAACTGGGGTTGGTGATGGAGTCTCTTGGCTGATATCTCCAAACTGGGTTTGGTGATGGAGTGTTTTGGTTGGTATCTGCAAGCTGGGGCTGGTGGCAGAACTTCATGGTTAGTGTCTCCAAGCTGGGACTGGTGACAGAATGTTTTGGTTGGCACCTCCAAGCTGGGGCTGGCAGTAGCGTCTCTCAGGTGGCATCTCTGACTTGGGGATGCATGGAGAAGGATGGATGGCATGGCCAGAAGGGTGTTTTTGCAGGGAAAGAGCCCTGAATGATTTTATTTCTTTCCTCCCCACAGCTGATAGTCGAAAAAACGACTGACTACCCTTCGGCTGAGTACTCCCTGGTGGAGGATGTAGCCCTCCACTTCACGTGTTTGATGGACAGACTGAACGAGCAGCGCCTCTTTCAGCCGGACCTGTGCGACGTGGACATCGTGCTGGTGCAGCACAAGAGCATCTTCCCGGCGCACAAGGGGGTCCTGGCAGCCTACAGCCAGTTCTTCCACTCCCTCTTCACCCAGAACAAGCAGCTGCAGCGCGTGGAGCTCTCTCTGGAGGCCCTCACCTCGCAGGGCCTCCAGCAGATCCTCAACTTTATCTACACCTCCAAGCTGCTCGTCAACTCCTGCAATGTGCAGGACGTGCTGAATGCGGCCGCCGTGCTGCAGATGAACAACATTGCGTCCTCCTGCCAGGACCTGCTGGACACCCGCTCGCTCAGCCTGGCCACCGACATGGCCCTGCCCGCCGAGGGCTGCGCCGGACCCCCGCCCTACTACTGCGAGATCAAGCAGGAGGTGGACGCCCCCCACCCCAAAATCTATGCCCGAGAGGGCAACGACCCCTTCTCGGTGCGGGTGGAGGACGGGACGGGCAGTGGGACGCTCCCCCCCGGCCCGGCCAAGCAGTACTACAAGGAGGAGAAGGACGGAGGTCCCGGTGCTGTCTGTAAGATGGAGGGCGAGGAGTCCGAGGAGGACCTGGACAGCCAGGGCTCCTACAACCGGGAGCAGATCATCGTGGAGGTGAACCTCAACAACCAGACCCTCAACGTCTCCAAGGGCACAGAGGGGAAGGCGGCCGCCAGCGAGGCGGCTGTGATGGGGCGGCCGGACGGGGATGGGCGCGACACGGAGGAGGACGGGGAGGAGGAGAATGAGGAAGGGGAGGAGGAGGAGGAAGAGGAGGAGGATGCGGAGGTGGGGGAGGAGGAGGAGGAGGAGCGCAGCGAGGAGGAAGACCTGGAGGAGACGACGGAAGAAGAGGACGATGATGATGAGGATGCCTCAGAGATGAAAAGGGAAAAGAGTGGGCAGCCCCGCAGGGGCAGCCGGGCACCCAAAGCCACTAAACCTGCCATGGCAACCAGGTCCCAGGAGATGGCCAAGGTGGAAGAGGAGGAGGAGGAGGAAGAAGAAGGCCAGAGGGGAAGGAAGAGGAAGAAGGAACAAGATGGCTTGGGCCAGAAGGTAAAGCTGGAGGAGAAGCAGCATTACCCATGCAAGAAGTGTCCCCGGATCTTCAACAACCGCTGGTACCTGGAGAAGCACATGAACGTCACGCACAGCCGGATGCAGATCTGCGACAAGTGCGGGAAGCGCTTCCTGCTGGAGAGCGAGCTCCTGCTGCACCACCAGACCGACTGTGAGAAGAACATCCAGGTGAGCATGGATCCATCCAGGGCGTGGATCCCACCAGGGTGAGCATCCCTCCAAGGGGGAGATGCCTTACCCCGGGGTGGAGCATCCCGCTAGAGATGGATGTCCCATCAAGGTGGGGATATCCCACCAAAGGAGGGGCATCCCACCACTGTGGGACATCCCAGTGAGGGAAGGGCATCCCAAGCACTATGGAGGTCATCCCATGCAGCTCTACCATGGGATGGGCTCGTGCTCAGAAAATATTGATGTTGAAGTTGGCACATGTGTAGTGGTTTTGGTTGTTAATTTGAGATTTTGAGAATTTGAGATGAGATTTTTCTTCTGTATGCAAAACCAGCACAACATGGCAGCTGGGAGGGAACCTTCCTTCACCCATGACTTGTATTCAGACTCAGGAGGGTCCCACAGTGGCCTGGAATCAGAGGATTTGTGCCACAGGGCTGTGGCTTCCCCTTGACTGCCTGGGTGGAAACAGGAGTTAATTTTTGAGGAGTATTTTTTCTTTTGAGTTTATTCAGTTAATCTGGATAAAACACTGCAAGCCCTTGTTGGAGAGACACACTCCAGCATTCCCACACAGGCTGAACCCATTTTAGCTTAATTTGAAGATTTGCTGACAGGAGTTAAAATGGTTTTAATCTGCCTTTTGTGCTTTTTTTTGTGTGTATTAGCAAATTTCTGAGTGTGTTTGACATCCATGCATGGCTGGGGCTTGGTGTGGCCTTCCCTTGTGCTAATGAGATCCTGTGTTGGCAAATTGGTGTTGTTAAATCACTGCAGTTTTGGGGGAAAAGGGAGGCACCCAATCAGAGCAGCAAACACTGAAGATCCCTCCAAATTCCCATCTTCTAATTCCTGATGAGCTGTTTTTACAGCATGCTGCTGCTAGTAATTATAAACATACCAATTTATAGAGAGCTTCTTCCATCACCCTTCCTACCAGCGACCAGATTTTGAATTCATCTCCATGATGAAGCTAACACAACCCAAGTGCTACTGGAGCCCCTCACTGATGGCATCCCAAATAAAACAGGGAATGAGGCAGACCTTGGCAAGCAGGGAACACGGAAGCAGGAACGGTCTTGGCTCAGAGGTGTAGCAGTCACTGACCCTTTGGTGCATCTTCCTGACAAATTCACAGCACTGAAGTTGCTTTTTTTGGATGCTTTTTCCCAGAATGGATGAGTGTACCTCCAATACCTGCGTGGTGGTGGCTATTTCAGGGCCTAACATAAAACCTGGGCAGTTGAAAAGGAGTTTTACCAAAATGTTTATTCAGCTTCATCTGCTTTCCAGGTGGATAACATGGGGCTGTCACCTCATTGCTTGTTTTTTGTTTTGCCCCCTCCTTTTTATCCCTTTTCCAAATAATTTTGGAATAGGAAGAACCACAACTGTCTGTGACCTCCTTCTGCAGAAAAAGGGATCATTGTCTCCCACTTAATTAAGCATTTTTAATTTTACAAATAGCCAAATCCACCCAATTTGTTCTGATAATATTTAATAACTTTATCAACATCTCATGGAATTATGTCTGGATGGAAAAGGATTTATTTGGCACTCTACCTATAAGAGTTTTTATTTCTTGTGTTTTAATCAGATCCATGGAGGGATTATCCACCTTTTCTCAGTTTGCTCTGCTGCTTTCTCTCTTTGTTTTGTCCCCAAATTTCATCCATAAAGCTTGAGGATTTAAGCATCATCCTGCTCCCCATGTTCATTCCCCATCTCCATAATGTGCATCCTACCGCTACCATCTGAAAAATGATTCATCCTTTGCTTTATTGAGTTGTCCCTCAAACACTTTTTATTGCCAGCTTCAGTATGTTTTTCCTTTTAACCTGCAAGAATTTATATCCTCATTTTTCCCCTCATTTGGACATTACTTCCAAATTTCTGAGTGATGATTTTCAGCAGTAAGTGAGGACACAGAGCTCGGCCCTCCAGGGTGTTTGGATCCAGCCCTGGGGGTTTTTCTACCTCTGCTGCTTTCCCTCTACCTTTCATTTTGAAATTCCCCTGCCTCTTTCATATTAAATGGAGAAAATGGATATTGATGTGTCTTTCATATTAGGCTCTAGTCCTGAATTTGCCTTGAAATATCCCTTAAGACAGAGATAAACCTGTTCTGATCTATGGAAATACATACTTGGGAACAGTAGGACTTGGAGGACTGCTCATGTTGACATTTGAGCATGATGAAGATGAGGAGGCTTGGGAATGTCTCTGTTACCCTAATTTTTCCTTTGGGGCACCTAAATATAAATACATATGGAAAAATACAGTGACTTCACAGCATGATGGTGTGTTTTCCACCGTGTCACAGCAAAATTTGGTTGAAACCCATCAAGGAGCATCTGTTCCTCTGGGAAGGAGGAGAATTGTAGGAATGCCTCCCCAGGTTCACAGGTGCAATTCAGCCTTCAAGGCATGAGTTATTTTCTCAACACATCTGCAAGGAGAGAAGGGATGGATTTAACCCTGTTGACCAAGAGGAACATGAGCCATGGAAAGGTAAAGGGGAAGGAGTTGACTCTTGGCTCCTGGCATGGTTTCCTTGGTGGATATCTCTCTCCTGTGTTTCCCTGAGCATTGAACTGGTCTCACATGCCTCCAAGAGGTCTCACACAGAAGATGGAGCTTTTACTGGGAACTTCCAGAGGAACATTGAACTTGCTGGAGCTGAAGTGATTCTCTACCTTAACTTTTTGGGGAAGACTTCCCATGTCACATTGTTCTCCTTGTGCTGATGGACCAGTGGTTTGGGTCCATTTTGGTCCTTTTGGATATCATGGAATCATAGATCTGTTTGGAAAACTAATTTAGTGGTGAAGTGTCCATAACATCTGTTGAAGACTGAAGTTGTACTGCCTTGGATAGGAATCCTCCTTCTTTTCATAATTTTTGCAAATTTCCAATGCACAGAGGATTGGGATATTTTACGTAAAATCCTCATTTAGGAATAAAATTCCCAGCTGGGAATAGGGCATGAGCTGTTGCTTATCCAAGTCCTGATACAGCCATTGATGGAGATTCCACATCCTTCCCTGGAAGGTCATTCCCCCTTGCTCATCCCATGGATAGAAATACGAAGTTTGGAGGTTTTTGAAGTGACAAGGTCTATATCAGGCTTGCTGGTTGTTATGATTTTTAATACCAGCTGTAGCTTTCACCATGATGTTCCCTTTCCATGGATGAAGATGCTTCCCTTGCTTCCCTGACCATCTCCTGTGTCCTTGCAGTGCGTGACATGTGGGAAGGGGTTCAAGAAGCTCTGGTCTCTCCACGAGCACAACAAGATTGTCCATGGCTATGCAGAGAAGAAGTTCTCCTGTGAGATCTGTGAGAAGAAGTTCTACACCATGGCCCACGTGCGCAAACACATGGTTGGTGAGTGTGGGAGGCACCACGGGGAGATCTTCTTGGGGGTGTTGGTCCATCAATTTAGCAATCAGAGGTGTTTTCTGTTGCTGTCATGTTGAGTGTTCAGGGCTGGGCTTACACTTGGGTGAGTTTTCCCACACCCCCATCTTGAAATTTGGCCTGATATTCAATGCTGAACCAATGTCTACTCAGTGCTGGGTTTGGACGTGGTGCTGGGGAATCCCATTTATTTTATTGGTCAGAAGTGATCAGAGGAAGATTTGAAGTGTAACCAGTGTAAAAGGACCAGACCACACCAGTGCTGGGCTTTGAAAAGCAAATTGCATATGACAATGGTGTTTGGGTCCCTGGGCCTTGGAGCCACCAAAGAGATCCAAAAGAGTGGGCGTTTGGAAGGGAAATGCTTCCAGAGATGCTTTGGGTTTGCTGGGGTTGGGCACTGGGAGCCAGAGCTGGGGTGTGGGGAGGTGGATGGTGGAGGTGCTGACCTGCCCCTGTCCCCACCAGCACACACCAAGGACATGCCCTTCACCTGCGAGACCTGCGGGAAGTCCTTCAAGCGCAGCATGTCCCTCAAGGTCCACTCGCTCCAGCACTCTGGAGAGAAGCCTTTCAAATGTGAGGTAAGGCAAACGAGGGCAAAAACACTGATCTGGGGAGAGATCTTCCACTCCTTGGGGCTTCCACTTTGCTTTGTGCCAGTGCAGCTGTAGGGATGATCCCACGATTTCCCAAACTTTGCATCGCCTCCTGCTTTGAAAGTCCCACCAACTTTATGATGAATTTGCCCAATGCCAGGATCTGTCCCCAAGTGCCTGGACTTTGCACCCACCCCAAGCCCATCCAGCCTGCAAACCTGGCTGGGTATGTCCCAAAAAGCCTGTTTTGGGGAGTTTCTTGAGGGGAAAAAATGGGATTTCCTTGCTGCTGGTGATTTGAAGGGAATGTGGGGATATTTTGGATGCTCATCAGCAACTCCTTGCCCCCACAGAACTGCAATGAGCGCTTCCAGTACAAGTACCAGCTGCGCTCCCACATGAGCATCCACATTGGCCACAAGCAGTTCATGTGCCAGTGGTGTGGCAAGGACTTCAACATGAAGCAGTACTTTGATGAGCACATGAAGACGCACACGGGTGAGACCCGCCCCTTGCCTGGCCCCAGATCCCTGCAGTCAGGCTTTCCCTGGAAAGAGTGATGGGATGGGGGTAACATCTTTGGGTGGGTGGCAGGATGGGGTTTTGGGGGGCACTGGTAAGGCCCCAATCAATTCCTTCAACGACTTTTGGAAGGGCTTACAGTGGTTCATCTCTGAGCTGGACACACGGGAGAAATACCAACAAGGTCTTCTCAAGAGGTCAAAAGGAAATTAGCTGGCAAGCTTGAGAAAAATCAGGGAAGTTTGGCAAAAGGTTTAGTACAGCATTCAACCAACATAAAACACTTCTCACAGCATTAAACTTGGCCCATTCAACTTAGCAAATTTTAAACACATTCGATCTTAAGGTACTCAAAATATTCCAAGGAGAGGAAATTAGAAGGAGAGGAAAGAGAGAAAGACAGAAAAGATACAGAAAATCACATATATAGCTACCAACTCCTGGGTTCAGACAGAACTTCCAAGACAAAGGTAGGGTCTAGAGGAATGGGATGGCCTGGTGTTCAGCTTTAAATACCCCTTGGTCCTCAAAGGCTTTTCTCCCACATGGGACTTCTGGTCATTTGGCCGTCAGGAGGTGGACTGGGAGAGAGCAGAGCATTGCCTCACCATGTGCCATGACTGACAGACACTGCCAGGCTGGGATACAGGCTCTAGGGCTGGGATGTGGGGCTGTTCACTGCCTCATGAGGGCAAGGCACACACATGCACCCCAAATTGTCTTGAGACATCAAATCTTCCCAGTCTCTGACACCCGGCCTAACCAGCAGCTTCTTGCCCCTCTTCTCCCACCCTCAGGGGAGAAGCCCTACATCTGTGAGATCTGCGGGAAGAGCTTCACCAGCCGCCCCAACATGAAGCGGCACCGCCGGACCCACACCGGGGAGAAGCCGTACCCCTGCGACGTCTGCGGCCAGCGCTTCCGCTTCTCCAACATGCTCAAAGCCCACAAGGAGAAATGTTTCCGTGTCAGCAACCCCTTGGCTTCGGACACAGCCGTCCCCCAACCCGCCACCAGCCCGGCTCCACTGCCCCCCGGCCCCGGCGTCTCCCCCCTGCCCCTGCCGCTGCTCCATCCTCTTCCACAGACCCTCCCTCCTCCTCCTCACCTACCACCACCCCCTCCCCTGTTTCCTGCGGGGAGGATAAATTCAAACAACAATTAGGTGCCCCCCGCCACCCCGGCCATGCGCCTGCACGGACTGCTCTGCCCTTCGGGAACGCCTTTCCCCCGGGGAGCCAAGGCTTTGCTTGCTCTCTACCCCCCTTTCCTCCTCATTTTGGGGCTGTTTTGGGTTTTTATTCCTTTTTCTCACCAGTCATTCTCCACAGGGAGGGGGAGCAGGAGGAAGCCCCCCGCCGTCGAGGAGCGTGGGTGCTGGGGGGGAAACCACCATCCGTCCATAAGGGTGTAGGTAAAAGGTGTCACTCTCAGTTTCATCTTCCTGCTGGGATGCTGGTGAGGCTGGGAGGAGCAGGATATCTGGGCTTGAGCTTGCTGGCCGGTGCATCATTATTTCAAAGCCGAATTCTAGTTAGTGGTGCTTGAATCCCTGTACTGTAAAGCTGGTCTTTCAAGTCAGGCTCTTCACCCACGGGGTTGAAAAGCGGGCACCCCAGGGGAGCCTGCCACTGCCAGCCCCAGTGGCCCGTGGCGAGCGAGCAGATGTCCCCATTGGAAAGCCATTAGCACGCTCTTGTTAGCAGCCCTCGACACGTCTTCCCTCCAACAGGTTTTCCTCCTCCACAGGCAAAAGCACAAACACCCACCTTGCATCTCGGGGCATCTGCAACTTGCTGTCGGTTCAGTTCCAGGGTGCCCTAAGAGAGCTGGGCTCTGATGTGCCCTTTCTGCTGATCCCAGCAGGAGCTGGGCTCCCGGGGATGCTCTGGAGTCGGGGAGCTGTTCCTGGGAGAGCTCAGGTACCTTTGGGACTGGCAGGAGGGTAGCCTGGGACAGAGGAGCAGGACGCTTCTGTTTCTTGACAGAATCGGCCCAGAATAGTGCCTTAACAATCTGAACAAACCCCTGAGGGACAGGTGAACTCCAGGTTGGTCCCACTGCAAGGTTCAGAGCTAAAGCAGGACCATGTTCAGCCTGGGAATGATGATGTCACAATCTCCAGTTTGTTGCCTGCTTTGGTCTCCAAGCTTCACTTCTCCTTGTGGTGCTGGCATCTGTTGCCCTGTCCTAGTTTGGGGGGACCAGAGGGGACCAGTGAGAGTTGTGGTTGTTTTGGTGATGCCCTGTGGTGTTGCTTAGTGCTTGTTGAAGATGGTGAAGTCGAGCTGGTCTGTTTTCACTTACAAATAATATGGCTGGCTTCATGCTGAGGAGGAGGAGGGGAAGAGGAAGGCTTTGCTGTCACCTTTTTGTTGGCCACTGAGGTCCCAGCAGGGTCTCTCACTGCTGTGCTCTGCCCCAGGGTGCCATGCATTGTCCTGACCATGGCTGTGGGGTCCCTACTGGGGGAAGTGTCCCCTGTGGAGTCAGAGAGCACCCAGCATGGGCAGAGAAGGGCTGGCAAGAGGTGGGGGGTGTTGCAGCTGATCCTGTGCTTCTAAAGCTGGTGTTGAGGTCACCTGTGGGTCAGGTCATGGAGGAGGTGGTGGAAGCAGTGTTGGTAGGTAAGAAGGAAAGAGGTCACTGAATGGGCTGCAGGAGCCTTTTCTCATCTGCAGTTTGTGCTGGGTGACAGCAGAGTGCTGGGGACAGGGAGCCACACCTGGCTCTGTGAGAAGTCTTGGTGCTTCATCCCCTGGACCAAATCAGCAAAGCACTTGGGCAGCATTGAGGCTATCCCTGCAGAGATGGGAGGATTCAGGGGCTTTGCTGACTGGGGACATGCAGGAGTCTGACGGGGACAGGACCGGGGCGCATCTGCTGTTCTCCTGCGTGCTCTTTGAGGTGACTGGTGTCACCTCCTGCTGAGTGGTGCCCCACTGGTGCCCAGCATCTTGGGAAAGCTGACTGATGTTAGCATTTTGGAGCCACAAAGTCCTTTCCATCTTTGTGTTGGGTGGGATTCTGTGGATCCCCAGCGTGGCTCTCAGTAGCAGTGAGCTCACCCCCATCTCCATTTGCTCCGAGCATGAGGAGGTTGCTATGGCAGAGCTGCCTCACCTTATTGACTTTCTCAGGTGGGTTCCAAAGGCTTCTCTGCTGCCCCCCTCCATGACCCTGGGGCTTGTTGGGATGGTGCAAAGCCTCAAACACACCTGTGAGGGATGAGGGCTCTTGGGGCCATTGGCTGTCTGAAGGGACCATGACCCATACTGGAAGATGTTTGGTTTAGAGAAGCATTCAGTGAAACCCATGGAGGTGCTGGAGTGGTCCATGCTGTCTCCTCCTCTGCTGCCTCCCAGATCCCATCCCCTTGGGCTTCCTTGTGCTTCTTTCCCCTCATGTTCAGCCTTGGGACAGGATGGGAGTGCTGTGCCCTGAGGAGGGCTCACCTTACTTTTATGGTCTTCTTTGATGGAGCCCATCAGCCGATAGACTTCCCCCCCTGTAAACATCCATGCTGACATTGTGCTCCCTTATTCAACTCTCCTGGAGGTGGCTTTCCCTGTTCCTGTCCCAGTTCATCCTCTCCCAGTGAGGACCTGCCCTCCTTGGACATCTCTGTGAGATGAGAGCACTTCCTTGAGGCCAGAAGCCCAGCGGAAAGCCCAGTGACCGATCCCAGCCACGTCCAATCCCCTTCGAGAGCCTGTTCGTAGAGCCACTTGGAGACATTGAGATGTGACCATGCACACAGCACTTTGGAGAACCAGATCCCTGCTGCTCCCTCCCCTCTCCAAGGCCTGCGTAGTTCCCAGGAGTCCTGCAAGGCCTCCGAGCCCTTTTGTCTACACCCTGACTCAGCCCCAGTGTGGCTCCATGTCTGGTTTTCGTTCGTGTACTAAGAGCTCAGACGAGTCGCTCCCGCAGTGCCTCGTCCATCCCGGACCCGTCCCAGCCGGCGCTGTTGCACCCCTTGGGGTTAGACAGGGCAGGAGGCAGGAGAGCTGGGTCCGTTGTTTTCAAGCTTTTTATGTTTTACTTTAATTTTTTTTAATTCTTTTTTTTTTTTTTTTTTTTTTTTTAACTCTTGCACCTTAATCTCTCACATCCCTTCTTTGACAGACCGCGAGGGTGGAGAGGGGCTTGATTTCCATTACGCAGTTCCTGAATACGCCATAGCGCAACGTTCACCTGACAGCTCTTCCCACACACCTAAACTCCAGACTTGTCTGGGTCGGACATTTCTTTTCCCCCCCATTCCACCCTTCACTTGAACTTTGGGGAGGGAGGGAATCATGTGGGGAGGGTCATTTTTGGTTTATATATCCCAGGAGCCTGGTAGCACAGACCAGTTCGCCTCACGTATCCACGAGGCACAGCTGGCCCTTCGGACCACAGCCATAACCCTGGCGCGGTGGGAAGGTGATGGATGGATGGACGGATGGGTGGGAATGGCTGTGACAGTGCAATAGAGACGAGCATCCGCTGCTAGACAACTCCTCTGAGGTGACTCTTGGTTTGCCCGAAGTCAGGAGGGAAGGACAGATGGACAAATGCCCTTTGTTCACACGGACGGCGAGAGCTTCCCCACACGCAGCCCTGCCTAGAGACACAGAACCACAACAGGAGTTGGGTTGAACTTACAAAGGAAGAAAATAATAATTTTTAAAAAAGGAGAAGAAAAAAAAATAGGAATAAGAACAACCTCTGTAGCATGGAACTTGAAGGAGATGAATGAAACCCCAAGCACTTGCCTCAAAACTAGTTTCTCATGCCTGGTGTTCGGCTCTGAGTTATTTTACGGCATTCAGTATCGGTTGCCCAAACATGCCAAGTTAAGAGTGTATTGGTGGCTCTACAAGTGTGAACAAACTAAACAAAGCACTTTATTCTGTATAGATTAAGGGAAGGCGGGGAGGGGAGGGGAAGCTTGGATGCTTTTCAGAAGCATCTTAAGTAATGTTCTAGGAAATGTATTATTATTATTATTATTACTTTTTTTTTTATGACCATGTGTAATCAATATATGTTTATCTTTAACTCCAAGTACAGCAGTTGCTCTCTTTGGGATGGTGTGAGGAGGGGGAGGCTGAGATGGTTGGATTAGTCCATCCCCGTGGGGCCAGCTGAGGCAAGTCATTGTCTACCGCAGGAACGGGTGAGTCTTGCTTCATCGATGGTTCCGTTGGCCAATGTCCAGGAGGTCCCAAGAGGTTCATCAAAGCCACCTCCCAGGGCACAACTCCCAGTCAGACATCCCCATCCCGAGCCATCTTCTGCCTGGGGGTGCTGGGGCTGCTCTCTGAGCCGCCCACGAGCGCAACAAGTCACGGTAGGGAGGCTGGTTTGGGTTGTCCCTCGAGGCCAGGTCCTTGGCCATGCTTTGAAATCTGCTTTTGGCCTCTCACCAAGGCACGTTGGGGCTTGCTGAGCTCTGAAACTGGTGAGAAGTCAGAACCGGGCCTTTCCACTGCGTTCTCCCAGTCTGGAAGTGTTATGACTGTTACCAAAGAGGTTGCAAGTGGAAGGACTGAATCAATAAACGATTTGTCTTTTATAAAAGAAAACCGAAAGCTCCACCACTTTCTTTGTTACTTTAATTTTGCTTTATCTTTTTCTTCCCCCCCCCCCCCCCCTTTTTTTTTTTTTTCTTTTCTTTTAAAAGGGTTTTTTTCAGGCAACTGTGTGAGCAGTCAGAGATGGGGAGGGTGAGGAATCCTGTGGAATGTTGACTGCTGCCACTGTTTCGCATGTACAGGCTCTGTGTTGGGTTTGGTGGGAGGTGTGTGTGTGTGTGTGTGAGACAACTTGACTGCTGTGGGGCCAACAAAAAAAGAGCTTTTCAGGGAAGGGTGATGAGTGATGAGAAGAAGGAAATCCGTGCTTACAGCCCTGGGGTAAAGACTGAGCACCTGGTCCTACTGGCTCAATCAGGTCAGTGTGAACTCTGAGTAGGAGCTCTCTGGTCTCTGTTGGCTGTGGAGAAACCAAGGAGCACATCCAAAAGCAACCAATGCCTTTATCAATTTAAAGTGGAGCAGGGGGAACCTTGCCAACAATATCAGCATGGATATTGGGAAGATAATGGAAGAAGAGATGGTTTTCCCTCAGCCTTTGGATGTAGTCTTTGCCACTGTCATTATCTGTAGAGGGACCTATGCCACTGAAGCTGTTGTATCCGAGCCAGGAAGACACCAGGCAGCAAGGAAGAGTGATGTCTCTCTGAGCATTCCTGGTGGCATTTCTTATCTGTGATGGCCTTTAAACTGACACAGCCTCTTGGAGATGTGGAGGAACATGCCCAGGCCACACCTTCACTTGGTGATGTCCAAATTTGCCTCCTTCCTCGGACCAGCATGTGCTGAGATTTGCCTCATGTTGCTCAAGCAGAGGGATGTTTCAAGTTCTTCTGGGTATTTTTATCCAACAGCTATTTTTCCCTTTATAGTTTCCTGCCCTGTGCCAGTGGTGGCTTCTCCACAGCTCTATAATGGACGTGAACCCCACGTGAGCACTGAACTCCAGTTTATTTGAAACATCTTGAGCCTTTATCCGGACCACATCACAACTCATGGAAGGTCAGCAACATTCTTCTGCTGGCTTCAAAAAGCCCAGAATTCCTCCAGGAGAGCTAAGAAATGTGGCAGAGATGAGTGGGGATTAAACCTCTATTAGGATCATCAACAATTTCCAGCCTGCATTCAGCAAGAAAAGCTGAAGCAAAGGTCACAGCATCCCAGAATCATTAAGGCTGGAAAATGCTGGAAAATGCCCGTTCATTGAGTCAACCTTTGACCAATCACCACCTTGTCAACCAGACCAGAACACTGAGTGCAACTTACACTCATGCCTTCAACACTTCTAGGAATGGTGTTGCTGGAGGCAGGAGGTGGGATCCTGGCACTGCAATAAATGACTTTTTAAAAATTATTATTCTATGCAGGGATTTTTTTTTTTTGGTAATTTTTTTTTTTGAATTCGTCTCTTTTTTTTTTTTTTTTTTTTTTCTGCCAGAAGCTATTTGGAAGATTCATCTTTAATTAGCTTGGGAATTCTCTACATTAATTTCTGCAGAGCTAGGCAGAAGGTGTTTATTTCTTTTCCCTGCGTTTTTCACACATTTGATTGTTTCAAAGATTTTTGTTCCCCCTTTTCTTTTTTAAGCTACTTTGTGACAGCCAGTCACCTTGGATTTCTTTTTCTTTTGAAATATTTCATTACTGTTCTGATGCGATTGTCCTCTAAGGAGCTTATCCTGTAACTTCCTAAATCCTTCAAATGAAACCAGGACAAGACTCTGGTTCCTTTACTTCCCTTGAATTCTTTGTCCTTTCAAACATATTTCAGTTTCTCCACAAATGAATTTTGACCCAGATTTTTGATACCAGAATTTTCATACCACTTTGAGGCAATTATTTTGCAAGGTTTGTTTTTGTTCTTTTTTTGAATTAATATTGATTATCAACCCTGTTAAAGGTACCATGACCTCACAGAAACATGGAATTTTTAATCTTGGAAAAAGACCTTTAATCTCACCGAGTCCAACCACCAACCCAGCACCACCACCATGTTCACCACTAAACCATGTTCCTAAGTGCCAGATCCACATTTTTGGAACACTTCCAGGGATGGTGACTCCGTCACTGGAACTCCACTGCCTTTTCCAGTGCTTTATAATCCTTTCCATGAAAAACCTCATCCTAATATCCAATCTAAACCTCCCCTGGCACAATTTGAGGCTGTTTCCTCTCATCCTGTCAGTGTAGGCATCCAGCTTCCTTCTAGTCCTGGGTAAACTCCCAATTGTGGTATTCATAGGGAAGAGCTGTAAGGATACAGATCCTAAAATTTCAGCTCTCAAATGGGGGAAAATAACAAGAAAAGATGGGGCTCTCCTTGGGGCTGTTTTGCTGCATGTGTCCATCACAATTTGTGCTCAGTCCTTGTCTTTGGTTGCTGTGAAGGATCAGTTTCAGCTCTAGCAATGTGTAAACACAGGGGATTTCTTTTGGAATAGTCACATTTATTTTAAATAAACCGCTGGTCAGATGGTGTGGGCATCAGGAGATTTTTGCTCAAACAGATCTTTTTTCCTGCTGCCAGTACAGTCATGTCTCTATCAAAACTTCATTGTTGACAATTTTAAAATAAATATGCATTTTTCCTTAGTCGGAAGATCTCTTTGAGCCAAACACATTTGAGATCTTAGCAAAGTAAAATACTCTTAAAAAAATCTGAACATGAAAAATAAGAAAAACAGCAGAAATATAAAACCTTTCCCTAAACCCCAGCATTTGTCCATCCATAGGGGAGGACATTGTGATCTGTGATTGAAGGTGAGGAGCCCAAAAGGCTGGAGATGACCACATGTGGCATCCTCTGTCCATGTCTCCTCCCTTCCCACCCTACAACTTCCATGACTCCTCCCTTCCTGAGACTCAGCTCCCGGCCTCTCATCACTCCAAAGTCGAGGTGGAGGCAAAGAACTAAGATTTTTTGCTTTTCATTACAACTTCCAAAATGCTTCTGCTGCTCACATGATCTTCTCTTTTAACTGCCTCATCCCAACAACCCTCTTCACTCAGGAACTCAACAGATTCTACCAGGTCTCTCCTCTACCACTTGACTTTAACCCTTCCTTCTCCTCTCCAAGGAACACTGTGCTCACAGACACCTTAGGTTGGGAAATTCTTTGTGGATGCCTTTCCCTGGGGAACGTCATCTTAGTCCTCACTTTCTGCATCTGCTGTTTGTTGGAGAGGTCCAACAGCAGTTGAAAAGATAGAGAAAAACATGGAGAAAGAAGTTAAAAAAATATATGATCTATTTTTCCTGTCTCCTGAGACTGGAATAAGTAATTTTTATGTGCTTCTCAGTCTTCCCCAGCTCCATGCAGGCTCCAGATCCCCTCTCTAATGACCTTGTGAGCACCTTCAAGTTCCCGGAGGTTTTCCAGATACTCTCCCCTCTTTCCCACTTATCCAAAAAAGTACCAATCACAGATGCAATGTCCCGGGCAGTGTCCAGATGCCACATCTCTGAGAAGCATCTCCCCATCCCTCCTTGCCCCAGCACCCCATGGAAAGAGGACCCATATACTCCTGACTACATCTTAGTCAGGCGCAGAACATTGAGGCGCACGGGCAGGAAGGTGGCACCGGAGGCGTACTGGATCTCCCGGAGGACCCCTTCCCACTTCTTCTGCTCCTCATCATACCTGGGGAGAGGCAGATAGACAATGGTGAGGAAAGGTCTCCTCTCCCTCCCTCCAGCTGCTCTCCATGGAGGTGGGAGCCCACAGGAGTTATTTGGCCACAAGAATTTGCATGGGGGCTTTCAGCCCTGGCGTGCTCTGGTTTGGAGGACATAGATATCAGCACGTGGCCTTGCAGGGGAGGGGATATTTTTCTTCTGGGAATTGGGTTGATAGCACCAAGGTGGAATATCCATGGTGAAGGACAGCAGGATCCTGCTGAGGATGCCAGAGCACCGATGTGAGGGACAGGAGCAGTCAATGCTGCACAAGCAGCTGTCACTAAGTGCTTTCTTCCCACTCCTCTTGCATGTAAGACTATCTGCTTCCCAGCCCAGACTCTCTGCTTCCCAGCCAGAGCACTGGCTGTTCCCAGGGAGAGGAAGCATTGCACAGATGCTGCTCCACACCAAAGGAGAGGCTGGAAGCAGCTCCAGGCAAAATGTCAATGCACAACAACAGCAAGTTTTCCCTGGTCTGCTGCTATGTGAGGCTGGGAGAGATCACTGAAGCACCAATGTGCCCTCCAGCACAGCGCAGGGCAAACTTCCCAGACACCGAGTGCTGAGCCTGCAGCCTCGTGCTGGGGTGACGACCTCCATCTCACACTGGTGGCATAAAAAAATACAGAAATGATCTATTTCATTACTAACATCCCTCCCATGCTCCCTTGGACAGCCCTGGGGAAGGTTGTCACCTCCAAACATCGTTCAGCTCTGTCGGCACCAGCTCTCCCGACTCTGTCTCCACCGTGGCGAACCCCCCAAGCAGGTAGAGCACCCCGGACAGGCTGACCAGGCTGACGGAGCTGCGCTCCTGAGGGAACTCAGTGAAGGTGTCCCACCTGCCACACGAGAGAGGGGACAAGTTAGAGCATCCTGGCCACCGCCACACTGAGGATGGCTTCAAATCAGGATTCAACAACTGAGCTCGCTAGTGACACATCCATTTGTGCAGGTCTAGGTGGGATGGGACCATACCCTAGCTCTTTTTAGGGAAACTGTTCCCATCATCATTGTTCAGCTTTGTTTTTCTATGGGTGCATGGACCAGTATGTCCCAGTGCTGGGACTGCAGCTGCAAGAGACACCCAAACTCAGAGGGTTTATTGTGCTGGGTGAAACTCCAGGAACCCAAGGATGGCACAGTGGGTGAAACAACTTTGAGGGCCAGCCTGAGATGATCCACAGCCCAACCACAGTGACTTTGGTGATGCCCAGCTCCCTGAGGAACCATAGAACCCTAGAATGGCTTGGGTTGGAAGGGACCTTAAAGATTATCCAGTTCCAGCTCCCCTACCACGGGCGTATAAACTGGAGGAACTGACATCAGGAGTCGCAAGCAAACTCCAGGATGGTTGGAAGTTGCTGAGTGTACACCTGCACCTACTCCTTGTGTGACCACAACTCAGGACATACTTGTTGGTGGCGATGTCGTAGACCTCCACCGAGCTGGTCAAACCGGAGTCGGTGACACCAGCTGCCACGTAGATTTTGTCCTTGTGCACGGTGGCTCCGAACAAGGAGCGGGCGGTTTTCATGGGAGCCATTTCCTTCCACTCAAACTTGGCTGGGTTGTAGACACACATCTTCTTCAGGCACTTCCTGGAGAAAAATGAGAAGGAAAAGGAGCCTCGATCACCTGCCAAGGGGTGGTTTTGCACTCCTGGGGTTTGGGGGTGTCTGCTGGGAAGAAGGTGAGGTCTCTAGGGAGGATTTTGCTCCTTCACATCAGCATGAGTGAAGGAGCCCACATCCTTTGTTGGGTGTGCACCCAAGGATGTTCATGCCTGGAGACACCATCTGTGTGTGTAACACATCCCCTCCTGCTGTGCCCGCTTTAGATAGGAGTCCTGAGAGCTCAGCTTGGTGCTCACACACCTGGAAGCAGGTCCAGGCAGCCAACCTGGCCCTCTCACAGCCACCAAGGCATTGTTTTATTGCTCCTGATCCACTGTGGTGCTGCAAAATATCCTCAGTGGTGTTCCTGTCACCAGGTGGGCAGTGTGAGGATGTTCACACCTTTCTGACCATAACCCTTCTCCAGCAGGACCAATCCTTGCTGGACTGCGGAATGTTTGCTCTGCAAACAGGCACATTTGTGCCCTGCAAGGCAGCCATTGTGATGCTCCTGAGAGAGGCTTTTCCTGCTGAGCTCGTCTCCTGCAGGAGGGCGGGATGGGGTCAGGGTGGATGAAGATTTTCCTTCCTGTTGCAAATACATGTCTGGATTTGACTATGGTGACCGCTCTGCTCCACAAGCCCAAGACAGGTCACCCCAAAAGTGAAGGGGCTTGTTGCCCTTCAATGCCTCTCCCAACCTGTGTGAATTTTTTTTTTTTTTGTGAGCAAAGGGGATCAGAGAATGGTTTGATTTGGAAGGATCTTTAAAGAGCATCTCATTCCAACCCCCCGTGGGCAGGGCCACCTTCCAATAGACCAGTTTCCCTCAAAGCCCCCTCCAGCCTGCTTCCAGGGATGGCGCAATGCATTCTCTCTCCTGTAAGGACACTGCCATCTTCCTGATGTCCCTGTTGGCCTCCTAAGGTTTTGGAAAGAGCTGCAGGCACAAAGGTGAGTGGAGAGGGAAGGATCCACATCTCCTATCCCATCCAGCCCTTCTTAAACCAGGCTGAGGAGGTACCAACTCTGCACTCCCGCTGGTTTGGGGGATTGCCTCCTTGATTTTCTCTTGCTTTTTGACTTACTTGTCACTTCCTTTGCCCCCGATGACGTAGACAAGATCCTTGTGTGATACCACTGCGTGGCCATAGACCGCGTAGGGAAGGGGATCGGCCTCACCCCACTTGAAGGACCTGGGCCAGAAAAAGATGGGAAACAAAAGGATTTGTAACTTGCTGCATGACACCTAGAGCACATGGCATTTTCTAGACCCAGAGGTGAGCACAGGGTTGGACTCAATCTCAGAAACACAAGGTCTGCAATGAGACAGGTTCAGACAGTAAATGTTGTGATCCTAAAAAAGGATGACAGTAAAATAAGCAGAATATTTATGCTAATATCCATTATTTTCTTGAGCTCTTCAGGTAGGTATAGGGAGCAATAATGACCCCTTGAACCTCCTTTTCTCAAGGCTAAGCCTCCCAAGTTCTTTCAGCTGCTCCTGGTGCTCCAGACCCTTCCTCAGTTCTGTTCCCTTCTTGGGGCTCACTCCAGCCCCTCAATGTCCTTCTTGTCATGAAAGGCCCAAAACTGGATGCAGGATTTGAGGTGCAGCCTCACAGTGTCCAGCACAAAGGAATATTTCCCTGGTCCTGCTGATACATCCTGGATGCCACTGGCCCTCTTGGCCACCTGGACACGTGGCTGGCTCATGTTCAGCCATGACAATCAGAGTAATATCAACCAAACAAAACCAGAGATAGAGTGGTGCTGATCACATCTCTACCAGCCTCAAACTGATACTCAAACCACCCCCAAGCACTTAGTGGGGGCAGACAAATTGTTTCCCAGAGTCTGCAGGGGCAGATAAATGCCCCGCTCTGTGGGACTGGAACTGGTTTCAAATCTCTGCCTATAAAACAGACTTGGAACACACACATCTAAATATAGACCAAGCAAAGGCTTGGTGATGCCTGCTGCTCTGTCTCTTTGGGGCAGAGAGCAGCAGGCTTTGGAAGTTTCTGTCTCCTGAGAGAAGAACAGGATGGTGCCTTTTAATAAAGCTCATGAGCTAGCATGGGTCAGAGCCCATTGTCCAAAAATAATTGGATACTAAGCCTGATATCAATCAGGATGAGCCATTCTGCAACACATCTGAAAATTTTAAAAACAAGCTTTTCTATTCAAACCTCTTTTGGTGAGAGCACAGTGAGTGTCACTGATCTTTTAATCAATGGGCAAGAGCAGAAGATTTAGCAGAAGAAAAAAAAAAAAAAACTCTGTACATGTCTCACATGAACATCTACTAACACCAGTCCCAGATAACAAAATATCCCCATAAAGGCTTCCCTCTCCAGGAGGCTCAATAAAGGGAGCAGCTGGAGTGAGGCAGCTCAGAGCCCCAGGGCACAGCTCAAGCACAGTGCCAGCATCCACACACAGAGTTCAAGCCCTTCTCCCAAACCTTTTGACCCCTGGAGAGCTGGAGTCACTTTGCATGGCAGCTGCTCCACCTTCTCCTCCAAGCCCCCTCCACCCCAGACTCGCACTGAACACTCACAGCCGGTCGTAGCACAGGACTGAATCCAAGGTCTTCTCTCCCTCCTTCAGTTCCTTCCCTCCAACCACAAAAATTGAGTTCTCTGCCTCCCCCAGGCCGAAGAGGCAGCGAGGGGAGGGCAGGGGGGGCATCCCCAGCCAGTCTGCGTCCAGATGGTCGTACTGGAAGGGAACATATGGTCATCAGTGTGTGCCCATTTGTTCAGCAAAAGTCAGGGTGTAGAGGTGGAGGACAAAGTCTGTTCCCATGTGCAGCTTGGTCACCCCAGCAGCACTCTCTGCAATGCTCCTGTGGCTGTGCCTTTGTCAGCCGGAGCAGGATGGGAGATCTGAGAGCAAACCCAAGTCACAACTTGTATGATAGACCTTTTGTGATAAGGCATAAGAGCAGAGACGGGTCTGCAGCAACACGTTCTGCTCTATTCATCAAAGCCTGGAACTTATAGAATCACATTAAAGTTGGGAAATACCTCTGCGATCATAGGGTCCAACCTTTGACCAGTCACCTCCTTGACAATTCCATGGCACTGAGTGCCACATCAGCTCATTTCTTGAACACCACCAGGGATGGTGACTGCACCACTTCCCTGAGCAGCCAATCTCAATGCCTGACCACCTCTTCAGTAAAAAAATTCTCCATGACATCCAACCTGAACCTCCCTTGGTGCAGCTTGAGGCCTTGTCCTCTCATCCTGTCACTGGTTACCTGGGAGAAGAGGCCAACCCCACCTGGCTCCAGCCTCCTTTCAGGGAGCTGTAGAGTGATAAGCTCTCTCCTGAGTCTCCTCTTCTTAACTTGGAACAAGCTTGGTCATCTTTGGGTGAAAGACTTCTTGCTGCACTTACCATGGATCATTCCTGAGACTGGAGGAATGGAAGCATTTCAGTCCTAGAAATTTTCCTGAACCTTTTCATGCATAGAACACCTCCCAGTATTTCATCCTGGCATTTTCCATCTCTGCCAGGTAACAGGGTGCTGCCAGCAATGTTGGCTACACAGATAAAGTGTGCCAGACCCATCTGAGAGATGAGCAAGCTGCTGGATCAGATCACCAAATCCTTGGACATCTGTAGATCAAGGCATTGCCTCATCTCCCACCAGGAAAGAAAAAAAAAAGAAAAATTCTTAGACTGGAGACTCTGAGCACTGTGGCTTAATGGGAACTGGGAAAAAAAATAATATAGCTTGATAGAGGTGGGAGGGATGTCTTGCAGCCAATTTTGTGGGACTGCAGGATGAAGTTGTGACGCAGCACTGCCTGGAGCATTGTTTGCCATGGGCTCAGGCCAAGGAGCTTCAGCCTGATGGGTTGGCTCCAAAACTCGCCCTCAGCTGGGTGCCCGTGGTTTTTGTCTCTTTGTAAGCTGTGGTCCACACATGTGTTATTTATAGTGCAACCCTGAGCAGTTCAGTCATTAGGATAGTTCCTGCTTCTTGATGGATTCAGCATTGTTTCTGAGTCATAAATCTTGCAAGTGACAAAGAAAGGATACCCTTTTCCATCCGAAATGTCAATGGAATCATTTTGCTCCTGCCAAAATCTGCAAGGCCCCTGGGATTTATCAGCATTTTTATATTTTGCTGCCTGCCCTTAAATCTAAATTATCCCTGACCTAATGCACCTGGCTTCAGCAGGGGGAATGTGAAATTTGGGGGGGATAGAAAGAGTCAGAAGGTGTAGGGAGCTGTGGCACAGTGGCTTGTCATAGAGCTGTGTGTCTAAATAAGTCGTTTGGGCTGAAAAAAAGGCCTCAAAACCTCTCTTGCTCATTCAGCAGCTGTGAGCTACATAATGACACTGATGTAATAAATTAAACATCTGCAAACTGACAGCACTCTCCAGTCCCAGGGTTTGTGTGATTCTCCCAAGCACAAGTGATATGGTGATGTGTGAAGAGACCCTTCTTGTGGGGAAGAGCTGAAACTGGCCCCACGATGATCAAAGCATTTGCCACTGAGTTAGTGGCAAACTGGGAGCTGAATAGAGAAATCTTGCTGTTTGCAGCTTAGAACCACAGAGTACTTTGAGGGGAAGGACCACCAAATGTTTTTTATCCAACCCACGTGTTCAAAGGGGCACAGATTTGGAGTTAGAGCAGTTTTGCAGGGCTTTGTGAAGTCAAATATTGAATTTTTCCAAGGAGACTTCCCCACACCTGGAAGTGTTCAAGGCCAAGTTGGATGGAGCTCTGAGCAACCTGGTCCAGTGGAAGGTGTCCCTGCTCATGGCAGGGGTTTGGAACTGGCTGATCTTCAAAGTCCCTCTCAAGATTCCATAGAATGGCCTCCCAGGCCATTCTATGATTTTATGGAGACTCTGTAACCTCTCTGAACCCTGCTCCACCTCTGCTGGGAAGATTGATCTTCAGGCACAGGTTAGGGCTGAATGCATTGGCCTGCTCTTCACAGGTAACTGATGGGGTTGCCCACACCTCTGTCATCATGGATTGTCCAGTGTGAAAGGCTGTACAGGACACCCCCAGCACTTCCTCAGCTTTCCCACTCCCTCCTATAATATAAGGCTGGGGGTTTCTTCCTCCTGGCTTCTCATTCCCTGGACAACCCCCTGCCCCTTTCTAGGTGAGGACAAGCATGGTCCCTGCATGATGTGCAGCCCTACTGATGAGGGCAACGAGTCAAGGCAGGGACCAGGGCTCTGTGTCTCAGCTTGGCAACCCCCCTCATTTTATCCTTTCTGCCTGGAGATGTTATTGTTGTCCCCAGAAGATGTGAGCCTGAGACACGTTATTCTTTCTTCCCAGAAGATTTGAGCCATGGAGAAGAACAAAAAAAGCATTTCTGAGTATGGGAGGAAGAACAGGGGATTTACTGGATTCCTTGGGGTCAGCAGGAAGGGCAGGCGCCTTGTGTTAGCTGTCTACAGAGCAAGAAATCTTGGCTGCAGCCCGGGCTGGGGCTCAGATTGCCTGCATGGCTCAATCCAGTCACAGCTGGGTCACTGTTGAGTTAGAACAGCCACTTTCCCTGAGGAGTATCCCCAACGACAACTCGTTGTGGTTTCCCCCTCTCCAGATGGAAATGGCTGAGGCAGAGACTCTGAGCTGGACCAAGCCCATCTCCAGGGGCAGGAGCAGCATTAGGAATGGGCACATGTTGGGAGGCAGGGACATGCCCCGTGTCCTTGGGGTGTTTGCTCTGTGGCTGCAGCTAATGCTGCTCCTTTTTTGGCACCTAACAGCATCACCCTTGGGTTTTCCTGGGGTTCATAACCAGGGAAGGCAGGGGATGCAAAGCAGAAGCTGGGTCTGATGCCACAAACCTCCCAGTTTGTGAATCCTATGGCAGCCAGGGCTGGGCCAAATTCACTGTTCTAAACAATCCTCTCCTCAGGATTTGGATCAGGAAGGATCATTCCTATTTCCTACTCCTTCAAACCTTCTTCCTCAACTATCAAAACCACCCCTCAGTGGCATCTGCCTTAAAAATAAAGGGAGAAGAATCTCCAGTAAAGCAGCCCAGATCATTCTCCTTTGTTTGCAATTTTCACTTTGACATCATGTGACAACAAATACTATGGGCTTTGCATGCAAGCTAAAGCTTGGTGATGTTCCCAAGTGTCAAAGAAACAAAAGAAAGATAAAGGTAGTACCTGTAGGAAGTAGGAGCTCATGGGATCCTCTTTGTTGTCCTCGTTGTAGTACAGTCCTCCAACAATGAAGATCTGGTTCTCTTTGGTCACCAGACTGACGTGGTTCTTTGGGATTTGAGTAGACAGGGAGGCAAAATAGCACTCGTTGGCATTGGGGTCATAGGCCACTGCTCCACTGTCACTCACCATGAAAATAAGGTCCTGGAGGAACATCCCAAAGCGCATCGTGTCATTCAAGATCCCAGGGAGAGCATCCTCCTCCGTATCTTCCCCTTCATCTACTGCTCCATTGACAACATTCTCCTTTGCTTGATTCTCACTGTTCTTCTTCACTTTCTTCTTCTTCACCACGGTGATTTTGCCTTTCTGGGCATCCTTCACCATCTGCAGCTTCTTGAGCAGCTCCGGGCTGGACTTGACCATGGCGTGCTTCTCCACGTGGTCCTTGATGTAGTCGTTGGGCATGAGGCGGAAACGGATGCTTTCGAAGATGACAGGCAAGGCCTTCTGCCGGCTCTCACGGTCCTTGGTCCCCACCCACTTCATCACCACCTCAAAGACACTCTCCTCCTTCTCGACGTTGAGGGAGTCGCTGGAGATGATGGCAATCAACTCGTCAGGGGAGAGCTGGTAGAACTCCTCGTCCCGGGAGATCAGCGTGAAGCGGTCACAGATGAAATCCCGGGCAGCCACGGCCAGCCGGGCGCAATCCAGCATCAATCCCAGTCGGAAGATGGCCAGGCAGTTGCTGAGGCAGAGCCTCTTCTGCAGGAAGGACACGCACACGGTGAAGATGGAGGGGATCTGGAACATGTTGGCCACGGAGAAGATGTCCTGCACGTTCTGCTCGGTGATCTCCAGCTCGGAGGTGTAGATGTAATGGAGGATCTTGCCCATGACGTCTGGATCGACATCTTCCAAGCTGACCTCCCTCTTCTTGCTCTCTTCCATGTCTGAGAGGAACATGGCCCGGAAATATGGGCTGCAGGCTGCCAGCACCAGCCGATGGCAGGGAAACTCCTTCCCTTTCACTTTTAAGACACAGTCCAGAAACTTATTGTGGTCCAACATGTCTTTGAGTCCGTCCTGGAGAAGAGTTTGCTGGTAGAGACGCAATTCTTCCACTTGATCAAGAGGCAAACCCATGGTGATGAGTAACCGCTGTTCTTCGCCCCAATCCTTCTTTTATGGATAAATATCAGTGGCTATACCCAAACCTGAGTAAAGAAACTTGCTCAAAGCAGAGCTCACAGCCTCGCGGGCTTCCAGATCGCTGGCACACTGGGAATGTGAAACGCTCGCTACGCTCCCAGCTGTCTGTGCACTTCAGTTTCCAGCTCGGGGTTTTATATATAGACACAGCACTGCAGAGCTTAAGGAATCCATACTGCAGCATGTGTAAGCCGATCACCCTTTAATATGACACATTGGACAAGGAGGAAGGGAGGGAGCCGGGGGAACAGCTGTAATTCCAGCCTCAGTAATTCAGGAAGGGTCTGTCAGCTCATGAGTCACCGTGGGGAGAGCAGGAGGTTTGGCTGCTGTGACACCACAGGGGACACGTGTGACCCACGGGCTTGGGGAGAGGCCTCCGGGTGAATCTAACAGCCCAATCTGCCTTTTGGGTCATGGGTGGCAAGGCTGGGACTTCCTCCTGATGATGCTAAATGGGCTGGTCTGAAAGTGCTGGACCTTCAGCTGTGCTAAAAACAGGCCATGAAGTCAAAGCTGGAAAGATGGGCTAAGGGAGGGTCTTGTGTGGGCTTTGTGGCATCCCCAGCTCCAGCCAGCTCCCACACAGGCCTGCTTTGCTGCGCAGGTTTGTCTTTTATTCTCCTCTGGAGTCACTTTTCAGGGGTCTGGAAAGGGGTGGGAAATGGAGATAGAGCTGTTTATTTACAGCCCTCTACGGGATATGAGATCTGTGCTGGAAGTTCCTTTTAAAATCCTCATTAAAGCAGGGGGATTATTTTTCAAATATTTTCAAATATTTTTTCAAATATTTTTCAAATATTATTATATTTGAGGACCTGAGGATTTGGGATTTGTGGGAGGGGGCTGGTTCTTTTTCCCTGCAGTAGGTGGTGGAGTCACCATCCCTGGAGGCATTAAGGAAAGACTGGACAGAGCACTCAGGGCTGTGGTCTGGTCCAACCACAGGCTGGAGTCAATCCCAGAGCTCTTTTCCAGCCTCACTGATTCTGTGACTCTGTCATGCGTGCAAATGGGCCCCAGTGGCACAGTCTCTGGGCACCTTTGCACCAATAAATTCATCCTTTCCAGATCCTGGTGACAGAGAGAGTGTCTGAGGCAGAATAGAAATAAAGAAAATGCAACGGTGGGCTTCAAGTCACAGATTAAGACATCTAAACACAAATACCTTCTAGTAAATTGAGGGTCTCCCGCTCAGGCCTTCTGGTTCATCACTCCCCTCTGGATGAAGTCTAGAGACCCAGCAGGACAACCTGTCTGGCCTGGAGCTGATGCTCCAGGGTGGCTGAGCTCTCCAGCAGCTCTTGTGTCCTGCTTGCCTACCCATGGATGTCTAGGAAGTCCCCTGGGCCCTCAAATGGCCAGTCCAGGTCCAGCTATTCCCACGGAGCTCACAAAGAAGCAAATTAGTTTTGACAGACATGGGCGAGTAGAGTAGCTATAATTATTTATACCCATAGTAAAACTTGTGCATGAATCTGTTTTATCTCTTGCTGTGGACCCTCTGGGCTGTCTGACACTCAGTGATGGCACAGATTTAATGAACGGTTTAATTAAGTCTATGAAAAAATATTAGCCATAATTCTTGGTGTATTTAAAGCCACACAACCCCTTACCCTGGCAGGGATGTGTTTATAAAAATTGCCATGATGGTTATGTCAAAGTGGGAAGAGGGAGGGAGCTGTACCACTATGAAGTCCTTCTGTACTGGTGTGGTTCCAGCAGCATCTGGGAAGTGCCAATATAGCAGGGAAATAATCACCAGCTGTTTTCAGAGCCCACATCATAAGCTCTTCTGTGCTGCTCATCTGTGACGGGATGAAGCTCCGAGTGCTGATCTTTGAACTGGGTCGGACTTCAGGAATATTTGCTCCCTGACATCTGGGGCTGGACACCCCCACCCTCCCCTCTCTGCTCCCTCTGCATCAGCTCTGTGCCACCCCAAGTTTAATCCTGTGTTGTTGTGCCACCAGCTGGGATTTCCTCCCCTCCCTCTGCCTTTAATCTCCCTTGAGCCCTGCCTTGTTTTCCTTTTCCTTGTGCTGCCATCTGAGTTTTGCTTCCTTATCCCCCACCCCACGAGGTGCCACTGCTAAAATTCAGCTACAACCCTTCCCAGAGGAGCTCTGGGACCTGGTGGGTCTCTGGCATCTCCCAGGTTGGTGGCTCACCCAGGGAAAGGGTCCTGTGCTGGTCCCAAACCTGCCCTGGGGACTCCAAGGGCTTCAGTGGCTTTGCCCAGCAGCTGGAGCAGCTCCAAGGCTTGGGGAAGCAGCCCTGGTTTTCCAAGAGCCTGGGTGTACTGTCCCCCCGATCTGACAGGGCCACAGCCCAGGATTTCCAATGACCAGTGGACTCCCACAGTCATTAAATGTGTCCTCAAGTGGGCAGTACTCCCCCAGGACATGGGAGTGGGTGAAGGTCCTGGTTTCGTCTGGCAGAGTTAATTTTCCTTCTACAGTGATGTGTTTTTCCTGATTTAGGATGAGGATAATGCTGATAACTCACCGATATTTGGCTCCTGCTGTCATTCTCACCCCGAGTCAAGGATTTTCCATGTCCCACACTCTGCCAGTGAGGAGCTGCACCAAAAGCTGGGAAGCAACGTGGCCAGGAGAGCTGACCTGAGCTGGCCAGAGGGATATTCCACATCACAGAACATCATTTCCAGGATATAAACTGTGGAAATTACACAGGAGGGAGCCAATTTGCTGTCTGGGGACAGGCTGGGCATCAGCCAGCAGGTGATGAGCAATTGTGTTGTGCATCACTTGTTCCTCTTGCTCTTTCTCCTCTCTTTGTCATTATTATTATTATCATCATTATGTTTTGTTTCAAATGTTAAACTGTTCTTATCTCAACAGATTTACCTGTTTACCTTTTCTTTCAGATTCTCCTCCTTATGGGATGAGGGGGAGTGAGTGAGAGAGAAACTGTGTGGGATTAAACCACAACAGTGAGGATACATGGATGCATCCCAAAGGGGTGCAGTGCTGCAGGATCACTCCCACCCATACAAAATGTTACAACACAAAGGAATTTTAGCCATGTCAGGCTGAACAAGAAAGTGTCCAGTGTAAGGCTATTAACTGGGATTTGTAATTACACTAAAAAAATGCTTTTCTTGGCTTCTTGGTGGGAGTTTTATGAAGCAGCAGGCAATAACCAGAGCAGATGAGATGCTCTTCTCCAGAGAGATGAGCAGTGAATAAATCCCCTCCCACAGAAGCATTCAGTGAGGCTGAGGGTGTCCTGTGCAAGGCTGAGCTGGTTGAGTCAGTCTGGCCCACCAGACCTCCAGGGCTTGTCAGAGCAGCAAAAGCTGAAGGGATAATGCCTGGAAAAAGAGGGCAGAGCCCAAATTCTCCCGTGAACTGTCTCTAACAGATCACTGGCTGGGTTGGTGTCTAAGATTAGCTCCTTCTGGCAGCTTCAGCAGATGCATCTGCTGGGTAAATATAGACTCTTAGTGAATGGGCTATTTTCTCTCCTGAAGTATCCAAGTCAGGAGGGCAGTGCAGAGTCACTGGGCTTTGCCATGTGAGTCACCCACTTCAACACTGGGAGGTGACTCTGTCCTCCCAGGCAGCCACAGACCTGAGCTGAGCCACCACAGTGACAGAGCCCTTGGTGCCAGCACCTCAGGGTGGTGCCACCTGTGCAAGGACGTCCCCATGGAGGGCAAGAGATGAATTTAACCCTGCAGGAAGCACACGATGGCAGAGCTGGTTTGATGGAAAAAGTAAATCTGAAATAATGGAGACGCCAAGAAACACCTATGAAAAGTCCATCAGTGAGAGATGTGTCAAAAAGGGATGTGACAAGATGCCACCAATGTTACCTTGATTTTGAAAAGTGTTTTCTTTTATAGTTCTTTTAAAAGTTTTAAAGTTCTCATAAAACTTCTTCAACCTTCTGATCTGTTTACATATTTCTACTAGATTTATCACACACTGTTCATGTAAATAATGATTGTTTTACATTCTTCTTTGTAGGAAAAGAGAATTGATAGACTGTTAGTTTAACCAGTGTAGTTGGAGAGGTGGTAATTCCATCCTCCAATCCACAGTCACCTCTAGAATTCTATAAATATCAAATACTCAAATAAAATGCTCTCTTTTTTGACCTTTGAACTTACCAAGCATTTGTGTACTTAACTTCGTGTCCAATAGCAACACCACCAAGGCACACACAATACCTGCCCCTTACTCCCAGCATTGTTGGTCAGGCTCCCAAAAGTAAAACCAACCTGGCTTCTAACCCAAAACCCACATGGGTGACAGTTTTCTGGCCACAGGCTACAGACAAATACAAAAGCAGAGTCAAAATAAAGGTGAATATGAATCCAGCTGCAGCCCAACCTCCAGCCTGGTGATGACACACAAGTGGGTATCTGCTGAAGTCAAAAATGTCTTGTGCCACTCTTCTGGGGGAGCAGGTGAGGACCTGCAAACAGATCCTTGTCCTCTCAGCTCCGGTGGCCGGGCGTTACCGGGGGTGTCACCTGCAGCCAGCAGCATTAACAGGGATGAGCAGCAGGTGCCAGAGTTATCCAACATTTATTGGCTACATAAATAAGAGACATTTACCAGGGACTTCACAAATTACTTTGGCAGAGCTGAAAACTGGGTGGGAACCCATCCTGCTTCACCAACGGGGATGCACCAAGAGTCTCAACCCCTGTTGCAGCGGGGTGTGGATCCTGCCCCCAGACAGCCACATAAATCAGAGATAAGGCCACTGAGAGTTACTCTAAAGTGCAAGAGAGACAGAGCTATTTCTGTGTCACAAACCCACCTTTCCCCCAAGGCACAGTGTTTCACACACTCCCAAAGTCTAATTCTCCAAGGAGTCTCCCATGGGCTTTCCCTCCACTCCCCAGCCCCAATCCCTGCCCGTCACCTGGGGTTTTTCTCCCTTGATTGCATTCAGCCGTGTGCTCACTCAGCCGTACAGCTGTGGGCTGTGCACACCAAAGGCAGCTGAGGAAAGGGATGGGTGGCTGGAGATGAGCAAGGGGTGGCCACAGCACGTTCTGTCCCTCAGCCATGGGCAGGAATGTGAGCTTAGACCTTTGTCCACGGCATGTAAAAAAACTGAGGTGGGGTTTGGCTTGAGTCCCAGGACACGTGTCACAGCAGGGTGGTCGTGGTGGCCACATCAGTCTCAGATCCAGCAGTGCAGGGCCCTAAAACCTCCAGCCACAGGGCCTGGAGAGTCTCCTAAAACCTCCAGCCACGGGGCCTGGAGAATCTCCTAAAACCTCCAGCCACGGGGCCTGGAGAGTCTCCTAAAACCTCCAGCCACGGGGCCTGGAGAGTCTCCTCTGGGAGGCATGGGCTGAGGGGGAGCCCAGTGCTGGTGCACCAAGCAGGGGGTGAAATCTCTGGGCCTGCACACTGTCAGAGGGTCAGAAAAAGAACGGGGATGGCTCTGGCGTGGAAGAAATGTGCCGGGAGCTGCCTCAGCATCCTGCCACGCCTGGGGTCACTGTGAAATGCCCACTGTGCCTGATGGAAAATCTTTCCTGCAGCAAGGGGGTGACCTGTGCCTTCCAGGTGACTTCTACGTGGATGAGCTACAGCAGTCCGATGGTCAGGAGGGTTTGGAGAGCCCTGGCCAGTGGCCGGCCTGGCAGCAGTGGCTGGAAGGGAGACGAGGCTTCAGGAGAAGCCTGTGGTGCCTCCCCTACTCCACCTTTGCCTTGTCACCCTTCTCCTCCTCCTGGATGGCCAGGACGCGCTCGCGCTCCTTGATCAGCTGCACGCCGCAGTACGTGATGAACCAGATGGACAAGGTGCTCACAGGGAAACCTAGAGCCGGGAGGAAGACGTGGTCATCCAGCTGTGGCTGCTCGCCTGACAGGGCCAGTCGTTCACCAGCACAGCTGCCTCTCAGGTGGGTTTGGGAGGTCCCACAAGGTCACGGTGGCTGGTGACGGTTTTCACCATAGATCCAGCCCTGCGGCTTCACCGAGAGAAGAGGGAAATCCTCAGGATTGGATTTTAGGTGAAGCTGTGCCTGAGCCCACCAAGGCACAGTGGGCTGAAGCTAAGCTGGGACATGCTGAAGGGGTTTTGAGCCCCTCTTACCCCCAAAAATCCTTCTGCTCCCCAAGTTCAGAAATCACGGTTGACTTTCTGCCCACTGAACCTGCCCACGTTTATCACTGCTCAACACTGTGACCTTCTGGAAACTTTGGGCCCCACTGATGCTGAGGATCAACCCCAGCCTTGTCCTGCACTTAGTGAGGACACAGTGTCCACCCAGGAAAATACATATTTTTGTCACCCACGTCAGCGACAGAGCCCGGAGCTCTCCCTCCTCATTGGAAGGGTCTGACGGTGTTTGCAATCACAAATCTGGTATCCACAGCAGAGGGGTGGATCCAGGGTTTGTTCCTGCTAAAACAGGAGCTCTGCAATGAATAATGCAACCAGCAAAAGCCAGCGAGCTCAGCGGGCAGGCACTCCTGGCACACCGAGTGTGACATTATCCATCCCGTAGAGGGCTGCAGGGCGCCGGCTCCTGATGGCTATTTATACCCTGGGCAGCTCAGGAAGACTTCAAACCAGTGCCACAATCCACTGATTAGAAATGTACAGGCTGCAGGATGAGGATTTGTACCTGCCACCTTCGGGATGATGCAGGAACGTCTGCTGGAGCAGAGGAAATGAGGCAGGAGGAGTCAATCCCTTTCTCCAGCAAGGGGACCATTTCACAGGCAGGGACTCGGCCCTGCTTGGTGAGGTGAATGTGACCTCTGCAGTGCTCCAGGGAGGCTAAACCAGGATCAGGCTGTGCCAGGAGCTGTACAAGCACACCTGGAAGGCAGCTGGTACCCCAGAACACTCAGTGGGGAGCGGAGTGGGGGCTAAGAAACCACTGCCTGCACTTTTCGCAGAAGAATTAAGGACATTTGGAGCAGCCAATTCACAAGCCAGTGGCCAGTTTGGATCCAAAAGGATTCCAAATCCCAGCCCTCAGCTCCCATACCAGTTAAGACAGGGGTGTCTCAGTGGGGAAGGCTGGCAGAGCCTTACCTATCACAAGGAGTCTCTTGGTCACCAGCAGTGCAAACTCCAGGCTGTTGAGGGCCAGGATGTTGTAGAGGACGATGGCCCAGAAGTTCACCGCCCCAAAAGCTGCCCTGATCCGCCGAGACATGGCCCCTGACAGCTTGGCCTGTGGAGGAGAGAGGAGCAGAGGGAAAAGGGTCTGTGAGGAAAAGGGGGTGACTGGTGCAACCCCAGCAAACTCCAACTGGGATCCCAGAGAGGAGGCAAAAATCAGAGCAGCTTTTAGTGCCTCTGGAATGAAGAAATAAAAGGACAAGGCAAAACTGCTCTGCTGGTTTAGGGACTCTGGGCTGGGTCCCATGGGTAGAGGGAAGATATTAGACACAGTTTCACAATAATTGTAGAATCACAGACACATGGAATGGTTTGGGTTGGAAGGGATCTTAAGGATCATCCATCCCACCCCCCACTTTGGGCAGGGACACCTTCCACAGTCCCAGGGTGATCCAAGCCCCATCCAAACTGGCCTTGGGCACTTCCAGGTATCCAGGGGCAGCCACAGCTTCTCTGAGCACCTGTGCCAGGGCCTGCCCATCCTCACAGGGAAGAATTCCTTCCCATGACCCCATCTAGCCCTGTCAGTTTAAATCCATTACTCCTTGTCCCATCCCTCCACATCCTTGTCACAAATCCTTCTCCAGCTCTTTCAGATCTTCTTTAAAATGAAATGGTTGAGTCCTGCTTTCTCCACCTCTTGCCTTGGGTAAGCCACTCCTCAAGGAAGAAGAATCTGTTGTATCCCGGGATTATTATTAGCCCTACATGCAAATCACTCCTGGCTCCTGGTAAAAATAGTTTCTTAGGAATTAAAAAAAAATAAAAAAATAAAAAAGAAAGAAGCTCAAAAACCAATGACAGCAGCAGAGTGGAATTGTCAGTGGCACATAATCTCCGGGATCAGCTGCTGTGAGTGGAGCAGGGAAGGAGTTTACAGCGCGGTGAGCCCCCAGGATACTCAGTGCTGGGCATTGTGGTGCCGCAGGGAAGGAGATTTCACTGCCTGTGAGAGCCTTAATCTGATTAGGAGCTCAACAGGGAGAGCAAACGGGAGGATTGCTCTCCACGGTTTTTATTCAAAATAGATCTTTAACTAATTTAGGACCTCCAGAATTTAAATTGGGAAAGAGAAATAAGGAACATGTGATAATTTATTTGTGGGGAATTTTGGAAGGAATTTGAGATGGGATTTTTGAATTGTTTTTGATGATGTGGATTATTTTGAAATATTTTTATATATGGTTTATATTTTATATATTTATTTATATTATATTTATATTTATTTCTATTTTATTTTGATTATGTGCTTTTTTAAAATACATTTTTATTTTTTATATTTATGTGCTTGATATATTTTATATTTATATTTAATTTTTATAGGTAGGAAGGGTGAATTTGGTTTATATTGTTATAGTATGATTTAGAAGGTTATAAGATTTTTAGTTATAGGATTTTTTAAGGAGGTTTTAATTAATAAAATACTGTTAATAAGGATATTTACATTTTTGATTTAATTTTAAAATATTTTGTTTTATGGGTTCATGTTATAGTGTAAGTTTTTTTAGTAAATTATGTTATGATACATAAATTTATAGTATTGTATTTTAATTTTTTATTAATTTTTTTACATATTTTAAATTTTATATTTTAAAACTTCAAAATTTTAAAATTTAGTTTAACGTGGTTTTGTTTCAAATTATAAATTTATATTTTTGGTTTTAGTATTTAAGGTTGGATTTTTTTTTTAGAAGGTTTTAAATCAAATCTTGTGTTTAATTCTAAGCTTGGGTTTACAGGTTTAAAGTTCTGAGAGTTTCTTGCATTTCAAATTCCAACAGGAACATAATTGTTTCCAGAGTGGAAGTTTTAAAGATCTTTTTCCAGTATGTCCCTGAGACACCTTGGTCCCAAACAGAGACAGGGCATGAAGCTTTGGAGTGTTTTAAAAATAATTTGTTCTAACATACAAATTCTTGGTTAAAAAAAAAAAAAATCAGATCAAAACCACTGAGAATGCCAAGATGCTCTGTGGAACAAGAAGAACAAATTAATCCCATAAGGAAATGTAGAAACATTTCCCCATAGGATCATAGAATCTGGGTATTCCCCATAGAATATCCCCCTACGCGTAGACGTATTCCCAGGGACAGACCTCATATTTTGTGTCCATCTGTGGCACTTTGATGCCTCACTGGAGATGCATTCCTGCTTCTCTTGGACCTCTGGTTTCCCTCTGGAATTTCCACCCCAATCTAAATTCCTTGCAAAGCAGCACAGGGGCAGGAGTTTCTTTGCTCTGGGTGGGTGACAAAGTGCCTGAAATGAAGGGACACAGAGCACCAGGACTGTCCTTCCCCTGCACAGCTCAGTAGCTGACCCCAGGGATTGTCCAGGGATGTCACCATCCCCGGGAATGTTCAAAAAAATCTGTGTGGATACAGCACTTAAGGATTATTTAGTGGTGGACATGGTGCTGCTGCTGGCTAGACAGCTGGACTTGCTGGTCTTTGCCAGCCTTTATGATTCCATGATTTTAAAGGCCACAGGAAAGACCTTCAGGTCTCCAGGACCAAGGCGAGGCCATGGAGCCCCCATGGCATTCTCAGGGATTCTGCTCTTCCACTGTTGGAGTCCAGGACATCCCTCTGGCTGCCCTGGCTGTCTCGAGACCCTGGCAGAGGTCTCGGAAACCCTGGCATGAAGTCAAAAACACCTGTGACTTCCATTTTAGCCTGTGGAAAAAGCTGCCAACTTTGTATGAGGAATTACAAGCCACAAGGGTTTTACTAGTGTGATATTTGAATTAACATAGGGTGGAAAAGTAGAAATTTGGGGTTTTTTAGAATATAATTCAGGGGGTCAAGATGGAGGAATTTGGGTGTATCCTAGCCTTCTTCTTCTTGTCCTCCATGTCTTGGTGTGATGGTGACACTTTTCTATTGGTTTAAGGTAGAGATTCACAGTCTAACATGGGTGATAGGAATTGGTAATAAATTATAAACATACACATGTAGTTTTGAGTACATAAGGTGGGAGCCGCCCAAGGCTCGGGGGCAGAATGCCATGGCCTCCTTGCTAGCCAGAGCTTGGCAGGTCAGAGAAAGAATGTTATAGATAAGAAGAAAAAAACAACCTTGAAAGCGCAATCGGACGCATTCCAGACTCCTCCTTTGGCTGCGTCGGGCTAGGGAAGCAAAGACTCTTTACGATCTCTTGGGGTCATCCAGACCTTCAGAACCTCGAGAGAAATTGTCAACTGGCGTCCCACTGGGTGGGCTGGCACGAGTCCAAGTGGGCATGAGCTCAAAAGACCCGAGGCAGGGCCCTCAGAACACCAGCCAGAGAGAACATCAGACATCGACATTCCGCCTCAACCAAAAATCCGACTCCTACAAACCAGCGTGAGCGCCCTCCAGGCACAGATATTTCCCAGCACCACAGCCCCCTTGACCTCTCCCCATCCCCTCTGCAGCCCAGCTCCTCACCTCCAGCTTGGCAAAGGGCCCCAGCTGGAAGAACTTCTGCACCCAGAGCTCAAAGTTGAGGCCGAAGCAGTTGACGAGGGACCAGATGTAAACGACCTGGCAGGGCCCCAGCCACAGCGTGGTGATGGCAAAGGTGGTGATGCTGGCCACCAGCTCCTTCAGGATATTGTCATGGTTCTCTCCAATGTGGTCATACACATACCTAAAAGCCAGGGAAGGTGGTTGGTGCTCCCTGTAGTGCAGGAGACCCCTCTGGGGTTTCTTTTCCCAAGCTCCTCACAGACAGTTCAGCTCAGAGCATCCCACTAAATCAGGAAGGATGTTCTGTCAATAAACTGATTTGTGCTGTGCCCCAACCACTTGGGACTTGTGTTCCTACAAACTTATAAATTCTCAAGGACAAAATATCCACCTTTCTCCCTCTGGCAGGTAAAACTTGGGGTCTCTAGTGCTGGAGGGTCTCTCAGACTTGCTGGTGCTCAGCATTTCATCACAAAGCAGCCACCTCCCCCCTCAGCAGAGGTTTGCTGGTGTGAACTCATGGATGAAGGGAGGTGAAGAGAGGAAGATGCAGATGGAGCTGCAGTACTCAGTTCCCCTTTCCTCCTGGAGAAATGTTAAGCTGGCTCTTCCTCCTCTGAGGGAACCCTAAACCCACCAGACTTAAAGGGATTTTGGGACAGCATTCTTTTATTCCCAGCTTTGGAGGAGGGGGCTGTTCTTTGTGCAATTAATTCAATGGGTTTGGGGCTAAACAGAGCAAATAGTGGGATTTATCCAGAAGAGAGAACACCCTAGGCTTGGGATGAACAGCATGCGATGCTTCATTGCTCTGGGATGAGAGGGAAGACACTGAACCAGACTAGAGATGGTCGACTGGACACTTACTTGCACAGCCAGTCATTAATCCCTCTGTCAAAATGCCTAAAAATAAGATGATAAGAACATGTTAAAACACACAATGGCAATAAAAACCTGTTGAAACAGAGAAAACACCCCATCCCCTGGCAAGGCATATCTTGGACCTTGCTCACAGAAATCCTCCAGGCTCCTTCCTTGGACAGATGCTACTAGAGACATGGTTTAAATTTTCTCCTTATCTATTTCTCCCCACCTAAGAATATTTCCCTGGGTTCTGGCCAGGTCTAGACTGTGGTTTCAGGTGGTCTCCAACTCACAGACCAGCTGCCCAGGACAGCCCAGGTGTCCCCCCTCCCTGCAGGTCCTGTCCAGCTCAAACACTCCTCATTCATGCTCGCGGGGGGGCACTCACGTTTCGGCAAAGATGTAGAGCATGGTGATGCATTTTGGGGGCTGGGGTGGGTCCAGATGGTCCAGTCTGGCGATGGTGTTGATGACCCCAAACATGACAGCAGCCTTCACCCAGTCATAGACCAGATTGGAGTAGGCCAGGCCAGCTGGAGCAAAAATGGGAGTCAAACGGGGGAAAAGGAACTCTGAATGCATCAGGATTTCTGCAGAGCAAATCTTTTAAAAATAAGTTTTTTAAGAGGCTTGAACCAAAGGACAATTTCTTCTTGGGGTCTTGGGGAGCAAACTGCTTATTGGCCTTAGTAGTCCAAGAAATTATGTTTGTACAGTAATTTATGCCATCATTGTCCCTTCCCTCTGCAGCTTGTTAAGCAGTTCTGCCTTCTGAGGTTTTATTGGCACCTCCATCAAAATTCCCCCCCACCCCAGCTCCCCCTGGCCATGGATGTAACATCCATGTTCCAGCAGAGCCAGGGTCAGAACCTCTGACTTAAAGAGGTGTCTGACACTGGGAAACAAACCCTGCAGGGACAGCTACTAAAAATTTCAAATGACTCTGCAAAGAGCTGCTGAAATGCCCCCATCTTGGTGGGATCCAGCTCCCAGATTAAGGGATGCTCCCACCGTGGTCAGTACAGCCAGAAGAGCTCTGCTCCCTCTGGAGTAACATGGGATCCATCTAGCCAGGGTTCTTGGGACACCTAAATCCATGTTAGTGCCACTCCAGCTGCATTAGGATTTTATCCTGGCCTCGAGCTGCCACTCTGGAGAGACACGAGGCTCCTCCAGCCCCTGCTTGGCCTCTGCTGTGTGGTGGTGTAAGAAATGCTGCCATCAGACATGGATTTGATCATCTGGAACCCTCCATCCAGCTGCCAGCTGAAGGCCAGTGCTGCTTCCATCACTTATCCTGGGAATTTTCCTTCTGGAGGTCTCTAGCCCACCTTTAGGTAGAGATTACGTTGCCCTGGACATTGCCTATTTAGGTGTTGAATGGGCTCTTTTAGGACAATCCATACCCTCTCTGGGCACCTCTTCCAGTGTTTGACCACTCTATGGACAACTTTCCTTACATGAAATCAGGCTTTGCATTGCTGGGTGTGGCTTGCTGTGTCCTGCTGATTTTTTAGAGGTGCTGAGTTCCCTTCCAGTCGAAATGGTAACAAAAATATCTTGGTGCTCAGCTTCCTAAACCCCAGACTAAACAATTTACACTGTGGAAAGGTCAGACCACCACCATGGCTGCCCAACCCCAGCTCTGTGCGTGGCCAGCATGAGGATGAGGGGTTTATACTCAAACCTGTCCAACACAGGCATTCTCAAAGCCTCTCAAGGGGGGTGCATGGAGATCTGGATCACTCACCACTGCCTTGGAGCTGATTACAGGGGTGAACGTGCCCAGGCACGGCCACTCACCCAAGGACCAGTCCGAGAGGCGGTTCACGAACTTCAGGTCAGAAGGGAGGGTGAGGATGTAGAAGAAGTGGAAGAAGATGTCCACAGCCACGATGGCCCCCACGTGGAGCAGGGCATTGACACGGATGCTCTTCATCTCGTCGTCCTTGCGCCTCAGCTCTCGTGTGCTCACCTGCAGGGAGGGACAAACCAGGGTGGGGCTGAGCCCAGGGACAGGACGGGCATTGTTCCTTCATCCAGAAGGATGGTCAAGGTCCAAGGTCATCATTGTCCTTTACAGGTCACTCCATGGACTATGTGGCCCAAATTTCCACTGATTAAGGAAGACCCAAGGGCTGGCTCAGGTGAGCACATCCACAAGGAGCAGAACACGTCCCACCCACAGCAGTGCTGAGGAAAGCATGGATGTCTCTACTGCATCACCCTGCTGTTCCCAGGAGTTTCCCAGCAGAGCAGGCATGTGGTCAGACAAAGGCCTGGCTGTACTCAGGGACTCCAGGTGGGGTGAAATCCATTCTGACCAGGGAGCTCCCAGAATTTCATGTTCTTTCTGCAGTGATGTGCTCAGAAAATCAACTTTGCTTAAGGACAACCCTTTCCAAAAGACACTAAGAGGGAGCAAATTCTTGCACCCATCACATCTCCAGGATGGATT
Organism: Anomalospiza imberbis; assembly: GCF_031753505.1. NCBI lineage: Eukaryota > Metazoa > Chordata > Aves > Passeriformes > Viduidae > Anomalospiza > Anomalospiza imberbis. The sequence goes on from NC_089681.1 coordinate 149,664,275, forward strand.
GTAGGGTTGGAATCCCAACCTGACAGCTCTGCCAAGGCCTGGTGTATTTTTGCCCAGGGTCATCTGGGAGGAAAAGGAGGACTGATGATGTCTGCGTCTTCTGCTGCAGACTCCTGCTGTAAATGAGAGGGAGACTTTCTCGAGGGGCCATCCTGAGTTGGTGAGACCTGATTGATGGGGATTTCACCTCTGCTGTTTCCTGCACAAACAGGGTCTGGGGTTTGCCTCCAGGAGCTGTCACATCTCTGCTCATTGTCATATGAACATGACCAGAGTGAGCTCTCAGGATTACACGGGGCAGAGAGATGTCCTTGCTTCCCCGCGTCGCCGTAAAATTGCTGCTGTATTCAAAATCCTCTTATGTTTATTACTTCCCCTTTATTCCCTGTGAGAGGTGGGAGCTCTCCCTGCATAATCCACAGGCTGCTGCACCAGCCCTGTTGTCAAATCCAGATGATTCCTGAGAATTAAAGCCTTTGCCAGATTTTTTTTGTGTCTGTTAAGTACCAGGTGCTTTGAGGATACAAAGAGGTCGCTGGACCCTGAGCTGAGGGAGGACAGGGTCTGGCATGGAGACGTGTGGGGGGACACAGAACCCTCCTTCCATGGAATCACAAAATGGTTTAGGCTGGAAAAATCCATTAGGGTCATTGAGTCCAACCATTAACCCAGCACTGCCAAGCCCATCACTAAACCCTGTCCCCAAGTGCCACATCTACACATCTTTGAAATACCTCCGGGGATGGTGACTCTACCACTGCCCTGGAGAGCCTGCTCCAATGCTTAACAACCATTTCCTTGAAGAAATTATTCCTATTATCCTGTCTAAATCTCCCCTGGTGTAACTCGAGGTGGTTTTCCTCTCATCCTCACATCTGTGTGTGGTGCCAGCACTTGGCTGCCACCCCCTCGGGATTAGGGCTGTGTCACCGACACTCCCGACCCTAGAGAAGGGGATTTGCTCCCTTGATCTCAGTGAGAAAGGTGCTTCTCCACCCAAACTCGGCTGGCCAAGCCCCAGTACAGATGAGTTCCCATCTCACATAGGGATGCAAGAGCTCCACCAGGATGTAGGACCAGTAGGATCCAAAGGGACAGATCTGATCTCTAACGGGGCCATACATCCCACTCTGAGGAAGGGTTCTATCTGCCTCCCGCTCTAATTGCTCTTGGGCAATTAAGAATTCACCTCTGCAGCCAGCCGCAGCTCCAGTAGTGCAGGGGGGATGTAGCCAGGAGATGGCAGTGGTGGCCAGGCCAAGCCAGGACCCCTGGCCAGGGCAGGGGAAAGGGGCTGGGGACTTAATCCTTGTGCCTTTGGGGTCTGAAGCAGCAGAGAGGGGAATTGCTCATTAAATGGCTTTAGACATCCTGGTTTGGAGTTGTGCCAAGGAGCAGGAAATAAAACTCCCCCTGGATGCAGCTCTGCAGGAGCAGTGGGAGTTCAGGTGTTGGAGACATGAGGAGTTTCATGTCCCCATTTTTAGGTACCTGGCTGCATCCTTAATGGGGACACCAGAGCTGACCTTATGATCTTCAGGGTCCGATGCTCTAAAAATAATTTTTAATATGTCCACTAAGACCTGAGGGCTCTTGTTCCTTTTAAGAGGCATCATGAAGTTGTTAATTCCACGGGTGAAGACCATGCATGGAGTAGGACTGGGATCATGGCTCATCCGGGGGAAAACATCCCAGTGCAAACCCTTTCTTAGGCAACCAAAACCAGCCCCATATGTGACAGAAGATGCTGGGTCTTTGGTCTTCTCCTCACCATGAGGCTCTGGCGGCTCTCCCCTGCCCTGGGCTGGTTTTTCTTCTGAACCCACAAATGTTTTTCCAAATCATTCTTGTACCCAGGCATTAATTTGTGTCCAAAATCTCAGTGTAGCTGTTCTTTTGCAAAAGGAACCAGGGGTGATGGTGGGAATCCTCCACAACATCACTGCTGACCAAACACCTCCCTTTGCCAGCATCACCAGTTTTCTTTGGTGGCCAAGGCTGACCCTTGGTGCAGGAGAAGGTTGAGATGGGAACACAGCACTGCTGGTTTCCTTGATCTTGGACTGTGGAGCTGCTCCAGAGGTCCCAGCACAGGCTTCTGCTGATGTTTTCCAGTTCTGTTTGAAGTCTGCTCATCCAAAAGCTCCCTTGGTTGTGTGGAACAGGCAAAGACTTGGGGCATCAGGGAATTTCATGGAGCCCCTGATTGCTGGAGCTCAGCCTTCTACCCAATCTTATTTGTTTGCTGAGAAATAACTTGATCTAAAGACACACAAGCCATCCCTGGAAGCTCCTGCTCCCTGGGTGAAGCAGCTGGATAGAAATGAGAGACAGAAATGTCCTTGCTGTCACAGCATGCAGAGATCCCATGGGTGGGCTCTACATGTGTGGCCCTCACCGTGAAAGTGCTGGAATGACAACACAAGGAAACTGAGGCACCGAGCAGTGCAGATGCCCAGGGAGCAAGGACATCACAGCAAAATCTTCCATTGTGAATTAGTCAGTGAAAATGGCAAAAAAAAAAAAAAAAAAAACCAAAAAAAAAAAACCAAAAAAAAAAAAAAAGAAGGTAAAAATCCAGTTTATGCCCTTCCCCACAAAAATGCACAACCACAGACTAGAGGTGACCGACCACAAGAAGTTCTACAACTTTTGCATCTTCGCTGTGGCAAAAGTTGGGGTTTTTGTACACATTGACCCCAAGCAAATAAATTCTGGGGAGAAATCCTGCTCCAGCCCAGCCTCAGGATCACTCACCTGGGCGTGGAACTGGTCAAACGTCATGACAGGCCCGAAGAAGAAGAATGGGAGGTAGAAGTTGTACTTGAGGAGGTCGAAGATGGAGTAGATGCCCTCTTTCTTCTCAGAGCTCTCGAGGGCAAAGCTCACGCAGCGCATGATGGTGAAGGTGCACCCTCCGTAGAAAAGGACATCTTGGAGATCAAAAGCTCCCGTCACAAACCCACTCTGGGCAAGAAACAGAGAGTTACCACCAGGAACGTGGTGTCACTTCTGTGCTGCCTCGCTTTGTGGGAGACACCACTCCTGCGGTAGCAGAGAATTGTGTGGGTTGGGGGGATCTTAAAGCCCAGCCAGTCCCACCCTTGCCATGGGCAGGGCCACCTTCCACTATCCCAGGTTGCTCCATGCCCCGTCCAACCTGGCTTTGGGCACTGCCAGGGATCCAGGGGCAGCCACACTGCTCTGGGCACCTTGTGCCAGGGCCCCTTTTCCCCCCTCACAGTGAGGAATTTTTTCCTAACATCTCCTCTAACCCTGACCTCTGCCAGTTTAGTTTTCAGTTCAAGGAAAAATCTCTAATTATGCTCTGACACAAATTGTCTCCGAAGTTAATGAGCTGGAAAGAGAAAACTGGGGCTCGATTTCCCAGCTGGCTCCTGCAGCTCAGAGCAGTCAGGAAGTGGTAGATCCTCTTGGCCACGTCACCAAGCAGCTGTTGGTCGCACAGCTTTGGTTTGGGTGGCAATGTCACCCTGTCACAGGTGTCCCCACAGAGTAAAGCAGAGCCAGCACAGGGTTGATGGAGAGGGAGGGAACACATCTTTGGAGGCAGGGAGAGACAGCAATGTCTTGCTGAGAGACTGAATATTTTGATAAAGTCCTTCCTGGGCTTCTCTCCACCCACCAGTGAGATTAAGTCTTAGCTAGGCTGTGACCTAAGAGATGAGCATCCCTGAATCCATCTCAGCTCTGCGTTATAGCTGGGGAAACTGAGGCACGGGGCAGCAACAGGCTGACAAATTGCTGCCTGAGCAGCAAGAAGGACTCAGATGTCTTTTGTTCTGGAACAGCATGAAGCCACCAAAACATGACATAAGAACTGTGGGATTATTCCTGAGCTCACACCTCAGCAGTCCCTTCCCTCTAAAATGCTGTGAGAGCTCTGATGCAGCCAGGAGAAGTGGCCAGGGCCTGGGGCTGCCCCAGGAGCCCTCCCTGGGGATTACCCCGAGGAGATGGACACCAGTGGGCTGGAAATGAGGCAGACACAAGGCCAGGACAGCACCCACCTGCCACGAGCCAAAGGGCTCCACCTTGAAGGAGGCGAGGCAGCAGAGCCCGGCCACGTAGCAGAGCCACTTCTGCTTGGCCAGGGCCACCGAGTAGAGGAGCAGGCAGTGGGAGAGGATGATCATCAGGTAGACCAGCCCCATGCTGCCCAGCACAGCCAGGACCCCATAGATCATGTACATCACAGCCCGGTGCTGGGGAGAGAGCGGCCGTGGTCAGCGCGGTGACAGCCTCAACCCCAGAACATCCCCCAAAACCCCTTCCACAGACCCCAGACCACCCCTGGTGCTCTCAAATCCATGCCACCACACCCCTGCTCACCTGTGGCACAGTCATGGAGCAGATCTTGCCGAAGAGGACGTGTCCTGAGAGGGCGAAGATGATGATGTTCCTGAACGAGGTGAACCACATCACCCACTCAAAATCAGCCACATCCTGCAGGAGCAGCACCAGGCACTTTACTGCCTCCAGCCCCACAACTTTTAGAGCTTTTGCTTCCCATTTTCCACCCAAGGGCTCCCAAGCACTTTAGCTCAGACATAAAAGCCCAGGAGGGACATGCAGAGGTCGCTCGTCCCACAGCACACGAAGTGAAGCATCCACAGCCCTGCTGTGATGCCTCAGGTTTTAGCTCTTATATTTTTCAGATTCTGTGCTGCTTTGGTGTGCTGTTCTGAGCTTCGTATCAGGGGATGGTGAGCTCTCTGCACAGAGCAGGGAGACAAAACAATTCCTTCTCCAGCTGGGCACCAAGGACAGATGATCCAAATCTCAGGCCCAAGAGCACAAACAACGTGGGCTGGAGAGAGAAAAACAAGCAGGATGGGACTGCATGGGCTAAAGCTGGAATTGGACAATGAACTCCAATGTGCCAATGGAGCAGAGCTGATCACAGTGAGAGCCCCCGGGAGCGCTCGTGCATTTTGGGACCATTTTGGTTCATCTTGGGTGCAGCCCTGGCTGGGCTCTTGTGCTGCCCAAGGTGGATCCATGGAGGAGATCCTTTTAATAAATCCCTGCTTTATTCTTTAGCTCTGTCCAGCCTCTGTTCCAGGTCAGCCTTCACAAGGCATCAGCAGGGCTGGTATTTTCCCCACTACTTTAGGGAGGAAAATACAAGTCAGGTGGACTTTGCAAAAGTGTGTCAGCAGCAGAAAAACCAGCTCTGTTTCTCCACTGACCAGGTTGTCTGTAGCTAGAAAAGCCCAAGCCCTTCCTCACTCACCATCTTCCTGCCAAAGTAGTGCCAGCCTGGCTTTATGCCATCCCGAAAGGCCTTTCTGTTCATGCTGTCTGCAAAAGAATCAGAGTTACAGCGAGAGAAACAGCTCTGGGAAACAGGATCCAGGCTCAAGCCAGGCCCAGAACCTTCATCGTTGTGATAATGAGCCATCAGGGCTCAAATACCCCATCCCAAAAGTGCAGTGGACAACCAAAAGAGTCAGCGACAGCAGGTTTCTGCAGGAATTTTCAGCAAAGCCTTTTTCTCATTACACATTCCCTGTCTGATCCCATAAAGTTTTTGGGTTTGTGGACTTCCAAACAAAAACAAAACCAACCAACCAAACAAACCAAAAACCACCAAACCCACAAAAAACTCCAAACCAAAACGCACAAAAAACCCCCCAGACAAACAAACAAGGGAATCAGCCCTGCGTGGGCAGGGTGGTGGTGGCCACCTGGTGTGGCACTACCTGGGGACCTGTGACATCCCACAGCCTCTTGCCATGAGCAGTGGAGATAGAGACAAAGAGACAACCAGGCAAAAAATCCCTTTAAAAAGGAATTCCAAGCTGTTTTCTGCAACAGTTGAAGCCGGGGATCTGCCGCTGGTATCAACAGCTGCAAAAGCAGGCACCTGACACCCACCCCCGCTCCCAGGGGATGCGGTGGCAGCGTTACCTCTGGATGCCTCCAAGATGCCGCTGCCGCTGTAGAGCACGGCACAGGTCACCACGAGGGCATAAAACCCCAGCTCGTAGCTGGGGAGCATCGCCTTAACCCCCATGGTGGGAGGTCACAGCCCCAGCCGGCACGGGGGAGGGATCCACACCTGGGAAAGAGGAGAGGGAGGAAAACCGGGGATGAGAGCTCAACTGCCCTCCTGTCCCTCAAACACCCTAAATCCCTGCTGCTGCTCCTCCCCAGCTCTGCTTTGTGGGCTTGGCTGAAGGCTGAAGGGAAGGAGAAGAGGGTCACACCTGGGGCTGAGCCCCGGGGCACAGCTCAGGTGCACAGAGGTTCCTGCAAGCCCCACCCGGGAGCCAGGATTTGGGGCCAGGTGCTCCTGATGAGCGGCTCTTCCCCTCTCTCCCGAAGTTCAGAGCTGCTCCAGGATGGGCTTCCTCCAGCGTGTCTCTGATGTCCCCACCTCTAATTCCTAGCTGGATCCGTGGAGGGGATCCAGGATGGAGCATGGTGACACCACTGGTGGAGGGGACGTTATGGCTTTCTCCACCTCCACGCTCACCTTGCCCAACCTCCTGCTCCTGGGGGGGCCCCCGAATCCCCGTGATCCCAAATTTCCTCTGCCAGGAGCCTTTAGGACCGCGCAGACACGGCTGAGCCCCCCGGCGGCATCCGCAGAGCGCGGAGGCGACACCCAGCCCCGCAATTAGCCCTAGAGCTAATTACTCCCGCCGAGGTTAATTAACCTCGGCGCGACGTGCCCTGCAGCTCCGCAGCCTCCCCGACCGAGCGGCCGGCAGCTGCCAAGAGGCGGCTCAGGGCTGGAGCAGGAGGGATGCGGGGGACAGGGACAGGGACAGGGACAGCCCCGGTGCTGGCACCGCCCGCCACCATCCCTGAGAGCGCTGAAGGGATCAGGGCGTAAAAGGCGCCGCGGTCACCCCCTGCTCTGGCATCCGCGTTGCAAAGCTTCTGCGGTCATTTGAATCACTCCATATAAAAATTAAATTCATGTTAAAATTACCGTTTTCATTTTAAGCGTTTGTTTTTTTGTTTGGTCGCCGAGGTTTTTAAGTGGGGGGTGGAGGAGTTCCTTGGCAGCGATGCGGGGTGACCCCATCTCCCCACGGCGTGGACCAAACGCGTTCCCCGGGGGGAAATTCGGGTTCATCCCGGGCGGAATTTCGGGTTCATGCGGGGGGGGATTTCGGGTTCATCCCGGGCAGAATTTCAGGTTCATCCGGGGGGAATTTCGGGTTCATCCCGGGGGGAAATTCGGTTCATCCCGGGGGGATTTCGGGTTCATGCGGGGGTGGATTTCGGGTTCATCCGGGGGGGAATTTCGGGTTCATCCGGGGGGGGATTTCGGGTTCATCCCGGGCAGAATTTCAGGTTCATCCCAGGGGGATTTCGGGTTCATCCGGGCGGAATTTCGGGTTCATCCCGGGGGAAATTCGGGTTCATCCGGGCGGAATTTCGGGGGTCGCCCCGCGGTCACTCCCGGTGCGGGGCCGCTGCGGGCGGGCGCTGCCACCGCGCTGCGGTGCCCCTGCGGCGGGAGGGCGCGCACGGAGGTGCCTGTAAAAAGCTTTTCTTCCTCCTTTCCACGCTTTCCAAAGCTTCTTTTAATTTTTTTTTTTTTTTTTAATTATTATTCCTTCTTTGGCGAGGGAGCGGGCGAGGCCACCCCGCAAAGGAGCGGGCGGCAGGCGGTGACCAGCCCTGCGGGGGGCGAGGGGGCTGGCGGGGACCCCTCGGACACTTTTAACTCCTGATCGCTCCCGGGCTGCCCGGGGAGGCTCGGGGGGTCCCAGCTGAACCCCCCGCAGCTCGGAGCGGCCGCAGCATCCTCACCATCCTCATCCCCCCGCTCCCCTCCCCGGACCCCGGCCGGGCGCTGGGGACACGCAGAGGTGACGGAGAGCCCCGGAGGTGCGGGAGCAGCGTGTCACCACCCGCAGCGTGGCCCCCCCGAGCCCCGCATCGCTCCCCGCTACTGACCTTGAGCCCCGGGGCCGCGGGGGGAGGCGGGCGAGGGTCGGGGATCCAGCGTCCGGCAGCGCGATGGGGACAGGAGGGGGACAAGGGAGAGGGGGCAGCTACCGAGGCTTTGGGGGCCGCTGATTTGCCCTACAGCATCTCCCAGGCCGGCTTGGGACGGGGGTATTTTTGGGCTGCCGTCCCCCACCTTGCCCCTGGAGGAAGTTTGGCTGGGAGTGGAGCGGAGCAGGCGGGAGGTATTTTTATTTTAGAGCAGCACTGCAGAGGGGGGTGGCTCGGGAGCTGTCTGTCACGGCAGCTGCTGAGAGGACCCGTGCTGGCTGCCAAAGCTCACCCCGAGCCAGGGGAGCCGGCCCTGGGAGCCCCGGGGCACGGCAGCCGCAGGCAGGGACCGGCTCCATCCCAGGAGGGGGGTTTGGGTCCCCGCTTTTAGCCCTGCAAGGGAGGGGGTTGCCCCCATCACCTTGTTCCAAAGGAAGATATCATTGCGTGGGGATGGGGAAACTGAGGCACGGAGCCAAAGGGAAGTGTCGTTCCTACTCAGCTTGGGCAGTGTTTAAATCTAAGTGAGGCTCGGAGGCTGCAGCATCTCCTGCTGTCAGGTAAGAAGTGTCAGGACAAGAGGAAACGGCCTCAAGATGTGCCAGAGGAGACTTCAGCTGGATATTATTGAAAACCTCTCCACTGAAAGTGTTGTCAGGCACTGGACCAGGCTGTGCAGGGAAGTGGTGGAATCGCCATCCCTGAAGTGTCCCAAACATCCCGTGGATGTGGCACTTTGGGGACATGGTTTAGTGCTGGGTTAGCACTTGGACTCGATGATCTCAGAGCTCCTTTCCAACCTTAACGATCCTGGGATCCCTACAAAACACCTTTGGGGGCCTTCCAGCATCCCCAGCAGGGGACAGGAAGGGGCAGGGTGGGGTTGTGGCCTCTGTTGTCTCAGGGTGGGCAAACACAGCTCAGCCAAGAGGAAAAGCCAGCACAGCCTCAGGGCCAGGCCTGTGCCCGGTGCCCACGCCTGTCACCGAGCCCCTGGGACATCTGGGCACAGCTCACCCTGGGGCCAGCTCCCTGAGCATCCCTGGGCTGCCTGAGGGGTCAGCACGGAGAAACACGGCAGAGATGTTATAAAAGTGTTGTATTTTAGTAATTTTATATTTTATAAAGTTGGATTTTATAAATCCCTCCGTGGCTGGTTTGTTTTGGCGTGAGATGCTGCGCTCTGGGCTCCGCAGGGAGGATCTGCAGCCCGGGGATCAGCCCAGCTCTGCTGCTGCACTGGCTGTGAACAAAAAGGCTTTTTCGCAGGGTTTTGGTTTTCACCTGGTGCACACAGAGAGGCTCTCCCTGGCCAGAGCTGTGTGGTGACACTTCTAGCACCTAACGAGGTGCTTTAATCTTGTGAGAAACAAAGTTCACTCTCTTGTAAAAATATAACAGTTTAATAAAGGACAACAGGAGAAAAAGACAATAAAGCAAAGATTTATGGCCGGGTGCTTGGCATTCAGCCAAGAGCACACCTGCTATTTTGGAAACACCCTTTATATCCCATTTCTATCGCATCAGCCTGTTACATATTCATGAACAATTATGCATATTAAGACTTTCCCCCAAACTAGCTTACATGTTCTGAGCATTGTTTAGCATGGCTCCTCCTCGGGTCTGCCCTCTCAGGGTATTTCTTGGTTGTGGTTCTAGTCCGTTCTTGTTATCACCTTTAGTTTGGGCTTTGGTCTGTACTTTCTACTGATGGCAAGTGTCTGATAGTTGGCATATCAGCAGTAGGGGGTCCTCTTCATGTGTTCATTGAATGTTATCTCAACCAAGCAGGAATTTTAACACAAGTATACTTACATCAGTTACTTCACTGCCATGCCTAACAGAAATAAAAACCATATTTTTGTAGCAAAGTTACTTTAACATTATACATAGGGCACCCATTTTAATATCTGTGAGTTTGTGGGCTTTATGTTGGGGAACTCCTTGAGGGCTTCCCTGAGAGGGGGAAAATTTTTTGAAATAGTTTTTTGTTAGGAAAAGTAGATGTATAGGACTTTTTTGGTCTTTTGTTTTATTGTGATTTTATTAAACCTTCAGCACATTGTCTGTATGAGACTTTGTGTGTATGAAAAACAGTACAAAAATGGCTAAAAATCTTTTGTTATAAGGCTTTTTAAGTTTAATTAAAAACTAAGTTACTTAAGAAATGACACTTAAATTATTTTTTTAACTCAATAACTGATCTTTAAAGACTTGTAATGTGGATTTTTCTACTTAGTTACAAGATATTACTTAAGAAGAAAGAGGAAGAAGAAGAAAGAAGAAAGGAACTTAAGACAACACTTTATATTTTTTATTTTGAACTTATTTATAACATACTAAAAATCTTAAAACTTAAATGTTTTACTCATGTGATATACTACACTACTATCTATAATTTTTACAATCTCTTTCACACTTTTGTGGTTTCTAGTTTACCTTGAGGCTTTGGAAGTTTTCTCCATGAATGAGGGTCAGGACACCCCAGAGCAGACAGAGAAATATTCCCAGTGCCCAGGGTTTCCACAAAAGGCCGATATTATAATATGTATTTACAACAACCTGGATGCCCCAGCCCTGATCCTGCGGCTGCAGCTCCATCCCTGCCCGGGGACTCGGCTCCCAGACCTCGCTGTAATTGACTGGCTAATTAAGAGATCGGTGCAGATAAGCAGGGGACACAATTCCTCACAATTCCTCACAATTATGGCCAGCAAGGAGCCTCAGCAGGAGGGAAAAAAAGTCTGTGGGCACAGATGGAGGTGGGCTCGGTGTGGCGGTGGGGATGTGCAGGGAGGCAACGAGGAAAGGCAGATCAATGTCACCCCCCTGGCTCCCAAACTCACTCACTCCCCATCCCAATCCATGCAGAAAGCAAAAGAAACCCTCAAATCCTTTTCCCCCCCTTTTTATTTTGGTCACAGCCCCATCGTGCTGCTCCCCCTGGGCACTGGCATCCAGAGTTTCAGGCAGATGGTAGATTTTCACCTTCTTAGGTTTTTTTTGTTTTTTTTTTTTTAATCCTGAGAAATCTGTGATCCTGCTGAATTCAAAGTGCAACACAGGTGAAGAGCCAAGCAGTGGTTTTTCATGAAGCTCTGGGAGCTGTGGTGATAAAAATAATTTAGCTTTAATTTATAGATATTTTTAAAAATTAACCCCCCCCCCCCCCCCCCGCTCATGATTTCTACTATAATAAGATATATTTTTAATGGGACCAGGGTGTCTTCCTCAGCACTGGGACTTTTCTGTGTTTTACTGCCCCAGTATTTATGGCTTTAAGCTTCTTCAAGTGATATTTTTTCAAATATTTGCGGGGTTGCTGGAAGTTGTGGCACAGGATTTGAGGCCAGGCCCCTCTTTAGTGCCTGAGAAAGGTGGTGGGGTTCCAGGAAAGGTGCTTGCCTCTATCTCAGGGAGGCTTGGGACAGACTGGGGACATTAATGGGGACACCAAACAAAGACCCTGGCTGCTGGGCCCCTGCTGCTGGAGCAGAAATTTGAATGGGAAGCACAGAAGCTTTTAATCATAGAATCCCAGAATGGTTTGGGTTAGGAGGGACATTTGAAGTTCCTCTAATCCCACCCCCTGCCATGGGCAGGGACATCTCCCACTGTCCCAGGTGGCTCCAAGCCCTGCCCACCCTGGCCTTGGGCACTTCCAGGGACCCAGAGGCAGCCACAGCTTCTCTGGGAGCCTATGCCAGGCCTCACCACTCTCACAGGCAGGAATTTTTCCCCAATATCCCTTCTAAACCTATTCCCTTCTGTCAGTTTAAAGCCATCCCCCCTTTTCCTACACTCCATGTCCTTGTCCTGAATCCCTCTCCTGTTCTCACAGGCCTCACATGGATTATTTTTACTGCCTGAGGTTGTCCCATTGGCTTCCTCATGCAAACATCACTGGGAACATGCCAATCCCACCAGGATGGCTCAGGAGAGAGGGATGTGACATCCATCCATCCATCCCTCCATCCATCCCTCCATCCATCATCCATTCATCAATGCATCCATCCCTCCCTTATCCATCCATCCATGCATCCATCCCTCCATCAATGCATCCATCCCTCCATCCATCATCCATCCATCCCTTATCCATCCATCCATGCATCCATCCATCATCCATCCATCCATCAATGCATCCATCCCTCCATCCATCATCCATCCATCCATGTATCCATCCATCCATCCATCCATCATCCATCCATCATCCATCCCTCCATCCATGTATCCATCCCTCCATCCATCATCCATCCCTCCATCAATGCATCCATCCCTCCATCCATCCATCCATCCATGCATCATTGCATCCATCCCTCCATCCATCATCCATCCCTCCATGTATCCATCCATCCATCCATCATCCATCAATGCATCCATCCCTCCATCCATCCATCCATGTATCCATCCCTCCATCCATCATCCATCCATGGATCCATTCATCCATCCATCCATCCATCCATCCATCCATCCATCCATCCATCCATCCATCCATCCATCCATCCATCCATCCATAATCACCTCCAGGATCCCTCTCAGCACCCCCAGAATGGCTCTGCCCATCCCCCATGGCACCCACTGACCCCGGCCATCCCAGGGAAAGGCTCTGAAGGAGGCTCCCACCACTGCCCCTCAGCCAGCACCAGGTCAAACCCCACAGCCTCCAGCTCCTCCCCTCCCACTCCCCAGAACCGCCCCGCACAGGTCGGTGACAGGCTGGAACAGCCCCTCCGTTCCTTGCTGCCACACTGCACCCCACAGATCCCTCTCCTCCCTGACCAGCGAGTGCTCTGAGCCCAGCACTCAGCCCTGCCTGGGATGGTTTTGGAGCTGTAAGGGGAGATCCCAAGGATTTAGGTGGCATTTGTTGAGTGAGGCCAGCCTGTCCCATGGGAGCAGCCAGCTCAGGAGCTGGGCCTGGAGGGGAGAGGATGAAGGGAGAAACGAGAAACCCAATATCCCTCTTGGCTCTGCTGTGGCTTAATTTAGAGCACAGGGGCTCTGCCAGAGTGTTTTTCCATTTAAAGCTGAACCTCTTCCCTTTTGTCCTGCTCTGTGCCTTGCAGGGCAGTGGCAGCTGATGGCTGGGGCTGCTGCAGGGGGGGCAGCAAAGCAGTTTCCAACTCAGTTCCCCTTTGCCACCAGCTGCTTCCCCATTTCTGCCACATAAAGGACTGAAATCCACCTCCTCCTGCCATCCCTGTCCTGCTTTGGAGCCTCAGGGAGGGCAGGAGCCTCCCACAGCCCCAGTCCACAGCTCTAAATTCCCTGGGATGGGCTTTGACCCTCCCCAACTGATCCTGTGCCCCTTGTCCAAGCAGATCCCAGGGCAGGGAGAGCTCTCCTGTGTCAATACTGTCTAGTTTAACCACCCTAGTGCAACTTAATTCATGCTACAGCCACTTTGGAAAGCTCTTTGCAGGTAAACTCCTGGCAACAGGCCCAAAGGAAAGGAGGACAATTCATCAGAGATCATTTATTCCCAGCAGTTCAGCTGTACTTTAAAATGGGATGCATCCATCAGGCACTTTATGGCTGCTCCACAGAAGAGCTCTGCCCAGCTCCAGGGCAGGAGACAGACTTTGGCTCAGCCCAAGTTTTGGAGAACTCATATTTGGAGGTGAGAACTGGCTAAATCCTAGCAAGGAGTGCCCATAACTAAATACTGGCAGCATTATTAACTTTAACTGTACCCACCAGCCCGTGCCAGAGATGTCACCTTTAGCCTGTCACCACCATCAGCTGCAGTGAGAGGCTGAAAAAACTCAGAGCTTATCAAAAAGCTGCCTGGGACACGACTTCTCACCGGATGAGGGTTGTCCCAGTGAGGAAATGCTGGGGACTCACAGTGCTTTTATCTGAGAGAGGAAAAATGATGGATGGCTGCAAACTGGAGCCAGAGAAATTCTAATTAGAATTGAAACACAGGATTTTAACAAGCTGGTGTTTATCCATGAGGGAGAAAAACCCACTGAAAGTTCCAAGGGAAGCAAGGGGTTGTGGTGATTTCATATCAGCTGTATCCCTGAAAGAAATGCACCAGTGTGCTGGGGAGATCCTGGGGCTAAGGATCTCCAGTGTGGGGATTTTCCACGCTGAGAGAAAAATATTGTCATTGATTTTGTTATCTGAGTGATGGGTTGGGGTGCAGGGGGCTGCTGCTCCCAAGGTCTGCCAGGGTTTCTTATATTTAGCAAAATGCTGCAAGAAAATTGGTCTCATCCTTTGAAACCTGGGAACCAGCAAGAGCCAGCATGGGGAGAATTCAAGCCAGGTCACTCTGGGGAAGTGTATTTCAAAATACTGAGAAGCCCTGGACATTCTCCACTCTGACAGAAGACAGATTGCACATTTCCATGAGCAGCAGCTGCTTACAGGTACAGGCTGCCTAAATAAACTGCTTTATAGTGGTTGGATTCTTTCTTTGATAAGGCATCCAGTGCTGCAGAAAAAAGGAGAAAGTGCTTCTGTGCAGCCCCAAACAAGCACAAGGTTAAAGAAATGAGTGTTGCAGCACTTGAGAAGAGGTTTGCAGGAGAGTCATGTGTGTTCTGTGACATCCCAGTTTCTTCTCTGTACTTCAGAGCCCTTTTCCTGGAGAGAGGTTTGATCTTCACAGCTTCCCTGGGACAGGGCACAAGGAAGGGCAGCAGATGCCTCTGCTCTGCTCCTGGGAAAATATTATTGATTCACACTCCTGTGTAAGTGAAATCAGAACCTGCAGCTCCAAGTAACAGCCTGAATTTAGCAGCCACTGCACAGCACAGTCCCCACAGCCCTGCTCCTGCTCAGGCAGCTTTTCCAAGGGATCTGCTCACTCCTGCAAGTCCTTAAAATCCCTACCAGAGGATCCCTCCCCACTACAGAGGCATCAGGATGGAGCTGAAAGCAAAGCTGTGGCTCCTCTCAACCCAGGACTTATTCCTCAAGTTGTCCAGAGATGATTGAGGGTTACAAGATGTCTTTTCCTATGGTGTTACTGGCAGGAAAAATATTGCAATGGATGGTCCTGCTTTTTGTGAGAGAGGCCCCTGAGAGCTGGGCTGGGCTCCAGGGCAGTGCTGGGGGAGTGGAGCAGCCTCGTGAGCACAGGGAGGGCTAATTCCCTGCTAACTCCCAGGTGCTGAGCTTATCCCCAGCTCCCTGACTTCCTCCATCAGGGACTCCAGAAACTGTTTGAAAAGAGACATTTCTTGAAGAGAGACATTTCTGAACCTAAGCAGGAAAAAAAGACAGGGACAACGCATCTGGAGTGACTCCTGCTCTGCTTTTTTCCACTCTGCACAGGGGAGTCAGGATGAAATCCCCATGCTGGGGAAGGGAAGAGTGATTTTCTTTCCCAAAAATCCACTTTGCACTGGTGGTGCTGGCTGGGGTTAAAGCCTGACAAACTTCAGGCTCATAAAAAAAGGCTGACAAAGCAAAGGAGAAAAAGAAAAGCTTTCAAGACTTTCAAGTGAGAAACAAAGCAGCACTGTACAAAAATGCCTGGCTCTCCATTTGCCTGGAATCCCCAAGGCTGCTCTGCACTGGCAGGCTGCATGGCAATGCCTGATTAGCTTGCACTCTGTGTCCTCACTGTGCTGCAGGAGAGAAGGACAGGGCTGGCAGGGTTTGCAGCAGCTCCAAAAGTCCCAGCACTGCTGCAGTGCTGCATATTGTAGCATTTCTTCCCAGGGAGAACAAGATCTGCCTGATGGACGAATGCAGAGACCCAGAAACAGGGAAATCATAACCTGGATGGCAAGTTTTGTATGGAATGAGCTGAATTTAAGGTAGGTTGACTCATTGCTGGGGTAATCTGCACAGCTTTTTAGTGGAAACTCACTGGAGTTTCAGAAAAACTGCTGCCAGTATGTTCAAGCAAAGAAAGAGGTAGGAATGATGAGAGGAGCCCACCCAAAGCTGATTTGCAGATAGTCCCAGGTCAGGCTAATCCTGTGCCTCAGCACTGAAGTGCTACAGAAAGCCTGAGACAGGCAGGTAGCAGTGTGGGGATAAAAACAGCTTGTTTTGCTCTAAGGAAGGGGGCTGGCCTAACTTTTGTACAGCAAATTCCTTCCTGAGCTGATAAAGGCAGCAGCAGACTGAATATCGAGCCCTCCCAAGGAACACTGTGCTGAAACCTGGAAGGCTTTATCCAAAATCCCCCTGCAGAATTGCAGCTTCCCAAGCTACACCCACCAGCTCTGCTTGCCAGCCCTCAGAGACAGAAACTGCTGACACATAAACCCTTCACTTTTTGTATTTCATCTGTGTTTCTCATCCTCTCCTGCAAATGCTAAAGAAATGACACGACCTGAGGCTGCAAAATGACACTGGTGCCTGGGCTCTCTCCCTGCTCTGCAGCCCAAAGGACTGGGAATATCTGGATTAACTCTTCTCTGGTGTATGGTGCTGAACAGCCTGTGAAGAACTATCCCTCACTTCCTCCATTATGACTTGATAGAGTTTTAAATCATCTCCTTTGGCTCTCTCAGTCGCCTTCAGAGCAGCCTTCAGACCTTTGTTCTCGTCCATCTGGAAGCCAAGCCTGCAGGGAAACAAAAGGAAAAACCTCTCTGTGAGCTGGGGAGCTTCAAAGCAAATTGAGAACAGTCACCTCTGCTCTGTGGAAGAAACACTGAAACCCAGGAGCTGAGGTGCTTTGATATCAGAGCAGACTGAGCACTTGCTCCTCCTCTCCCTGAGGCAGGAAAGAGCAATCCCAGCATGGAGAAAGGGAGAACATACCTCCTGCTCAGCTCCTCCAGCTGAGATTCCAGGGGCAGCTCGGACAGGGATGCAGAGAGCTCCTCTCTGGCACTCCACATGCAAGGGGAGGCTGGGCTGAGCTGTAGATTCAGTCACAGAATGGAGTTTTAGTGAAACAGCAAATCAGTTTTGGCAGCACGCTGAGTTAATATCAAAAAACACTGAATTTATTCTCTCAAACAAAATACTTAATCTTTCAAATAAATACTTGATCTCCTAAATTCTATGTTACATCCATATCATAAATATATGACAGACTTATTTTCATTTCCTTCCAGCAAAATGAAAACATGATAAATTTGCATTTCAAGGCTAAATACATGCCTACATACATAGGGAGGAAAACAATGAATCCAAAAGATTGAAGTGACCAAAACAAGAGGTTACAAACAGCTGAAAAGGATTGATTTGATGGTAATCTTGTGACTGTGTTTCAGATTATGACAGCTGTGCCGTCCTGAATGTCTGGGACAAAGTTTGCAAGTGGCACCCATTGAAACAACTTTTGTAAAGCACTTTGATCCTCAGCATAAACAAAATGTAGGTTAAATGTACTTCAAGGTGTACTTCAAACCAAGGTTCTAACTCAGGAATGCTTTCCTAAATAAAGGTCTACCCAAAACATGCAGGTCTGGTCATTCAAAAAAAATAAAAAAAAACAAAAACAAAAAAAAAAAAAAAAAAAAAAAAAAACAAAAAAAAAAAAAAAAAAAAAACAAAAAAACAAACTTTTTTCAGGGTTATAGAGAAAATGTAATTCAAGTTTACAGCTGGGACTGCAGAAGCAAAACCTGTGACCAGTGGATCCCTACAGTGGAAAGAGGACCAGAGAAGTGTTCAGGGAGCTCAGAAAGGAGTGCAGGAAGGGAGCACAGCTATTGCAGAGGCTGCTGAGCTTATGCCAGCCATGAGGGACTGCAGGGTGATCTCTGCTGTAGACAGAAGGCTGAATCATTTTAGTAAATGTAAATAAATGCCTTTAAAATAATCAATAGTCAGCACTACCTACCTGGAGCCAGGTGATGTGAGGGAAGGATTTGTGTGGTTCAGCCCCAAATAAATTATAAAAATCAAGAAACCAGCTAAATGAAGAAAAGAACAGGCTGGAGCTGGCTGCAGTCCTTATAACTGGGAATACAGCACCAGGACAGGGAACAGCCAGGCTGGAATCTGTGCTGTGCCCCTGCTGAACATTGCAATGTTGGTTTGTGCTTGTGTTGTCATGTTGGCACATTTCTGTAACCCTCTTCCCAATTCATATCCCTCATAACATCAAATATCTTCAAATAAGTACATTTGGTATTAAAAATCTAAATTCTCCCTGTGTGGAATTATCTGGTTGGAGAGCACTGAACTCTGACAAAAACAAATGAGAAGAAAAGGCTGCATTGTACAGCTAAAAAATGCTTTTGATCTTGAGGCTGTGCTTTACAGGGCTGAGGAAAACCTGCTGTTACTTACCTATCCCTCCTCTGGGATTATTCTTTGATAATATGGAGTTTGGATAAAGCAGGAAAAAAGCAGAGAAAATGAAAAGCCTGAATAATTTTAAAACACAACTGGGTTGTTTGCAGCTCCTTAGCATCATTATCTACTTCCCTTGGATTGAAGAGACCAGACACATTAGACTAGCAATTAGATCAGCTCTCTCCAATTTTGTACTTTCAGAAAGAAAGGAAAATATTATGTTAATTAGCAGGTTCTCTAGTCTCTATTTTGTGTTCAAGCTTTTCATTTATTCTTATTTCCTCAAGCATTGGCATGAAAGCATTGAGATAACCTCCATGCTCTGCTGAAGAGGTGTACCACAGACTTGTAGACTTGGTTCTTGTACCAACTCCAGTTTTGGCACATCACAAAGCTCTCGTCAAAGCAGGGGAGTGAAATAGATTGTTACCTACTCATCTGGTGGATTTAGAGAGGATTTCTCCTTATTAGCCTCACTGCCAATCCATTCCTACTTTTGCTTTTAGTCCTTAAGCAGAGGAGGTTAATGAACTAAATATTGAGTGAGAAGGGATCTGTCACTGGTGAAAACAGCTTCTTCCTCTGGCTATGAAATGCCAGCTACCAGAGGGGAGTTCCTAAAACTTTACTACAGCACAACAAAACTTGACCAAAAAGCCTCAGGACTCGGAGAGTTTGTCTCTCTTGGAGCTTGCAAGGGGAAGATTTGATAACAGAACACATCAACACTTCATCAGGTTGTGTAAAAGTCTGAGCCCTCAGAAGCTCAGATAAATTCTGTACAAAACAGCACCAAAATGGTCCCACACTTCTGGGATTTAAATTTTTCTGCTCTCAGTTAATACAGGTGAGACAACTCTAAGAAGCAGTGCTCATAAAAAAAACACATGAGAATGAGTCAGGGTGGGCTGGAGCCCCTTCCAAGGATGCAGCAATCCTGCTCTAAGGAACAAATCCCTGCTTTACAGAGAGGAGGACGTTTGAAGCACCCATTCAGTATAAGGGTCCCTCTGAAGGGCTCATCCAAGGTCTCTGATGAGCCCTGTGGTCCCTCTGGTCACCCTAATTCAGCCTGACACCACCCCAACATTTGCCAAATTGAAATTCCCCTCCCTGCTGTTCATCTTCTGGCATTTGAAGTCTTTTACTTTATGAAAATACACATAAAAAGGGAAACCACTGGAAAATTTTCCTTAAGAATATGTGCCATTTTATTGGTTTAGACACTTTACAGAATCAGAGTCCTTAAGCAATAAAAGGATCTGATCAGGGAAATAAAAATTTAACACCCACCATGAATTCTTCTTCTTTAACTACGCCAGGGAGGCTTTCATATTTATAGCAGGAGATTATCACGTTCATGGGATAATAAATTACACCAGATCTAATTACTTCATCACCAGCAATAGTTTTTCATAGGCACTGACAGGCCTTAAATTGGGATATGTCCTTTAATTCTGCTCTTAACCTTCAGCTGAATCCCTCAGGCTCGAGTGCAAAGGGAGCTCTGGGCCTGGGGGCAGCACAGAGCAGGGGAAAGCTTTTTTCCTGGAGTTATCCCATGGAAACACGCTGCAAAAATCCTGGTCCCACTCAGACCTGTGGGAAAACCCTCTTCAGTGAAGAAGGGCCAGGATTTTGCCTGCTGCCTTGCTCCTGGCTCGGAGCAGGTCCCATCACCACGCGCAAGGTCAAGCTCTGGGCTGGGTTTGGCAGGTGGAGCCCGAATGTTGTTGCTGTCTATAAAGCCCAGAGGTGAAACAGGGGACGTGGCTGTGGCTGAGGGCTCCCCTTCACCTTTTCTGCTCCTCAGGGCAGGCTCCTGTGCACTTGTGCTGCTCCCTGGATCCACCTGCAGCTTTCCAAGCTGCTGTTCCAAGCTGTCACTCCGCCACTGCTCTTCCTGGTGCTTCTTCTCAGTTTTCAAGACTTTGTCGCTGCTTTCCTCCACCCTGACAGGCAAAAAAGATTAAAAAAAAAAAAAAAAAAAAAAAAAAGAGTTCAGCTCATTTGTGTCATGTCTACATCAAATCTATCTTGGTACTGAATCCTGCTTCTTCCTGCAGAGCTCCCAACAGAAGGGAAAACTTTCCATGCACCCAAAGGCAGAAATCCCAGTGAAATTGTATCAGGTGACATCTTCTAAATATGCAAAAGAGAATTAACTAATGAGTACAGCTGGAAACAACGGGTTTGTTTGCTCAGATCCCTTAATTCTGGCTCCCCGTGTCAATTCACCCCTCAGCTGAGCAGGAAAGCTGCAGATTGCTGAGGAGAGATCTTTTATTACAGGAATAATAAACTGAATTTTTTAGCCGCTCTGGGAAAGCTTGGAAGGCAAATAGTTTGTAAAAACACAATCTAACATTTGTGTCAGTTATCTGAGAGGAAGAAAAGAAACTTCTGCTTTTAATAAACTTGGCAATTAGACATGACCATGCATGGGAGAGGGTGGAAAAGAAACTGGTGGTTACATCACAAAAAAAAGCAAATTGCCTTTCTCCATCCTGAATAACATCTCAGAAAATTAACTGCAAAAATCTGATGCTGCCAGTGGGGACTGACACCAAGTGATTCCAAGGAGTTTAAAGCTAAAAAGAAACACAGATTGACTCACTGGACTGGACTGAATAAGAGAATTTCCCTCCTGACCCCACAGGTGGAAGCTGGTTACTCTCTGAATCAAGAGCCTTGATTAGTTTATTTCCCTCCTAGCTGGCATAACTAAAAAAAAATATTACAAGTCTAATAAAATGATATCACTGGCTTAAAAATGTAGCTGCAGGCAAGACTCGACCTCCTGTGGCGGTGAATTCCCAGCTGGTGATGTGCTCTGAGACATTTTATTCCTCTCAGTGGTTCTGCATTCACTAAACTTTCATTTGACCCTGGTGTTCCTCTGGCATCCACTTTACACAAAAACTGGAGGAAAAATGGCAAGATCAGTGGGATTTTTTAATGGAATCACCTGCCAATAGGAATAATTTAAACTAAAATGCTGTAGAAAAATCCTACTTGTAACAATTCCCAGGGCTCTTCTCTTGATTTAAGCATTATCTGTGTTACCTGAACTTCGTTACACCCCAGCAGTGGAGGGAGGAGGAGGAAAATCTGATTTTTAAAAATATATTCATGTTGAAATCTGACTGGTGCTATATTACTCTGAGGTCTTCCAAGAGTTATTGCACACAGTCTCACAAAATTTATGTTACCTGCTTGATAAATGTGTGGTAACTGTGGAGCTGCTGAATCATCAGTTTATGGCACATTTTACAAGCAACTGTGCATTTCATTGACTCTGTTTTTCATTATCCCATATTGGTGGTGGCCACACTTCAGTTACCACTCACAGCCCCATCCTCATCTGACTGCACAGCTCTATTAAAGTCACTGGGCTTGCAAACATGAAAAAGATTTTTCCCAGCATGTATTTCCAGAATTTAGCTTTAAAACACCTTTTCCACAGTTCTAAAAGAAAAAAAAAATCTGTTTTTTTCTGACTGTGATTAATCATGCAGGACAAAAGTTATACAAGTGAGAATGACAACTGTGGTAAATTAAAGCAAGCAAGCAAGCAAACAGTGCTTATTGTATTGACAAGCACATAGACAGGAATATACTTCCAATATTGGAATACAGATTTGGGAATCAAATAACACACACTGGGAAAAAAACCAACAGCTGAAGGGTGTCCAAAAAAAAATTACTTCACTTTCCCCTCTCTCTGAAAACATGTTTGGCTTTTAACATCATCTTACACTGAATTGACTCATAGAAAATAATTTTTTTAAGAAAAGCACTGCTATGCCTCTGTTAAACCAGAATAAATTCATTTAGAAAAGGATACAATGGAACTTAAAAAAGAATGTGAAAATCTTTGGAAGAGAATATTATACCAGTAATTACAGTGTTTACTACTGATGAATAATATTGCTGCCTCAATAAGGCCATGCATATATAAATACAGCAATTCTGGTTTTATCTAGGTGCAGCAAGCTGGAAGATGGCTCCATTTTTTTTCTGCCCTTTGTTCTAGAAGAATAATAAAAAGAATGAATCATCAGCCAAGCAGGGAAATTGAGCAGGAAAAATTGAAATCCCCCTATTTAAGGCAAGGATGGCAGCGTGTGATGCACTGTAGTGCATGTCCCAGACTCTGCAGTGCCCCCTGATCCCAGCACCCCACAAAGGATGCTGCTGGGATGAGGCTGTACCTTTTCTGCAGCACAGCCAGCAGCTCCAGGAGCTTCTCCCTGTCCACTTCAGCAGCCTGGCACAGAGCCCTTAGCATTGTGATCTCTCCCAGCAGCGCCTCCCAGCTCAAGCTGTCCGTGCCAGCAGACCTGAGGAAAGCACAAGCACAGAGAGTCTGGTTCCCACTTCTGAAATGAAAGGAACGAAACAAAGGCAGGATTTGAGCACTATCTCCAATACACTTATCTGAAGGTGAAGGCAGGATGCAGAGCCAGGCTCACTACCTCCCCCCAGCACCCATCTCTAGACTGCAATAAATAGAACAGAAATATTTGGATATAAAGTCACAGGGAGTGTCATTAGAAAGATGCTTCCAGGATGCTTCCCCTCCCCACCACTCCTGAAAACAAACTTCAACCTCTGATCAATTCATTATCCCTGACTCTCCTCCCACTGCTACTGCCAAAGTAAGGGGAGATTGTATCTCCCAAGTGCTACACTAAACTATTAAATGCCCTGCTATTGATTTTCCCCCCTCTGAAAGGCTTCAGGCAGCACTTGCACAATGGCTGCTCTTGTGTCCAAAATGTGCTGAAAGGAAGGGGCAGTTTTCCCATGCATCCCATTATTATGTAGTTCATTACTTCTCTGACCTCTCTGCTTTCAGGAAGACCTTCTTTAGAACAAAAAAAAAAAAAAAAAGCAGGAGAAAACTTGGTGGTTGGGAGTAAAAATGCAAAAGACTGGTGTCAAACAAGCAATCAATTACAAAATTCAGAAGGAAATCAGATGTTAGAGCTCTTAGACAGCTTCAGGTGGGAGGGTTGGTGCAAGAAGCTTTCATTACAGAAGCAAGGCAGGCAGAACAAGGATTTCCAGCAGCTTGCAGAGCATGGCAGAGCACTTTCCTTGCTGAAAATGAGTTTATATACCCACCTTCCAGGTGGGATGAGGAAGAAAGGCTCTGTGGCTGCTGACTCCACGAGCACGTGGCCCATCGCAGACACTGTGCTGGGGGGAGGAAAGCTGTGTTAGGGGCTTCACACAGGGCAGTCCTCCCAAATTCCAGTCCTTTCCCAATGTCTGTGTTTTGTAGGGAAGAGCTCCCTCAGCTCACACCTTCTCCCAGCACTGGGAGAGGCAATCCCTGTCTGTGCAGTTTGATGCTGTTTGCATGTCACAGATTTCCCTAACAAAGCCACCCCTGCTCTGCAATGCACGACTTGTACTTCCCAATGCCCTTAAGAAACAAAGTTCACACAGCCTTATGGAACCTGCTTTGTGAAAACCAGCAGGAAGATCTGTCAGGTGCACTGCTGTAAGAGGAGGAGCCAGCGGATAACACCGGAGTATCACTGCCAGCCTGGATGAGTTTTATGTATAATGTGTGCTTGGGACACCCCATTTAGGGGTGTGTGTGTGTTTGGGATACCCTATTTAGGTGTGCGTGTGTTTGGGATACCCTATTTAGGTGTGTGTGTGTTTGGGATACCCTATTTAGGTGTGTGTGTGTGTTTAGGATACCCCATTTAGGTGTGTGTGTGTGTTTAGGATACCCCATTTAGGTGTGTGTGTGTGTTTAGGATACCCCATTTAGGGGTGTGTGTGTGTTTAGGATACCCCATTTAGGGGTGTGTGTGTGTTTAGGATACCCCATTTAGGGGTGTGTGTGTGTTTAGGATACCCCATTTAGGGGTGTGTGTGTGTTTAGGATACCCCATTTAGGGGTGTGTGTGTGTTTAGGATACCCCATTTAGGTGTGTGTGTGTTTAGGATACCCCATTTAGGGGTGTGTGTGTGTTTAGGATACCCCATTTAGGTGTGTGTGTGTTTGGGATACCCTATTTAGGTGTGTGTGTGTTTGGGATACCCCATTTAGGTGTGTGTGTGTGTTTAGGATACCCCATTTAGGGGTGTGTGTGTGTTTAGGATACCCCATTTAGGTGAGTGTGTGTGTGTTTAGGATACCCCATTTAGGGGTGTGTGTGTTTGGGATACCCCATTTAGGTGTGTGTGTGTGTTTAGGATACCCCATTTAGGTGTGTGTGTGTTTGGGATACCCTATTTAGGTGTGTGTGTGTTTAGGATACCCCATTTAGGTGTGTGTGTGTGTTTAGGATACCCCATTTAGGTGTGTGTGTGTTTGGGACACCCCATTTAGGCGTGTGTGTGTGTTTAGGATACCCCATTTAGGTGTGTGTGTGTGTTTAGGGTACCCCATTTAGGTGTGTGTGTGTGTGTGTTTAGGATACCCCATTCAGGGGTGTGTGTGTGTTTAGGATACCCCATTTAGGGGAGTGTGTGTGTTTGGGACACCCCATTTCAGTGTGTGTTTGTTTGGGACACCCCATTTCAAGGGGTATTTGTTTGAGACACCCCATTTCAGTGTGTGTTCATTTCCTCAACACAAATTCAGCTGCCCAAAGCCAAGTCCCTGCCACTTACCCCATGTTTCCTTACTTTAGCTGTAGCCAACAAGAGGATAAAGCCTTAGTTTTGTGGAAGTGACAGATGTGTCTTCTGGGCTAGGAGTGGTTAATCCTAAAATCAAGTTAAGGTTCATACTGACAGCCTTGGCCCAGTCTAAAAATGCAGATTTTTACTTTGCCATCTCTAAAAGGTTTAGCATCTATTTATAGCATTTTTCATTTCACCTTTTCTGATAGGAAAAGATGATTCACTACAGCCAAACAGAATGGAGAGTTCATCAGCATATTAAAGTTAATGGAAGGAGTGAGCCTTGCTGACCAAGTTATTAACAGCTCTCAGAGTTTTTTAGGATCATTCATTGCCCACCTGACACGTCAGCTCTTTCCACTACAGAGCCCTTGGCCCTGTACACAAGCAATAATTTATGCATTGCACTTAGTGGCTTCCATAAAGCCATTACCCAGCTTTGGTTCCTGCTTACCATCAGCAGACATGTGAGGCAAAAAAAAAAAAAAAAAAAAAAAAAAAAAAAAAAAAGGGATAAAATATAAATTTGCTCCAGGAGAGCACAACAACTTCTGCAGAGTTAGAAGGGGGAGAATTAGAACAGTCAAAAGGCTGCAGAAACTTTTAAATTAAGGATGTTTTAACTCCAACTCAAAACCATAGAATGCTTCTTAAATTTTATAGTAATGCTCTACTTAGACCCAGAGATACTCAGCTGATTTTAAAGCCAAATTGGGTGTCTAAAGTAATGAGGTAGGAAATTACACAGAAGAGATCAGTTGTAACTTTATCTTGATGAAAAATTTCCCCCATCCCCATCAGACCAGTCTCAAATCCTCACTATCAATTAGACTATGAACTCTTTAGCAACAAACTCAGCAGCAATTTAACAGGAAAGGATATAACTTGCTGTGGTACCGTGGTCCCTTTACACAGCCAGAGTGACCCAGAGTCACAACAGTGTAAACAAAAATCAGATTTATTGCTGCACTAAGATTAGTGTAATTTACACAGTCCTCAGCAAGGCTTTAAAGAGGGTGCTTGGTAAGAACAAATGATGTGGTGTGTTTTCAACATTTCTGCATGTAAATCCTACTCAAAGAGCATTTATTGATTTAAATAATGCACCAGTGATTTAGTACTTACCTAAAATGGCACTTTGTATTCACTCCCCACCCTGCTCACAGAAATCTGCCCGTTAGAAGCCCCGTGTCTCATAAGGGAAAAGACTCCCAGGCACTTAAGCTGACCACATAAACATTATCTGAGCTGCAGGAGGAGAAATAGCTGCACTACCACCATGCCAAATCTAGTCGTGTCTGCAAGTCTGTACATCCTTCTCAGTTCCAGGACAAAAGTCCAAGAGATAATGTGATTAGAGATTCCCATATATTGCAAACAGGCTGCCACAGCTGTTGGCACAAAGCACTTGTGGTTTGATGAAACTCCCTGGGAAAACCAAGCTCCTGGATTACTCAAACAACTTGAAATATTGACTTTCTGATCTTCTTACCAGGCAGATTCTGTCCTTCCAGCCTTGCTGCTGCCTGACCCCTCAGGTGATCCTGAGTGCTCAGAGCATGGTGGATGAGCAGCTCCTGACTTGTCCTATGGATGGGCAGATTTCTTCTGTTAATGGTGGAGCATGTTATAAAACCAGTTACATAGTTCAGAGGAAAACAGCTGCACCAAGGCCAAATCAGCAGCTTTTGATTATTGCTACAAGCAAGCCAGAACTTTTGATTTACAGGACCTCCTCAGCTTTGCTTTAATTCCCTTCCATTGCAGGATGAAAACAAAGCAGAAGTCAGTAAAAAGGGCAGTTTCCTATGAAATCAGAGTGCATTAATAACCCACAGTGCAGGAGCATCATGCCAGCACAGTTGGTTTGCGACCCTAACCCAGGTTTGATCCTGGCTTCAATGCTCCAGCCCCCATTCCTGAGGTATCTGGCAGATTCACAACCCCACCATAACCCCAGGAGGGTTTTGGATCAATGAGAATGGGATGCCTAAATACTCTTCACAAATCCTGACTGGGAGACAGCAGCAGCTGCTGATGTTGATGTGACACATTTGTTTGCTTCCTCCTTCCAGCAGCCAAGGGTGCTGAGCACTGAGGAGCCCCCAATGCAGCCCCAGGTCCTGCTGTCAGTCAGTGACAGTCCTGACATGGCCCATGTGTGGATGTGATTGGTATCTCTGTGTTTGCTGCTGCTGAAACAGCCTCAAGTTATGCACAAAGGAACTGAGGAGTTACAAAAGAGCATTCCTGCTTTATCATTCCATCAGGAAAGACTGTCAGCAGGACAGGGATCACTGTCTGGAGGCAGCAACCATCCCAGATAACAAGGGACAAGGAAGTGGAAGAGCTGATCTAAAGTGATTACCAAGTGTGCTCCTCTAATTAATTTGTTTGCCTACCTGAAGTGTGAGCTGCCCAATCTCCTCCTGAAGCATTTTAACCTTTGCTTCTCTGTCAGCCACCAACTCCCTGAGCTCATCTATCAGGGTGCTTTGTTTCTGAATCTCAGTGTCCAAGTGCAGCCCCATCATCTGCTGAGACTCCTTGCTCCCATCCTCCTTCTGGCTCAGGCCCTTTAAGATCTCCTGCATTTGCTTCTGCTGGCTCTGGTAAAATAGAAACAGGTAAGATCTTTATTTTGTACACAATGATTATTTTAACCCCCCCCCCCCCAAGACAAATATCCATTTAGGAATGGTAGGGCAAGCCCTTGCCCTGCTAAGCCCATTCTACTGGTATCACTGGTGCCATTTTGGCAATGTTATTTGTTATGTTGATCTGAGCAATGGTCAGATTCAATTTGCTGCCAGTTCTGCTGCTCAGTGTAGCAGAAAACAGAGCAAGAACGGCTGGCCTTTAATAAAGAAGTGCCTTTTTCCATAAACTGAATGAAACTCAAGATTTCAATGTGCTTTTTGTGGAATTAGAACATGATCAGATCATGTGATAGTGATATTAAAAGCTGAGGGTTCTGTGGGGTGACAGATATGAGGCCAGGCTGCTTCACCAGTAGCTTTGGAGGTTTTTTCCACACTGACAAATCTAATACCTGTCAGGCAGTTTGTTCTGTCAGGCCAACAACCTGCAAGTAAAGTGCTTTTGTGATAGAAGGGATAAAAGAGATTAACCATCCCTTCCCAAATAAACCTGCATCTTTCTGTACTAATTTTAGTGGGAATACTCAGAAAAAGTGACAAGTGTTCTTTGGCTCCCCTAATCTGCTGGTCAGCACCCACAGTGCCTGGTGGGAGAAGGGTGGATGGCAGCTGAGCTAAAACCCACCTACAGCAGCAGGGAAATCTGAGTGGTTTGAAACTAGTGAGGAGTTGGATCAGGAAATACAGAATTAACCCTGCTAGGAGGTGGCATATTCTCTACTATATTTGCTATTTTAATTGAGGAAGGCTGCTCAGAACCATGTCAGGACCATGACAGCAGCAATTTATTTCTTTCTCAGCATCTTTGAGCCTTTGTTAAAACTCTTGGTTTTGAAGAGACCAAATCCTCTCAGATACTGCATGTGAGTGTGCACATGGTTTAGTGCTCGTGGTTCAGTTTGTGTGTTGTGGGCTGTGTAACAAAATAAATGGAAGTTTTGTTCCAAACAAAAAAATTCCTGCAGGACTGCAGGCATTTTAAGGGAAAAAAAAATCTATCAGTGGAGCTGAAAGCAGAACAAAGACCACAGGCCAGAACCTTGGGTCAGGACTGAAGCCCTTCCTCTACCTACTTCAATCTTTCTGCAAAATGTTTCTGCCAGTCCCTGCAGCTCAGGGCCACTTGACTGTAACTGTCACACCTGGTGCTGTCTCACAGCCCTTACATGACCTGATCCAAAATGCAGAAGGACTTCAGCTGACAGGGAAACCTCTGGCTGTCACAGTTGGATCCATCAGGCTCCTGTACACCCTAAGGTGGTGTGTGCCACGAAAGGACATCATATTTTATCACCTATAGAAACAGGGCTGGGACCAACACAGACTGTACCAGCAAGGCATCTATGAGCTCATCATCGTGTTTCCCTTTCTCCAGCAAGGTTCCAATCTGTCCCTTCAGCATCTTCACTTCTCCACACAGCATTTGGTTCCTGGCTCTTGAGGCATCAAGTTTTTTTTTCAATTCCTCATGTTTTTTTTGGAGAGTGTTGTGTTGCTCAGAGAGTTTCTGCAGTGATGCAAAAGGAAATTAAAGTTATAACGTATCACCAAGCCCCAGGTGCTGTGGTGAGCAAAAAGAATCACACATTACCTGGTAGATTCTAAAAATAGGGACTGGAATACTGTATTATTCCTAGGGAAGCAGAAATTATAAATGCTACTTGCTACCTGCTTGCCAGCATCCAAAAAGACTCTGTCTGCTCAGGAATCCAGGTGCCCTGGGTTGATTTTCCATTATTCTGGATTCTGATTCTCCATTATTCTGCTCAAATGGAGAAGGCCAGAGCCCTACAGATACAGGAGGTGTGAGGGGATGTCTGTATTTGGGATGAAGAATGCACACCTGGCCAAGGGGTGACTGACAGGGGTGCTAAGGAGTTTGGGGGCAGCTGTAGCAGGGTTTGGCTGTGAAGTGGGGCAGAGTTTCCTCTAGCAGATTATGTGGGTTTGTGAAATGGTTTTAGGTGGGCTGTAAACACCCTGAAGGCAGGACAAGTTATTACACACTGCTCCACACCCAAACAGAACTCTGTCAGTTCACAGGATTCTACCTCCAAGGATTCCTTCTTTTCTTTTTCCAAGCTGCGAATCTTCAGCAAGTTCTTCTCTTGGACTGACAACTTCCTTGGATCAGGAAATGCCAGCAATCCCTCATCCACCTCAAGCAGTGAAGCTCTGATCTTCTGTTGATTCAGTTTATGCTCCAGCTCCTGAACCTATGGCACAACAATGACAACTCACCCAGAGCTTTACCAGGGGTACAGGGCAAAGAGGACACAGCCAAAGGCAGCTCAGATTATTTCTTGATAATTAACACTAGCAGTGTCTGGTCTTTCAAATTGAAATTTAGCTGCTAATAAACATGCAGATTTTAGGGCATCTGTGCAGGATGGAGATCTGGGACACGTGGGAGCTCTGTGTCTTTGTGGAGCCACATTTGGAGGCCAGACAGGCACTCCAGAGCATTGGAGTTGCTGCTGTGTGAATCCGAGGGAACTCAGCTTGTCAACTGCTCACTGCAGGCTGCTTTCATAGGCAGTAGAAGGAACTGGGCACTGCCACAGCTCAGTTCCTCTGCCCTGCATTGGAGGAACCTGCCCCACTTTTGATCCAGTGACTGGATTTACAAGATCCCCACTGATTACAGAAGCGGCCTGAGGAGTCTGGATCAGAAAGAAATCTGTACATTAGAGCAGAGAACAGCAGGAACAGTGGTCAGATGAACCCCAGGCAGGGATAAAACAGGGGGGAATGCAATTTGCTCAAGGGAAAGCAGAGGTTAAAAGTCTCAGTCAGAATGCAAAAAAGCACAGTTTGATGGCATATAATTGAACAGCAGAAAAATAGGAAAATTACATATCAAATTGCCTGAGAGAAGTTTTATTTAGATGCAGACAAAACTGCCTCCCTGCCTCCTGCTGACATTTCAGCTAAACTCTGCCCTTCAGAAGACTCAAGAGTTAAAAGATTTTACTGAAGCTCCTGAGGGAACAACTTGAAAACCTGATCTGGCCTCAATTCTTCCCGTCTGACTCCAAGCACTGAACAAAGGTGTCTAAGTCAGAGCACAGACACTGACAGGGCTCCTTCTGTTCTCAGTGGAGAGAGGCACCTTCAAAACACCCTGGGACTTGAACTAGGCTGCCACAGCTCCCCAGGGTCACTGAACTCCTTCCTTTGGCACAGATGTGGAAGATTCCCAGCTGAAATACCAAGGCTTGCAGGGCTGCTGAGTCATTAACATGGTGTGCACACATCAACAAAGAGATGTTAAGAATTAATGAAGAACTAACAGTACTTTTACCTTAAACTGAGGTGGTATCTCTACTTAGAAAGAGAATTCCAGCTGAAATGGCACCTTGCAGGGGCATAACTCACCTTGGTTTGGAGAAGAAGAATTTGCTGAGCTCGTCCACGCCAGTTGCCAGAATTGGCCAAGAGACTTTGGATATTCACATCTTCCCCAACTTCTTTGGCTAAAATCTGGGAAAAAGGATTAACAATAAGGATCAACAATAAGGCTTAAAAGGATGTGTTGGGGAGAGGGAAGGAAAAGCAGCACTCTCTAACAGGGAACACAAGGAGTTTTCAATACACACAATTATTTTTGATATGATGAATATTTACCCATAATTAACCAGGAGCAGAGTAGAGATATTGTCTTCATACACACCAGGAATTGAACCAATCTCCTCTGCAAAATTCTGACACAGCTAAACTTAGTATGAAGAGCGTTTAAATTATTTATAAAAAGGTCAGCAGAGTTCTATTTTTAGGACCATATTCTCTACTCTGATCTGCATTGCAGGTCTCCTACACAAAGTAGGGAAACCAAAGAGAATCAGAGCACATAATAACACTTAAATCCATCATGAATCAGAGGAAAAGGTTATTCTGGATGTCATTCCAACAAACTCTTTAAACACATGCTTTAGTTCAAGCATGACCTTTAATCCCATTGATTCCCATGGGACTGGAACCTACATTAAAAGTAAATGCATAATTAAATGTATGGGAAAAGAGGAAAGAACCTGGATATATGTCACAAACAGTTCTGCTGGTTTAAAACTCAGAAGGATTTGTGTCCAATGGACAGTTGGAGGCAAAACATGAGATCTCTCATGCGCCCAGGAGCACAATTTCAATTCCAACTCCATCCCGTGTGTCTTCCTCACCTCCCTACTCCACTGGAACAGCTCATGGGGGCCAACCAAAGGCCAAAAACCTCCCAGTTTCCCAAGCCTCTACCTCCTGCAGTGGTCCCAGCCCCAGACTGTTCCCTGCAGTGGTACCTTTTGGGTCAGCTTCAGTTCCTGTTTCAAATTCTGGAGCTGGTTCCGGTATTCCGTCACTTTTACGTTGGCTGTGCTCAATTTTTCTTGCAGTGCTTTTACCTCTGGATTTTCAGCCTTGGAGGAGAAGAATGCACTTGGTGAGAACAGAACCCTCAGGCAAAAACTGAAGTGATTAACATCCATAGATCCATCAGGACCACTGAATTTTTTTCTCCCAGACCTAATTTTTGGAGCATAGAGGAGGTACAGGGGAATTTGGTCCCAAAAGTGGTGACAGGGATACATCCTTGTTCTACAAAGGAGCTGAGTTTCAGCTGCTGATTTCCTCACTGCAATTAGAATTCCTACCAAGTTTCCTTCCAGCATTTTCAGAGTTGATTCCTTGATTCCTGCAGCATCACCACCAAGGGAATGGATTTTTCCTGTGGCTGCCTGTAGCTGGAAAAGAACCCCACTGTGAGTGTAGAATAGATGCAGAGAACAGCATCACTCCATGGAACATTAATTAGCAAAAAAGTATAACTTGAATGTTTATGTACTCTAAAAAAAATAAAAAACTCCTTAATTTTCCCTTGTTTTTTAACACAATCAGTAGGAAAGCATAATTATTTTTTTCTGAAATACTTCCCAAAGAGTTGTGTTACATTTTACTGTGGAATAATCAGAAGAGGTCCTTGACTTGCTGAGATGGGATAAAATTTCAAATATGGAGATTTCTGAAGCATTTTATCACCAAAAGTACCTCAAATTAATGTTTATATACATAAATCCAAATCATGTCCAGCCCAGAATATTTCATAAAAAGCAAACAGTACTCAACAGAGGAATGTAAAAGGAGAAATCTACCTGATACCCTTTAACTGAGATTTAACAGTGTTAAGGTTCTTTTTCTTTAGCTGGGAGCTCTAAAGCAGCATTTTTACCTGTTTTAAATAACTTAATTTATTATTTAGGAATAAAGACTCTGTTTCCTCTTGCTTGCTACAGCAAAGGAAAACAGACATACAACTCCTCCTCTGAATCATGCCCTGTGTTGGTGTTGCAAAGATTTCTAAATGGATGAGAGTACAGGAATTTGGGGTTGGAAAAGCCAAGAAGTGTTGCTCTAAAAGTCTGGAACTTCATTCTTTGAGGTGGGTGGAAAATCTTGATTATTTGCCTGAATTAAAGAAGGTTCTAAGGAAGAGCTCCTTCATTAAAGGGGCATCTGGGGAAAAACTCAGAGGCAGCTCTAATTTCACCCTTTTTCATGGGTTAGGGTCACTCTTTCTATCCAGTTCATAAAGTTTTGTAGTCAATGAACTGATAATGAGGAATTTCAGCTGCAGCTGGCAGCTGCTGGCTCCAGTTCTCAGGAAATTTTCTGTAAACATCCCTTTACTTATGTGGCCCGTGCTTTGCCAAGTAATTGTTCAGTGGCCACACCTTCCATTCTGTTTAGGGGAACAGAATCATGGCAAAATACTTATGATTTACAGGTTTTTCAGGTTTTATGCAAGGAAAGAGCTAAAAATATGTAAAATAACAGCGTTTTCTATCACTCTACATTTTTGGTAGATACCTCCCAGTGTCAAACACTGCTTTCATTTTACACATCATTTACATCTCTGTCTTCTTCCTGAAATGTTTGTGCTCCTTTCTTTTTGGGCCAAAATCTGAGAATATTTAATGTTTTTGTTTGAATAATGGTCATTACACTTCTGCAGCAGGGGAGAGGAACCAAGTTGATTTTTCCTTAAATTATTCATGAATTGCTTCACTACTTGTGTGATTTTGTAGGTCACAAACTACACCTGAGACTTGTTTGCCAAGCTGCCAACTGTTTGACAAGACCCCTGTGACCAGAACACTGTGGATTTATGCAGGAGTTCTCCAAAATTTAATTTAATCTACGACTTCTTGATCTTTCAGGTAGCTGGGGGGCAATTCAGGTAGATGCATGACTCATGATAATAAGTGATGGTGAAAGACTGAGTCAAAATGCATCTGTCAGCATTATTGATTCATTTAACTGATGTCTTCTAAGACAGCAAAGTTCAGAAAAAAAATTTAAAACTGTATTAAAAAATTACCAATACTGTGTAAGGAAGAGGAGCAGTAGCCAAAGGACAAAGCAAATATTGACATCTGGACATCTCATTTTCAATTCAGCAGCCACCTGAGTAAAATTACTTCTGTGAAAGGCTGGCAAAAAGTCACAGTAAACCAGAAAATTTAATCTTCCTGAGTGAAGATTTGATGTCTTATATGATAAAGTTTGGTGTTGTCTCAGTTCTGTAAGTACTTATTCCAGAAAACAGCTTTCACTACAGGGATAACAAAAATTTAGAAGAATAAAGAATTACTGACTGGCCTTAATGAGATGGGAATACAAGACATAAAGGTGTGAAATTTGCTTCTCCTCACAAAAAATAAATAATAAGAGAAATAGCATTGCCAAACTGGTAGAAAATCTCTGTGCTTCTACAAGTGAACATTCCTAACTGCTGTTTGATAAATCCTTGGCTCATTGTAACCTGGGGATATCCTTTCCTAGCTCCTCCTGTCTGCAGAGGTGAAACAGCTGAGGGAACACATCATGGACAGAAATGACCACAACCCAAAACAAACAGAGATTTAAGAGCAAATTCAACATAAGAACATGAATCAAACCCATTTTCTATCCCAGAGGCTGGATTGCTATGTTTTATTGTGCAAAAAGAACAAGAAAAATGCCTCACTTCTCTCTCCAGCTCCTTGACTTTGTGATTCAGCTGCTTCACTCTGGCTCTCTCACTCTCAAACTCAGCAGTGACCTCACGGTTCTTTTTGGCCAACTCAACGATTTTAGTGGCAGCCACGTCTCCAGCTAAACCAGACACCCCTGCAAAGAACACATCAAAGCAGAGGGCACATCTTACAGGCAGGATTAAGAACAGACCAGGCTTTTGTTCTCTGTCACAATGTACTTCCATTGTCCCGTCCCTTCCTCTCTGAGCTGTGCCAGGCACCTAAATGAACAAGTGAGGGAAGAGATGTCAGAGGTGCCAGCTGGATGGGTTGGTCCTTTGATTCAGCAGCACACCAGGGCCACATTTCACACTGTGGCAACAGCCACGTGTCACAAGGCCACAACAGTGGTCAGAGCAACATTATTACCCAGAGAGGGCAGTGGTGTCTCCTGCTCACTGCTGGGAAGAACAGCTGGGAGCAGGATTTTTTGGCATTATCACAGAAAAAGGCAACACTCAGCTTTGCCTGGTTGTTTACTACTGGAGGAGTTGCTGGAACAGAGGTGTGAACATTTCTAGACATCAGTCCTCAAAGGTCAGGCACAATATTACAGCTGGGTCCTGGACAAGGTCCAGGAAACTTCATTGTGCCTATTTATAACTCCCTTGGGATTACACAGGGAGCTTTACTGGATGGCTCTTTTAATTAGCCACGTCACTGGCTCCCTCATCAGGGAGGGTTTGATTAGTGCCACAAACAAGTCAAACCCCAGGCCTGGCTGTTGTGTCACCTGGCTCTGGTTAAAAGCACACAGGTGAAGAAAAGCTCTTGAACATGTGCAAAATCAATGTCATGGCAAACAATGTCCACAGAAACTTCCAGCTCAGCAAGGAACATGAGCCTGCAACAACAAAACCCTTGGTGGGGGGTGTGTGAAGACTGAACTTGGCTGCTGTCATTCCTCTTAACTCTTTCATCCCCCTTCAGAGCTCTGCAGTAATCACTTTTCTCTGATATTCATTAACTGGGGTGGGAGAAGTGAGAGATCACTCACAAGTGAATACTGAGGCTCATATAGCCTCAGAGACTTTAATGGGGCTACACAGAATACAGCTGAGAACAGATTTGTTCCTATGCCACTATTTAAAAAAACTTGTAAAGAACATAATTTATTGTTTAAAGGAGTTTATTTTAAAAGCATTTAAAATGCTTTTTTAAAAGCACTTAAAATCAATTCATTATTTTTAAAAGCACTGTTCTCACTCCTTTGTGTGATTTATGTTACCCCTCCCACCTAGGAGCTACTTTGACCTCAGTTTTCAGGATAAATAATGGCTGCTGAGAATCACAGTAAATACTAAATTAACCAAAGCCAGGTTGCTGCTTTCATGTAAATTGATGGTCTTCAAATGCATTGCACACACCCACCCAAGGCTTTTCATTGCCAAGCAGTGTGGGGATTGCCACAGGGAAAACAGAGGCAAGGGATTGGCATCAGCCAGAGAAGCTGCAACAGCACATCTGGCTCCTGGTCCTGACTAGGAAGAGATTATCACCTCTCCTAAACACAAACTACAGCTGCTTCTCAAGGATTAAGGTGTAATTTAATGTTATTTAGTTCTCTTCGTTGCTGGTTTCCCCCTTCTCTTCAAGCCTGGTCATCACTGCTGTCCTGACCAACAGTGGCACCCAGTGGAGGAGGTGCAGCCTGCACAGTTCAGTTGTCAGAAGACACCAAAATCACTTC
This sequence comes from Anomalospiza imberbis, assembly GCF_031753505.1. Lineage (NCBI taxonomy): Eukaryota > Metazoa > Chordata > Aves > Passeriformes > Viduidae > Anomalospiza > Anomalospiza imberbis. The sequence goes on from NC_089681.1 coordinate 149,700,544, forward strand.
AGAACCTGAATTTTGCATTCATCCAGAATCCTGCCTGTGCGCTGTTCAGGCAGAAAAAAAGGAGCCTGAATAAGAAATTTAACCCTACAGAGCAGAGAAAGCTGCAGCACAGCTCTTTGACACTAACAGGAAGTTTCCCAAATAACATTTCTATGGAACATCATTATTTTTGTGCCAATAAGAGCAATTTTACAGTTCTGTGAGGAACAGAAATCACTGTGTACCCTAAAAGAACACTACTCTTTTCAGGGACATTTTTTTGGTCATCAGCATCAAGCAAAGCAACATGAGGAGAACACACAGTTGCTGTGTTTACCTGCCAGAGCCAACCTCTCCTCCCGTACTCTTTTCTGGAGCTCCTTTATTTCAAAATCTTTCTCTGACACCAGTCTGTAGAGCCTGCAGTTCTCATCCCGGACCTCTCGGAGCTGATCCTGCAGCTGCTCATTCTCAGCCTCAAGCAAACTGGGAAAAAATAAACCAGAATGGCAAATAATGCAGAAATGGGTGCTTTTAGAAATAAAATAATGAAACAACTGCCTGACAGATGGGCTGAGCTTATCAGGAGTGAGTTTATTGAATTAGGCAGAATGTCCTAAACCTCAGATAAAAACACAAGCTGATTATCTGATCAATTCAGATAACATCTTCTTAAAGAAAAAATCTGCACGTTCTTGAGCTGTTTGGGGCAAAACATCACAGAGCAGGTGTATTGAGGTTACCAAATAGTGTAATCTCAATTTTACTTACATGGTTCTTCAGAGGAAATCAGGCAGCATTCAGCATGTGGGAGATTCAGGCTTTCTTTTCTATACTTGACAAAGCCAAGAGAAGCCAACAGAGCATTGACTACAAAGCTGCCCCTGGGGTCTTTTAAAAATCAATGTTTTAGAGCAATTCATGAAAGACCAATTTCCCGTGTCCTCAGCTGATTCTCCTGGAACCTGGTGAGCATCAGTTTGTATTGTTAATGGTGCCTTTTGGAATTCATTTAGAAACAGAGAATACAAAAAAAAAACCCTCTGAATGGAAAGAAACAGGCCTGCTTCTCCTATTCTTCAGGACATTTAGCAACATTTAAAGGTTTCATGTCTCTAAGATATCCAGAGAATGAATAACTTTAATCTCTTTACTGCCCTGAAGTGATGGGTCCTTCAAATCTAAAATCCAGGAGCTGTGGCCTCAGGGGTTCAATTCAATTGTGGGAGTTCAGAATTATCTGAGCTCCCTGACACAGGGTCCTTGAGAAAACCTGGGATTTAATACAATTACCAACTCACAGGTGACATTTGGGCTGCCCACCTGACCCCAGGTGCTGCTGGTGGAAGATGCAGGTCTCCAGTGTCCCGTGATCCCCATGTGGAAGTTCCTGATAATCTACAGCATCTCAGTAATCCAGACACCTAAATCAGATGGATGAATTGACTCCTAGATTCTCATTTATCCCTAAATGTTCACACTTTGGAGACGTGATCTGGATAAAGCCCACCTGTTACAGTAGGTACCTGTAGACACAGGCAAGTCAGATGTCTCAATAATAATCTCAATTTTTTATTCCAAAGTTTTAGCAAGCTCTTAACACCCATTGCACCTGGGAGCTTTTTAAATGCACCCTCTATCTGCCAATGTCAGAATAAATAACCCCTTAAGGCACTGCCATAAACAGCACAGCCAGTTTAGGAGAGGATTCACAATGCATAATTAAGAAATGCACTTCTGTTTCAAAGCTTCAAATCAAAGGGAGATCAAAGGCAGCTGTTCACAAAGGAGAAGAAAGCAAGGAGCAATGTGAGCAGAGGACTCAGTTATTCCCACCTGAACCACTCAGCGGAGTGAGCAATGAAACCCAGATCCAATTAGAGACACCTGGACCAAAAGAGTTTGAACAGCTGGGGGATTAACATGGAAAAAGGTTCTAAGCTCTTAACACACCTGAGCAGTGAAGTCTTCTGAGAGCTGGAGTCCAAGTCTTGAGGAAAAGCACTTAGAGGAGGATGGACAGAAATCCCAACTGCACAGAGCTGGAGTCTTCTCTGAGGAACTTCCCACCCCATCCCAGAGTGACTCTCCCTGTTACAGAGGCTACAGAAAATGAGCCAAAAGAAATGGGCTGCAAAAGGTGCCCCTTTTCACTCTCCTTCAAGGAATCAAAGCCAGGTGGAGCTTATGAGCAGGGCTCTGCCTGGAATTCAGATGGTTTCCCAAATTGCATGCTCTGTTCAGGCCAAAAAGAAAAGTAAAAAAAAGTAAGGAATTTAACTTTTGTCAAATTGTATCTTTCCCAAGTCTTGTTTGAGATTCTCTACGTGATGGAGGGAGTCACTTAGATACATTCAAGTACACCAAACAGAGAAGGGAGGATAAAGTTACAGAGAGAACATAACAGAAAGGCAGAAATATCAGCAAAACACTTGTCTAAACAAGACTGGGGAGTAGGATGGGAGGAAGGAAAAAAGAACTCCCCAGGCTCAGAGGGACACTTCTGAGAGGAGAATGTTTTCTGATTGCTGCTATAAACAACAGTGACAAGCTGAAATCACTGCCACTGCAGGCCATGTGCAGTCCTGTGATCCTGGAACAGCCCTCTGATGTGTTGTCATGGGAATATTGCAGAGAACATCCTGGTGAATCCCTTCCAAAAACAAACCCTGCCTGGCTTTGATCACTCACAACCACTTCTCTGCTGAATGTACACAAGCAAAGGACAAAATCCAGATACATCTGCCACACCTGCCATGTCAAATGGGGACTTCTGACAGTCAGTGACATGGCAACAGAGGTGAATAAAAAATCTGGGATTACTCAGGCCTCAGCTCTAAATAGCAGAGAACTACTGGGCTTTCCTGTACTCTGCACACTGTCCATGCTGTGCCATAGGAGCACCTAAATCCCTTTCCTCTGCCAAACATCTGAACTATGGCAGTCAGCCTCACAGAAATTTTTTAAAAATCAGATTTCCATCATAATCTTCTACAGATTATCAGAAGACAATGCTGAAGAGAAGAGGACAGCTGGTAGAGGCCAGACTGGGGGCTTAACTTGGCAAATCAGACAGCTCTGGTGAGGCACAAGTGCATGAAGGAATTTATTCACCTGGCTTCACCACGGCCACAGAGCAAAGCCCTGAACAGCTGATTTTGCAGTAAGGTAGAAAAATCATAAAGAAAGGCTTCATACAATCAAGCCTGCTCTGTTAAAATCAATGGCTGGCCTTGTCAAAGCTAATGCTTTGCAAGTTCCCATGTGAAAGCAATCCTGGTGTGAGCAGTTCATTAACATAACAATCTTTAACATAATCATCAACAATTCCTGGGTGAAAAACAACTGGCACCTGTATAAACTGTTTTTACACTGTTAGAAAATGAAAATTATCTCTCACAAGCAACTCTTCCTGCACATACACCCTGGGAGTTTGAGTGACCAATCAGTACAGAATAATAACTTGTTAATAAACATTAAGTAATTGGCAAGAAAGCTACTGACAAATTGGAGTCCCACATGGGGTCTGTAAAACTGAATAAAAAGGAGTTATGTGAGTAAAGAATGGGCTTTTTCCACCATGAAGAAAATGGAGTCCCACAGCCAGAAGTGCAGACACCTTTGGGGTGTGTCCAGCCCCAGACCTGTTCTAGTCAGGAGGAGAAGTATTAATTGGGTCAGAGGGAAAGGCTGACTGTATCCTGGAAGAAAGAGAAATGATCTGAGCTGGGGCTCTAAATCTCAGCTCAAGTACTCAGCTCAGAAGAAAACACAAGATTAAGGGAGATCCATACAAAATGCCCAATATCCTGGTAATCTTATGATCCACCGAATCAGGATATACTGCAAAGAAATCCCAGGGAACACTCTTCTGCACGGCAGGCCTGTGGCTTGCTCCCATTAGCTGCTTTGCCTCTGTCCACCTTTGGAAATTATTCATGTAGAGAATCTATTTGCTTAAACCTTGGCAGGAACTAACCAGCAGTTCAGAGGATGCCAGTGACCCCAAAAGGCTGGATTTTGTCAGGTAGTACCTGGCTGCCCCTTCATTTGTAAAATACTGATATTAAAGAGCACAGCACAATGCCCCGAGGATAATTATGGACAGGGAGAACCTCCTCAGGATAATGAAAGCCCAGTGTGTGAAGACACAAAGTGTTCTGTCACCTTATATTGAGTTTCATGAGATCATAAGCGAAATATACTCCAGTGACTTCCTGAAGGAATGGTGCTACCAGACCTTTACCTTTTGCTGGCATCTTCCTTTACAGGAGGTCCTTTTTTAAACAGGTTTAGATCACTCAGGGCTCTTACAGTCTCCTTTGTGCTGCCAGTGTTCTTCTGCCTGTCCTGTTTCTCCTTCTTCGTCTCCATCAAGCTTCGCATCCGCCTTTGCTGCTGCTCCTGATAAGCCTTGAACTGGCTTTTGAAATCTTCATTCACTTTTACATCTGGCTCCATTGTTTACTAAAAGCATAACAAGAGGAAAGTAAAAAGTGACTGAGAGCAGAGATCAGCACTGCTCTAAAAACATCTCCTTCTGGCAGCTGCTCTGCAGCTTTTCCTTGCTGACCTCTGCCCAGTCTCCCACCACCTCCTCCTCTCCAGCCTGGCTTCAAGTGCCTTTTGCCATAAATGGCTTTTAAACAGCCCTTTAAAAAAATAGTTGTTGGGTCTTTTTCACTCCAGAATTCAAAAAGCAACGTTTCCAAATGCTCCTAAACAGACCTGTTTAAATAAACATTTTAACGGAGGAGCAGGTTGGGGCCAAATCCAAGGCAATGTGGCAGCCACGTCACACTGGCTAAAAGGAATACAGAGTGTTTGGGACCATCCAGCCTCCCTGCCCATGTCCAGGAAAGGTGCAAATCCCCCCATTTTTGGGTTAATGAGAGAGAAAGAAAAATTTTTTTTTCCTCATGCTCCCTTTGGGCAAGACAAAAGTGTGGCTTACACCTTTCCTGCAAATTTCTAATCACTGAGTGATGACATTAAATAACTAAATAATAATATATTAAGTATATTTAATGATAACAATATATTATGAATAGATATTTTAAAATATTAATATTGCTATTTTCTTAGGATGACTAAAGACAGTTTTCTGATGAATTGCAGCCCCTTTCCCCTTCTCTTTGACATTTATCATGGGCAAAAAACCCCTATTGCGCCTTTGGTCTATGAAAACCAATACATAAATACCTCCAAAGGCACACCCTGCACTCAGTAATTAACACAGGGCCTTTCCCACACTGAGGGAAATCCAATTATCCTGATTAATGCACCAAAAGGCAGAGTGTCCCTGTGTGTATTTTATGGGCAGAGAGTCACCGGGACAAGGTGCAAAGAGCAGAATCTGGTGCCTCTGCGCAGCCCACAGGGCTCTGGGCATGGGGGATCAAAGAATCACTGAGTCAGTGAGGTTGGAAAATTAATTTCAATTGATTAAAGCTGATTCTGAGATTTGGAAAAAGCCTGCAAAGATAAGGAGTTCATTCCATTTACTTAAGCAAACTGGATATAAAAGTTGGACAGCTTTTCTGGTTTCAGTAACCTTTGGGTTGATAATTAAATTTATAATTAGATTGGATCTCTCCATAGGTTTAGCTACTGATCTTAAAGATAGAAAAGATAAGCAAGAACATCTTCAAACAGTAGTTGTCTCTTTCTGAAAATATCCTAGAATTCTTAGCAGAGTAACTATTTTAGGCTTCATGATTTTTATCAGAATTTTCTTTACTTAGACTGCGTTGCTGACTAATTTATTATTCCATAACTTCTGGAGTTATTTACTTATCTAGAGGCCAGAAATGTGCACGGTACTCAAGGTGCAGCTCCAGTCACACAATGCTACAGTGGCAAAGCCCTCTCAGATCCTCAAATCCAACCATTACCCCAGCACTGCCACCAACCCTTGTCCCCAAGTGCCACATCCACGTGGGGTTTGAACACTTCCAGGGATGAAGTGTTCCACGCTGAAGGCTTCTACACTTCCAGCGATGAAATGTTCCCGAATATCTCATCTGAAGCATCCCTGGCTCCAGCCGGGAGGGCTCCAAGGCAGGGCCGCCTGGAGCAGGTGACACAGGGACTCACCCAGGTGGCTTTGGGAAGCCTCCAGAGAAGGAGACTCTACACCCTCCCTGGCCAGGCGCTCTGCCGCCCTCAGCGGAAAGAATTTCCCACCCACTTCGAGGCGGAACATGCCGTGTTTACGTTAATACATTTTAACTGCAAACCCGTCGCTCTAAATGCCACCCTCGCCCTGCCACCTGCCAGGACCTGCTAGGTCCCGGCAGCGCCGCGCTGTTTCCCCCATCGCGGGAACTCCCGCCCGCACCTCTGGCCGGTTACCCCAGCGGCGTTCCCGAGGGCACCGGGCGGGTGGCCCCGGCTGTCCCCGTTTCCTGCTGGGCAGCGGCGGGAGCGGAGACGCGGGAGCGGAGACGCGGGAGCGGAGACGCGGGAGCGGAGACGAGACCCCGGCTCCCCGCGGCGGGCCCCGGCTCCCCGCGGCGGGCCCCGGCTCCCCGCGGACGGGCCCCGGCTCCCCGCGGCGGGCCCCGGCTCCCCGCGGACGGGCCCCGGCTCCCCGCGGCGGGCCCCGGTGCGGTGCCCATGGCAACGGGAGCGCGCGCCCCTCCCCTCCCCTCCCCTCAGCGCAGCCGCCATGATGGCTCCCCCCTCACACCCCGCTGCCCAGCGCCGTGCCCGCCCGCCCCGCACCGAGCCCGGCTCCTTCTCCCCGCTTCGCGGCCGTACGAGCAGGAAAAGGCGTCGGCGACCCTCCCCCTGTGGGGGAGCAGCCCAGGGAGTCAAGCTGAGTCAACCAGCTGGGAGTCAAGGAGAGCACCGGCTGGGAATTGCCTTTCCAGGAGCGCCGCACCCTCCTCGGGGGATTTTTATTCGGCTCACGCCGGCCCTCTGCTGCGGGATGGGAGCCCCCGGCCAACAAATCCATAGGCGAACAATTATTACCTCCAACTGCTCACTTTTATTCGTGTTTAATCTCCCCCTGCTCGGTAGGACAGGTCACAGAGTGGTAGGTGCAGTCGGTACCTCGTATGTGTAACATCTGAGACTGTCACCATGGAATGTCAGCTGACAGGAAAATAGGTGCTTTTTTAAAAACTGGCTTTTATTTTCGTGACTGCTGTTGGAAGTACAAGGAGATTGAGTGTAAAATAACTCACGGACAAGGATTTTAACACTGCAAAGGTGATGGGAGGGCTTTTCAGATTTAAATGTTTTAAAATTTTCTGTGGGGAACAGTACTGCAGAAATCAGCTAGATCATACACTTTAAAAGCATTAAACCACCAAATTGAAATTTAGTTTTCACAATCTGTATTTTAAATGTTACATTTAGATGTTACTCAGAAGAACACCCTAAATAAAGTTACAAAATATCATAATCCAATGGTCTGATATAGCAAAAATAGGGAGCCTGTGTCTTCGTTAACAATGAATAAATATAACATTTAAATAGCTTAAACATACTTATATCATACTTTAAATAAAAAATATAAATGTTTATATAGCTCTCAATATTTTAGAAGTCATTTTGTGCTACTGGCAGCTTCTAAATTACAAATTTAGAGGCAGAGGATAGAAAATGACAGCAAGGCGTTCCTGATGTTCCCTGACGGAAGCCAGTTCAGACATCGTGGTTTTGGGCAACAACAGCAAAAGAAGTCACCAGTTTCAGGACTGAGTTGAAGGAGAAGATAGAGGGATTGCACTCCACGATATCCCCTAAAAACTGGGATGTGGTGGTGTCAATCGGAGAGACCCAGATCCCAATACCCGCTCCCCCAGGTCACATTCTGAGGCTGCCAGGTTCAGCACAGTGTACCATACACAAAATAGAACAATTCTCTAATGCCATGTATTGTTTGTTTTCCTCAAGAGCCCCTCAATAGGAGGGTTGGAGCTGCAGTACACAGGCCACCACCAGGACAGGGATTTCAGATGGCTTCCCACTATTCCTTGGGCTTCAACACATGCTCCCGGAACATGGAATACACCACCCCTGCAAGACAAAAATAAAAAGCACAATTAAAGAACTTTGTTAAATTAGAAATAATGGGTTTCAAAGTCTCAACAGTTCTCAGCTGCATTTTTAAATAAACACTACAAAGTTCTTCATACACAGAGAAACCAGGTATGAAAATACACTATTTATGAAAATGCAGATCCTGAGCTAATTCTAGTTGATTCTGTGGCCAAAGTCAAGCTTTTCTGTTGTTGCTGCTGGGAATGCAGTATGAACAAACAGTGTTTCATGGGATGTACATTTACACATAGATAAGACCTGGGACGTACAGATCAGGGGCACAATGTCCCTGTACATTCAGAGGCATAAGTCCAGTCCTGAAAAAATATATATACATATAAATATATATTAAAAAAATATAATCACACGCTCTAGATCTTCCAATGCATTAAATGTAGAAACAGCAACATATTTAGAAGGGAAAATATTATGAATGTTACAAGGGAAAGTGTCAGATGAATGTTTTCTTTTTTTGGCCTGAAAGAGGCAGAGATGCAGAACCTCACATCCCACATCTAGACATAATCAAAACTGCTACTCTGAAATTAAATACTTAAGTACATAAAATCAGATTACTCCAGAAAGGCTGACTGAGCACCAGTAAGGAGCACGAAGATCCTGGAATAAATGTTCTGGATGCTTCCACCCAGCCATGCCAGCTCTGTTATCCACTGGAGAGATCCAGGAGGCTCTCCATGGTTTGCCACTGCCAAGGACAGCTCCTGTTCCATACGTACCACACGTCAGGGCTCCCACGGCGAAGCCCTGTGCTGCCACGCGCATGTGGATCAGGTGAAGGGACAATTTCATGTCACCTCTGTGCTTCAGCTTGTACAGCCCGTAGGCAACCAAGGCGGTGAATCCACCCATCCCTGCAAGGCAAGGAGAGCATCCCTCTGAGTGGAGATCCAGAGCAGCGGGGACCCACCTAAACAAAACAGCCTGTGAACCACTGAGCTGTTCAGGTTGGAAAAGACCCTTAAGATCGTTGAGTCCAACCATTCCCCCACAACTGCCAAGGCCACGGCTAAACCATGTCACCAAGTGTCACATCTATACAGGTTTTCAATCCCTACGTGGATGGTGATTCCACCACTGCCCTGGGCAGCCCTTTCCTTGAAGAAATTTTTCCTAATATCCAGTCTAAACCTCCCCTGGCACAACTTGAGGCCATTCTTTCTCATCCTAAAAGAAGCCTGTTTTGGTCTAATCACTCTGGTTTTGTGTACTGGTAAATCCTAGCCCCAGTTTCACTCCAGTGCCACCTCATTCAATGCACACATCAGTTTAGGGAAGAGCAAGAGACTTCCACCAGCATTAAAATGCCAAAGGAGCAGCTCGAGGGGTCAGAATTCCCTGGATATTTTTCAGACAGAACCAGGGCTCCTCACACCTCCTTTCCTGCATGGACACTCACAGCCAGGACCCCCACCCAGCTGATGCTCAGACTCTCAGTGTGTGGATGCTCCCTGATGTATCCACTGGCCTGCTGTGGTTGCTATTTTGGGTGTTGTCACATTTGGCCAGGTGCCACCAGGACAGGACAAGTCACATGTTATTGTCCCCAAGCTGTGAGGAGGGAGGCTCCAGCAGGTCTCTTTCCCAGGGCCAGGATTCACTGATAGTCCTTGAGCAGAGCAAACAGCCCCGGCTTTGCCAGCTCCAACACTGATGCTTTCACAGAATACTCAGCAGAAATGCATACACTTTTCAAATTCCATCTATTTCATTCCATTTTTAGGATTTGCACAGTTCATAGGTGCATGCCAAGTTTTAAGTGCTGTGTATATTTTACTGAGCAGAGCACAGGCAGTTTGTCTACCCTGAGCCAGAGCATTACCAGTGCCACCAGAAAGCTTAAACACTTAATTCACTCTCATTAAATACCAATTAAGAGTTTTAGGACCATCAGCCCAGCTCTGACACAGGTCAAAAGTGAGTTCTGCCAATCTGCTTCAGGGAACTGGAACTCCTGGAGTCATGGTTCAGCCCAGCAAGGTGAGGACAAAGTGCAGTGACCACGGAAGCAGTGACGGAAATCTGCTGGCAAATGCTAGGAACAGTTCACCCCGAGTGACCCCGCTGATCTCCATTTAAGGTGGCTGGAAATCAAAACGTGTCCTGTGTCACACAAAAGCTGATCCCTGTTCTCCTCAGAAGCTTTTTAGGAGTCTCAACAGAGAGCCTGAGAACTTTAACTACTTCCTCAAGCTGGGGTAACAAAAATTACTAAAAAAATGTATTTCAAAACCAAGCGATCGCAGCAGAGGGCTGAAACATTTACCAGACAGGCTGTAATTTAAATCCTTCTAGTTTGTATTTTGATAGCTTTTAAGTCACTTTGTAGTACTCACATAATTCCCAGGAACTGTGCTCCAGAGCAGCTGCACAACATACTCCCTAACCACTTGACAGCATCACCTTCACATGTTTCCTAGCCTCACCTAAAAAGCCTTTCAGGGTTTGTTGGTTTGGGGTTTTTTCTTATACTTGTAGGTTCTGAGTTTTTTATTTAAGGTAACAGACCTCACCAATTTCCCTCTTTCTTTTAGGACAACTATTATGGGGAGGTAATTTTTAAGTAATTTCTTGTTTACAGAAAAAAGGTGAACAGTGATGGTGTTTCCTACATCAATAGTGCAAGCACATTTCTCCATTTTCGAACTCACCAATGGGCACAAACGGCGTCTCCTTAAATTTTTTGATCAGCTTTGAGGTCTGGCTGGTCTCTGTCTCATAGTCAGGGTAAACAGATTCCTGGCTGGGTGACATTGTGGCTGTGAAGACAAAGAACCTCCCTTCAGGTTTTGGAAACCCCAAATAAAGAGAATCTTTAGGAAAAGAAAATCCCTTGTCACAAATATCCAGGTAGTGAGATATAAGAACAGGCACCATGGACAGATGGTTAAATTCAAGTGAAGCCTTGGGAAGCAGGACTGTGCTTACCAGGAGAGGTAAGAACAAAACAAAACCAAAAAAAAAGTAGGAGAGCAACAAATTTTTGCCATCTGTTTTCACACCATTAGAGATCCCAGTGATCCCCGCCATGCTCACAGGCAGCCACAGAAAGCTTTGGTCACTGCCTGCCTTTCCTTTTAGGAATTCCATGCCTCACCACTCCGCTTGGCTTTCGCAGGCTGGTCCTTTATGGCAGTTCTGACCTCAGCAAAGTTCACTTCTCCCCCCTCATTCCCTGCCAAGAGCAGCAGCTACACCAGCTGGGTCGGGAAGCACGAGCTGCTGCACAAGGTCAGCCCTGCCTGGCAGCTCCTCAGTCACTACAGCCTATCCCACATCAACATAACTCCAAATTCCTGATGGAGAACACAGGGATGGGAAACAGCCACCTCCGAGGAGCTGCTGAGCAAGTCCTGAAGCCCTCAATCGGTGCAGACTCCTGTGGGGTCACATCAGAAGTCATCCACAGGTGATTTCTCACCTTCCCCCAAGGAAAATAAAAAGCAGCAACAGCTTGAGAAGGGCTCCACTCACAGAACCATCACCACCAAAGTGAGACCATCCTGCAGAACTTCCCAGCTGTTTGTGTTGGGAATTGCATGGATTACACCAAGAGCTGTTCCCTCCTCAGCACTCCATTCAGATAATGACAATTTCTGCCAGTGACACCTCAGAGGGCCCTGCTAGAAAAATCTCTACTGCTATTGCTCAGCTTTGCCACCAACGGCAAAACACAGCTCAGGGGCACATAGAAAGGCTCCAAGCTCTCAGAATAAACCAAGAGGAATTTCATTAAGCAGGTGCCAGTAACCTTAGGCACAAGAGACATTTCAAATGTGGCTGTGCTCCGTGGTTACGCAGCATTTTGTGCACACCCATGTGAGCAGACTGACTGGTTCTCAAACCATTTCCTCTGCAAGGCCAAAGGCTTTGGTCTCTCTGTGCCTGCTACAACCATTCTTATTTGCTAAAAGTAAGCCATAATTTTAGCCTGACTCATTCAGAGAAGGGAACAAGAGCTCTCCATCACTCAGCAGAGGAGGAGACAGCCAGAGGTGAGATTTACACAAGAAAATTATATTAAAAGTGAAACAATTCATCCACCACAGGAAGTTTCTGTGACCTTCAGCTCAGACCAAGATGGGCACAGGGCAGAAGAAACGGGGTGAAACACACGGCCCGGCTGCCCTGACCTTGCCGACACCGAACAGGGAGGTCAGGGCACCGGTGTGACCGGTGCCACCCGCAGGGGACACTGAGGGAGGACCATGGGTGGGAAGGTGACAGGTCACAGCATCCCTCCCGGCAAGGGGGAGGCCCTGGGTACCCCCAGGCTGCCTTCCGCCTGCCCAGCTCCACGTGGGGATCCTTCCCCACTCCAGCCCCAGGCCCCCGCACCCCTCCTGGAGACTCGGCCCCAGGCACCTTCACCGCGCTCCGGCCTTCTACCCCACGTCCCCGGTGGGGCCTCTGCTCCACTCCTGCCGCAGTCACTTCCCCCTACACGGGAGCCCTTCCTCGCTCCAGCCCCAGCACCCGCACCGCCCTGCAGAGCTCGGGCTGTGTCTCGGGCTGTGTCCCGGGCTGTGTCCCGGGCTGTGTCCCGGGTCCCGCCCGCCCCAGACCCGGCTCTCACCGCGCTGCTCCGGTACCGGCCGGCGTCTGCCGCGCCTTGCCCCGCCCCCGCCCCTTATTGGCGGCTTCCGCCCCGCCCCTCCGCCGGGACCACAACTCCCAGCGTGCCCCGCGCCCGCGCGCTCGCCGACAGCCAATGCGGAGCGTGGCCGCGACCACCGCTTCCTTATACGGGCGCGGGGGCGGGGCGGGCGGTGACGTCAGCGCGCGGCGCCCCGCATTGCGGCGGGGGGGCGGTGGCGCGGGGCGCCCGGCAGGGGGCGCTGCGAGGCCCAGCCGCCCTTGCCTCAGTGCCGGCCCTTGCCTCGGTGCCGGCCCTTGCCTCGGTGCCGGCCCTTGCCTCGGTGCCGGCCCGGTCTCGGTGCCGGCCCTTGCCTCGGTGCCGGCCCTTGCCTCGGTGCCGGCCCGGTCTCGGTGCCGGCCCTTGCCTCAGTGGCGGCCCTTGCCTCGGTGCCGGCCCTTGCCTCAGTGCCGGCCCGGTCTCGGTGCCGGCCCTTGCCTCGGTGCCGGCCCGGTCTCGGTGCCGGCCCTTGCCTCGGTGCCGGCCCGGTCTCGGTGCCGGCCCTTGCCTCGGTGCCGGCCCGGTCTCGGTGCCGGCCCTTGCCTCGGTGCCGGCCCGGTCTCGGTGCCGGCCCTTGCCTCGGTGCCGGCCCTTGCCTCGGTGCCGGCCCTTGCCTCGGTGCCGGCCCTTGCCTCGGTGCCGGCCCTTGCCTCGGTGCCGGCCCTTGCCTCGGTGCCGGCCCGGTCTCGGTGCCGCCCCGCGCGTTCGCGGTACCGGGGCCCGGGCGGGGTCTCGGAGTCTGGGTTAGCCCCGTTTCAAACAGCGGCTCCGGCATCGTCTGCAGGGCGGAAAAACGGCTGCTGGTGGCTTCTGCAGCAGCTTGTCTGCTTTTCGCTTCAGAAACTTCCCGTGTTGTCACACTGCGGCGTGGAGTCGGGTGGAGAGAGACTGCTGGCAGCACCTCTCGGAGTGACAGGACAAGGGCGATCAGATTTAAAGAAAAAAGGAAGAGCTTTAGATTAGATATTGGGAAGGAGTTGTTCCCTGGGAGTTGGTGAGGCCCTGGCACAGGGTGCCCAGAGCAGCTGTGGCTGCCCCTGGATCCCTGGCAGTGCCCAAGGCCAGGCTGGACACTGGGGCTTGGAGCACCCTGGGACAGTGGGAGGTGTCCCTGTCCATGGATTGTACGGCAAATCCCGCTGGGAAAAGCCGGTGTCCGTAAAGGAGACAGAGGAGTCCTACAGCTTTATTCGGGTGAAGGGAGCGAGGCCACTGGGGCACATCCCCGCGGGGTTTTCTCTCCCGAGGTTTCGGAGGGCGCAGCCTCCTTTTATCCCAAACTCCTGGCCGCTCGTTGCCCTCGTCCTTCCCCCGCTGGCCAAGGTACCAGGAGGGTGCAGCCTTCCCGAACTGCCTGCCACATATCCTCCCCCTTGAACACGTTATTTACCCCCAAAGTTTAGAAACTCAGGCTTGTGCAGCCCCATTTGGCTGTTTTAGGAGTCAAAATGCCCGGGCTCTGTAACAAACCTGCTGCTTGAAGTTTATAATATTGAAACATTGAGCCCCATTTCAGAGCCGTTCACAACCATCCCCTCACCCATGGAATTGTTTGTAAAGACATCAGCAGACATCTCCCCTGTTAGATGAGATGGTCTTTAAAGTCCCTTCCACCCAAACCCTTCTGAGATTCTGTGAAATTTGGGCTCGCTCTTAGTCCTTTGCTGAAGAGCTTCCACCTGATGTCAGAATCATGGAGTGGTTTGGCTTGGAAGGAACCTTAAAGTTCATCCCGTTCCACCTCCTGCCATGGGCAGGGACACCTTCCACCAGCTCAGGTTGCTTCAAGCCCCATCCAACTTGGAACACTTGCAGGAATGGGACAGCCACAGCTTCTCTGGCTTTGCTTCAGTCTGAATTTCTTGCTGCTGAATTATGTCATTGACTATGTTTTCCCATATTTCAGCTTTCAAGCAGACCTTGTTTTACCCCCACTCCGTGGCAGGATTTTGATGCCCAAAGACAGCCTAGAAATTGCTCCTGACTTAAGCCGTATTCTGGAAGAGGAAGAAGAATCCACCGGGATTCCAAAGATCCCCAGAAAACCTTCTCCTAAATCTGAGAACAGCTTGTCAGAGAAAACCAGCAAAGATAAATCCTTCTGTCCCTAAGCCCAGTGCTCCCGTGTGGTGTTTGTACCTCCCCATCTCTGAGCTGGGGGAAGGCAGAGCTGCTGCACCTGCAGGGTCACTCTGCCACTGACATGTGGCATTTCGGGCAGCACAAAATAAAGTGGCTCAGACAAGCGCTGCATCTCTCCAAATGTGCTGCCCATTACCCCTAATCTCGTTACCTTAATTGCCAAAGCCATTAGGGCCCTGCAGTCTGAAAGGAAACAAAAAATCGATGCAATTACCAGCCCTGAAATTGAGTTACAATCTTCTAATAAATTACAGCGAAGGCCGCTTTCTCCAGTGACTCTCAGAGGCATGTTTAATTCTCTGCTTCGGGGCAGAAACTCAATTAAAAACAAAAACTTATTTCATTTTAATTGCTGGCCTAATGAAACCTCTGTCACCTGCAGCTTCCTTGTGTGTGTGTCCAGTGTTTCAGCTCTACGAGTGGCTTCTTGCTCTTTGCTAATGTGTGAGTTGCACACACATAATAATAATATATATTTATTACAGGTTATATTTTAAGTGCAGCAGCAGCTGATGGTGGCAAACATGGAAATGGGTAATAATAACAAATTTCTCTTGTGAATCCTTTGTGAATCTTTGCGGATATGGAGCTGTGGCTGTCACTGCTGCTCTGCTCTCCTGTTTTTACCAGGGTGCTTTGGGGTGTGTAAAATGCACTGGGATTGGCACAGGGGAAGCCTTGGCACAGCCAGGGTGTTCCCATGGCCCTGTTTGATGGTGAGATGAGGAAACGAGGAGGAGTGTGACCACTAACCCATGCTGATGCCCAAAAACACCTGCAATAAACCACTTCATCAGAAGCACCTTTGGCAGAGGCCATTTCTGCTCTGGCAGGGGATGAGGATCCTGCAGCATCAGATTTCCTGGAAAACACATGGATTTTTACAGCAGGGGCTCAGCCCTAGGAGCTGATGTAGATGCTGTGTTCAAACACAGGGTGGAGATCATTCTTCCAAAGCTGCCAGGGAATGATGAGAAGCAGGAAAAACAAAACAAAACCAGGGAGGTTATGCTGAGCTCACATTTCCTGACTGTCCTCTTACACAAATGGAAGAAGTTCCTAAAAGCCTGGATCAAGCCTCTGGCAGAATGGAAAGAGGAGAAGAAGCTCCCGTGAGTGCCTTTTCTGTTCTTGCTTGTAGACAAGGCCACACAAGAAACCTGGCAAGGCTCTCTTTTGTTTTTGAAAGGTAGCCAGCTTGGGGCTGGGATTAATTCCTGAGCTCAGCCCTCCCTTCCTCTCTGGGGTACGAGATGGGGATGTGGATGCCAGTGCTGGGCTGATGTGGAGGGAGAAGGATCTGGCAGAGGGAGAAAAGGCATCTCAGTGGGTTGGAAGAGACCCCAAATGCAAATTTTGGGAATGGTTTGTCCTGGTGTGGGCAGAGGGGGGTGTGAGGGGGAAGGTGTTTATGACTCTCGGGTGTTGCTGTGATCAGCTTTGGTTTCCTCTCCAGGGTCTGCAGTCACAGTTAAGGGTGAATTTCCTCACAGAAATATGACACAGGAAAAAAATTTTAAAAAGCTCATTCCCAGACAAGTCTTTTTGTGGCACTTTCCCATGGCAGAGCCCTGCTCTCCCACTGCTCTGTCTGAAGTCCTCTGCAGCACTTGCCAAAGAACTGTGAGACGGCATGAAAACATTTCAATCCAGCTCAAACCCATTTTTTCTTTTCTTTTCAGCTGCCTGGAACTGCCTGGAATGGGTATTTAAGCAATTTCAGTCATGGGACCACAGCGGGTACGTCCAGAGCTTCACCCTTTACAGCTGCACACCCACTCTGAGCCTGTGGGGTGGAGGGGCACCCCTTTCCTTGGGTGTTTGTGGGGAGGGAGCCTAAACCCTACAGATCCACCATGGGATATGTCCTCGTTGGGATGCACAGCATAGCCAGGGACCAACAGCTTCATGTTCTCATTTCTGAGTGGCTGCAGATCTCTGCAGGGAGAAACAGATCCTTGAGGAGGGACTGGAGCTACACAGCCAGGCCTCTTTGGGATTCCTGGAAAATGAGTCCCAGGGAAAAGATGAGTAGCTTTGGCCGTGGCTGAAAAAATGTGCGCTTTAGGGGTAGAGGTATGTTCACACAATTTTTTGCAAAGCTGTTTTTTGTTTTGCTTCCAGAAGATTAACGTCGATTATTAAACTCCTCATTAACCTTCAAAGTGCCAACAGCACCAGGCAAATCCCATCTCCTACTGTGTGAAATGAGCTTCTCAGTGACAGCTTTTTTCCTGAAAATCAGATCCCAAAAATAGGAGGCTCCCAATCACTCACCATTTCCTGAAATCTGGGCTGCAGCCATTTAAGCAGTGACGCCCACAGTTCCAGGGAGTGACCACTGCAGGGGTTGTCTCATGCATTGTCTCATGCAGAATTGATTCCAGCAGTGTTCTTCCAGCTGAATCTCTCCCTCTCACCATAATTCAGGACTGGATTCTGGTGCTGACATGCCCTCACCTTGGATGAGTCTTTGAGCAGCCTGGGTTAAGGGAAGGTGTCCCTGCCCAGGGCAGGAGGGTTGGAACAAGATATTCTTCAAGGTCCTTTCCAACCCAAACTATTCACTATTCTGTGAATTCTATATTTTCCATTTACTAATGCCTTTCACCAGAATCCATGTCTTAATGTCCTAGAGCTGGCATGGAGAGGGCTCAGTGTCCTCCTAGGAGCAGGGAAATGTTCAGCATTTCACCTCTGGGAACAGCCCCACTGGCATAAAGATGCTGGTGGCAGGTTCTTCTTTACCAAGAATTGAGATGCTGCTTTCTCAGTAGTGACCCAGGTGAATATAAGCAGCTCACAGTGAGCTGTGCTGGTGGATTTCCTGTAATTTGGAGCACAAACTTTGCTAAAAGCTTGTGGTGGTGCCAGGAGGAAGTAGTGACTTCCATCAGAGGAAACCGTGCTCATTCATTTTTAAGTTTTATGTGTCTGAGTAAGGAAAGCAGAATTTTTTTTTAATATGTACATGTAGACAGCTATCCCCATGCTCAGGCAAAGGCCAAGTTGTTCAGGACACAAAATATTCACCAGACAGTGGCAGAAACATAAACCCATGAAATTCCAGTACCTGAATGGAGCCTACAAGAAAGATGAAGAAGGGCTTTGTACAGGAGCATGGAGTGACAGGACAAGGGGGAATGTGTCTTTCAGCTGAAAGAGTGTAGGTTTGGACCAAATATTAGGAGGAATTTCTTTGCTGTGAGGCCCTGGCACAGTGTGCCCAGAGAAGCTGTGGCTGCCCCTGGATCCCTGGAAGTGTCCAAGGCCAGGCTGGACAGTGCTTGGGGCAATCGGGGATGGTGGAAGTTGTCCCTGCCCATGGCAGGGGTTGGAGCAAGATGGTCTTGAAGGTCCCTTCCAACCCAAACCATTCTGTGATTCTATGAACTAAACATCTCTGTGTTTCAAAGATGTGTTTCACATTCCCTCTGTGATGCGATGTTTGCTTCCTGTGTGAATTGGAACAACACTTTGATCCCTTTCCCTTGCTCTTAGGCAGCCACTGGTCAAACACAACCTCAGGAGTGACAGCAACAACCACAGGCACGTGGCTAGATGCTGCCAGTTCGAGTGAGTACCCGTACGAGTACCTGGATGAGGACGATTATGGGCTCTATGGCCTCTGCACCAAGGAGGAGGTGCTGTCCTTCAGCAGGGTGTTCTTGCCGTCATTTTACACCGTGATCTTCCTGGTCGGAATGGCTGGGAATGCCCTCCTGTTTACTGTCCTCCTCATGTACATCAAGAAGAAAAAGAAGATGACTGAGCTGTATCTGCTGAACCTGGTGGTTTCAGACTTCTTCCTGCTACTGACCCTTCCTTTCTGGGCTCTGTACTTTTCTCAGTGGGTCACCTGGGACATCTTGTGCCCATTCTTAAATGCCATGTACACTCTGAACTTCTACAGTGGCATCTTCTTTGTGAGCTGCATGAGCCTGGACATGTATCTGCAGATAGTTCACTCTTGGTCTCCTCACAGCTCCACGGTGTGGAGGAATTCCATCCTCATGTTGTTGGTGATGTGGATCCTTTCCATAGCTCTCTCCATTCCTGATGGCCTCTTCACCAGCACAAGGCAAATTCACAACAAAACCATCGTGTGCACCCAGGATTATGGCCAGGAGCATTTATTTTGGAAAGTTATCTTTCGGGTGATTCAAAACATCCTGGGATTCCTTTTCCCCTTCTTTTTCATGACGTTCTGCTACTCCCGCATCGCGTGTGTGCTCAACACCTCACAGATACCTGGCTCCAGGAGAGCTCTCTGCTTAGTCCTTACTCTGGTGGGAGTCTTCTTTGTGCTGTGGTGTCCTTACAACATTGTGCTCGTCCTCCACTCCCTGCAAGATGCCGGTGTGATCAGGAGCTGTGAAAGCAGTAGGAAACTGGACTATGCCCTGCAGATCACAGAGAGCTTGTCCTTTGTCCACTGCTGTCTCAACCCCTTGCTCTATGCTTTTGTGAAGAAACGGTTCAGGGCATATTTGTGGAAGATCCCTCAGGCCATTTTCAGGAGGGGCACTTTCTTTTCCATCCAGGACTCCCAGACGAGCCCGTCTTGCAGCAGATACGCAGCTGAGATAGAAATGTTGAGCATCACAAATGCATCATAAGTATTTACATTATTTACATTATGTGTGAGCCCTCTGCTCTGCCCGTGATGGAGTTGGTGTGAGCCCACAGCACTGTATAACCAGATAGTTCATTCTAGCAACAGCCTTGAGATGACGACTTCCCATACTGGGATTGGAAAAGTACATGTGGGATCTGTTTCTGTTGCAAGTGGAATTATTATGAAAGAATTGTCCTGTATTCACACTAGTGGAAGAAACCCAGTTCTCATCTGGAGGCAGTAGCAAATAAAAGATCAGATTTCTCAATGTTGTGCCTTAAAAAATGCAAACTAAGACTTGAGGAGAGATTCTCCTCCTTCCTGGCATGGACTTTCCATGGATGGAATTCCATGCTCATCCATCAGGCCAGAAAGACTGCCAAGGGATCTAGCTTTTAGCATCTGACAGATGATTTAACCAGGATAATCTCATTTTCTACCAGGAGACACAACAGGAAGGACTGGACACCTTTAAGCTGAGTTGTTCTCTGTCACGATGAGCTGTGCCACACTCGGACCTGCTGAGCAGGGAGCTGGGACTCTCCAAGGGACAGAGCCTTGGTTAGAGATCAGTTCGATCATCAGCTGATTTGAGACAGTTTGAGCAGAACAAAGTCCTGACCAGTAACAGTGAGAAAGAGATAAAAGGGGGCTCAGCAGAGCAGTGGTGGAGGTATTTACCTTCCACGGTCCAGTTTGACAAGATAAAAAAGATCCATGGGTACCACCTGTAACCTAAATATTGGCTTTGAAACACAACAGAGTGAGAACATGGCCTGAACAGAAGAGCACAGAGAGCTGATGGTCAATCCTTATTACCCAACGTGGCTTTGAAGTTCAAGGTTCTGAGTTTGCTGACTTTTATTTAAAGGCATTATTCACCCCAAATGCTCCTGAACATTAAATGGTCCCTTTCCGTCCTGTAAATCTATTAAGTCTGGAAGTTGCCTAGAGTTGTATAAATAAAATTATGAATTTAAGAGAAAGCACTCATCACATTTATTTTATTACTACATAAGATTACAGGACTGAGAAGGGCTTTGAGTTGATCACTGCTGTTATTTTTCTTCCCAACATTGCTACAGTGTTTTTCCAAAATGGTAAGGTTGGGAGCTTTCCTTAAAAAAACAAAGCCAGAATAAATATTTTGCTGATGCTATGATGTGGCCTTCACTCCTCGGGTCAGGTCACTGGAGGGAACATGGAAAGTGACAGCAGCTGGGAAGCTAAAAAAATGAAGATTGTGATCCCAGACAGAGGAAGGCTCTTGGGACTGTGGAAAACTCATGATGGGATGCTCTAGGGAAGAGCAAAGGTGAGGAAGGGAGGGGAGTTAATGTCACTCTGCATCCTGCATGAGAAGAGGTCCAAGCACCAGCGGCTGGGACAGGCTGTGGTGGCAGTCTGGGTAGATCAGGGTGGCAGCCCCCAGAGGAGCAGTGCCAGGTGGGATATGGGGTCCCTGACATTGTCCCCAAACCCCATCCTGGAGGGAGGTAACAGGGGAGTTTGAGAAGCAGAAGGGAAGGTGGGTAAAGCAGAAGTGCTGTGGTCCCTTATGGGCACTGCTCCCCAGCCAGGGGCTGGGTGGAGCATCTGGAAACTCTGGACTCCTCTGGTGCCAAGCAAATGCAGTGGCTCAAGCTCTCCTCACTCGTGGGGCAGCTCAGCTGCTTTGCTGTGCGCTCAGACAGAGCAGTAGCACTGTTCGTTAGCAGAGCACTCCTGGGACACCATGTGCTGTGGAGATCACCAAAATGTCAGAGACTTTTCCTTCTCTTGGCTTTTGAGACCAAATCAGCTCAGCTGTGACCCCCTTCCCTCAGTCCTGTGCTTATTTCCCAGTAGCATTTCCAACGTCCACTCTTGGTTTCATTATTTCAGTGGGTGTCCATAGCCTGGTCTTAATGGCAGAAATCACAGGGTGGGATTCTCTGAAAATTTTCCTTACAAAATCTGAGCTCCATGCAGCCTAGAGAAGGGAATTTGCCTCATGCCAAAACCCCTCCCCCTAATACAGCATGGATCCATCAGGATTCTAGTATACCTTCCACCTTAAAAATCTCTGTCCATCCAGGGACAGGTTCACCTCGGAGCACTCTGCCAGAGGCAAACACTCACAGCCAATGAGGACAGAGGCTGTCAGCTCTGCGTCTGCTTATCAGCTGCTGGCTGGGGATAAAATGCACATTTGCACCCCAACCTGCCTCTAGTCCCAGCTCCTGGAGGGGCACAGAACTCTCATGGTGCTCTGGGTGATTCTCCTGTGTACCTTGGTGTCATCACTGCTCGGTGGGCTCTATGTCCTGGGTGTGTTTCGGAGACAGAGACCCAATGAGCCGCCCCTGGACAAAGGTACCATTCCCTGGCTGGGCTATCTGCTGGAATTCAGAAAGGACAGCTCAGAGTTTCTCAAAAGGATGCAGAGCAAACACGGGGATGTTTTCACGGTGCTGATCGGTGGCTATTACTTCACCTTTGTGATGGATCCCTTCTGCTTTGGCACCATTGTGAAGGAATCGCGATCCAAGCTGGACTTTAGGACTAGTGCAACTCAACTGGTTGTGCAGATTTTTGGCTACAAGCCTACTGAAGCCACTCATAGCATAGTTCATGCATCAAGCACAAAGCACCTGATGGGAGATGGCCTCACTGTCCTCACACAAGCCACCATGGAGAACTTTCGGAAGCTGCTGCTTTTCAACCTGAGCTCAGGAGAGAAGAGAGTGTGGCAAGAGGAAAACCTCTTCCAGTACTGCTACAACATCGTCTTCAGAGCTGGGTACCTGGCTCTGTATGGCTCTGAGCCACCTCGAGGGGCAGGGAACAAGGAGAAAGCTGAAGAGCAGGATCGCCTCCACTCCAACCAGCTCTTCCAGGAGTTTCGCAAGTACGACCGTCTCTTCCCTCACCTGGCCTTTGCTCTATTGCCTCCCAAGGACAAAAGAGAGGCTGAACGGCTGAAGAGACACTTCTGGAACATGCTGTCTGTGAAGAAGGTCTGGCAGAAGGACAATATCAGTGACTGGATAAGTGATCAAGAGCAACTTCTGGCAGAAAACGGTGTCCCCAGGTACATGCGAGATCGTTTCATGTTCATGCTCCTCTGGGCATCCCAAGGCAACACGGGCCCTACTGCGTTCTGGCTCCTCTTGTATCTGCTGAAGCATCCAGAGGCTCTGAAGGCTGTGAGAGATGAGGTGGATAAAGTCTTGAGGGAGAGTGGGCAGGAAGTTAAGGCAGGGAGCCCCCCAGTTACTGTCTCTAGGGACATGCTGAACCAGACTCCTCTGCTGGACAGTGCTCTGGAGGAGACCCTGAGGCTGGTGGCAGCCCCAATGCTGGTCAGAGCTGTCCTCGAGGACACCTCCCTGAGGACAAGCAGTGGGACAGAGTTCACCCTCCGCAGGGGGGACAGGGTGGCTCTGTTCCCACACATCTCCGTGCAGATGAACCCAGAAATCCACGAGGAGCCTCACAAATTTAAGTACGACCGTTTTGTAAACCCAGATGGCACCAGAAAATATTTCTACAGAAATGGGAAGAAGCTGAAATTTGTCAGCATGCCTTGGGGAGCAGGAGTTTCCACCTGTCCAGGGCGGTTTTTTGCCACTGCTGAAATGAAATTGTTTGTGTTCTTGATGCTGAGTCACTTTGACCTGGAGCTGGTCAATGAGGAGGAGGAGATCCCAGCCATAGACGCCAGCCGCTGGGGATTCGGGACCATGCAACCTGTCCGCGACGTTCGGTTCAGATACCGGCCACGCTTTTAACCTGGGGTGTCCTGGTGGTGTCGTTTGTTCTGGTGTCACCTATGGCACAAATTGTCTGATCCTGTGGTTATCAGATCTGTGCAGTGCCACCACTGGTGTGATCTTGTTTGCTTAATGCTTATCATGGCTTTTGTTGTTACCTCCTCCTCATGTGCTGCTGCTGTGTGTTGTGTTGGTTATGGGATAGAGGTTAATCTGCACAGAGAGACAAAATGTGCTCTGCCCCATCCCAGCCCCATCCCTACTCCCAGCCCCATCCCAGGGGCCATCAGCCCATTGAAAGCCAGGAGCGCAGGGTCAGATTGGCAGGTGGGAACCCAACTTCAGGGCTTCCAAGAAACAAGGGTTTTGCCCAGGTTCCTCCCAGGGCTGACCCAGCAGAGCATCAGCCCCATGGTCCCAGCATGACTCCCATGGAGATGTGTCATCAGAAACATCTCTTTATAACCACCTGAGATAAGGGGGATTGTGTCAAGGCAGGGGAGACATCCTATGGTGTGTAGAGGAAGAGCATTTTGGGACTGCACAGGACTTTAGAGTGTTTGGGGGAGGAATCAAAGGGGGGTAAAGGAGGGATTTAGGTCATTTGGGCAGGAAAATTGAGATGTAAGGGGATGAAAAGGGCTGGTTGGGTGCAAATAGGTGGCTGGTCCATAGACTTGTCTGGTCACACTCTGCACCTGATAATTTATTTTCCACATGAAGTACCATTGGCAGGATGGCATCAGCTTGTGGTGAACCTCTGAAAGGTCAGAGAGCAGCAAATATCCTCTCCAGAGATGTAAAAATTTCCTTGGGGGAATTTTGTCTTGTTTATGTTTCCCTTGGGATGAGGCCTCCAAAGAGAGCAACCTCAATCCCTTATGGACTACAGCCACTGTGATCTTATAGCCCTCAAACATATGTTTTATCTGCTGGATCAGTGCAGGATAAAACTTTGCTCTACAAGCTCTGCTTTGCTTTATTACTCTTCAACAATTAGGACTCCCACCACTTCCTTACAGAAGTTAAACCCAAGCCTCTCCTGCGTGGAGAACAGTGGATTGATTTTAATGCTGACACTAACCTTGAACTTTGGAGATTATTTGTGGTCGAGGAATGAAACTCAAACATTTTCATGTGTGTCCAAACATCAGATCTAGATTCTGCTTTGTCCTTCAAAGGGCAGAGTGATGTTGTAACTACATGTTAAGGGCAAACTATCCCAGCCTGCCAGACTGGTCATTAGCCCTGACCTCATGGTGGTGGTGGAAATTCAGGCAGAAACTATCAAGCAGTTGTGGCAGGACCAAAGAAAACAAAAACTACCTGTAAGGCTTGGCTGTGACAGCTGATATTTCCATTAGGAATTCCAGCATCTTTTCACTCCTTCCATGCTCCATCTACAGCTCTCACCTATTTTTTTGTCATCCATGGGTTCACTCCTCTGAAGTCCTTCTCACATTCTGGTCAATGCAAGCTCCAAACCATGCCCAGGAATGTCTTGGGGTAGCTGGGCAGCTCGGAGCCATCATCACATCCTGACCAGGTGATGTTCTCCTTCAAAGCTCTAGGAAAAGGATTTTTCATGTGGATGTCTTGCATAGAAGTGGTTCCTAGCCAGTAGACAGTGTCTACAGGTTATCACAAAGAGGCCAGGTCAGAGTTGAGAGGTGAGGGGCATGTGGTGTTGCACAAATGTGGATTGGGATTGGGGAAGGGATGTAAAAGTAATAACAATGATTCAGCAGAAAAATCTGGCTTTATTTGCTCGTCAGAATGGTTTATTTAACCAAACAGTGTTGAGTCTATAAAAGAGCTCAGACATGCTCAAATGCATGCAATTGTGAGAAGCAGAAAAGACAAGAATTCATATATGGAAGAGCATGAAAGCTCCAAACGAGTTAATCTTTAATTATGTTTTTTATGTTTAGATAGGTTTTTCCCTGGCACTGACCTTTCCATCCCAAAGTGCACCAGCAAGAGCAAAGAACCAGCCTGTGCCAACAAAAACCTGACTGGATTTGTGAAAGAAGTTAAATTGGACAGGATCCAGAGTCTTGAAAGGTTTCCTGGGGGGGCAACCCTCATTGCAGTGTCTGTCTCATGTAACTCTCCTCTCCTCCCAGAGAACTGAGCAGAGTCTGGCCCTAAGCCCTTGGGTTTCTCTCCTGTAGCACAGAGTGAAGACAGTATCACTTCAGCATTCCAAATTTTACAATCTTTTGAGTTGGTGCCTGCTCTCCACAGCACAGGGAAAGCTCCTCTGCTCTCAGTCACAATTCCTGCTCTGCATGCTCAGCAAGAGAAGGGAGTCATGATCTTTCAGGTTTGGAACAATATGGATTAAACTTGTTGGGAAAGAGCCTCACTTTTAGAATTGAACTGTAATGCATTAGGAACTGTTTTCCTGTTCTACTTCCTCTAAGCACAGCCAGACACAGCTCTGAGAAAGCCTCCTCTTACTGCTGCTCACTTGGAAAATTGAGAGACACATCAATCACTGCAGAGAAACTCAAAGGAACACTGAAGTTATGAGTACAAAGCAATGACACAGCCAACACCATCCTTTGCAGAGGTAAGCAGGGTCAAAGAGGAAGGTCAAAGAGGAACGTGACATTTCAGGATTATTAAAAAGAATTTAAACACTCAGCCTTTGCCAGGAACGCTGCTGCCACATCTCCAGGTAGATGTGTCCCTGCTCCCCAGGGAAGAGCAGCTCAGCTTCAAAGTGGCAAAGTCTCTTAGTGGTACAAAATCTGCATGTTACAAGGTCACTCTTGGATTTGCTGCCTTCATGTCCAGTGTCCCAGTTCCCCCCATGAGTCACACATACACAGAAACAGCCCGTGGCAGGCAGGACACACGGATAAAACACTGTGGGGTCGGGCAGAGAGCAGCTTGGCAGGAGGGTTTGGTACCAAACACTCGGTGCAGGAGGGCACAGGGATTCCCACCTGTCACCACATCCACGTCACTGTGCAATCATGAGGCCGTACTTGGAGCACAGCAGGCCTCTCTTCTTCTCCCGTTCCATGAGGAAATTCCTCAGTTTGGTGGTGGGGAAGGTGACCAGTGCCTGCTGCCTGTTGTCCAGACCTGTCTCCTGGAGCCACGGGCTCTGGAGGCACTCGGAGGCTGACGGCCTTCCCCTAGGACAGACAAAGGTGAGTGGTCAGTCAGGGATCCGTGCTGTATGGGGAAGCTCCTTGCAAATGGAGAGAAGGGGCAATACCCAGGATGTGGCCCAGCTGTGCTGCTGGGAGGACAGAGAGCCTCTTACCAAGGGTTTGCACACAGAGTGCTCTGGAGGAAGGACACTGCTCCCCCGGAGAGACCTGCGTAGCACCGCGTCAGCTTCAGTTTTCCCCTCCTGGCTGTTCTCAGGAATTCACAGGGTGCATCCGAGCTGATGGGGTAGTTGGCACTCAACCTGCCCCAGGAGAAGAGGATTGAAAACATGAAGCTGCCTCCAGCTCTGGAGCTCACAGCATGAGGAGGATGTGGAGCTGTTGGAGTGAGTCCAGAGGAGGCCACCAAGGTTAGGAGAGGGATGGGGCACCTCTCCTTTGGGGAAAAACTGAGAGAATTGGGATTGTTCATCCTGGAGAAGGCTTCAGGGATACCTTAGAGCCCATTCCAGTACATAAAAGGCTCCAAGAGAGCTGGAGGGGGACTTTGGATAAGGGCATGTAGTACCAAGCCCTCCCCTAAGGATGAACAGTTTTAAATTAGAAGAACTTTAAATTAGATATTGGGAAGAAATTCTTCCCTGTGAGGGCACTGAGGCCCTGGCACAGGTTACCCATCTATCCCCTCCATCCCCCAGCTTTCCATGGCATTGCCAAAGGAGGGGCACACCTGAGATTAACTCTCTGAAACTGTGATTTTAAAGCCAGTAACAGCACAGGGAGCAATCAGCTGACTCACATGATGAAAGCTGTGATTCCGACGGACCAAATATCAGTCTGGGGAAGGGCTCCTTGCTCTGTCAGCAGTTCTGGAGCTGGAAAAGTAAACTTGTGTGAGGCAAGCTCCCGTCCAACACACTGAGAGCAGCACAAAGGCAGTGAATACTTTTATGCTTTGCTGCCTTCCCAAGAAGGAAGAGGCAGCTCCCAGGACAGGGAGCTGGTTAAGGAGCTTCCACTTGGATGCTGATTGCAGTGAAACCATGAGAACCTCTGGGCAGATGGCAGCAGTGCTTTATCCCTGGATAAATGGACACATGGGTGCCAGCCAGGGTGGCATTGCTGTGAGCTCTGTTCCCTGTGGTCTGCAGTGGGACAGCTGTCACCACTCACTGCTCCCACAAACTCACACTTTCCCTGGAGAGCAGCACCTGGCAGGCTTTTCTTGCTGGGACCACCTGCTGCCTTGACCAATGTTTGTGTCTTTCTGTTTTTCACAGATTGCAGATAAGCCCCAAGTCGCTGTGACTGAGCTCTACTCACCCATAGTTTCCACATAGTCCGAGCATTTGTCCATGGTAATAAATTTGTCTGGTGTGTAGAACTGTGCGTTCCCAAAATCCAGGAGTTTCAGCAGGTTGGGCTCAGTGATGATCATGTTCTCAGACCTGAGGTCCAGGTGCAGGATGTTGTGTGCATGGAGGTACTCAGTGGCACTGAGGATCTGCCACAGGTAGTCTCGGACCTCCACCTCTGAGTACGACGTCCTGGTGAGAGAAAGGGGATAGAAAACACAGGTGTGCTGTCTGCATGCCCAGAAATGCCTTTCTACACCCACTATCACCCTCCCCTGGGTGTCAGATCCCATCAGACCCTTGAGAGTTAAGAAGAAACAACTCTAGTTTAGCAAATCAGCTTTGTGTGGAGAGGCTGGCCTGTCCTGTGAGTCAGGTTTACAGATGCAACAACAGGATGTTGTAGAGCTGAAAGAGAGAAAGCAGATTTGATGCCCACAATTCCCTCTTTTTTTTAATCACAGGATTTCAGCAGATCCATTTTGTACCACTGTGAGAAACACTGAATCTTCCTGACCCACAGTAACCTCCATGTCATGGTGTTGGGGTTAACAGGTGCTGGCATAAGGAAACCCTTCATGTATCACATTATGGGAGATAGTGATACCTCAAGTTTTAGCTTTTATATTTTTCAGATTCTGTGCTGCTTTAGTGTGTGGGTCTGAGCTTCACATTAGGGGATGGTGAGCTCTCTGCACAGAGCAGGGGGACAAAACAATTCCTTCTACAGCTGGGGACCAAGGACAGATGATCCAAATCTCAGGCCCAAGAGCACAAACAACGTGGGCTGAAGAGAGAAAAACAAGCAGGATGGGACTGCATGGGCTAAAGCTGGAATGGGACAATGAACTCCAATGTGCAAATGGAGCAGAACTGATCACAGTGAGAGCCCCCGGGAGCGGTCGTGCATTTTGGGACCATTTTGGTTCATCTTGGGTGCAGCCCTGGCTGGGCTCTTGTGCTGCCCAAGGTGGATCCATGGAGGAGATCCTTTTAATAAATCCCTGCTTTATTCTTTAGCTCTGTCTAGTCTCTGTTCTAGGGAAGCCTTCACAAGGCATCAATAGAGTTTCATATCAACCACTGTAAACTGCTTGCAACATCTCAGCTGGGTGGCCCTGAGTTGTCCCTCTCTAGGGAACTCAATTTTTTTATCTCACAAGAAGATGCAGAACAAACACTTTATGAATCCCGTGTGCAATGACAGCACACTGGAAGAGGCGGAGAGGGACGATCCAGTTTGTCAGGAGAAAGCAACAGGTATCTTCCTCCCAACAGCAGCCCTGACTGGAAAACTCTTCCCTCGTGTTCTTACCGTAATGCCAAGGAGTGGAGCAGCTCTGGCCCCACACACATCTCCTGGATCAGCACCAAGTGCCGGGGGCTGACATAGGCACCCTTCAGCTGGGCTATGT
Organism: Anomalospiza imberbis; assembly: GCF_031753505.1. Classification (NCBI taxonomy): domain Eukaryota; kingdom Metazoa; phylum Chordata; class Aves; order Passeriformes; family Viduidae; genus Anomalospiza; species Anomalospiza imberbis. Next base: position 149,729,645 of record NC_089681.1, read on the forward strand.
TAGTGTGGTGGAGCTTCCTCAGCACTTGGTACTCCAGCAGCACAGCCTGCTTGTCCTCTTGCCAGTAAGGGATGATTTTAGCGGCCAAAGTCTTGCCGCTCACCTTCTCCCGGCACTGCCGGACGATGCTGAATCGGCCCCTGGTGCAAAGGAAAACAAAGGCATGTTAAGCTTCTCTCCTGTTCTTTAAAACCTCCAGGATCCCATGCTGTGTTTTTCATCTGTGCCTGGTGGGGAGTTACTGCATCTACTGTCACAGTTTGCACATCCTCCTGTGTCTTTAAACTGTACAGTCACTTTAGATTATGGGAATGAGAACTTAACTCCTCTGGAGAGAGAAGAGGGAGCAAGAGAACTACTCCTGTTGGCAATGGAAATCAGTGTCTTTCTTCCAGGCAGAGAAAGTTGAATCCCAGCACCCTGACTGAAGTGGTGTCTGCAAAGGTTGGTGCAGCAAGGACAAGAAACTTTGTTAGCCCTGGGCTCATTTCATGATAAATCAAGTGCGCCTACCTCCCTGCCCAGCACATCTGTTGTGACAGGACAAGGGGGGATGGTATTAAACTAAAAGAGGGTTGATTTAGACCAGATATGAGGAAGAAGTTATTTTTACAGTAAGGGTGGTAAAACAACCTGGCCTTGAGCACTTCTGGGGATGGGGCAGCCACATCTTCTCTGGACAGCCTGTGTCAGGGCCTCCCCACCCTCACAGGGAACAGTTTTTTCCTAATATCTAATCTAAACTTACTCTCTTTCAGTTTGAAGCCATCCCCTTGTCCTGTCCCTAAATCCCCTTATGGAAAGTCCCTCTCCATCTTTCTTGCAGGCTCCCTTCAGGTACTGGAAGGTGCAATTAGGTCACCCTGAAGTTTCTCTTCTCCAGGCTGAACAACCTCAATTTTCTCAGCCTTTCTTTTGTAGGAGAGCTGCTCCATCACATGTGGGATTTCCCTCTGGGTCATTAAGAACTCAGTTGGGTTCTCTACCTTTTGATCTCGGTTTGGAAGGCGTAGGTCTGGTAGGTTGGGAAGGGCTCAGGAGGGGTGATCATTTCACTCTCTTCTTCAGGGGCAGCTGATGGGAACTCCTGCGTGGCAGCACGAAGCTCTGCAGGGAGAAAGGGACAGGGTTTACATGGGAAAACAGCTCTGTGTGGAAACTGGAGCCTCTCTGAGTTTCCCATGCTATCTGTGAATAATGACAAGCAGAGCTTTCTCCAGGTGACTCTGTGTTCCAGCTGTGGCACCCAGTGCTATTGCAATACAACAGATTCTGCTCTGTCCAGCCCCAAATTCCCTGATATGGCCACTCCAGACAGAATGAGATGGATTCTATGTTGTGTGCCATGGTATCAAACATCTTAGCCACTGTTTCTTATTTTCTCACACAACAAATCCTCAGGATATGGTAAAAACTGACAAGAAATTAGAAACTCCTAATGGTTGGGCATTTCAGAGCAGCTGATGGAATTTGTTGCTCTGGTTCTGGCGTGTGGTTGTGTCCAAGCACTCCCTGAAATACTAAAGCATCCCTTTAAAGCATCTGGTTGGAAAAGCTGAACACACTGAGATATGATAAGAAATCCTGAGAAAAAGGAAAGCAGAGGACTTGGGGTGAGTTAAAAATATCTCTGTGAACGAATTTTTACAGAGCAATCCTCTCCATTGGGAGGAAATTCCAGCTAGAGCATCCTTCTGTTTCTTTACAGAAAGGACATTTCCTTTTGCTGTGAGGATATGTTTTCTGTGGGGCCATGGATCTCTTAATTTTAAAAACATGTGTGCAGTACAAAGTAGTCAATCAGGTGACAAAAACAGTTAATCAAGATTTCTATACTTCAGAGACAAAATACAGCTGGAAAATTCACCACAGGAGGACAATAATTCCCAATGGAAAACTCCAGAATAGACAAGTTTACTACTGAATTTAGGATTTAGTCTGTAATATAAGCAAGTCCAGAGTTTTCACCAGTGTAAGATCTATAGCAGTAGATAAATGCCTCCAGTAAAACATTTATTGTACAAAACCCATTTCCTCATAGTCTCAAATCAAAACTGTCTTCAACAGGTAATCTACAGCTCTCATGTTTTTATTTTGTTATTAAATTTTATATAGTTACACACTCTTTATATTTACATGATGTTGTTATCTTATTGGGGTTTTTAATATGTTTACACGTATTTCCCTGTGTCCAGAATGAGAAAATAATTAGAAAATAATTTAATTTTAGATGCAAAACAACCCTGAGCTAAGTGGAATTGGCCTTGATTCACTTGCTCTTGGCTTCCGGGCCCACAACTAAAAGGATGCAGTGGGTTTTGCTGCAGGAAAATCCCAAAGTTTTCTTGGTGTTTGGTCTTACCCATGTGATCCTTCCCAGGGATTTTCACTTTGGCAGAGGGGTCGCTGTAGGGGCCCATCCCTGCCTTGCAGGTGCAGGCTGTCCTGAAGTGGTAGGTGAAGCCCTGGGAGAGATCTCTGGCATAGTAGCAGCAGTCGGTGATGTCAGAAGCAAGAGTTGTCCACTCCCCATCTTAACCAAGCGAAGAGAGAAAAGAGATCAGGACTCATTTTAAGGTGGTCACAATTGGTTGGAGGTTTTTTGAGATTTGGGGTTTTGTTGTGGGTTTTTTTGCTGTTTTTTGCAGTTTTTTTTTTTTTTCACCAGCTTTATTTATGTGCTGGGAATGTGGAGAAACCAACTCATCATGGCCAACTTTGGGGCTCTACCTGTGTCATTCTTCTCTAGAATCAGCTGGTTTATATCTGATAATTCCAAATTGTGCCAATATTGTTCCAGAGGAGTGGTGAAATTTTCCTGTATTTTTTCTCTTTATCTAATTCATGCCACCAAACTCTACTGGAAATATACATCAAGAACTCCAAACAAAAGATAAATCACTATTTTTTTTTTCCTGTTGGCCCCGTCTTGAATCCAGTTGAGACCATGAGGTGCAGGATTCCTGGACAGAACCATCCACAAACACCATCCCAGGAAACCCAGTGTTTGAAACGTGGGGGTTTTACTCAGCTTTTATGAAACTCAGAGGATTTCTCATGGAACTGGAATTGTAGGTACGTTCTGGACTCATTATTCATGGGACTAAGTTAGGAAGGAGAAAATCCCCAGTAAACATTTAATCAACATTCCTCCCACATGATGCTGTGTCCCCTGTTTTGCTGCTGTGCTCAAGGCTGAACCCAACTCCCTGCAACTGCCTGAGATTAAACCTGTCCTTCCATTCAAATAAAATCTGGCAAAGACCCTCAAACCATTGGATAAGCAGCAATTCCCCACCCAAACCCAAGGTATCAATGATTTTACAGGGTAATGGTTGAGCTGGGGGCTGTTTGTGCAAGAAGGAGCAGATACAGCTTAGAATTGGAGAAAAATATGTGCAGAAGCAGCATAGAAAAGCCTGTTTTCAAAAAAATGGATGAAACAAGGAATTTATTCCTGATAATCTTAATCCTCCTGTGTTCAGGAGAGCAGGATTTTGCATGTTCCTGCCAAATACACAGAACGCAGTGGAAAATTGTAGGTGCTGTTCCCCATTTTTCTTCCTAATTGGAAGAACTTGTGTTTGTGTCCTCCACAAAATCTCTCCTACAGTTGTGTCAAAAGGAATAACGATAAAGAAAGTGGTGTTGGAGAGAAAGTGACTCAAACTAGCTCCAGAGGGAAAGGGCAGAAAGCTGCTGCCCATGCTGATCCAGAAGGGAGGGTTCGTGTGTTTGTTTGTTTGGAGAATTAAGTGAAGGAACATGGAGCAGCTGAATCCAGGCTGTGTTTGTGTGGCTGCAGCAGGAATTGCTATCAGACATCACACTCATAATAACAACAGCAAATCCATCCCAAGAGAGGCAGAAGAGCCTTGGGGATTTGATACAAAGCTTTTGTAACTGAACAGGAAAACATCCGCTTTTGACAAGGGCAGATAGTGACAGGACGAGTGGGAACAGCTTTAAACTCTGAGAAACTTAGATTAGATGTCAGGAAAAATTTATTATTCAGAGGGTGTTGAGGCCCTGGCACAGGGTGCCCAGAGCAGCTGTGGCTGCCCCTGGATCCCTGGAAGGGCCCAAGGCCAGGTTGGACACTGGGGCTTGGAGCAGCCTGGGACAGTGGAAGGTGTCCCCACCCAGGAGGGGTGGAAGAGGCAGGAGGGCTGGAATTATATGGTTTTTAAGGTACCTTCCAACCCAAACCATTCCATGACTGAATGATCCACTGACTTCTATCAGCCTCTGGACCAAGCCTCAAAAGAGAATATCAAAGGGGTGATGCAGTTTTGACAAACTTTGGTTTTCTTGTCCTGGCTCTTTGCCCTAAGCTGCCTCCATAGTCAATGGAAAAAGAAAGCACAGCTTTCAGCAGAGGATAAATTGCCTGTTTGATAAATAATCTTTCTCCAAGACTGTACAGAAAGCCTGAGCCTGGGATGATGTTGTTTCATTAGTGTCTAATTTTGTCAGATTACTCAGAGCTGCATATCAGACCAGGCATTTTCTCCTGTAGCTGCTCACTTTTTGGTTGTAGCTTCCACGCAGGCTTCTTTGATTGACACTTTAGCAAAGCCTTGGTATGAATATGTAAATTCCAGGTTGATTTAACCAGCACAACCCCTAACTTTTAGATGGTTAAATGATAGTTGTATGAATCCCATTCCTAACTGTAAACTGGGGAGTTAAATCAGGCTGTTTCTGAATAACAATAAAATATCCACCTGGTGAAGAGATCATACAAACCAAGATGTTTCTTGCAAAGCATGAGGACAGCACTTTACCTTCAGTCTTGCACTGGACAGTGTAGTGGACAGGGCTGTTGGTTTCCACAGGTTTCCAAACCATCTGCACTCCATCCTTGTAGACCTCCACGATGTCAGGGGGTGGAGGGCTGGGGGGAACCTCTGTGGAGAGGAGGCACAAACCCCACGAGTGTTAACAGCAGCACTGCTGTGATACAAAACTCTATACCCAGCATACCTCAGCTGCGGATATTATTTATATATACATATACACACACACACACACACACATATATATATATATATAAATAACATGCTTTTTTTTTGTGTGTGCATATATATACACACAGCTAGTGGAACAGCAATTTTGCCATCCCTAATTTAAACTCACTACTAAGATTTTGTCTTGGTGTGGCTCTTAATCCAGGAGAAAAAATAAAGAGTGAAGAAGAGGGAATGAACCCTACACAGGCTGTGGACCACAGCAAGGGAGAGATCTTCCTTTGTACCTATGTGCAGAAATCTCACCGCTAAGGTTATATTATGATTTATTAAGGTTATATATATTTATTAAGGTTATATATATATTATTTATTAAGGTTATATTATAATAGGCTATATTTCTGGGGACAAAATTACTTAAATATCTATTTCTGTAGCTACTCCTTCTCTCACCTGCTTTTCTTATGACACAAGAGGTGGATGCTGAGCCCAGAGAATTTGTGGCCACACAGGTGTAAATACCAAAATCCTCAGCATTAACAGAGAGAATCGTTAACAGCTGGAAGTGTTTGAGTGTGGATGAGATGAGGATCCGGCTGCTGCTCTGGACAGGAATCCCATCTGCAAAGCAGGAGATGGGAGAGGTAAGCACCCTGCAAATTATACCAAGGTGTTCAAAGCTCTCCCTGCAGGCCTGTCCCAGGGGGTCAGGGACTCTCTGGAGGGATGGCAGTGTCACCTCTGAACCAGCTGATATGCAGGGAGGAGTGAGCTGCCGTCCGGCACGAGAGCGTCACGCACTGTCCGGCGGCCGCAGCCTGGTCCATGAGCTCCTCAACGAACGACGGGGCTGCAGAGAGGAGGGAAAGTGGGGATTCAGAATGGCCTGGAGAGCTTTGCCTGGACAACAAATCCCTGCAGGACACCAGAAAGCCTTTTTAATGGGGTCAAGAACCTTTCTGGTTCATGGTATCCCATTCCTTTGATCACCATTTGGAGAATGCCCCAGGCACAGAGCACACAGGTGAAGGAACCCTGTTCACCCATGGGGGTAATGTGACAGATCCAGATGGATCTTGGAAAATCCATGGGGAATAGCTGCATTGCCCAGCTCTGGTACAGCTGAAGCAGCAGAACAGCTCAGAGCAGAGAGAGACCCTGTCACAGTGAGGGTTTTCCTCAGGCTGAACCTAAATGTGGGGGCAAAACTGAATTATGGAATTTCAAGGATGAGGGGATCAAATAGGACAAGAGGAAATGGCCTCCAGTTGCCCCAAGGGAGGTTTAGTTTGGATATTAGAGAAAATATCTTCATGGAAAGTGTTATCAAGGAATGGGAGTCACCATCCCTGGAGGGATTTACCAGATGTGTGGCACTTGGGCACATGGTTTACTGGTGGCTTTGGCAGTGCTGGGTTAATGGTTGGACTCAGTAAACTTAGAGCTCTTTGCCAACTAAATGATTCTGTGATCAAGACAACACAAGAAGAGAGGAGATATGGAAAATGGATATTGAAGAAGAAAAAACCTTGTAGAACATCAAATCTGCTCCTATCTCTATGGGAAAGGGGGAACTCATGTTTTCTTCTGTGTTTCTCCAGGGGTTTTCTCCACAGTGGCCAGAGGCTGCCAGCCCCCCACAGCTGCTCTTCCCAGTGTCTGTCTGGGCTCTGCTGAATGCTGGGACAGTAACATGACCTCAGAAAATGCTCCTGATGGAGCCAAGGGGAAACTTGCCATGGAAAAAGCAACTCTTTCCTGAATCACCCTCTGAGGGTAAAACAAACCAATGACTCCTGGCACAGCAATACCTTTCTCCTTTGGGATGAGGCTTGGTAACTTGAATGAAGGGAGTGCTGATTTCCTCTTCAGAGATCCTTCAGCCCCTATTAACAGCTCCTTTTCTGCTGCCTCACTTCCCAGCTCACCAAACTCTGTTGTGAGAAAAGATGAGAAGTCATTCAAGGCCATCCTTCTCCCTGTGGCATCTATTTGCAGTGACAGTTCTGCCTTCACACATAAATAGTCACAGGTTCCCTTATTAACCAGAGTTTGATTAACAGGAAAGTCTGTGACAGCTGTTGCAAACAGAACAGTGTCCTGGAAGAACAGGGAATATCCAGGGATGGCAGAGAAGAAAGGACAGATCCCCATGTCCAGTAACCAGGGTGACTTCAGCTGTGGGAATCCAGGGCATCCCTCTGGCTGCCCTGGAAGGTCTGGGACCCTGGCAGGGGGTCAGGAGCCCCCTGTACAGAGCCCCGAGAGACACTGTCTCTGATCTCTGTCCATGGAAAAGAGTTTTCAACCTTACAGGATGAATTACAAGCTCTGAGTGTTTGATATAAGTAGTAATTAGCGTGGCACGGGTGCAAAAGTCGAATTTTAGGATTCTAGATAAGGGGTTCAAAGGGGGCAAGAGGGAGGAAATTGGGCATGCCTTGTCCTTTTTCTTCTTCTTCATGCCCTCCACGTTTCACTGTGGTGTTGGCATTTTTCTGTTGGTTTGGGCTGGGGACACACTGTTCAACACGGGTGATGGATATTGGCACGTTATTGTAAATACAGCACATGCAGTTTTTGGTATATAATGTTTGTAACATCCCACTGAGGGGCAGAGCCCCGCACGCTGTCCTGCAGGACAGACCTGCTGCAGGTCAGAGAGAAAATATTTGAGATAAGAAGAAATAAACAACCTTGAAAACCAGCACAGACGAATTACCACTCCTTCTTTGGCAGTGGGGCTGAAAGACAGAGACTTTCTACAACCTCGGGATCATTTGAATATCCCAGATCCCGACATTCAGCTTGTCCCAGTTACTTAAACCTGAGAGATTTGCCACAGTCAGATGACAACTGCAGCAAGGAAAGCATCACCCAGCCCTGATCTGCTTCTGTGCAACCTCAATCAGGGAATTTGAGCCCCTTCCATCAGTGGGTTAACCCAGCTGACTCTGCACTGAAGCCAGCCAGTAACAGAGACCTGATGGTGGAGACTACTGATTTCAGAGTCTGCCATGGCCAGATTTGCAATTCCAGTCTAACCACAGCTTCCAACATGCTGGGAAAAAAAAAAAAAAAAGGGAAGCTGTAGCAGAGCCCAGTTATGGCAGCAAATCTATGAAGGAACAGAGGGAAATAATTACCTTCCTCTGGCTCAGGAGATGTCTTTCCTTTTAGGATTCTTGAAATATGGGCAACAGAAGCTTTTACTTTTTTCTTCAGACTCTGCTCCACCGACTGCTCCACTGAATGAGACCTTGCATACGGCTTAAAGAGTCCAGGCTTGGTGTGGAAGGAGCTTTTCTGTTTCCCACTGGCGTCCTTTTGGGAGCTATACAATTCTTTATGGCTCTCTGCCCCTTTCCCCATTGCTAATAAGTTAGCTACCTTTGAATCCTCGGATATTTCCAAACGGTTCTTCCTGTTCTTGTCCTCCTGTTCCCTGATGCACAGTCTTTTATCCTTATGGAGATGTCCTGCAGGAGGGGACCTTGCCCTTTCACCAAGAAACATAAACCGTCTAGGAACTGGTTTGGGCGAAGGCTTCTTATAGCTCAGAAACTCAAATGGAAAATAGACAATGTCGTACAAATCCGAGAAATTCAAATAGGCGGGCTCCACTTCCGAGATGTCAAATTTTTGGGGGCCGCTGCCAAGGCTGGGTGTTTCATCTGACAGGTCCTTGATTTTCACCAAAGAAACTTCTGGGTGTTTGCCAGTGTCCTTGATCACTGGCACGTGGATGGGTCTTCTTGCAGTGTCCAAGCTCTCTGTGGAGGAAACGCTCTCTGGGCTGGAAGGGGAGGTCTCAAATGCCAAGTCCTCCAGGTGCTCACATTCATGAGGAACTGTCTGTGCCCCCTGCTTTTCCGGGACTCCTGGCTCCTCACTCACAGCAAGGTAGGGTTCTGCAAGGTCATCCTGCTCAGCGAATTCTCCTCTTCCACCCTTTTGGACAGAAGGGAAGGAGGTGTCCGTGTGTGCTTGCCTGCCTTTGTAAAACATCTCTCTGTGAGGAGAAATGTGCTTCCTGCTTCCCTTCTCTCCAGAAATTGACTCTGCCCAAACATTCATCTCCTCAGAGAGGGAAACCATCTCATCCACTAAGCCCTCCAGGACAGCAGACTCCTCGTCACTGTAAAAAGAAGATCTGTGGTGTGACAGCTCTTGATCGTGATCCCTGTGGAGCAGCGGTGGGACAGCTTTGCCAGCATCACATCTTCCACTTTCTAAGGCAATGCCTCCACCCTCACCATAAACCTCTGGATATTCCTCATATTCCAGTTCATAGGCTGAAGCTGGAGCAACTTCTGGTTGTGAAGCAGTTAATGCACCTGAACTGCCACTCTCCAGACCATCTGAAATCCCAGCCCTGTGCTGCTCAAGCACTCCATGTCCAGCCTTGGGGAAAGGAGCAGCCACAGCTTGTCCAGCTGCTCGACTTCCACTTGCTGTCACAACAGATCTCATCTCCCCGTGAACTGACACCTCTGGATGTTCTTGATTTTCACCCTCCCAGACCTGAGGGAGGACAGTGCTTTGGGAGGACGAAGCTCTGTCTGGGTGTCTGCTCTCCAGAGCAGCAGGCTCTGAGCCATGGCCTTCAGGAACCTTCTGCGGTTCAGCTCCTTCATGGGCTGAACTGGAAACAACCCCTGTGACAGCTGAGCTTTTACCCCTCAGAGCAGCAAGTTTCTCCTTGCTGAGAGCCTGCTGTGCTCCGTCGGAGACCAGAGCTGGCACTGATGCTGGTGGTTGGATTTTGGGAACAGAGAGCTGCTCTCCTTTCAGGACAGCTGATGCTGTGTCTAAGTGAACAGGAGCTTTCTTGTGTGCTTGGCTTTCATCACTGTGGGCTGATGGTGGAGTGATTCCTCTAACAGCTGCTTCTGCATCTTCCAGGACAGCAGATCTCACATCTTTATGGACCTTCGGCTTCTGAGGAACACCTTCACCAGCTGTGAGGGTACCTGGCTGTTTGCCCAGCATGACAGTAGCTGCTGGAACACTTTTCCCAGCAATTTCCCTGCTTTTGTCTTTACATACTGGAAGTGAATCAGTTTCTGTTTGTTCTGTTGGAACAGCAGAGCTCTCATGCTCCATGAGTTCAGATTCAGCAGTGCCATGAGCAGAAGTCTTTTCATCTGAATGTTTCTGCCTTTTGTCTTTCCAAGGTGGGGCTGGGGCTGTCCTTTTGATAAGCAAGCTTCCACTTGTTAGATCTGGGTGGGTGTTGGTGGGAGCAGACTCCTGGGGTAGACAAACGCCTCCTTTACTCGAAGGAGATGACTTTGGGGTGGTCTCTGACTCTGTGAGGGTTGAAATGGACTCTTTGCCCTCCTGAAAAGCAGAGTCAGAGGTACAGCCAGAGGCAGATTTACCCTCCGTGCTCTCATATTTTGGAGCTGATGGTGCTGTTATATCTGAGCACTGGGCAGTTGGAATGGGGCTTTTGCCTTCCAAACATTCAACGTCCTCCTCAATCTCAGTGGCTTTTGACTTCTTCAGTAAACGCTTCCTATTCTCACTCCTCTGAGGTGACACTGGAAGTCCCTCTACCTGTTGTATAAGAGCAGGTGGGCACCCATTCCCCTCACAGTGTGTGGAGGGAGAGGGTTTCTCTCCTGGGCAATCCTTGCTGGCTCTCCTGGTCTCCCCTTGCTGTGCTGTGCCTGCAGAACATCCCTTGCCAGGCCCTGCGGAAATGTCGCAGTGATCACTGCCTTCAGGGCAGCTTTCCTGGGACAATACATCACAGTCCTCCTCCAAAATATCTTGTTCCCTCAAGGATCTGGAGGCTCTCAGCCTGTAGTCATCGAGGGAACGGCTGCGGCTGGCACCAGCAATGGCAGGGTGTGGTGGCTTCCTGGCAGTGTCAAACGATGCGGATTTGGTCAAGGATCCCAGCAGACTTTCTTTGCGATCGTCTCCTCCTCCTTCTTCTTCTTCCTCCAGTTCAAACTGCTCAAGGAGGGGTTCACGGAGGCCACTGAGGGGCACCTTTGAATACCCAGCCTTCCGGAAAGTCCTTCTGGCTCTGTCCAGGTGCTTTCTGAAGTCCCTGCCTGGTGATGAAGGCGGCCTCTCAGGCAGCTCAGTTGCTTGGCTGTAGAAAGTGCTTTTAATGACACTCTGCCTGGGAACACAGACAGATGGCTTTTCTGCCCCTTCCCCTGCCTCTTCACCTCTGTCCTTTTCAGATGAAGGTGTGTCTGGTTTTTCTTTCTGGTGCACAAGCGATGTGCTTTCTGTGGAAGCCCTCGGGGACAAAGGCTCAGCAGCACCACTTTTTTGGGATGGCTCTCCCCGAAGGCTGGGAAGGAGCCTCTCCTCTTTCTCCTGTAAGATACTCGCCATGAGCTCTTTGCTTTCTGTGGGTGATTTGTCCCCCACCTCAGCCTTCATCGAAGCATATTTCCTCCTCATGGGTTTTACTGGAGGGAATGAGCTTTTGGAGTGCTCCCGTTCACTTGCACGTTTCAGAGGCTCGGGATGGCTCGGGACATCAAATACAGGCAAGTGTAGCTCGGGGGTGGAGCCAAAGTGCCTCTTTTTGGGGAAACTGGAGTTCTCATTGTCCGAAGAGGAGCCGCTGGTGCTGGATGAAGTGCTCTCCTCAATGAGGTGTCGGGAGATGGCCAGGGAGCTGTTGTCATGGGTCCTTTCGAGGATTTCTGGGATGGACCTCATCACCAGGATGGATTTGTAGCACATCAGGGAGCGCTGAGAAGGAAAACACGACACAGCACAAGGAGGTGGGAACATGGTCAGAGTGTGGAAAGCGAGAACACCAAAATGAACTGCTGCACCCCTAAATACCACACCCCTGAGTCTGATGAGACACTGCCCCCCTCTGCACATGTCACCAATCCAGGCCTCATTTTCTCTCCAAATCTTCCTCTTCCCTCATCCACTGACATGAAATTGAATTGGCTTCAGGGAACACACTTGCTTTGGTGACTGGGAGGAAACAGGACTCTTTGTGAGATTTCCAGAGTCAATCTGACCACTCAAAGCAGATGGAAAAGAGTTTTTGATGGAAAATATCAGAGGAGAGACTTTCTGGAGTAAATGGATTTAGACCCTTTGACTGCAATACAATCTACAGTGACTTAGGCCAGCAGAAGACCTACCAAGTGTAGGAGATGGGATTCCTCTGCTCTAAATTCTGCCATGTGGGGCATCTCAGTTGAAACTGGGCCTCTCCTTCAAGCCATCAGAGAGAAACTGGCATGTTCAGGAGAGAATCAATCCAATTATTTGAGAGAACGTCAGAAAAAGAGGCATTTTCTTGGCACCTGTCTGTAATTCAGCTCTGATTGCAAAGGCAGCTGAGGGCACCTAACTTAGACACAACCTTGTGTCTTACAGGCACCTGCATGGGTTCCAGGCAGTAAAAGCCTAGATTATTAATTCCTGACACATCCTTCTCTCCTGGGCTTTTTCCCAACTCCCAGCCATGCTCAGATCTCTGCCGTGCTCGCTGTCCTAGCCCAAAAGATTTTCAAAGATTCAGATATTAAATCATCAGTTATAATATTAAATTATTCAGCAATTAAAAATAGATATAACTAAACAGAATCAACACAGATTAGGGGCAACTCACCTGCCACTTGCTCCGAGCCACAATGAATTTGAGCTGTTTGGTATTAATGAAATGAGCTGCTTCAAGAGGGACATTGTGCTGCCAGGTGGAATGAGAAGAAAACCATTGGTTAAAAAATCCTGGTTTCTTGAGACGTTTCTGTGTTTTTTGTTTTTTTGTTTTTTTTTTTTTTTTAGAATTCTCTCTTTAAACAGTTGTTTAATTTAGGAAAGTTACAGCAGATCAAATGCTGCAGTCCTTTCATAGTTAAATTGCAGACAAAATCAGCTTTTCAGTGATTTAAATCAAGACCTGTTCAATACCTGTCATTAAATCCTTCTTGCTGTTGGCAATTTTTGACTCTTTTCCTTAGTGATTTAAGGCTTTGGAATATAAACTTTGGTCTGCCAGGCCAGTTTCCTTTCTGTACTGACATGATAGAACAAGAGGGAATGGCCTCAGGTTGCACCAGGGAGGTTTAGACTGGATATTAGGGAAAATTGACTAATAACGGACCAGGACAAACTTACCATGAACCATTTGTGGGAAAGACAGTCCAAAGCACTTGGCCTGGATCTGGTAAGAGAAGAGATTGACATTTTAGTAGGAAATCACCTCCACCAGCAATGACTGATCTTCCTGAAGGTCCTGCTACACGCAGACAGCCACGTACACTCAGGGCTGTGTCCTTGGGATGCTGATTTGGAGCAGAGAAGCAAAAAAGACACAGCAGCTTCCAACTCAAGGTTTCCTTCCCCTGAGGGGAAAACATCCTCATTTTTCAGTCTGACACTCCCCACAGATGCGCAGGAAGAGCTCATGGCTCTCTGCAGGGTCTCAAGGGTGTCCAGAGCAGCTCTGGGAGTAACTTTGCCTCTTTAGGTGGCCAGAGTGAAAATAGCTTTGGCAGCAGGCAGAAAGAGTGGGAATGAAATTAAAATCAAATGCCTGTAAATATGCCTTCAAGCCAACTTTTGTACTTGAAATTGCTTAATGAATGTGGTCAATGTTATTTAATTCCCTCTGTACCAGTCCGTGCTCTTCCCACTCGTCTGTGTCATTCCAGAAACTCCTCAGCCTGGAGGAGGCAGGGAGCAAGGACATCACCACACCAGAGAGAGGCCAATTTGGCAAATATCCGAGCTGTGGGTTGGGTAATGGGGAATAATAAGGAAGAATTAGGGGAAAATGCAGCACATCTTACTCAACTTTCTGCTTTTCAAACCAAATGATGATCTGGGATGTGCCTGCTGAAACACCAACAGCTCTGCACAGAGGGAGGCACAGGAGGGCACTCACTTGGGGTGCTGCTGCAGGATCCCTCTCATGAAGTCCTTTGCATCTTCACTCAAGTGAACAACATCAGGAATGGTCCATGAAATTTCCCCGTTCTGGATATTTAGGAGAGTTTTCCTGTCGTTCTCCCCAGCAAATGGAGACTTGCATGTGAGGCTTATTTATTGAACACCATAAAATGAAAGGAGACAGGTTTTAGATTTTCTGTTCAAACGATAGAAGCACAAATGCTTATATGGGGTTTTTAAATACTTGATGGGCTCCATCCCTGGGACTTGCAATGTTTGTGAGGAGCAACCAGGAAAGGAGGAAACCACAAAATAAATTGTCCTTATTATGGAAGGACTGAATGCTCCACTCAAATCCATCACTTGAAAGTACTGGAGGGCTCTGATGGACAAAGGGTTATTGAGGGAGTGTTTCCAAGATTTATTTACCTTAAATACGTGATGACTCCAACAGCCCTGAGGAGAGAGGGAACACAAATGTCATTTTTGTCACTATTCTTCCATCCTTCTCAAGCCCCTCTTCCTGCCACTAGACAACCTGCAACAGCAAGATCACCTTCTCCTCATCTTTCAAGAATAATAAATCCCAAAAGATTTTTTTTCCATTAATTTTTTCCCTTAAATGTTTTTTTTTAAATTGTTCTCAAGGAATCCTTCCTTTTTAGAGCACAGATAGAGGAAAATACTCAAAATACTTTTTTTTCTTTTAACTTTTTTTGCCTTTTCTAGAAAGGCCTTTAGGATCATTCCCTCTAGTTGCTGCCTGGAATACAGATCATCTCCTCCAAGATGCTCCTTTGCATTAATTAGCAGTCAGAGTTCAATTATGGCTGAAAAAAATTAGACAGAAGGAGCTTTAAAGAGCCTTGATGGCTTTTGGATTGTTAGCGTTCGCTTTCGGCTTCCTGTGTTATTATCACTGCTCCATTTACTAATTAACAGTTAATGGAAATTCAGGCCATTGAGGGCCTGGAAAAGCTTTTTGGGAAAATGAGAGATTACCAGATATCAGTTGCTTTTGACACTGGTGACTGGGAAACAATTTCTGGGGCAACAAACTCTGGAGAGCCGTATTTGCTGTACTGAGGCTGCACGGGTGTGATCCTCTGGGCAAATCCAAAGTCACAGATCTTCAGGTCTTCCCTCTCAGGATAAACCATGAGGATATTCAGTGGCTGTTGAATGAAAAAAAAAAAAAAAAAAAGGGGGAATTTTTCTTGAGAGCAGGGAGTATTTTCAGTTGTAAGAGTGAGAGAACACCCAATCACTGGCCAGCACAAGGCTGGGAAAAGCCAGACTGGTCATTGCTCATTACCTTGATGTCCAAATGAAGGATGTTGTTGTCATGAAGATATTTGATTCCTTCCAAAATTTGCTTGATGTACAGTTTGACCTGAGAATTGAGTCCATTATTAAACAATTAATAAATAAACAATTATTAAACAGGGAGAGCAAATAGGAGAGTCCCTGATTTCACCAAGATTTGATCTTTAAAGGTCCCTCCCAGTCCAAACCATTCTATGATGTTTCCCTCTGAGAATTTATCAAAAAATAATTGATTTTACCAATAAATATTGGACACCTGGCTACTAGATGGGAGATGTGAAACATTTTGAGCTTTTAGCACCAAGGATGTAAAAAACATCCCTTGGAAACCATAATTTCAGCTTTTCTCTTAAAGACAGAAAGGGAGAAGATAGAATACAGTTGCAAGGGGATAAAGTGGTATTAAGTAAGTGGAGATGGGAGCTCCAGATGACAGATAGCAAAGAAATTATGGCAAGAGAGCAAATATAATCTCTTTTTTTAGGCTGAGTGCAATCCTGGTGGTCAAACCCCGTCTGTTCGTAGTTATTCCCCAAAGAAACCCAACTAGCAGTGAAAGTTAGGAATCTAGGAGCACATTGTAAAGGCTGATTCTACTCCGATAGATTAACAGTGGTTCAAAGACATTTCTCATATTCCAAAAGGAAAATGCAGAAAGAACCAGCTCTGGGCTTTCAAATGAGAAATTACCTCAGCTTCAGTGACCACGCTCTTCTTGAATAAACGGTCCAGGAGTTCTTCATTGGAGCATCTCACAGTGGCATTAAGGGACAACAGAACCACATGGAAAAGCTCATTTTGACTCTGGCACCTCCTCCATCCAGCCAACAGCAGAATTCACGAGGTGATCTCAGGCAATGGGATCATCATGAAAGTCTCTGCTGCAGCAGAGACTGGGCTGGTCTAAACCTGGTATCACTTCTGCTAAAATCTGCCTGTTGATTTTGGGGTTTCTGTTCTGCATTTCCCTCATGCTCACCTGGACTGGATCTCACAGAAACAGAGCTCATACCTTCCAGATGTGTCAGGAAATTATTTTGGTGCTTAACAACTCATTCACACTTGTATATACAAGTCTAATTTTTCTCACCCAGCAGAAGCTGAGGACTGCCGTGGGGCTCTCACAGAGCTGTGCTGTCCTGCAGTGCAGAGAAGAATTGCGTGTGTCCTTTTCTCTCATGAGAAAACACAAAAACTATGAATTACTTAGATATTTAATAAATGAGCTCTACCCAGTACTTCCCAGCCTCTTCAGAAAACTGCACAGAAAAGGATACAACTCCAGAATCAAAATCAGCGTTTTTCGTGTTTCAAACTCATCCAGGAGCCTGGTAATTCTGTCGTGGGACAGAGAGGCAAGAATATCCCTCTCTTGATGAGCTCGAGACTTGGTTTTGCTTCGCAGAGGGATGAATTTGGCAGCACAGGACACCCTGTTCCCTTTGTGCACCACCCGTTTCACAAAGCTGAAGCAGCCCCTGTGCAGGAATAGAAGGACAAGTCCTGATCAGACTTGGGCAGAAATTTTCCCCCACCCTGGCCTTTGCCAGCTCCCTGCTGCTCAGTGCTTGAGTTCTCCAGCACGAGAAGCTCATTTTGCTGTGTGTGAGGTGCTATTGCCCTCTCCTGGCTGTCCCCAAAGGGAAGCAACGTGTTCCCTGTCGGAGTCCAGGACATCCCTCTGGCTGCCCTGGCTGTCTTGAGACCCTGGCAGGGGTCTTGGAGAACCTGGCATGAAGTGAAAAACACCTGTGACTTCGATTTCAGCCTGTAGAAAAAACTGCCAACTTTGTATGAGGAATTACAAGCCACAAGGGTTTTATAGTGTGATATTTGAACTAACACAAGGTGGAAAAGTAGCATTTTGGGATCTTTAGAATATAATTCAGGGGGGTCAAGATGGAGGAATCTGGGCGTGTCCTAGCCTTCTTTTCCTTCTTCTTGTCCTCCATGTCTTGGTGTGATGGTGACACTTTTCTATTGGTTTAAGGTAGAGATTCACAGTCTAACATGGGTGATAGGAATTGGTAATAAATTATAAACATACACATGTAGTTTTGAGTATATAAAGTGGGAGCTGCCCGAGGCTCGGGGGCAGAATGCCATGGCCTCCTTGCTAGCCAGAGCTCGGCAGGTCAGAGAAAGAATGTTATAGATAAGAAGAAATAAACAACCTTGAAAGCACAGTCAGACTCATTCCAGACTCCTTCTTTGGCTGTGCCAGGCTGGGGAACAAGGACTTTTACGATCTTGGGGTCACCTCGACCTTCTGAACCCCAAGACATCCACACTTCCCATCAAGGGAAAAGCTGTTGCAGTTGATGCAGGCTCATGCTGGTGCTCCTGCATCCCTTGGACAGACCCAATGTGACGGGATTGGGATGCTCCCGTTGCCAAGAAGCCACATCCAGGCACTAATCTGTGAGCCTTTGGATGCTTTTTCTGGTTGGAGCTGCCCCAGCACATCTTGGAGTGAACTCCCACTTCTGCCTTTACTTCCACCTTTTCAGACTTTTCAGGACCCACCTCTGCCTCAGCAGCTCAGATGGGCAATGAGATATTCTCTGGCAGTGATGTTGTAGAGTTGGAAAATTCATTTACCTTCCAATCTCCTGCTTAACCTCATAATGGGAGTGGAGCTTTCTCCTGGTGGCCACTTTCTTTCCTTCTTGGTCTTTCTTAGCTTTGGAAATGAAGAAAAACAAAAGGGCAAATATTCAGAAAACAATGTCTTGCTAATTGTGTGAAAAGTTATGGCAGGACAATTTAAGGCAGGAAAAATTAGAGGGGTCCTCTAAACTTCTAAGGAGAATTAAGTGGAGTTGTTTGGTAACAGAACATGTCAAAATGAACTTTGGGGTTGCCCAGAGGAGTGGCTGCCCCATCCCTGGAAGTGTTCAGGGCCAGGTTGGATGGGGTTTGGAGAAACCTGGGATAGTAGAAGGTGTCCCTGCCCATGGCAGGGTGTTGGAATTGGAGGATCTTTAAGGTTCTTTCCAACCTGAACCATCCTGGGATTCTGTGATTTGATTTTGTCCTGGATCCTGCCATACTGGCCATATATAAATGCCACACAGGAATACAGTACACGTTCCGTACAGGTACCAGAACATCACTGCAGCAAATTACTCGTTGCTATGGCAGTGGAGGCAACTCCTGCAGCTGAGGGGGTGGCATTGTCCTCACAGGTGAGAGGGTGGCATTACCTTCATGTACGACGAGCTCTGCTTTGCACAAAACCTCCCCTCCTGCATTTTTGGCAACACAGGTATAAACACCACCGTCTTCCAAGGCAGCATTGTCCACGACCAAGAAATACATTGTTCCTTCCTTCCCCTGATGGACCCTGTCGCTGTCTGTCAGCAGTGAAGTGCCCTGAGGGAAGGAAATGACATTTTGGCACTGGAAAAGCCAAGATGGAAACAGATGATTCCACTCCTCTGATGCCTCAGGTTTTAGCTTTTATATTTTTCAGATTCTGTGCTGCTCCAGTGTGTAGTTCTGAGCTTCATATGAGGGGATGGTGAGCTCTCTGCACAGAGCAGGGAGACAAAACAATTCCTTCTCCAGCTGGGCACCAAGGACAAATGATCCAAATCTCAGGCCCAAGAGCACAAACAACGTGGGCTGAAGAGAGAAAAACAAGCAGGATGGGACTGCATGGGCTAAAGCTGGAATGGGACAATGAACTCCAATGTGCAAATGGAGCAGAACTGATCACAGTGAGAGCCCCCGGGAGCGGTCGTGCATTTTGGTATCATTTTGGTTCATCTTGGGTGCAGCCCTGGCTGGGCTCTTGTGCTGCCCAAGGTGGATCCATGGAGGAGATCCTTTTAATAAATCCCTGCTTTATTCTTTAGCTCTGTCTAGTCTCTGTTCTAGGTCAGCCTGCAAAAGGCATCATTTCAAGAAGCAAATGTGGGAACAGAGCTACAACACAGACTATTTATGTGAGCAAACCCCACAGAGAAAATGCTGCCCAGGAGAGTGGTGGAGTCACCATCCCTGGAAGTGTTCACTAAACAACTGGATGTGAGTCTGGTTGACAAGGTGGTGGTCTGTCAAAGGCTGGACTCAGTGATCTTGGAGGTCTTTCCAACCTTAATGGTTCTGTTTTTTTTCATAAATGCTATGAAGAAAGGGGCAGGATGGAGTGTGTGTGACACAGAGCAGATTGTGAGCATTTGCAACAGGTCCCTATGACAGTAAAATGCAAGACAAAAATATATAATACAATGTGTACATATATGTATATAATACCACAAATATGAAGTGATGCAATACCGTTTTCCCACATAAATCTGTTTCTGATATTTTCCTTATAAAACTGTAACAAAAATTTAAGTTAGAGTACATCACTCCACAGCAGCACCTGCTCAGCACTAGGTGGGAGCTAAAAGGTACCAGATACTAAAAATTATTAGGGAAGAAATGAAGGATAAGACACAAAGCGTCATTTGATAAATGTTTGGTTTGCCCATGGTGTGGTACTATTTGGTACATCATCATCAGTGTCCTCTGTAAGAGCTTCCAGATGAGAATTGACAGCACACTGGGGCTCTTCAGCCTGGAAGGGAGGCTCTAGCAAGATATGACAACAATATTCTAAGGAATAATAAATAATTTCTCTCCCTTCTATGGAATATTCATTGTCCTCAGTAACATTGATTTTACTAAGTAGTTGCAGGAAAGAAACAGAGCCTGGAAGTCACACTGACAATTGGGAAAATCCACTCAATCCTCGATCCCATTCCTGGCCCCAGACTGCAGCACACATCTCAGTGGCACTCAGGTATAAGCAATTTCTCTTCCTGCTCTTTTTGGTCCCCAAAACCATCTTGCTTTCCCTCTCTGCAGGGTGACACGGTGACAGCACAGGGTGGGATGCACAGGTGGTGGTTCAGTGAGAACAGCTGGTTCCACAGACTCTGCAGGCACGATCCAGAGTCCGTGTGAGAGGTGAGGGAAGAAAGAGGAGACAAAATTCCCCATGGAATTGTGCACTACAGTCCCTCCTATGGTCCTCACTCTCAGCCAGAGAAGAGTCTGCACTCACCTTGAACCACAAAACTGTGGGCTGAGGGGTTCCTTCAATGACTGCCTGGAATCTGGCACATTCCCCAGAGTTCACCTGCACGTCCTCTATTGTCACTTGCATGTAGGGAGGACCTGGTGAGAAAAGAGCATTTGCTGCATGCAAATGAAACTGAAACTTCTTTCCCAGTGTGCTGACAGAGTTGGAGTTACTCAATGGGGTTTATAGGACAGGCCATATAGGATGTAACAATAGTTTAAAGTCAAATCAAGAGGCACAATGGCAATATATTTGGGGTTCTTCATGCTGACATTACTTTTAGGCTTCTTATCTTCACATTTACCTATTACTTTTTGTTTAATAAACAGTTACCGCTCAAAAATTTGGAATATTAAACCAGTCAGGAGTTGTTACCAAAAGAGAAGACAGTGAGAATCATGGGATTGGGAAAGGGAAACAGGGTTTGGTCTTACTTGTTGGAGTCTTCTCCTCAGTCTTATACACACGAGTCCTTTCTGTTGTCTCAATATAAACTTCACTGTGCACGTCCCAGACCACGTCTCCTTCTCTCCTGTACCAGCCTCCTGCCCCTGCATCTGGGGATGTTCTTTCAAGAAACCCAAGAGAAAAGATCATGGCATAGGCACATACAAGAAGTGCAGGATTACACCCTGCCATTGAGCTGTTTAACCAGAAGACAAAGGGTTATTTGCTTAAAATTAATACAGGAATAATTTTGGTTTGGTGGGGGGATTAATTTCTCTCCAACCTTTTTTTTTTTTGCCCTTCTTTGACAAAGCATTGTCACCAGGATTCTGAAAATAATGACAAACCTACAAGAAACTGAGTCCACCACAGAGGACTTGCTTTTCTTGCACCAAAGTCAGAAATCCACATGGATATCCTGGATGTATGGAGGTGGGTATTTACCTGTCGATGGGAACAGTACGTTCCCGAGCGCCTTCCCCTCCAGCAGCCTCCTCTTCCCGGGAAGGAGCAGGGCTGGGCTTTGGCACCCCTGGCTCTTCAGCTGGAACCTGCCTCTGTGCTTTGGCTGGCAGCAGAAATTGGGCAAGTTAGACACGCCACCCCATGAGACCACACCCAAAACCCAGAGCCAAGCTTTGGAGCCATCTCTGGTGTGCCTCGTGCCAGAGCTGAGCCCACCTGACCTCAGCTGGATGCAGCCACTGAAGGTTAGAGGAGAATTTGGCACTTTTGCAAAGAGCACACGAAGCAAAGGGGTTGGACAGCACCAGCGTGGTGGCGCTTGGCTGACTGGGCTAAACTGACTGTTCTGTAAGGAAATACACACAGACAAAGGTGAGAAAGGCAGTTGGTGGGGACAGGGAAATATGGGTCAGCTGGAAGGATAGTGTGGGTTCACACAGCCTTTGTAGGAGATAATTTAACCGTGTTTGGGTTCCGGCTCATTATTGTAAATGCAGGTGAACCTGGTGGGAAGAAAGGACGATGTCCAGCTCCAGTTCAGAAGGCTGAATGATTTCATTACTAGAACTATACTACAATACACTAATATACTATTTAAAGGAGATACTAAAACTACATACCTACTTTTTCTAACTACCATATCTAACTAACCCCCAACTTGTGACCCTCTCTGAGAGTCCAGCCACAGGTGGATTGGATTGGCCATCAGGCTCAAACAATCCTCACCAGAATCCAATCAAGCAATCACCCCAGGTAAACAATTCTCCAAACACATTCCACATGGGGAAAACAAGGAGCAGAAATAGAAATTGTTTTCTCTTTCTTCTCTCTGTGCTCCTCTATGAAAAAAATCCTGAGAGAGAGAGGAATGTGCCAGCCACAGGCTCATGGCTGTGAGGAAGTCATGGAATCACAGAAGCATCCAGGTTGAAAAAGACCCTTAAAAACAAGTCCAGCCATCAACCCAGCACTGCCAAGTCTACTCCTGAAATGCATTCCAGGGAATAACCCAGTGTTAGCTTTGTCCATATGAATTCTTCCATTCAGCTTTGCATTAGAACAGTTCCTGACTCAGTGCTGTGATCACAGACAGCATCAGGGACGTGAGTGAGCTCACATCCATGTCAGCTGGTGGTCAAAGCAGGTCCTGGCTTTGCACATTGTTGATATGGAGGTAATATGGACTCCTACAGAGGACCTGGTGATCTTTTAGCATCAGCATTGCTACACCTCCATTGGAAAACGTCCTTGTAAAACTCTGATTTACACCAGAACAAGGTTTGGCATCTGGGGCTTGATGAAACCAAAAAACAGTGCAGCTTGATGGCTGTTTCAGTTATTTTTCTTCTTTTATTATTAATTATTTTATCACATAAAAATTCAAAACCTGGTTTGATCTCACATTCCAAAACTACCTGATTGTCTTTTGATATTGACCATTGGAATTACACTGTAAGATAAAGTGCATCATCTCCTTTTTCATTTAAGGAGAAAAGGTTAAATCCAGAGGAGTTTTCTACCCAGCAGGTAGGAATATTTTAGGGAGCATTCTAAGGATCTTTGGTGCTGACTGGTTTTGGAAAAGAGCAGCTGTTTCTAGAAATCACATAAAACAGCTCCATTGGGATGGAAGCCCTGGTTATTCAAGGAATTACTGGGTCAGAGTTCCCAGGTTGTGGGATTGTGCTTTCCTATCACCAGCACTATTGAAATATTTACCTCCTTTTTATTTAAGGCATGTGATCATAGATTAAAATAATTCCCATAAATGTTTAGTTTTGCACAGATGAAAGACCTGCCAAACCATCTCATTCATTATTGTATTTTCTCTTTAGCCGTGACTGAGGAAATAATCTGCTAGGTGACATTTTACTTAGGATTTTTGAGTCATCCCACTGCACCAGAGGATTATTTCCAAAGATGATTTGCGACTAGAAAGGAAAAAAGTTTTTAAAGCCCTGGCATTTTTTTAATGCTGTTATTTTGGGTCTGATTCCATGAACAGCTTTTATTCTTGCTAAGTAAGAATATTTATTTTTTAAGGAATTATCTGGAGTTTGAGGGCTGAAGGTTACTTGGCATTGTCCTTTGAGTTAACAGTGGTGGAGAACAGTTATTCTGACTAGACACAGAGACAGCTTAGACAAGTTGCTATGGCAGAAGCAGAGGAAGAGTGGAAGGGTTGTCGCTCATCCATGATTTTTTAAAAACAACAGAAAGACAAAGGAATTGTTCTCCTGGCAAGACACAGCCGCATACATGGTTGTTTTTAGTCACACAGAAGCTGCAAGGGGTCTGTCCAGGCTCCAGGGTCAGTGAAATGCACGTGAACTTGAGGCACCCAACCCTCTGGAAGTCTCTGACAGTTGGTCCAGGATATTAAAGACATTTCCAACTTGTTTACAGCAAACAATAAAATAAAAGCAACCACCCTTACCCACCCCACCAAATCAAAACCCAAATGACTTCTCTGAGTGTAAAGGAGGGATCTCACCCTACCTTCTCCCCTCTCCAAAAGTACTTGAAGCAAGACCAGGGGAAAAGCCCAAAGGTGGAAAAAATCCCCTATTCCTTAATTTTGGGCAGGTGATGAACCAAACTCTATTTCAGACATGGTTTTCAAACACCTCCTGCTTCCAGAAAGATCTGTCCCAAACTTAGATCCAACCTAACCCCAACCCACCTGCCACGTTTCTTTGGGTCTGAATGCCCTCTCTTAATCTTCATCTGCTCAAAACAGAATGGCACAGTAAAACGAGGCTTAAAACATCATTACTGGCATGCTCAATATTTTTCTGTCTCTCAACTCCCGGGGGACATCTCCCAGCTTCAAGCCAAACCTACCATGGCCTACGGCAGCCTGGGTTTGGGTGCTGGCTTCATGAACAACCACAGAGGGCCCGGCTGCTGCCCCTGAGCGCTCTGAAGGAGCAGGGCCAGGAGGGCTGAGGCCAAGGCCACCATCTGCTCGCATGCCCGGGGGAAGAGTCACCAGCAGTGAGGCCGAGTCCATGAGCTTTCTCAGGGCTGTCTTGATCTCCTGATCAGCACGCTGCAGCGAGGCCTGCACAGACATCTCCGTCTCTGGCTGGGGGGAAGTCATTCCTACAGACAAGAGCAACAACTTTTCTCTCTTCAGGGCAAAAAAAAAAAACAACCAAAAAACAAACAAAAAAAAAAAAAAAAAAAAAAAAAAACCCCAAAAAAACCAGTAGCACCATCCGACCCATGGAAATATCTGCCAACCATATCATTTTCCCCTCCTAGAGAAGAGAGTTGATGGAGAAATGCTTATTCCAGCAAGAGGCAGTGTAGCTGAGAGTTAAAATAAGAAAGCTGGCACAAAATGCTTTGGAAAGTTGTATTTCAGCAGGCTGGGGACACTGTGCCATCTATGTGAATACCTGGCCTGTTCCCAGACAGTGGAACAAAGGATTCATCTCCCAGCTCAATCTGACTTTGAATCTGTGAAAAATACCTTTATTAATCATAGAATCACAGAATATTTTCAATGGGAAGGGATCCACAAGGATCATCCAGTCCAGCTCCTGGCCCTGCACAGTCACTCCAACAATCCCACCCTGTTCCTCGTGTGTTATCCAAACCCTCCTGGAGCTCTGGCAGCTTTGGGGCTGTGCCCATTCCCTGGGGAGCCTGGGCAGTGCCCAGCACCCTCTGGGGGAAGGACCAACCACTGGATAAGACCAATGAAATGAACCCACTGCACTGATACAGACCCCACATGCAAGGAAGATGTTATCTCACAGGGAAGGAAAAGGAGTGAACAGGAATCGGCTGTCAGTGACTCTGGAGAAGGGCAGGGGAATGAAGGGAGGGCTGTTCTTTTTCACCAAAGTCTGGCAGAAAAGCCACTCCTTGCTCTAGGGTGATGTGTTTGTCCTGTTTCACAATATTGAAATATTTCTGATGGGTTTGGATGTAGAAGGCTGGGATGGGATCACAGACTGCAGGAGCTCATCTCACCCAATCTCCTTCCTGATAAACCTCCCACAAATCCTGAAAAGGCACAACAAAGGGATGGATGTACCTAGGGAAGCCCCCACGTAATCATGAAGACAGAGAAAATGCAGGTCAGGTTAAGACAATGATCATGTTCATGATGCAGCTGCTCACCAATCAAGAGAGAAAACTCAAATCATCACATGGTTTGAGAAAAAAAAGAGCATTTGGAATAAACAGCTCTGACTTGTTTAATGTCATTGACATTAATGAGTATGTCCCAAAGGGGTTTTGATTCTGCTCCTTTCCTGGCCTCAAGAAAGTCAATTCCCATGGTAGACCTGAGAAAATGAAGTTGAAGGCTAGGTGTGGTTGAAGACCTCTCACTTGATTTTTCGATAATCATGATGGTGACAAAATATTTCTTTCCTGAATCTATTGATGGAAAAAAGCAAGATTTGCTCACGTGATGTCCCAAACTGCCCATCAGTGTTCATCAGCACTGGGCTGGCTGGAAGACATTAAGTATTTTCCTAGAGAAATACCTGGATTCTCTGGTGCTCCTGCTGTGATTTCTGTCAGCTGGTGCTGTCCTGTGAACTGGGCAGCTGCCAATGAGTGAAATGATTGGAAAGGCATGAAACATTCAATTAGGAAATATATCCACAGGGGTATAGATCTAGAGGTTATATATAATCACTGTTCTCTCCCATGCTCTAACACCACCACTTTCCTCCCTGCCTAGGGGAAATTACGCCACTTCCTTCTTTTGAACACTGATTCAGGCTGAGGAACGTTAATATCCCCCAAGAAACACAGAACTAACAAACACCACAGTGATGACACCCTGAGATGGACAACCTCTTTCCCAGCTCTAAAATCTCAGCCTTGAGCCTTTCCACCCCACGACTTCAGCCCATCCCCAGGAACTCCAGACTGACACATAATTTGAAGCTCCAGTTCGGTCTTAGAGAAGGACCCAGGAGGATGTGAATCATCCAAGATTCCCGAGTTGGAAATATCCCTAAAACCAGGTTTTTTCACTTCAACACTCCTGAAACTGTCCATAAAAAAGGAGCCAGAGCCCAACTGCATTAATATTCTTGGACTGCAACCCAGCTCCTGCTGAAGTCAGCGGGAGAAGAGGATGAGCTGATGGAATATCAAATGCTGTAACAAAGAACACAGAAACCCAACGAGCTCAGTGACAGCTGATGCAAGACATTTATTGATTTAAACTCAGCATCTAACAGCATATCTTGCACTTGACTTTTTTGTGTGTGTTTTTTTTTTCTTTTTTGTATCTCAAGCAAACTGAAGTTTCCACTTTATTAATACCCATTTACCTCCAGGAATTTCAATAAAACATTCATTGTATTAAAATCTTTCATACAGCTGTATCTTTTCATCTACAGGAAATAAATCCCCACACATCTCATTAATTATCTACACAGTTTAATCACTTACAAGCAAATTTTTTAACCTCTAGGAAAATATTTTGAAAGTATATGTAATGAACTTCTCATAAACCTTTCACTTTTTGAACAGAGCCCTGCATAGGAATTTAAAAATTCCCTTCAATTGGTTATTTTTTGCTTAAATTTTAAAAGAAAATGTAAACAGATGTTAATTGTTTTGAGCTAATGAATCAAAGTATAATTATTTCTTTTATGACCATCTGAAGTACAGCCTTAGAGCTTCTTTAGAAAAACCTGAGTGTCAACCACATCAGGGGGAAACCTCCATGTTCCTTTACACATCCTCATTATCTTTTGTTTGAATATTACATTATTTGAAGGCAAACACAGGGCAAAGTCTTTTCTCAGCAGTATCTTTGTAAATCTGAATAAAATCCACTTCCTTCTGTGGAATTATTCAAGATTGATACTGGAATAACTGTGATCAGAATCAGGCTCAAAACAAAAGAAATATTTTTAGCTTTGAAAGCATTTCCCTGTTATGTGTCATCTGTTACTTTCCAATGTACAGTGCAATATATGAAAAAAGCACTAATATATATATCCATCGTATTGCTTCATTATAAAACAAACAGTATAAACCAAGGAGATGTTATAAAAAATGGGATAGTACCATAAAAGAAGCTTGGTTTCCTTCACCACTGGAAAAGCATCCTATATCATGAAGGTAGTGCACACGACATCCTGAGTGGATGTTGAAAGTGAAAGGCTGTGAAATCAGTATGTTCATTTCAGTCAGCACAAGGTGCAGCTGCAGAAGGAAAAAATTAACTTTTCTACAAGCACCTTTTGTGAATTCATTCCCTGTTGGCAGGAATATTGCTCCAAGCCTCCAGAAGAAGCTCCTCAATACCACCTGGCTGGGAAACCCTGAGCCAACATCATCCATTCCTTCCCAAGGCAGAAACTCACTCCACCCTCTCTCCTCACGCTGCTGAGAAATTCAGCTGTGCCTGAGCATTTCTGGTTTCCCTAAACCACAAATGAAACCACAAATGAACATTTCTACAGAGCTCAGCTGGGACAGGGTGTGGGGATCTTCACCCCACATCTCCGTCACCAGAGAGGGGCAGTGCAGGGTCCTGCGGAGATCAATGAGCTCCATCTGACTCCAGCTGGCACCAAGATTTGGGCCTGGGAGCTCATCTCTTTTCAGAGCAGCTTGTTGGAGGCCTGGGCTACATCCATTTTTGGTGAAGCCAACAGGGATGGGCTGTGCTCAGTGCACCTCAGCCTCCCCCCCATGCAGCATTCCTGCTGCAAAGCTCCAGAGGAACTCCATGATCAGTCCCTCTCCGAGGCATCTCGACCTTCCTGGTTACAGTAATACGATGCAATTGAACTGGCAGCCCAATACATTTGGAACAGGTCTATGTTTCAGCTGAATAATTATGGTAAAGCTCTTTTTTCTCTCTCTCTTTTTTTTTTTTTTTTTAATCTGTCTTTGTGCTCCTGCTACTTTGCCATAGCTCAGTGGTAAATTCCTCTTATCACATATAAGAGACATCATGGATCAATCTGTTAGCAGGAATGTTTCACCACTGGCACATTCAGGAGAACAAATACTTGTCCAGTCATATTTATTGGCAAAGACTACATTTGTGGTCCTTTGAAGACCACATTTGTGGTTCTTTGTACTTGATAATGTTTGATTGCAGCTGCAGAACTTTTGTGCAGCACTTTAATCTTTCAGTTGATTGGATTATAATTCAAGAGATATGGTTTATAAATCCACCACACTAGAATGCAGAATAATGAAACCTGCATTATCAGAAAACTAGAGGGTGGATTTGAAAATATCGGTCGTTTAGAAAAGATAGTCTTTTTCACTTAAAGCAGAAGAGAACAACAAAACTCTTGCTTCCTCACGACAGTGGGACTCTCTCCACTGACTAGAGTCAAACTGGGTTTTCAACCAAAAAAATGCCTGAGCAGCCCTTTGAATCCCTGGTATACGTAATATCTACTATATATCTCATTATGTGGCAGAAGGTTAAAAAATGCAACCAGACTGTGCATGTTGAAAGGTTTATGAAGAAATTTTGGTAGAGCTAATTGGTGTCACAAGTGTAGAGCAGAGTCAAAGCAGAGTGAAGCTTCATGACCTTTGGGCCTACACGGTGACAGGAGACACCCCCTGTCCTGGGCAACTGAAGGATGCTGAAAAGCTGAGATACTTTCACCTCCTTGCCACACCAAAAACTGGCACATGAAAAAATTATTAAGTTCATGGACAAAAAAACCACACTTCTTCATCTATATTTCTGTCATAGGTAGAAGAATCAGGCTTTTCCTAAACCTCCCATCACTGCTCCACTATGGAATGATACATATTCACCTAGATCAAAGCTTTTAAAATTACAAACTGTTCTGACAGACTGTTCCCTTTAAGACTGGAAAAGCTTGACACATCATATTTAAATACATTTCCTCTAAGGTATTCCCTTGTACTTGTTACCTCGCAATCTTTGCCACCAATTCCCCTCGCCTACAACAATTCTGATTTTTTTTTTTTTTTAACATAAAGCTGCTTTCTTTGGTGTTAAAAATCATGCTTGCGTCCGCTCAGCTCTGGGAGAGGTCTTCTGTGCTGATGTGCAAGGTGACAGGCTCGCCAACAGTCCCGTAGCTGAGCGTTCTCGTGGAAACTTCAGTTTTAAAGCTGGACTGCCCATTGTCTGCCGAGCGCTGGACCTCGGTGCAGAACGAGGGCTTCACGGTGAAGGAGGGGCCGGGAGGAGCCGCGCGGGCGTCGCTCACGCGGAAGGAGATGTTGGAGGGGCCCGCGGACTGCACGCCAGCCACCCGAGAGGCTGACACGAACACGGCCCCGGGGACGTGCTCCTCGTACTGGCTGAAGAACCTCTGCCTGGGCTCGGGCACCACAGGCCTGACCAGGTTCAGCAGCACCGGCTTCCCGATGGTCGGCTCGTTGATCTCCGTCTGCAGCACGGAGATCTCGCAGGGCTTCTCCGCCGTGAGCTTCTGATCCTCGCACCTGTAGGTTTCACCTTCTTGAGGGACATAATCCTCCAGGTCCTCCAGAGTTAAGAGTTTGCCGTTGTGGGTTAAAATCTTGCGGTCCCGGGTGCTGATGTCGTCGGTGTGTAGCTCCTCTGGCTCATCCACTATGATGTTGTCCTCTTCAGGAAGGATGTCCTGTATTACTTCAGGTATCTCCTCTCCAACAGGCCAAGACACATCCACTTCATCGAGCCCTTCCTGACCCTCTGGACTCGCTGGGGAGAACAGAACTTTGTGTTGGTCTCCAGCAGCTGTCCCAAAACTGAAGACCAAAGGCTCGCCCCCGCAGGCAAGCAGAGGGGAGGCAGCACCTGACCCGTTGTCAGCACATGGTTCCTGAGGGCAGCTCTTTCCTTCAGTCCCATAATCCATAAATGAATCACTTCCTAATTGTTCAGACCCACACGGGGAGTTTCTCTCTTCGTTGCTGACTTGAGGTCCTTCCTGCTCGGTCGTATAAACCAGAGGCTGGATGTCACCTTCAGAGAGACCCTCATTTGGCAGAGATTTTGACTGTTCCACCAATTTATTGTTGGAGTTGTTTGTGTTTGGATCATCTTCTGGGGAGCGCTTTGGCCTTGAGCTGGGGAAAGTGAACGTTAACACCCCTGAGTCATCTTTCTCTTGTTTTACTGGGGAAGAACCTCTTTTCCTTGTGGGCTTTGGTGATTTTTTCACCTTGAATTCAATTATTTCTTCCACTTCAACCCACTTAGGCTTTTTCTCTTCCACTGTGCTCTCCACAACGACATCTCTTGCTGCTGCCCCTTGCATGTCCTCGTGTTCTGTGACATAAAGCCTGGGAACAGCAGCAGACTTTGGTGCTGCCTCCTGGTCGTGTCTGTGGACAGGCTGCCTGATCTTGGAGACATAAACCGGCTCCAGAGCCGGCTCCGCCCGTGGGGAGCGGGAAGGAGAATGACCTGAAGGAGAACGTGCAGGAGAAACCCTTCCCCTTTGTCTTGGGCTCTTCACCACCGTGGTTATGGTCTCCTCTCTGACGGCAGAAAGGGGTGGAGTTGGTGGGAAGATGAGACTTTTTGGGAAGCCACACTCCACCAGCACATGCCGCGGTCAGCCAAGGCGCCGCGTGGGGTTAGTTTGGGGTGAGCATTCCAGCTTTTGGGGAAGCGGTCATTTTGGGAGGGACACAGCACACACACCACACATGCCCGTCTCCACTTCCCGATCCAGGGAAAACCCCCGATCCATTTCCCTTTTCCCCAGGGAAAACCCCCGATCCATTTCCCTTTTCCCCAGGGAAAACCCCAGCTCCATGAACCTCCTCGGGTGTGAGCACACAACGAGCACGTCCAGCTGGAGAGATGCTCTGCTGGGTGCTGCTGTATTTCATGTGCTTGTGTTGATCACCCACTCTGCTACCTTGGACCCACCCAAAATTTTAAACACTCAAAGACTTTAACCTTTTCCTGAATATCCTTGCCTAAAATCCTAATTCCATACACCTCAATGGCTAAATGCCCTTTATTGCAGTAGGGTCGGTGTGTTCTTAATAGTATTTAATAAATGCAACATAAATCTTTTTTTTTTTTTAATTACAGCCTGTTTTGAGACCAGAGATCTGCATTTCCACATGCAGAACAGTTACATTGAAAGGGACTAACCCTTAAAATGTGGAGATGACCAGGAAAAGAAAGTTAGAACATCTCCTGCACAAGTCATCTATGCCAAAATGAATTTGTTTTTACTCTTCATAATACCATTAGTGCAGACACAGCCGGATCCTACTGCCTCCAATAGACACAGGAATACAAAGCCAAATTGGGATGCATAATTATGATTTCTCAGCGTATTTCTGCTGGCTTTACTTTAGAGTTTTTGACTGAAGTTGGGCTGGTGGTAGATGCCTCATCCCTGGAAACATTCATGGTCAGGCTGGATGGGGCTCTGAGTAGTCTGATCAAGGTGGAATTGTCCCTGCTCAGAGCAAGGGGTTGGGCTAGATGATCTTTAAAAGTCCCTTCTAACCCAAGGCCTAAAACCAGGCTCCAGTGCTCTCAATTTATATACTTAGCATGCAGTTTTTCCTGCAGGTTTTTCCTGTGGTTTTTCTTGCCTTTATTTTAGGTAAATGCACTTCTGCCAGTGTTTTCCTGGCAAGCACAAGGAAGCCAATGCTCCACCATCTGCTCCAGTGGAAATCATAGGAAAACTCATTTTGTTTCTGTGTTGAGATTCTTTCCCTACCTCCAAGGAATGGGGTTAAAAACAAAGAATTAACTGAAGGGTCAAACAGTGGCCTGAACTGAAATTAAGAGTAGAGACAGCAGCTTTTTAATTCCTCTCTTCCTCCTCACCATTCTCCAGTCACAGCCACATGGAGCTGAAGGCCACCCCTCTGCTCCTCAGACATCTCTGCTCTGACTTTTGCCCTTGAGAATGTGTTTAGAGCCATCATGGAAGACTAACCCTCTTGGGTTTATTGCAGCCTTTCTCATCTCCTGGTCTTATTTTTGAAAAGCTGTACTTCCTTCTCCTCTGGAGATCAGGTTTGTTTCCACCAACAAGCTCTCCCTTTGAGGACATGGTGGAGTCCAGGACTGGATCAGCTACAGGGAGATTTATTTCCTTGCAGAGCATCCTCTCTTCTACTACTCATTTCCACTGCTTTACTCTTTTCTCTAAGTTTTCAGCACTTTTTCTAGAGACCTTTAAGGTCTGTGCAGAGCCTTCCTACTGGCCTTGGTTCCTTTCTGAATTACACAGAATTTAATCATTTTAGCTGAAAATGAATCCTTGGGTGCTTGCAGCAGATGATGATCTATGTTGCAAAGTTAAAATGGGGTCTGGGATTTGCATATATGGACATGGTTCAATCCCATCTCTCAATTATCTATTTTCTGACAGTGGTTTTAAAGCTGCTTCTGTTCATCAACTTGCTACAGATTAAAAGCTGGAATTTACCCTTACAGAATTATTCCCAAATTTTCCCCCATCACTACCCCAATTTCAGTTGAGGTCCACTCTTATTTAAAGTTCATGACCACAAAAGGAGGGGAATTCCTCCCTGAGATCCCACTCCTCAATTTACCAAACTCCTTTGAGGCTGCAGCCCTGGATTTAGGAATCCCTTGTGCAGCTGTCCTGAACAACAGCCTATGGAACTGAGATCTCAGAAATTTAGAAATCAGCTTAACTGATGGCATTTTGTATTAATGAATATTATTTAATCCACCAGTATTAATGCTGCTGCTCCAGATACAGGCACAGAGATGTGATTAAATGAGATTTACCAAGTTTTAGATGGAGACTGGCTCTGAGATTCCCTCCTGCTCATGACTTTCTCAGGATATTTCTGAATATGATACAAAAAAATAACTCTCTCTTCAGTTGCCCCAGTCTGAATCCTGGTCCTTGAGGCAGTACAGGTAAAACCAATTTATTTTCTGGTTTTTGCAGGGGGAAGAACATCCAATGGCTGGAAATTTAACTGAGCTTATCTGCAATTTCTGGGAGGGGAGACAACTTACAAACCACTGCCTCCAAATGGGAGGAATAATCCTCACAGAAAACAATAATTAAAAAAAAAAAAGGGATAAAAGGTCAGCAACTCTTAACCATCCTTCAGTTGCAATTTTATGTCTAACAAAAATAAAATATATCCACTTAAGCCTCATGTCCAAGTCAAGGGCTGATTTTAGCAATATTGCAGCTATTGAGGGAAGGCATTTCCCCAAAATATCCACTTGTATAACTCCTTCCTGCCCTCAGGACATGGTTGGAGTGGCTTGGAGCTGCTCTGAAATCCTGTCCCAGGTCAGTGTCCCCCTTCCAGCACATGAAACAATTTTATTATGTATTTCTCTATGGTACTTGAGAAGATAAATTAAGATTTTATTGGCTACTTGCCTTCTAGGCTGTGCATGACTGACGAAATATTGCTTTTTGCAGTAATTAATCCTGTATTTTATAGGCAACCAGTATAAACCAGGCTCAAAGTATCTAAAAAGACCAAGTCATCAGGACAATTATTTATACTAGAAATATAGAGACAGAAGGGGATAAAAATATTCATTTGCCTTCTGCTTCATCATCCAAGGCTTTCCTGAAAAGTTTAAAATAAAGCCAGAAGAGATCACTCTAAGCTCTGAGATATTTGTTAAATTGGTAGATATTTTCAGGTAGACAGTTTTCAGTTTGGTTTTCTTTTTTTCATTCAGCACTGAGAGTCAGACTCTACCTTCCCAAGCTCTTGTGAAACTCTAGCAGCATTTGGGGGAATATTTTTCCTGTGTAATATCATAAAATAACTGCCCCAGGCTATGTCTAACACCAGTGCAGCTGGTTTTGGAAAAGAACAAAAGGACCTTTTTGGAGGCGATCACTTCACATGGCACAGAATCCCGTGGGATCTGGTGGGCTGGGAATGAGCACACTTGCATGGTCAATGAACACAAGCTTGTTATTGAATCATGCAGAGGCAGCAAGGCAAAAAAACCACAAATGTTACCCAAAAAAAAAAAAAAAAATCAGCACTTACATGATGATGGTTTTCTTGGGCACTTTAGTCTCTTGTTCAGTGACTACAAAGAGAACAGTATGAACAGCATGGGGTTAAAGAAAGGCAAAAGCTGAAATGATTAAATTATCTTTGCTCAGTTCATCAACATAAACTGGAGTGAAAAATAACCAACTGTACCATCCCATCCATGCTTTCTGTGGTTATTTCCAGCATCATCTTTTGTGTTTCTGACCAGGAATGAGAATCCAGAATGCTCTCTGAACATTTAGCTTTGAAATCAAATATTTTGTGGAGAATAATTTGGCAAAAACTTGTTTGGCATTTTTGTTTGATAGGTCAAAGCTAGAAAACACGATTCCTATTTAATTTTTCTTTATCCTATAATAAGGTAGTGATGGTGTCAGGAACCTGAAAATGCCTCAATCTGAAATCCTGGAGAGCTGAAATTCTTCAAACTGTGATTGCCCTTCCTAGAAAAAAGAGCTCCCCCAAACAATGGATTGTGGCCAGACTTTTGTGGACTGGATGCAAAATCTAAGCTGATAAAAATAAAGACTAATATCATTATCATCAGTAGAGAAAATCAGCATCAAAAAAAACCCCAAACCCAAATCCTAGGAAACTCAGGAGAGTCCAGTGTCTGCTCCATCTCTTTTTTTCTGCTCTAATTAGCAATTTTTCCTGACCCTTCTCCCACAACAAACTGGAAGCTGTTGATGAATATCAAGATCAAAAGTTGTGATTTCAAGATGTAGCAAATATTCTTTAAAACTGACATTTCTAAAAAGTAGAAAGATACTGTTTGAAGAACTAACTGAGATTTTCAGCAGGTTTCCCACCCTCTCCACTGGAATAAAATTAAGACACTCTTTGAACAACACTGCTTTGAGCACACTGAACTGGTGAACCTATTTGAGATCTAGGAAAAAAACCCATCAGCAAGCCCCGCTTTTTATTTAATAAACTAGCAAAATAGCTAAAAAAAACCCCCATAATTTAATCTCCAGGTTTTCAATTTTCGAGCTAGCCTATAATAAATAAGCTCTGGTAATTTTCAGTCAGTGCAATTTAAGTGAACTGCTTATTAAAAATATCAACAAAATCACAAACAGTTCTTGCCCAGGGAATTTGGAGTGTCTGTATTATTTGTTTAATAACTGGTGATTAGTGATGATGTTTTTAATGGTGCCCCCAAACCTGCATTGACTGAAAATTAAAAATACATCTACAATATTAAATGGAATACTTTAACCTTATTTTCCTTCCACTTTACTTCCAAGGGCTCTTCCCTGCCTCAGGTAAAAACCACTAATTTGACCATAATGAAAAAGAATTTTGTGCAAATATCGATGTTAATTTCTGACCTAGAGCTCACGTTTCTTTTGCAGAGCCTTGTCTTGTTTATGCCTGTAAAAATCTGGAATCATTTCCCAGAGATTCAAAGGAGTTACTGCAGAACTGGGTGAGTTGAAACAAAATCTGTTTGGAGATTTGAGTTTACACTAACTGGGTAAGTAAAGAGCAAAATTATTTTCAAATATTTATCCCTGGACACAATTACAAAAAACCCATTTACCTATCCTTAATTAATATTTTTTAAAAATAACTCAAACCTTGCTTTAAATTGTGGAATTGTAGTAATACAGTGATGGCAGATGAACTGAGTGCTCAAACAATTTACCACACTCAAGTTAGAGATTTTCACTGAATTTTTAAATCACTATTTTGCAATTTTCAAATAACTTTTAGAAATCTCATTAAATAATATTATGAGCTTAATCCATATGCAGTGAGTATACGATAAAAAATACTGAAGTTCTGATGGAAATGTTTTAATTAATTGGATTATACACCTGATAATAGGTGTTTTCTACAATTATTTTAGCAGCAAGTGTATTTGGATGAGAATTAAGTAATATAAACTAAATAGTTGAATAAATTTAATTAAATCTCACAATGTCTGTAAGAAAAAGTCTCTTTAATGGTTGCTCTATTAATGTCTGTTCTTCAAGTCCTCCCAAATGACACCGACTGTGATATTTCTATTTGTAGTGGATGTCAAAGAGATTCAATATTCAAAAGTTCAGCAGGCTTGGGATGAGAAAGCTGAAAATGGCATTTAATAAATTGTATATGTGCTGTCTGAGGTGTGAGGGAGGATTTGAGCAATCCTATACTGAAGGATAGAACCACACGAAAGTAGGATGAGAGAATTTGGGTTTCTTTTCTTTCTTTTTGGTTTTGTTTTGTTTTGTTTTTCAAGTTGTTTTTCCCCGAGAGGAAAATATTCTGCATCCATTTTTAGCACCGGATTTATCATTTCAACTTTTCAAGAGCATTTTAGGCAAACAGCTTTGCAAAGCAGGAGCCCCTGATAAGCAGGTTAAAAGCTGTAAGCATTAGGGACAGCCCGTGCTTTTATAGGACCAGACATCTCTTTGGTTAATAGATTAAAACATTGGCTTACAAGTGATGGAACACTGAGGATAAGTGAGTTCTCCTTGCTCTGGATGGATGGAAGGTTATTTGTGGCCTTTATTGCATTTTTTAGGTCTCTTTTCTCCACTCACAGAAGCTTAAACCTATTTTTGCTGCTCGGTTCATGCTGCTGACATGAACCAGAGGAGCATTGCTCTGTTTTCACCTCCTTCTGCTACACTTTGGAGACTAATCGGCAAAACCTGACAAGAACTGCTAAAACTAATCCTAAAATCAGCAATTCATGCAATCCTTGAGGTTGGAAAAGACCCTTAAGATTGTTGAATCCATCTGCAAAGCCAGCACTGCCACCTTAAACCCCGTCCCTAAGTGCCACGTCCACAGGTATCTGAAATCCCTACAGGGCTGGTGGCTCAACTCATGAATATAAGAGCTTTTTAAATTATATAAATGGGATCTCTCTCAAAAATACCCCACCAAAACCTGAACAAACGAACAAAAACCCCCAAGCCCAAACAACCAAAAGGCTCCATGCCTGCAGTGACTGACACGGCTGCAAAGGCAGATGGGGCTCTCCTGAATTTGCAGTGGAAACCCTGTGGCCTGGCCAAAAATGAGACTAAACCATGGTGATAAGAGAATAAAAATAACGAGGTAAATACACTCATCATCACCCTAATCAGGGAACATCCCACAGGGGACAAACTCCTGTGCCCTATTTCTTCAGCAATGCTAAGAGATCTGATGCTCCTCTGTGTTTTAAATCTTCCTGGTAAGAACTTTGTTTTTTGCTGATTTTTAACAAGGTGGCTGCTACGAGGCAACTGAAGAACCTGCCCAAGGCTCTGCATGAAATCTAAGGTAAAGCTGTGAAGGAATTATTGTTGCCTGGCTGTAGCTGCTTTGGGAATTTTTATTTATGGCTTCGTCTCCACTCCTGTACCTGACTCCTCCCCTTGTATTGACTGTCTCGTTCTAGGTCCTGACCTGCCCACCCATATGGAAATGCTACACCTTTCCAAGGCACTGGGCTTTGCTTCTCTTGACAAATAATCAAGTTAGTGATCCTGGATGGATAAATCACACCAGAACATGCCAGAGCACATCAGCCCAGGTGTGCCGTGTGCAGGTTAAGCAGCAAGGTGCAAAGCAGACACAAGTCAACTGGAAGTCAAAGAAAAGGGTCTTCTTTCAGCTACACTTTTTTAAAAATGTCTCAAATTCTTCCAATATCCACAGAAAGAGGATTTTTAAAGCAACCCTCCATTGACTTCAGTGCAGCGACCAGGTATGGCTGAAGGCAGATCTCGGCTCACAAGGGATCCCTTAGTCCAGTGGTTTCCATCCTTTTTGGATTTGGTCCACCCAAGGGACCTGCAAACTCCCATAATGTGAATTTAAACCAAGGAATGTTGGTTTTGGTACCCATGGTCTTGTTATTGGATCATGCAGAGGCAGTGGAGTGTGGACCATCACCAGCTACAGGTCAGGGGCTCATGAACCACTGGACTAATGGTATCCCAAACCATGGGTTTGGTTCAGCAGAATAAACAGTACAGAAAGGCAGGAGGATAAAAACTAAAATTGTTGCTCCTTGGGTGCCTCATGAGACCCAGACAATGGTCATTCCACAGGAACAGAGATAAATCAGGTAAAACTCAGGGTGCAGGTGAGCCAGGAAGCAGACACAGTATCTATTTTCTGTTGTGAGAGCAGTAATGTTGTCCTCTTGGTGAAGTTACAAGTAATCCCATTTTCACAAATAGGAAGGATTGTGAGGATGGAAAGAGCCTTCGTGAGATCCACCTGTCCTCCAGTTCTTTGCCGGATGAACCTGATTTTCCCCCAGGCAGATCAAGGCTGGTTATTGATTCTCAAGAAAACGAGTTCCCTCCTCAGTCAAGTGCATTATGCCAAATTCATCCCTGGTGCCATTCTGCTCACAACAATCCTCTTGTTCCATGGATGAACCTATTTTCTCCACTGGCCTGAAGCAGATCTCCCTCTGTTTCTCCCTGGAGATGACTCAGGGATCTATTTTCTTCCCTATTACCAAGTTCAAGCAATTGCACATCACAGAACAAACTTATTTCATGACATTTCTGAAGCTTCCAGGCAAACTACAATTATATTTCTGAAACCAAGCTCACAATTCTTTTTGTTTGTTTATGATTACAGGAATAAGAGCAGATGAGAAATTTGGGGCTGAATATACACACTTGCAACCCCCAGAGCTGAAAATGCTCCTAATATTTTATACAACCCTTGTTTGCTTTTATAACATCTGCCTGAAAGGAACTTCATCAAGATACACCACCCTGACAGAGATTTATTTGTGTTCCTCTACATCCTGCACAATACTTATTTTTCTTTCTTTGGGGCATAGAAAAGACAAAGAATTCAAGTACTTGAAGGTTTATATAGTTGAAAAAATTCTAGTGTTTCTACACTTACACCATCCTCCCTGTAATGCTTTTTGACAGGACTCTGGGAAAGAACTAAAAGGAAAACATGTTTAAAATGAAGCCAAGAAAGTTCATCGAGCAGGATGCTAATCTTAACAATTTATTGTGGATGAATCCTCTTAATGCAATAGTACAACATTTGTGTCTACAGAGGGCTGGCCCAAAGGTCCAGCCTGACCAGAGTCCTGTCTCAAACAGGGCCGACAGCAGAGGACTGTAGAAAATGATGAAAAAATATGAGTAGAGGATCATTTATCCCTGAATACTTTTCCAGACTCCAGCAGCTTCACGAGCCAGAACATTGCCTCTTGGTGGATGTTGATAATGTCAATTATACCCTTTCAAACACACACTTGAACTCCCCTTATTACCACAAGATGGTGTGGAAACACCAAAGTTGAGGAAAGAAGGTCCTAGAGCTGCTGGCAAAACTGTGGCTTTTGTTGACCATGCCTCCACCAGCCACATCTGGGAGAGGCCTTTGAAACCAAGGTTTGCTGGCATGGAAAGGCCTGTGCCTATCCCAGTCCTCTCTCTTGCCCTCCAAATCTGTCCCTTTCCTATTAAAAGTGGTCCCTTGGCTGTATCACCTCCTGAGCTGCCACTGGGAGCTGTTCAAGAGAGACAGGACTGGCTGGTTCACGCTGAGCCACACAAGGACATTTAAAGCATGTGCAAAGAACCAATTCCCTATGCCAGGAAATGCTCCCAAGGGAGACGTAGCCATGGATTTAAACTGGGCTGTGATGGGCTTACAGCAAGCACTAACACACTCTGTGTGGAAATCCTTGGAATAGGCAGTAATCCCTGGAACTTCAGGCAGTAGTGACTAAAAGTTGTGAAGAAAGATGCGGTTTTGGGTGGGTGTAAAATCAGTTCATACTGCCCTACCAATCCAGGTGAAACTGGCAGGAAAAAAGGGAACTAGGACTGTCCCTGGACAGTCCTAAATAATGGATGAACTGATCATTGCTCAGGACACACTGCTGTCAGTTCTGCTTTCCCAGTCATTCCCCACGTCCTTCAGTGGTATTTCAGGAACAGTCCCAATACTCCTCCACCTTTACTCAGTGGCCCCTGTAACATTTCTGCCAGGCTGACACACATTTCCAAGTATTCCAACAATATACAACGTTTCTTTTTTCACTAGTGGTGGCGTGACAAACCCTTCATTTGCTCCTCCTCTTTCATATAATGCATTCACGAGCATTATATGAAGTTGATTTGCCAGGCTTGGAAATCAACAGATGGTGATGGGCGCAGAGCCGAGCTGCCCTCTGCCCATGCACATCTCCAGAAGACGTACAGATACATGGACACCAACAACCAACATGGGTAAGATGGCAAAAAATACTGGAATCTTGTTGTTTTTAGGGCAACTGGCTGGCATACGCACGGAGCTGGGCAAGGGCCGTACCTTCAATAGTGATGGCTTGGTCTCCTCTCCTCTCCTGGGTCAGGGCTGCGGCGCTGTGGTGGTAAAGCTCGGCTCCACTTTTGGCAGACCCTAACCTGTTCATCAGCTGGAGAGAACAGTGCAGTGCCAAATGAAACACAGGATGGTTTTGTTTTGTTGTGATAAAACCCTGCCTGTGCTACCCTGGAAAATTCAGTGCGTGAAGGTGTGAGCCCAGTGCCAAGCTGGAGTTTGGAGGGACACTTTGCTGCTCGATGGAGTTCGTGGTCTTTTACCAAAAATTATTCACACAGACAAGTTACAGCACATCTGCAAACTTATTTACTTAATTACTGGGTGTTTGCTCTGCAGCCTGGGACTTGTTCCTGGGGTAACTCTGTCTCTACCAACAGGCCCGGATTCCTGCTGTACACACACTTAGGTGGCCCTTAAAGAGGATTTTTTTTTTTTATCATCCAATAATTACTGAGTTTTACTCAAGTAAGGGAATACTGGACCTTAGGATCTTGGTCAATGGCAAATGCAAGGTAGTTTGGTTTTGCTAAAATTCCAGTAGAATTCTTTAAAGGATATCAAACTTCCTAAATATTTCTGTGAGCTGAACCATTTACCATGGAGCAGCTGACCCACGGTAATTTCCTAAACCAAGACCAATTTCTTTTATTGCCAAGCCCTCAGAACTTACTACTGTTTTATTACAATGAATGCATAGACTATGATTAATTTTCATGAAATTAACCCTAACCTTAACCCTTATATTTTAAAAATTGATCAGCTACTTTCATGTATGCTTGCTAAAAAAAATCAGGAATTTTAGTGCTTTATCTTTCTACTTAAACTTAGTTTCTTTATTTTGGCTCTGGAGGGTTTCTTAGGCATAATTTAAAGACAGTACAGAAACAAAATATCACATCAGAATGGTCACAGATTTTGTAAGAGCTTCCTTTAGAGATCTGGATCTGACTTTAGGCTACAGAACAAGCTCCACCAATTTTCACTTGTACCAACAAACTGTCAGATCAGAATATTCTGAAGCTTTTGGACACTCGCAATCCAGGTCTAGCTCAAGACCACCTATAATATTCTTATGAGCAATTACTCAGCCATGGGTCTCTCATAGTAAAATGAATTCTCCTGCCTATATAATTTCAGATGACGGATATTTAAATCTCTCTGAACTTACCTCACATTCATAGTGCCCCATATCTTCGTTGGAAGGGTTCTTGACCACCAGGACTGCGATGCCACTCCGTGGTTCACTGAAAGTCTGGTATTTACTGGTGTCCTTCAGCAGCACCCCATCCTTGTACCATCTGAGTGGGAAAACATGGAGTATAAGCCAGGAAAAATTATGCAGCATCAAGAAGTCCCCAAGATCACTGATCCATCCATCAAACAACTCCGGAGTTGATCCTTAGACAAACATTTGGATCCTGTAAGGGAGGGCTGCAAGTGGGTAGATCACACCTGGGTATGAAACTGCTCATGTTTATGAGATTCTTCCCAAGAGATCTCCTCAGTCAGTGCTGGAAAAGGGCTTTAAATGATGACAAGATTTGCTGAGCTTTTTGTCTGAATACCTGATAAAATCAAGTCAGGTGTAAGGCAGGGAGGATAAACAATGATAAAATGTTTTCCAGGGCTTTAGATTGGACAGAGTCCTCCTCAGGGTCTATCTGTAGCTATTTCTTTTTTCAAATTCTAGCTAGAATTAATTGCTGAGAACCTCAGGAATGTCTGTATCATGAAGAGCCCAGCATTGGGATGGGGTTAAGACAAAAGACACAGTAAAGAAAGAACTCATAAACTGAAAATTACTTTTCTGACTATGCAAAGTGGGAAAGCAGGATTTGTTCCCATGTGAGCTGTAGGACTGACCTGATCTGAGGCCTGGGTGCTCCTTCCACAGTGCAGGTGAACTGGACATCTTCACCCTCAACAAGATAAGCATTTCTGACCTTGTTCACAAACCGTGGGGGCACTGCAGAAAGCAAAGGTAAATGTGACTGGTAGCTGGAAATATGAACAGATAGGAAGGGCATGTCCCTGACCAGGTAATTTTCACTGGGTATAAAGGATACTAAAGACCAAATTTTTTGACCTAAAAAAAGTTGCCTGTACATAACTTTTTTTTTTTTTTTAATATATTATCCAGTATATGTTGTATAGAACCTCTGGAATGTCTTAATATTTGTAACATCATAGAAACATAGAATCATTTAGGTTGAAAAAAGACCTCTGGGGTCATGGAGTCCAACCACTAACACTGCTAAGGCCAACAGTAAACCACATCCCCAGGTGCCACATCTAAATGTTTTCTGAGCTCATCCAGGGATGGTGACTCCATCAATTCCTTGAGAAGTTTCTTCTGGTGGTTGACAACGCTTTTGGTGAGAAAATTTTCCTTAATCTCCAATTTAAACCTCCCCTGGCCCAGCCTGAGGCTGTTCCCTCTCCTCCTGTCCCTGTTCCCTGGGAGCAGAGCCTGACCCCCCGGCTGTCCCCTCCTGTCAGGAGTTGTGCAGAGCCACAAGGTCCCCCCTGAGCCTCCTTTTCTCCAGTCTGAGCCCCCACAGCTCCCTTCTTGTCCTCCAACCCCTTCCTCAGCTCCATTCCCTTCCCTGGACACACTCCAGCCCCTCAATGGCCTTCTGCTCATGGTAGTCTCAAAACTGACCCCAAGCCCGGAGGTGCCTCAGCAGTGCCAGCACAGGGGACAGTCACTGCCCTGGTCCTGCTGGTCACACAATGGCTGGCACAAGTTTAAGGTATTTCATAGCAGACCCCCTTAAAATACTGCATCTGTGCAGGATTTTACCTTGAACAAGGATCTTTCCCAAGGTACTGGCATTCCCAGCAGGACTGGAAGCAAAGCACATGTACTGTCCTGTGTCAGCCCCTGTCAGGTTGTCCAAGATCAGTGTGCAGGAACCATCAGGATCTTCTATTATAATGTGGTGGGGATCCACCTCCACGGGCTTTCCATCTGAAAGAGACATTATTTCTTTTAAAATAGCTTACTAAGTTTCCTCCTTAGGAATTTCATCCAGCTTTTCATTCTGAGATGGCTGAGAGCTGTTTTATTGCAGCTGGTATTGGTAGTTGAGGAATCAGCTCC
Organism: Anomalospiza imberbis; assembly: GCF_031753505.1. Lineage (NCBI taxonomy): Eukaryota > Metazoa > Chordata > Aves > Passeriformes > Viduidae > Anomalospiza > Anomalospiza imberbis. The sequence goes on from NC_089681.1 coordinate 149,773,203, forward strand.
TCATCTTCATCCAGCTTTCTATAAAACATCATCCAGGGCAAAGTACTGTTGAAGGACCTCATACATCACCACTCCTCATTTAAAAGTCAAATTATCCCAGAATACATTCTGTACAGTCCTAATTCTGCTTTTCCAGTCAAAGGAGCACACCCAAAACGCCCAAAAACTCTAGACTCGAGTATCTTTAGGGGATCAGCTCTTGGGTTACCTAATACCTTAGGTTTTAAGTTTTTCTGTTCTGTTTTGGTGTGCAGCTTTTAGCTTTATATTAAGTGTTACTAGGATCTTTTTACAGGGTGGTGAAGACAAAACAATCCTGTTCTAGCTGGAGACTCAAGGACAATCTCTTCAAACTTCAGGTCCAAAGCACAAACAACGGGAAAGGAGGAGGGCAGGCAAGTGAGCAAAGAGGATGAAACTTCATAATTTGAAACTATTAACTGGACAGTTAACTCCTATATGCAAATAGACTAAAACTTGTAAAAATGTGAAATCTCGTGACCAAACCCTCTTTTGCTTCCATCTTGGAGCCATCCGGGCCCTGCCTTTGAAGGCACTTCAATAAATTTCCACTTTATTCCCCTTAACTCTGTCTATCCTCTCTTCCAGCTCCTTAAGGCATCAACCCACTGCCCAGTTATTACAGCAATATGGACAGGGAGCACATTTGGAGGGTGTATTTCATGCCATGCTGCTCGTACCTTTGTACCAGCTGATGGATGGCTTGGGAGCTCCTGTCACCTTGCAGGCCAACTTGACTGTCTCTCCCAGCTCAGCTGTGCAGTCTGCCAGTTCTTCCTCAAAGTCTGGAGGGACTGAAATATCAGAGGAAGCGTGTTAGTCTGGAGGAGGGGGCTCTGCCCATGGCATGGCTGCTGCTAAGTGAGATAAGAATAATTTTTGCAAATCTGTGAGGTTCAGAAAGGAAAAACTGAACAGGAAACTTTAGCAGCTCAATACTTAATAGGTGACATGCTCTCCTTGCTTGTCTGAGGCTAATTTCAGTCTGTAACAAGTCTGTTGTTGGCTATAAAGTTTGACCATATGGAAAAAAGGGGATTTGTTGCTGATCTGGAATTATTTTAGACCATGACTTTAATAAGCACATCCGTTATTCAGACACCACCATTAAGGCACCGTTAAGGCAATTCCTCAAATAAAATGTAGCCTGGATATCCAAACCAGCACTCTGCTGGTGTCCTTACAATAAAATCTATGCTTTCATTACATCATAGAATCATCAAGTGGTTTGGGTTGGAAGAGACCTTAAAGATCAAAATGTTCCCACTCCTGTCATGGGCAGGGACACCTTCCACTCTCTCAGGCTGCTCCATGCCCCATCCAGCCTGGCCTTGGACACTTCCAGAGATGGGGCAGCCACAACTTTGGGCAACCTGTTCCTTTATTAAGTGACTTTTATTTTAACCCATTGCTACCATATGAAACCACACAAAATTATTCTGATAGTCTTCCTCACTAAAACACTTCACTAAAGGCATAGAAATGAAGTCCCCAGGCTTGTTTTCAGTGTATATGGACTAAATCCAATGCTGTTCTGGCATTTTAAGATGCCAAATATCCTTACGCTATAGTGGACACCATTTGTAGCTGATGCCTGGAATATAAAAATCTAATATCCCTCCTGATAGATTTTGTGAATTGAAAATTGGTGGAATCTCAAATGACACTGAGAATGATGAAGCCTTTATGACCAAAATTCCAAAGCAAACCCAGGTGCAAAGATAGAGCAATGTAAGCCAGGAGTCGAGTAAAGAGTCTGGAACCCAGCAAAGTCACAGGGTCTTTTGTACTGTGGTGTGTGGGACTCTGGATCAGGCTACAACCCCAACTCTCCCTGCCTTTCCTCCAGGAGAGGAGTTTCAAGCATCAGATTATCTTCTAGGGCTCTTCTGGACTCACTGCAGCAACCCCATGTCCATTTTATTTTGGAGACCCCACAGCTGGACAGAGCACTGCAGGTGGGATCCCACAAGAGCAGAGCAGAGGGGCAGAATCCCCTCCCAAGACCTGCTCATTTAATGACTATAAACAGCTTCTCTCCCTCTTTTATAATTTCCTGAATCTGATGCCTCAGGTTTTAGCTCTTATATTTTTCAGATTCTGTGCTGCTTCTGTGTGGGTCTGGGCTTCACATGAGGGGATGGTGAGCTCTCTGCACAGAGCAGGGAGACAAAACAATTCCTTCTCCAGCTGGGCACCAAGGACAAATGATCCAAACCTCAGGCCCAAGAGCACAAACAGCGTGGGCTGGAGAAAGAAAAACAAGCAGGATGGGACTGCATGGGCTAAAGCTGGAATTGGACAATGAACTCCAATGTGCAAATGGAGCAGAACTGATCACAGTGAGAGCCCCCGGGAGCGGTCGTGCATTTTGTGACCATTTTGGTTCATCTTGGGTGCAGCCCTGGCTGGGCTCTGGTGCTGCCCAAGGTGGATCCATGGAGGAGATCCTTTTAATAAATCCCTGCTTTATTCTGTAGCTCTGTCCAGCCTCTGTTCTAGGTCAGCCTTCACAAGGCATCAACCCAAGGAGACCATCCAAGAAGAAAACCGGTGAGGTTTGGGATGTCTGGTGCCACACTTACTCCAGATGGGCTCGCTGATCCTCTGCTGGATGCCCAAGATCTCCTTCACCCAGGAGTTCTTGATGTTCACGGTTCGCGCCTGCAGCAGGTACTTGCGCACCAAGTCCTCCCGCTCGTGCCAGATCTCAAAGGCCCGGTCATCCCCTTCCACCAGGTCGTTCACGTCTATGTTGTTCAGCTGAGCGACAGAAGGGGCAAGAAAGTCACCACAAATCCTGTGCTTTTTAAGAATTCCCAACAGCAAAAAGGGGGTAATGCGCACTTTCTTCAAAGATTTTTCAGATCGCGTGACCAATGCAACATGGCTTTGGATGAGGAGCAATCAGAGCTACTGTGAGAGTTATTTTCCCTGCTATATTTGACTTTCTGGTTAACAAACCAGCATTTTCCTGGGATTAGTTTTTCAGGAAAAAATGTCCAGCATTAAAAGTTATCCCAAGGGTGGAACACACTGTCCCTGAAGGGTTGGGCCCAGGCAGCACGTTAAAAAATAGAGAACAGGCAGTCTCTGGACAAAGTATGGATTGTTTCCATTTTATTTTTCTTGGAAAATAAAATCTGCCTATGAAAATTGATGAGGACAGAGATAAGGACTTTCAGAAAGTCCTGGCTGGGCTTGGTCAAGAACTCCATGGGTTTTTTGGTTGGATGGCTGGTTTTTATTGGAGTTGAGCATCTTCTGCCTTGTGAAAACTCTTTCCTCAATTTCTGGCAGTTTTAACCCTGAATGTCTGAAGATAAGTGTGTCAAATCCTCTGAATTTTTTCCATTTCTGAACAAGAATTGGTGTCAGGAAAGGACATAACCAACAGAGAGAACCTGATGGAATTCAGCACATAAGATTCCCTCTAATTTACTCCCAGTATTACAGACTGCCAAAACCAGAGATTTACAAGTGCAAGAAATTATTGTAGGCAGCAAAATCCACATAAATATAATATATTTATGCTGTTAATTAAATGAGGGAACAGAAATAAATAAATGCTTGTCTTTGTAATCGCCTTGCTGCATGGTAAAAATCCACCCTGATGGTTTCTGACATGTTTCTGAGAGATTTAAAATAGATATTTTGGGATAAATGTAGATTCTACTTGTGCTTCAAAGACTTTTTGAAGCAAAGGAATAGCTCAGAAGGATGAGAAGAATGTTCAAGCTGGATATAAAAGCAAAGCTCTAATTGACAGAGAAATGCTTTATGTGAGGATAAGGTGATCAGACCTTCATGATGTTCTTGAAGATGTAGCTGTAGGTGTCAGTCTTTGTGTCTCGCTTTGGTTTGCAGATCACAATATAATTTTTGAAGAGGAAAACATGTCTTTTGTGTCCTTTCCATGCCATTCGAGCTCCTGGAGCTCCTTCCCACACAATGAAGTGGCCCTGATGAGAAAAAGAAGGAAGAGCACATAGTGACACATCTGGAATAATTACCACAGTTATGTCTCACCATCATTTTTCAGTGGCCAGATAACAAATGTTTCGTGTTGCATCATCCCCTGATGTATCTCTGGTTTATTAAAGCACAGCAGATGGTTACTGATGCTAAAGGTGACTCATCAGGCACAGGCACAGCCAGTGGTTGTCATTACATTGGCATTTAAATGGTATTATTTAGTGCCAGAAAAATAGACAGCCCTTGTCAGGTAGAAACAATCTTAGAAATATTAAAGGAACATTGTATTTTGTGTGCTATACAGACACTTTATATGATGATTTGGTCACCTTCACCAGAGCAGGACATTCATTTCACATAGCTTCAGACACAGACAGCTCACTTAGTGACACAGGTTTCCCCTGGCATCTCTAGGGAGAAGTAAACACTTGAGGGATGTGACTGGACACTTTTTGGATGCCTAAATGTGGAGAGGTGAATGCCCACCACAGTATCACTGTAATTTAGCCTTACAACCCCACTCAGCAATGCCCTGTGATTCCCATGGAAAACATTGGACACAGAATAAATTACTTGCTTGGTAGAACACAGTAAATCTATAAAGAAACAGGAATTTGACTGAGGGTGTTGGAAGTCCTAGACTAAAGTGTCCTAACAGCTGGGTCACCTAAAAAGCCACACACCTGGTTCATGGGATAAACCTGAGGGAGCACATGGATCTGTTGATGCCAGTAACTCCAGGAGCTGCCCCGTGTTGCTTCCTAATAATGAGTTAAAATCCTTTTAGATCATGTAGGGGCCTAGAACAATTTTCTTCCTGTGTGATGAGCAGGTCACAAAGGCAAATAACTGCCTTTATGAATTATGTGTGAATTATTCCATAAGCATCCATGCTCTGGTGTTTCAAACCTTAGTGGAGCCAGAACACCCATTTCTGGACAGCAGTAAGTGAAGTAAGCAGATCATCTCTTTCAGATATCATTTCTAAAGGATTTTCTTCTAAGAACTAGGACTCCTTAGAAACTGGTGAAGGCAGACATGGAACCAGCAGTGACTGGGAAATTCCAGTTACCTGGCGGATGGGCTCCCCAAGGCTTTCCAAGGTTCCTGGATAATTCTCAATGAGTGAGACGTGGAGGTTGTTCTCTGCTCTTCGGGTGAGGGCAGACACAATGGCATAGGCCTGCTCCAGCAAAGTGCAGTTCTGGCTGTTTCTGGCTTTGTTTCGGATTAATTCCTGTAGGTGAATGAAGAAAATATTAGTGGACAATCAGAGAAAAAATAAGCAGTTCCTTCAGAGCCAAAGATTTTCTCAATACCTGCTCTGTCTCTTTCATCTCAGCAACTTTTATCCCATTTTTTCACCACAAACAGCTTAGATAACAAAATCATTTTTTCCTACCTGTTCACCAGTATAAAAGACTAACCAGTCGGACTTTTCCTTACATCAGTTGAAGTCAAGCAAAGATAAAGTAGAAACAAACACCAGATATGCTTTGGTGGTTGAAAACCAAAAATTCCAATGTGATCCTAAATGTACCCATTGCATTTCTCTTCTGCTTACCCTCACAATAGCAGAGAACAAGGAATTCGTGTGGCTGTGCTGAGTCAACATTAGATTAATAAAAAGAGATGTTGGAAAAAATGTGAAATGGCATTTTCCCTGTTCTTCCTGCATTTGTTTCTGTTCCTCTCTTTCAGCAATGAAGGTGTGGAAAATGCCTTTTCTCCTCCAAGAGACCTTTAAAAATGTTGATGTTTGTGTGCAAGACTGTGTTCAAAAGTAGAAAGTTCTTAAAAATATTCAAGCTGCTCATTTATAAAACACTAGAATACATAAATATTTTGCCATGATTATTTTCTTCCTGAGTATCCCAGTGCTATTTCCCATGAAAATATTGTTTAAAATGCTGCTCTGAAATGTTTGCTTATGGTCTAAGATGGTGGGACAGATGCAAGCCTGAAAGGCAAAATATTTCAGGGTGGTAGAATGTTGCAAAGATTTTCAGAAAACAAGAATTTCATCTTACTATATTATCAGTATAAAACATAAGGAAAAGAAGTGGGAAGTCATTTATAAAAAATATTGCTGAGTTTGAAGCAAATTCATACCTGTCATCCATGCAGTCATATATTATATTATGCATTAAATATATTTTTACATATATTTAAAGGTAAAGCTCATTTAACTTTATGGGGTTGGATTCTGTGAACCTCCACCTGAATTTACATTTACCAAACTATATAGCGAACACCACCCCTGGTGATGATTAATCACTTGTTTACTCAAGCAGTTTTCAATTGTAGCTTTATCAGAAGGAAGCCAAGAAATAGGAAATAAAAGTAAAACCTTTTTCTGCACAAGCTGCACAGAGCAGAACATAAACCTGTAACAACATCTCTTTACCTTAATTATTGTCTGGTACTGCTGGATCCTGTTTATGGGTTTTTCCAGGTAGTGCTGCAGTGGTGGGATAGGTGGCTGTGAGGGATCTTCATTAGTTAAAAATTCATCTGTGTATCTCTGAAAAAATACATGGAATAACAAGGAAAGGTTGTTATAAAGAGCAGTAGAAAAAATCCTGAGTAGCTGGAGCAGAGAAACAAGATTTGCTTATCTGTATTTATGATTTATGTGGTTCCCTTGGTCTTATAATGTGGTGACCTTTAAAATGTCCCTTAATTGCAATTACATAAACACAGCCACATTAATGTCTGTATAATCTTTATAATATTAATAAATGCACAAAAATATGTAAATATGTTCCCATATTTGCCATACCTACAGAAAAAGCTAGAAAGCAAACTAAAAATTATTAGTTTTAATATTTTTTAAGTTTAATTAATTTTAAGTTAATAAGGTTTTGCTATCATATTTACCAAAAGATACTACAAATACTTTTGAGCTTCACATTTATGATTAATTATGACATTTCTTGACGCAGTGAGTTACAGGATGAATATCCCACAGGTGCTTTGGCTCCTTCCTTACCTTGTAGAAATCCTGGACAGCTTTGCTGACAACAATTGACTCTGCCTGGATCCTTCCCACCAGGTACTGGATGTACTTGTTAAACTCTGCTTCATGCTTGATGAAGCACATGGCCACGTCATCATCAGTGTCACAGCCCTGCAAGCTCCGCAGGAACACACTGTGGGGACAGGAGCACAGGACAGCTCAGGAGAAGGTGCTGGAATGAGGCTAAAAACACAGCCCCAGCAGCCAGGCTGTGGATCAGGAGATGTCAGGTGAATACAGGTTAAAGGAAATTGTCCTGGGGTGTAAGATATGGTTTGGGAGTATTCTATTTCCCATCTGTCAGAGGTGGGGCAGTTATCTCCTGTTCATTGGCCAGTTTTCTTTATCTCTTCCACAGCCAATCCTCCCTCCAGGAGATCTCTGCTGTTCATGGCCAGTGAGTGTCCCTGCATGGCTGAGAAAATTCCATCATCCCATGGGGAGATGCTCCACCCAGGGGGAGGAGCCAAGCATTCCTACCTGGATACAATCTGACTCCTGCAACACCACAGCAGCCTTTGCCCACTGCATTCCCAGAGGAGCAGCTTTCTTCCCCACTGCATTCCCAGAGGAAGCCCAGGCCCATCTCCACCAGCCCTGGAGCTTCAGAGGAAAACTCCAGCCTTGTCCAGGATCCCTGCTCCAGCAGAAGCACAGCTGGCACTGCAGGAGGGCTGAGCCACCATGGGATGGGACTGCTGCCACCACGCTAACCCACAGGCTGCCAGGGCCTGCCCTGACTCTGTCAGGGTTGTTTTTTGGAGGTTTTTATTTTCTTTTTTTTTTTTTTTTTTTTGTACTATGACATTTGTATTTTTAATTTTCCTAGTAAAGAACTGTTATTCCTATTCCCATATCTTTGCCTGAGAGCCCCTTAATTTCAAAAATTATACTAATTCAGAGGGAAGGGGTTTATATTTTCCATTTCAAGGAAGGCTCCTGCCTTCCTTAGCAGACACCTGTCTTTTCAAACCAAGACAGAAATGATGGGGGGAAATAAGGGATGTTGCCACATTTAGGTTAAACTTCTCAGTGCCTCTTCACCCAGCACAGTGCCATTCCTCTTAGCTGGCATGGCTGTGCAGGAACTTTGGACAAGGGCCTGGGCAAGGACAAGGGGGAATGGCTTTAAATTGACAGAGGGCTGGGTTAGATGGGATATTAGGAAGAAATTCTTCCTTGTGACAGTGGTGAGGCCCTGGCACAGATTTCCCAGAGATGCTGTGACTAGAAGTGGCCTGGAAGTGTCCATGGCCAGGTTGGATGGGGCTTGGAGCAACCTGGGGTAGTGGAGGGTGCCCTGAAATTCATGGATGCTGACATCAGTTATACATGGATTAATATCTCTGTGAGGACACCACTGAAGCGCCTGTAAGATCTTGCTGCTTTTTAAACATAATTCACTGTTTCCCAGTTAAATTCACTTAAAAGAGTAAGAAATGAGCTGGACACAGGAAACCTTGAAGCTCTGAAGGGGATTATGGAACTCCTAACGCTGTGCTACGATTTAAGCCATGCCATCATATACTCTCCTGAAAGGAGCATCAATTCCCTTGCACCTCAGCACTGCCAGTGCTCCATATCAGGAATAACAGTAAGAATAGTAGTGATAATAGTAGTAGTAGTAGTAGTAGTAATAATAATTATAATAATAATGATACTCTTTGGTCTCCAATGACGGCACTTGGGAATGCCCACCTGGAATGGAAGCGACCAATGTCATCAATATTCCTGAAGATAGTGGATTTCTGACTGGCAACAGCTCCTGGCACACTGGGACAGGTCTCAGTGTACCTAAGGTGATGAGTCTGGAGGAACTGTAAATCCTGAATGTAATCTTCCTCTGAAATCAACAGCTCCTGAATGAGAACACTGAAGGGGAGACAGAAAGGCAGAAAGAAATCATGGAAAAATCATCACAATTGTCCTTGAGAGGCTTTTAGGCTGTAAAGTAGGGATTTCTGATCAGAGGAATTGACTCCTGGGGTGTGTTGAAAGATCCCCTGTGGGGATGGATAGATGTATGTGATGTGTTAACTTTTAGTTTTCATATTTTCCAGATTCTGTTCTGCACTGGTATATAACTCTGAACTTCATATAAAGTGTTAGCAAGTTCTCCTCACAGTTCAGTCAGACAAAACAATCCTTTTCCAGCCTGAGAACCAAGGACACTGCTGCAGCTTCAGGCTCAAAAAGTACAAACAACAGCAAACTGAGGAGAGCAGTCTGGGAGGATGGGACTGCATAACCTGAATCTGTAATGGGACAATTAACCCCAATATAGAAATGGACCAAAACTTATAGAAGTGTGAAAACTCGTGACCCAACGTCCATCTTAGGTAGAGCCCCAGCCGGGCTCTTGTACTGCCCAAGGTGCATCCTTTAGAGGCCTTTTAATAAATCCCTACTTTATTCTTTTAACACTGTCTAGCCTCTGCTCCAGTCAGCCTCCTAAGGCATCACATAGAGGGAGGGAGGGAGGTAGGGCAGGAGGGATGGATGGAGGGACGGATGGAAGTGGCCAGTGGAAGATGTCCCTGTCTATGGGACTCATTGACACTAGATGGTTTTTAAGGTCCCTTCCAACCCAAACCATTCTATGATTCTGTGATCTCAATTGCCCGGAATTTTCCTAAGCTGAAATCAATCACAAAATACAAGTGGTTCAAAAGGCAGGAAAATTCAGAGGTGCAAATACCAAATGACATGAGCTCACCTTAGCTTCCTTTTGTATTCATCTTCGGAAACAAACTCTCCAGGAAACTCTGGAATTTCTGTTGTTCCCCACTCTGGTGACAACTACAATATTAGGAAAAAAAATTAAATAATTCTTGGAAGTGAACAGTGTTTTTATGTATACATACTGAGGAATATCTCTCATGTGTTCACAGTCCTGTTTAGTCCAACAATTACTAAACCAGTGTGAAATTTCTTTGGTACTGGAGAGTTTTTAGGTCTTTCCAACCCAGAAACCCTTGCACAGACCAGAAATATTGTCTAATAAAAACATGAAAAAGTACAACCTTGTTCCAGACCCCTTCAACCTCCTCTGCCATCACTCCTTGCAAAAGGGACAGCTCTAAACTTCAACAGGAACAAGAAATTTTATATGAAAAATAACCAAACATGATCACCTTCAATTTCTTGTCCAGATAAGCTGGAGACACCCAACCCTGTCGAGAGGGACTTGATTTCGTGGGTTTAGTCCTGACCAGCCATTTCAGAGGATGAGCTGAATCCAGGACTTCCACATATTGTCCTTCCTTCAGGGTGATGGTCTCCTTGTCCGGTGCCGCGGGCACGTAGTCAGCAGTGACCATGTAGACATCAAAGATCTGCAGGCATGAAACAACAGTCACTTTGTGCTCTTCATTTCCCTCATGAGGAAATTCCCAACAAGATTCCTCTGGCCAACTCTATCCAAGGCCGCAGAAAATCAAGTTCTGACTTCCTGAAGTTCAGCCACGAAAGCAAGAGCTGCCAAGTCATGGGTATGTTTTGACCATGTTGACTTGAACCACTTGTTCAGGATCACAGGGTGAGCATCAGAATTTGATTCTCTGTGGTCTGTATCACAGACACAACATTAAACTACTAAATACACCTACAAAATTCAATTACGTCACGAAAGAGGATGGAGATCCCTACACCGTAGCAGGTTGGTCATTCTAAGTTTAGTTTTCTCCTTGTGTCCAACTTGTCCATAGAGATGTCATACCTCCCCTCTGGAATCCCCATCTTCAGATTCAGAGGAGGATTCCTGAGCAATGGACGAAGGTCTGGATCGTCCATGGCGAGGAGATGCCGAGGGAGTTCTTGACTCATCATCACTTTCTGCACCTGGTACTCGAAGTTTAGCTGAAAAGCAGAGCAACAGCAAAGTGTTTAATAAGTATCGCCAGTCTGAACATGAACCAAATCATCATAATTTTTCTTCTTCCTAGAAAAAACATTCACAGTAATATTTAGTGTGATTTCCTATTGTTATTTAGGATTAAAATAATAATTTGGATGTTTTAATACATGGTGTTGCAGGCCTACTGCATGTATTGCCACTGCACTGCAAGAATGCTTGTTGGAGAGTTAATGCCTCTATTTTTGCTCCAAGTTAAACTTTTTCTACAAGATAATCAGGGCAGACACAAACCAGAATTTTTCATTCAACTCGACAAATCATTGGATTGCTGCACAGCTGTGCACAGAGTTTTCAGCCTTAATTTGATTTTTAAATTCCACTGTGAGCTAAAACTTGAAGATCTGAGAAGTACAGAAAACAGGATTGCTTTCTGATTTAGGAATGATGACTATCTGAGGAACTCAAAATACCTAAGATATGCAAAGTACACTTATATTTTTACAATTTACTGTAATAGCTTTTTTTCTAGTTCAGAATTCTAGACTGAGATGTGCAGGTTGGATGGACTCGTACCTAAATTTCCTACCCCTGAGCACTGACAAATGTTCATTTGCTTATATAGAATGACTGTCTCAAAACCTGCTGCATAAATCTCACTTATAATTAAACAACAACCTAAAAAAAAGAGATTGCTTTTTTTTCTACCATAATTAAACTGTGTTTTCCAGATTCCTTACCCTGAGTTATTTTTGCAGATACCATTTCTGAGATACGTGAGGTGAGTTTCTGGAAGAACTCTTCTGAGCCAACATCAGCTAATGAAATAGGGCTTTTGGGCACACCTTCTCTGCCAGCTTCAAGGTCTCCTGGAAAAAGGAGAATTTGTTGTTAAGCTGGCAGTGTCATTGAAAATTCATCTCTTTTTGAGTAATAAAAGCTTCTGTGGATGGAAGGTTTAATTTTCTTCCCTTCTCCTGTTTTTAAAACTGTGCTTGCTCTCAGCTCATCCAAATAATTCACCCTTGAACAGCGAGCAGTCCTGAAAAGTTCCAAAATTTCAGACAATTTCGAGAAAAGTGGACAAAAATAAGTGGATACATGAAATACATTGACAGTCTCAGCTGTAGGTATGGAGGACAGGAAGAAGAGAGAGAAAACAGCTTCTCTTACCTTCAGAGGACTGAATGGTTCTGAAAAAGAAAATAAAGCAGAGTTAAAAGTTACAATAAAATGGGCAGTAAGGAGAGGTCCTGCTTCTCCTGTGCATCCAACTTACCCCAATGTGGTCATGATGGCTTCTGACACCATCACACGCTCCTGGGTCAGGACTTCAGCCTCTTTCACTGCAAGATTGGGGTTTGTCATTAGAAGACAGAAGGCACAGAATGTCCTTTTTTATCTATTTATTGCAGGCACATTTTCTGGATGTGGAGCACTTCAGCAGCTCCTGACCTGAGATATATATTCCCAGTCCTGTGATGGCAATGGTTTCTCCCTCCTCTCCCTGTTCATGGAAAATATATAATTGCCCCATTTCTCCACACTGCTCAAGTTATGTTCCTGCAGCTCTTGGTACAATAAAAGTGTGGGGTGCAAGGCAGGATAACAGAAAAATGGAATCCTTCCCAGCTCTGCCCCTATTCCCAGTAAATATTTGTTTTTCCCCTCATCTTATTGTGTTAGTAGAGGCATTGGAAAGCTCTACAAAACTCAAATAAGTCTAATGCAATCCAAAATAACTCAGCAGAGTGAAGCACTCAATTTTTCAAAAGGTGACTTTTCCCAGTTACTTTACATTGCCTTTCTTTCATTTTGAAAAATTTGTGCATAATTTGGTTGTTCCTTAGACTTGCCTTCTGTTTGTACTGAAAAGATGCTGCTGTTAATACAAGACAGAGTCATAAATCTAAAATATTATAGAATGTAACCATTTGCAAGACAAGCAAAATCACGGCTGCTCTTGAGAAAATGCATTTTTCTCGGTGCGACTGGATAAATTCCTTAACAGCCACACTTGTGTTTTTTTTGTTTTTGTGGTTTTTTTCCCCTTAGGCACTGTATAAAAGGGAAATATAGAGAAATTGTTTGTGTTGCAGCAAAGATTTACCATCTGCAACTTCCAGGTTGGCAGTGCAGATGGACTGGCCAGCCTTGTTGGTGGCAATGCAGGTGTAAGCTCCGCTGTACTTCTTCTTGACATCCAACAGGATCAGGCTGTGGTGCATGTTGGAGCTGGCCAGTTTATACCCAGGCGTGTCTGGTTTGATCCACAGGATGTCTTCCCGAGACTCTTCTTTCATCCAAGTGATTGTTGGTGGTGGATGTCCTAAAGAAAAATTGGTGCAATAAGCTTTAATCTTCCTGTTTGTGTTCCTCCCGTAAAATGATGAGCCTTGCTGTGAAAAGATGCTGTTTTGATCCATTTTCTGATACTTTCCCAACAATAACAGGCATAATAAGCAATAAAGGAGGATTAACCATTTTACAACATGCTCATAAACACATTAAATCTTTCCATAAAACCAAAATTGTCAATCGCCATACAATTCATGGTCAACATCCATCATACTACAAAGTGTCATTATCCCCATTTTTACATACAGAAAAATGGAGGTGAAGAAAAGTAAGATGCTTTACTGTGAAGTGTCTTTGTAAGAAATGTAAGTTGGGAGTAGAATCCCAGACTTCAGATACGGGAAATGAGATTACAATGACTTGGGGGCAGAGAGAGAAGAATGTGTTGTGAAGTTACACATTTCAAGTGTTAGCCAGAGAGATGAGGTATCTGCTCACTTACCTTCAACTTTCACAGATAATGTGATGCTTGCACCCTTTTTCACCTTCTTGTTTGTAAATCTTTCAAGGAATCTTGGCGGTATCAGCTGCTCATGGGAATCTGGAAATAATATTAATGATGAAGCACAGTGAGTTTAGACTGAAAAATTCCTGGGGCTTCTGTTCTCACCTGCTGTGGCTTCTCTCACCTGTTTTGGATGGCTCTTCTTTCTCATAAGGATCTGAAACACAAGGAGAAAAAAAGGAACATGACAAATATAAATAAGTGTTAATCCAGGAGATGCAGAAAAAAGCTCCCAAAGTGACTCCAGTGGAGATATTACACAGAAATATTGGTGTGATTTATAAGAGTCCCTAAGTTTTAATGAAATGAACTTTTAAGGTTAATGAGGTCGGGCAAGAATAAAATACCTGTTTATGAGACAACAGTCAGACCACAGAGAAGTGGCATCATCGTCTTCTTAAACAGTAAATTTATAGGTGAATAAATAAAGAACCAAGAGTAAAGCACATCATCTTTTACCTACAGACTTCCCCACCTCACCCGAGTTACCTTGAGGGGTTTCCTCAGTAAAAAAATAACTATACAAAACAGGAAGAACCTCTGGAACAGCCAAAAATAGAGCAACACCCACCTTTGACTACCAGCCTGGCTGAGGAATACGCAGAGCCAGCAGAGTTGATGACAAATATCAAGTACTGGCCGGCGTCTGCTTTGGTGACGTCACGGATTTCCAGGGAGTGGAATTCCTGCCTGTCAGTCTTCAGGATACGGTCCGAGGCCTTTAGGGGCTGCCCATTTTTGAACCAATAGAGACGAGGCTGAGGGTACCCTGTGAGGAGCAGTTACAGACGCAGAGAGCAAAATTCATTGGCAGCATTGATTTGGGAGCATCTCCAAACTGCCAGATCCTCTGCTGTCTCAAGGGTCTAACAGGGCTCCTGTTTCAAGGGTTTAACCAATTAGGAATGCTTAAAAATGCATTAAATTAGATTGATCAGTCAAAAGTCTTTCCTGCCTCCCCAGTTTCTGGCACTCCCCATATATTCTGCATGTGCAAACAGCTTTGAGGTTGAAAAATCAACACTTCGGTCTGATTTGAAAGGTTCACAAGGAGAAATGTTGAAGCCAAATGCATTCTCAACATGTTTATACACAGCAACAGGAGAAAACAGGAAAATCTCTACCTCTCTTTACCAGAGTCAACACCAGAGGGATGTTTTTGCAGTTTTTACATTGTAGGAGCAGCCCCTTAATGGAGGAAGGCAAGTCCATGACTGCTTAATTTCTTGAAGAGAATGAAGGAGACTGATTTCATTTTTATTAATATTATTACATGATTACAATTAATATCAACAAATTATAGTAGATATAGTTATGTTATATGTATATGTAATATATAATGATAGCTATTAATAATGATAACAATAATGTCAAGATTATTATTCCTTATTGCCCCTGTGCTCAGAGAAATCCAGAATTCAGTTTTCAGAAGCATGTGCCTGTCATTATGCCTGGATATATGGACACAAAATGAGGCTTAATCTGCCTGAGTCTGTTCCAACAGTCCCTGTTCAGCAGCATGAACACATATGTGCAAAATTGATGCAAGCTGCTCAGCCCGGGGTCACAGCTGCAGAAGAACACCTTGGAACACCTTGCCCAGCACTTCAACCTGATATCAGACCTGGAAAATTAACAATACTGTGGGATCTGCTCACCTTTCACCTTCAGGTGAAATTTAGCCAGCGATGCTCCAGGTGCTACATGAATATCATGCAGCTCATCAAAGATCTGGGGCAACTGCTCCTCCTCAGTGGTGGATTCCTCCTGTTCTCGGCTAAGCAGCAATTGGAATTAGAAGAAAAATAGAAAGAAGAGTTTGGAATCAGAATGACCTATTTTAGGTAAATTCAGTCCGTGGGTTTTGGCATCCTGAGAACAGACTCAGCACCATCTGACATTAAAAGTAACAGAGTGATTCCTTGAGGAAATACCCCGGCTTGCCTGAAGGCTCCAGAGCAATTCTGCCCATGATGAATGTGCAGCTGTTGCAGTTACTGCATCTCAGATGGGCTGGATGCTCCTTTATGGCATTAACCTGGCCCTGCTCGACACAGCAAACCCAGCCCTGACATAAATACACAGACTGATCTCACCGAGTCACAGGTTAGAGCCACAGTTCCATATTTTACCTTGAAATATATTCCTTGGCACTGTAGTAAGATGATGTCTCTGTTGCATCTGCTGCTGTCTCATAGTCTGTGCTGGTCACTGATAAATGGAAGAAGATAGGTCTTAAATCATCTGAGCTTTGACATTATTTGTCTTGCATAAATAGTTCTTACTGAATTTAGTTTCCTTGATAATTTGAGTGACTGGCAGACAGATTTTATATTGTACTGCAGCTGGATCCCACATGTCCCTGGATTATGGAAAACACCTCTGTTCACCCCAAAAGCTTTGCTCTGAACCTTGCCTTGGAGTTAGCAAAACCCAGGTGAATCCAAAAAATGTGCAAATGAAAATTTGTAGCCAAAACATTGTCTTTTAAAATGTAAATGGTGCTTTCCTTGGGAAAAAAAAAAAAAAATTAGTCAGGTCTCAGCAGAACTCCGTTAATTGTTTTTTCTACAGTGATTTTGAGACTTACAGTCCACACGAAGCTCAGCCTTGGTTGAAGCCACCCCCATGTTGTTCTCAGCGAGGCAGCGGTAGACGCCCATGTCCGTGGGCACCACGGCGGTGATGATCAGCTGGTGACACCCTTCCTGGTCCTCGTTGATCATGTAGTGATCGTTTTCTTCAATAGCTTTGCCGTCCTTGAACCAGCGAACCGTGGGCAGGGGTTTGCCAATGACGATGCAGTCAAAGCTCACTGGGTACCCATCCTGGACCTCTTGGTTTTGGAGCTCGGTCATGAACATGGGGGCTAAAGTTGGGGTGGTTGGAGAGAAGAAAGAAAATTTTGGTTTTATCTAAAGATATATTTTAGGCTGTTGCTGCTTGGCCTTCTGGTTTCCAGTTTTTTAATTCCAGAGTAATATCTTTTATCTAGAAAAGAGTCAAGAAACTCCCTAGCATTACGAAGATATTCCATCAGCACAACAATGCCACAGCTCCCAACTACATATTGTCCCTGCTCCTGTCCTTGCCAAAATGTCTTTTCTCCCTCCAAACCATTCTAAACCCTACATAATTCATTTAAATACAATAATCATAGTATTTATGGTCATGTTGTAGCAGATGACATTTCTAGCATGAAAAGGGGCTTCACAGATAAGTCAATACATTGCAACACCCCCCCAGTGTGCCTCCTCTCCCTCAAAATGAAAAAGAATTTTAAAAGTAATTATTTTTTCTAAAAGTGCAAAGATTTCATAAAAATATCTGCACCAAAATAAAAAAAAAACTTGCTTGAGAGTGAAAAAATTATATTGTGACCTATTCCCACTGTCTTTTCCAAGGAACAAGCAAGATTTTCTTCCCCCTACCTGTGTCAGAAGTCAGCAAAGGTGGTGGAGGTCTCGCTACTGGAGGTGCAAACTTCCCAAGGGTGGGAGGTGACGCCTTCCCAATGCGCAATTCGATTTTTTTCGGGCCTTGTTCCAAGATGTCGATCTCCACTGGAATTCCCAGAGCACCAAACATCTCTCTGAACCGTGTGGCGGCTGTTTTGGCCTCAGACACGATTTCAAACTTGATGTAGATGTACTGGTCATCCTCACGGTACGTCTGGTGGTCAACCACATCTATGTCCCCTTCATCTGCGCTGACAAAGAGCTCTTCCTCCACATCAGAGATCTCCGTGGAGATCTTGGCCCTGAAGAGTCTGTGAAGTCTCCTTCCTGCTTTTCGGAAAGCGTCGTCCAGCTCGCTGCCAGACGAGCTCTCCGTCTCGCTGTCAGTGCTCTGCTTACTCCGCTTCTCCTTAGCAAGAACTTGAGGTTCCTGAGTGCCAACCACCACCTTAGCGCTGTGTGAGACCTTGCCAAACTTATTGGATGCCTCACAGGTGTATTTGCCTGCATCCTTCCTGTCCAGGCCAGCGATAATCAAGGAGCAGGTGCCATCGCTGTAGTTGTCTATGTGGTAGTAACGACCATCCGAGAGCTCCTTCCCATCTTTCAGCCACCGGACGTTCATGTCGGTTTTGCTGTGGGCCACACATTCCAGGTGCAGGGTGCTTCCAGGCTCTCCAGAGAAGTCTTTGAAGGTCTCAGTAAACACCGGGCACTCCTGTTGCTTGATCTCTTTTCTGACTTTGTAGCCTTTGAAAGCGGCTTGGATCTTCACAGCCGCCTTGTTCATGGAGGGATCATCTAAATCTGGCAGCTCTGGTTCAGCTGGCTGAGCAGCTGTGGTGGCCACTGTGGTCTCCACGGTGGATGTCTCCCACTGTTTCCATAGTTTTCCTGTGGAGGTGGACTGAACCTTGCTGGTGATACTGGTGCTCTTCTTCTCAGCTTTCTTGAGGTAGTTTACTAGGGAAGGAGTCCCAGCTCTAGACTCATCATCAGAGCTTGTGAAAGAGAAATCTGCCTCTCCTGTCCTGGCCAGCTCGTCACACGTGGAGTATTCCTCTGAGTAGTAGTGAGACATCTCTGCTTCCTCCTTCCTCAGCTTCTGAAGCTTCTCATCTTCCTCGGGCACTTCGCTGATGGAGTCCAAGGTGGGCTCCCGGCTCATACGGCGCTTCTTGGCCAAGGCTTCCCACAGGAGGTGAAGATCTCCCTCCTGGGCAGCTTCAGGAGGCAGGCTGGGCTGGATGTGCCCATCCACCTGCTCTTCAGCCCGGCTGGCAGGGGGAGCTTCCCTGGCAATCTCCTTCAACATCGACACTGTGGGAACTGCAGGGGATGAAACAGATGAGAAGTTAAATATCTGTGAGTTTTGAGAAAGCACATGGAAACATTCTAAGGGAGAGTCTCAGAGGCATTTAACTAAGCATCATACTGAGAACAATATGGGAGTTTACAGAATCACAGTGGGAAGGGTTGGAAGGAACTGCTGGATATCATCTAGTCCAACCTCTCTGCTCACGCACAGTCCCCTAGATCACATTATTCAGTGTCCAGATGGATTTTGACTATCTCCAGAGAAGGAGACTTCACACCCTCCCTGGGAAGCTGATATAACTGAATCTGGTCCTGGTGAACTTGTCCTAGCTGACCACGCTTTGAGGAGGACGGACCACACCATCTTCAGGAGGTCTGTCCAACCTCAACAACCCTGTGATTCTATGCATGCACTTAAAACATTACCAAACAACTTTTTAATAAAAAAAATTATTTATTCCTTGCACATATGGACCCAATAAATAAATTTCTGCCCTTTTAATGTTGCAGTTGATGAACTGGTTAAGACTGCCAGTGGAGCTGGAAAGCTAACCAAGCTCATCCTATCTCCCAGGTATACAGGGCTTCCCTGTGTGTCCTGAATAGATCTCCAGCAGCTGTGCTGGGAGCTGAGACTCCCATCTCACATGGACACACCTGCTTGGTTGGATGTGCCTAAGTCTGAAGGCGTCTGGGACACATTCACATGCCTCTACATGCGGCCCAGTCCCTTTTGAGATGCTCCAGGTTGTCTGGGACATCCACAGAATACCCTAAAGCATCTCAAAATGCACCAAAAACTCTTGTAGAGACAATAATGTCACACCTTAAATATCTGTCTCCAGAAACTCTAACCTGAGCAACTCAAAACTATTTGGGAAGCAGGAACATACTGGGCAATGCCAAACAGGAAAAATAACAATTCCTTATGGATTGTTATCATAGCTTGCAAAAGAAAATTAATTAATCCACAGCTTGGACTGTGGAGATGCCCCTGGATGTCCACACCAGATCTGATTTAACACCCCAGAAATGCACACTCCATACCTTCAAGACACAGGCTGGCAACAGATTTGACTTCTGCAGAAGCCATGCAAGTGTAGCTGTCCTGATCCTCAGGTTTAAATCCACGGATAATGAGTATCTGTTTCGTTCCATCTGAGAGGATCTCATATCTCCCTCCAGCTTTTATTTGCTCTTTTCCCTTGAACCAAGTCACTTTCTCCTCAGTTTTACTTGATAATGTGCACTCTAGGCGAGCCACCCCCCCTTCCGAGACAGATCCTCCCACCAAAGGTTGGGTGATGGTAACTGGAGGCTCTGCAATTACAAGAATAAAATTAATTAGCACAAAGAACAATCATCTGGCTTTAAGGCACTCCACTCCATAAAGTATCCAAGCAACCCATCCATCATTTACAGATTTTTCAGCTGTTGTAGACAGCTAAAGGAAAACAAAAAAGAAAAGACTGGCAGCATCCAAAATATGCACTTCCAAAGATAATATGAAAACAATTTTCCAAGCTCTCCCAGTACTTAAACCAGCTCCATCAAAACATATACATGCAGAAGTGGTTGCATTTTCCACATTCCTGTGTTTGTTTGCTGGTCTTCATTTACCCATCATCAGTATAAAAGAAGTTCTACAGATTTCTAGATCTTAAATGTTTCAAGATGAAGGAGTTGTGATGTGAGACAAACAAGAAACAATAAATAGAATGAAAAGAGATCATTCAAAGCTGCATTCAGCTCTGCCTTGAAATAAAAAAAAAAATCTATATCTTCATGCTATTCTAGGAAGAGTAAAAATTATCAAAAAGCTTAAATAATTTAAACCAAAAATTTCTCTGCATTTTCTTTACTTTGGAAGGATGTCTACCAACAGAATGCTGTTTGTAGAACCAAGATAACTCAAAGAAGAACACATTAAACTCAGAGATGTTGACTGGGACGTAAAAGATGGTGCTGGGTTCCCAAGAGCAGCACATCCCTCAAGGTTACCTTCCTCTCTGCACATTTCACCAGGGTGAGTGGATTGCTGCCCAAAACACCTTGGGTTTGTCATTGACAAAGTCAGCATGTGCAGAGTCATCAGGGTCCAGCACTGGCAGCAGTTATTGTTGCAAAAAAATGTAACAGAGCATTTTAAGCAAAAGAGTATTTTTTATCATTATTCTCATTTTGAGGAATTTAGATGAGTGGTACCAGAGAAAGAGTTGCAAGGAAAGAAAGGCTGAAAGAGAGAGACTCCCCATCCCACTGAAGCTTCCAAAGTTTCGCCATCAGACGGCAAAGGAACTGTGTCCCCCAGCATTTCACTGGGGGAATTCTTGAAAAAGATGCATAAAAAACATAAAAAAGGAAAAAGATGGGTGAAGAAGACAACATTGCCCACTCATGGTCACAGTCTTGGTTACCCCAAACACATTCCAGCATGCCCTTTTTCACTCATTCCATCCCAGCTCCACCAGAAAACACACTCGTGGTGACTGGCCAACACATGGATGCAGTGCAAGAAACCCATGGTGACGGGCCAGCACGTAGATGATGCAGTGCAGGCTGCAAGACAGCTGGATGCAGTTTGGAGGAAACCAGTGCTGAGTGCTAAAAACACAGCAGGTTTTGTTCACAGCAGCCCAGAATGACTTCTTTACCCCAGGCTCTTCCTCCTCCATTGTGTTGGCAGCCAAGCCCTGAAAGGTATTGCACTGGGAGGTGCCTGGAATGGGTGAAGCAGGCATGCCATGCAAAATGTAGGGTCTGCAGGAGCTTGCAGCCCTCCCTGGAGCCTGTGTCCATCCTCACCTAACCGCACCATCTGGGGGAAGTGCACCGCCTCGCTGGCCCCGGCTTTATTTACGGCCGACACTCGGAATCTGTAGGGCTCCCCCGGGGTGAGGCCATCCACTGTGAACTCCATGTTCTGGATGAGGCCCTCGCTGCAGGACTGCCAGCCAACTCCCAGGATTTTCCTCTCCACCTTGTAGCCCAGGATGTCCTGGCCACCGTCACCCAGTGGCTTGTGCCAGGACAGAGTGACAGAGTGGCTGCTCTGACTTACAACTTCTGGCTCTTCAGGTGGCTCGGGGAGGGCTGGGGGCACAACAGAGGTCCCGTGATGTAAGGTGTGAGCAGTAACCCTTCATCCTAAAACACCCCAAGAGCCTTCTGCAAGCCGTGGGGACGGAAGCGCAATGGACTGAGTATTCTCCTGGTTGTAAAGTTGAGTGTAAAGTCATCATAAAGTCACAACCATGAGTACTTGTGCACCACTGATTTATCCTTGTCTGCCCTGATCTATGCTGCCAATGATGAGCATTTATTTTCCAACTCTCATCTCAAATAATTAACCTCTTGTATAAATATAATTAACCTCTTTGTCCCACCAAGCTTAAAATAAAGATAATCCTACACAGTCCATATTATCAAGGAATTTAACTGAGAATTTCAAGCACATTTGAGCCTTGATTGTGTTTATTTTAGGTCTAGCCTTAATTGAAATCAAGTTATTATGGGACTAAAGAATAACTCAAATATTTTAATAACGAGTCACTCCACTTCTGTGTAATTGCAGTATGTGTCACAGCATCAGGCAATAACAAATAAATATGTGATGGGAATGATCTGGTGTCCTACTGCCCACAATCATAGAATGGTTTGAGTTGGGACCTTGAAGATCATCTAATCTGAATCCCTACACTCAGTACACTGGAAAATGTTCCTTGTTTACATTACACTTTGGCCTAAAAGACAGAAATAATTCTTTCAGTCTTGAGTTCAAGACGTTTATGGTGTTAAATGACCTGCCATGATGTACCAATCCAAAGAATTAAAGGCAAATATGGTCAACAGCCAGTTCTTTAACTCTCGACACCACAAGAACAACATGAAGTCTTTTCTCTGTTGTCAGCCAAATTTCATACAGAAAAATCTGTCAACAGGAAGAGCATTTAATGAAATGTAATTAAATTAAATGTAAGTATCCAAAATTAGAAAAATCTGATTTAAATCCATCAAACTTTTTTTTTTTAATTGTGGTGAAAATTATTGGAATGTGTAACAGAGATCCCTTAAGTTTCAGAAATCCTTAGACAGAGACTGCCTGTAGTCATGTAAAGTATAGATGGTCCATCAGTGACTCTTTAACATCTCAGCTACAGCTAAAATACATTTAATTATCTCATAACCATCGCTGGGATGGTGCTGTGTGACCACGGCTGGGTGACCCGCTGGTCCCACTGCGGGAAGGAGCCAGATCCTGGGTGCTGAAATGGACACTGGCATGGCATCATCCAAATTGCTCCATGAGGGAATTAGGGAATTATCATCTTCCCTACTTAACTATTAACTCTCGTGTCTCTGAAGCAGGAGGTGTGTGCTTCATGGGTGTCCCCCACTTGAGGGTTTTAATATGCTACTAATTAATCTGGGAAACTGTTTGCCCTGCAAGTGAGCTAATTAGCAGATTTCCAAGACTCCTCTGCTGTTCTGGATAATTTTTCCACATGGGCTCTAGCTCAGTTCCCTCCTATGTCCATGCTTGCTGAGAGTGAAGTTGAACTCAGAATACTGATTTCTGTTAGAGTTTATGTTACATTTTACAAAAGACTGCAGCTAAAGAAAGTTGGGGAGCATCTCTACCATCACTAGCCTGATACATTTTTCTTCTGATGAGGTGGATTGCTTCTGGTCAAAGAACAAGTATCTTCTCAGACTAAGAGCACTATTTTGATACATGTGAGGCAAAATGGAAAAGAATAAGCACAAAGATTGGGAAATTCAGTGTTGCAGCTCCATACCAAAGTTTGAGATTTTGAGTGCCCCTGGGCTGGAACAACACACACTTACCTATCACAGAAAGCTTGGCTGATGAAATGGCCTCCCTGGAAGCAAAGGTCACCTCTCCAGAATGATGCGGCTGGGCTTTTTTCAGAATAAGTTTGTATTTGTTTCCATCTGCTTGTACCTCCCAGTCCTCACCCGACTGGATCTCTATGTCATTACTGTACCAGGCCACTTCATTCACTGGCACAGCTTCACTCAGGACACAGCTAAATGTTGCTTTTTCCCCCAGAGACACTTCCACATCCGTGAGGGGCTGCAAGAACTGCAGGCGCCACCCTGTAGATTAAAATCAGTGATCAAGCCCTCAGTTACAGAAACAATCAAGAGATTTTGTGAATATTTGTGCTGAAGCTCTGAACAGCAGGTCTTGGAGAGCAAGGAGATCACTAAAAGGTTTATGTATATTGCCAGAACAGAAGGTTTAGAATCACAGAATGGTTTGGTTTGGGAGGGACTTTAAAGGTCATCTTGTTGTGTCCCCTGCCTTTGGCAGGGACACCTTCCACCAGACCAGGTTGCTCCAAACCCCACCTAATCCATAGGTGGGGACTGATCTCTGCTTTTGTACTCTTATTTTCTTGTAAAGAAAGGGTTTCTGGTCCCCACTGGGATAAAGGCTACAGAGATAATATTGTTGCTGATAAAACCCTCCTCTCTGAAGCCCTGAAGTGCCTATAAACACAACCAAACTCATCAGAATCGTGACAGCTCTGATACAGTCATTTACTGGTAATTCAGTGCCAACTGGTGCTGCTTTATAAACCTTCTCACATCCTACAGAACAAGAAAATGAGGAAATTGTAAAGCATCATTTATTTAGGGGTGAGAGAATTGGATTTTTTTCAGATTTTTGTTTTTTTAGGGAAAACAAAAGGCTTTGTGATGATCTAATTTGTACCTTCCAGTAGGTGAAGGGAGCTGACAATAAAGATGGAGAGGGACATCTCACAAGAGCATGGAGTGACAGGACAAGGGGGAATGGATTCAGATGGACAGAGAATACGTTTCCATTAGGTATTTGGAAGAAATTCTCTGCTGTGAAGGTGGGGAGGCCCTGGTACAGGGTGCTCAGAGAAGCTGTGGCTGCCCCTGGTTCCCTGGAAGTGCCCAAGGCCAGGTTGGATGGGGCTTGGAGCAGCCTGGGATAGTGGAAGGTGTCCCTGCCCATGGCAGGAGGTGGCACTGGATGAACTTTAAGGTCCCCTCCAACCCAATCCATTCTGTGATTCTGTGGGTTAGTGGTGGTGGGCTTGATGAGCTGAGAGATCTTTCCCAACCTGAATGATTCTATGATTTACTGTGTGGGAAGGACGTTTAGATAAGAGACAAACAACAAATGCAACATTTCCTTGCCGCTACTCATCATATTTCCCTGGTTTCTTTCCCCTTTCCAACCAGAAATTGAAGGCTTCCCCTGCCCAAGCACTTGAGTTACCTTTCACTGTGAGGAAGGCTGAGGTCACCGCATCGCTGCACATGAAAGTCACCCTGCAGCTGTCCTGGGGAGTTAAATTCTTCAGCAGCAGGATATGCCTGAGTCCATTTTCAAAGTAAACCATCTCAGTGTTTTCCGTGGTTTTGGCAGGTTCATCGTCAATCAGCCAGTTGTAATTGTAGGTCTCAGGCTTGGAGAGATAACACTCGAACAGGGCTTCCCCTCCTTCCACAGCCTCCACATTCTCCAAGCCCTGGACAATGCTGTTCTTGCCTAGAAAAGAAGGACAATTAACAGTATTAATTATTTGGTCATATATCTCTGAATATTAGCAAGCCTCGGAGCACTGGATGATTCCCACTGCTGCAAAGCTGATGGAAAAATGTGGATGTTATAAACTGTGCTTGTAGGTTTAACTGTCGATTGCAATCCATGCCCTAACAAAGTATTACAATAAAAAGATTTAGACTGCTTAAAAGTAATGATAAACCTCTAGAACCTCCAGAGTTTCATCTAGAACCTATAGCATTTCACCCAGATTTCTTCCAAAAACCTGTTTTTTTTATAAATAAAGAAAAAAATGGTCATATTTGTATGAATCAGGCCAATAGTCAACAGGAAGGCGTAGCTCAGGAAGATAAAGTGCAATCAAATTCCTTTTGTCCTGTGACAGTTTCCCAAAGATCTCCCAGACAACACAATTATCATCATGACTGGGGAGATGTGAATCCACTGACAGCTCATGATAAAATCTCATTACTTTTCTTGCAAAGCAAATGTAAGAGAATGTTATGGCTGGCAAAGCTGTAGTGACGATTATCCAAGATAATTCTGCCTCTTGGAAACACTCGAAGTCAACATCTCTATCAAGATTATTTTGAACAGTAAATTTCTGAATTATTGTAAAAGCTCTGTGACATTTAGGTTTGTTTTCCCATGCTGTGTGGTGAGTCGTGGGGTCAGAAACATGCGCAAACCTCCACACTCCAGCCATGCATCAGTTGGCAGCTGGTCAGAAACAATTAGCTCGATGCCCAATTAAATGTGGGCTGGTGCACATGGGTATAATTCATGTTGCTATAGGGACAAATGACAAGCACAAGGGTGGGGACATACAGTGGAGTAAATACAGTTTACACAAATGCCATAAAATGGTCAGAATTATTTGTGTTATATACCAAGACCCCGAGACATCCCTGTTTAGATCACTATAGATCATTTGGAGCTATACCCAGCAAAAAAAAAAAAATATTAGTAAAAATAAATAAAATGTCTATAAAAACCCTCCAAACTGAGCCATTTATTTAATGGTAAAAACAAAGAAACATACCCAAAAAGCACAAGCCGCCACCATCTATTTATTAACTTATTACTAATTACAAGGTGCCCAGAGATGTCATGTGTGGACTCCCTATCCCTGGAAGTGTCCAAGGCCAGGCTGGATGGGGCTTGGAGCAGTCTGGGACAGTGGAAGGTGTCCCTGCCCATGGCAGGGGTTTTGGAACTACATGACCTTTAAGGTCTTTTCCAACCCAAACTATTCTGGGCTTCTATAATACTAAAAATATTCTGAATTTTATAAGATTTATACTTATGTGGAGAACAATGAGGGGGTTGCAGACTATTCTTGGAGAATGCATAATTTTTGTTAGAACAACCCAAATTGTTTATCTTTGTACTTTGGAAGCGCTGGTTTCCCTAATTATGGAAAGCAGCCAATTGCTAACCCTACCTCCTCTGGGATGCTTTTAGATTATGTTAATTAAAATAGTTTTAAATCCCTACAATGGAAAGTGCTTATCAATGTAGAAAACATTATAATTAATAGCACCCTGTTCTTCTGCACTAACAACCAACTCCAGTTAAGCAAGAAGGCAAAATAGCCACAAATATTCAGAAATCAGAACCTGCTGTTGCTGATCACACCAATTCACTTGGTAACCAAATCCAGGAATTCCACAGGCAGCAGAAAAAAATAAGAAATTTCCATGTAAAATCCTAACATTTTTGTTAATTTTTGTATATATTGTTCCTCAGGATCTCCACAAATGTGAGCGCTGAGTGAGGAGGTAATTCCTGAGGGATCACTGTTTGAAATAGGTAAATTACCAAGCTCCTTTACTCAGCAAAATAAAACGGAATTCCACGCTATCCATTAGTTACTGGTTTTATGTTAAAAGTGCTGTAAAAATTGCTCTTTAATAGCAAAACAATATTTGCATTATTTCTTTGGACCAAGAATACACCTGTGATTTTACAGCAGTTCAGCAGGACACATCCCATCACACTGATATTCCAGCTCACTGCAGAAGAGGTGGGCTGGCTCAGTGGTGTAATGAGTGAGTGTTAATTAGAAATAAGACAACACTGCAGTTTCGTATTCAATTCCCATTATCCCCCAATTATTTTTATCCTCATTTTCAGTAATGGAGTGAACACCAAGAGCAGGTATCTGATGTGTCCCTTATTGCAAAGCCTTGCCATGATTTTTCTACCTCTTATTTGGAACCCATGGTAGTCTTCCTCTCTGGCTGGAAGACCTCACCTTGAACATCAAGTGTAGCCATCACTTTAATGCCTTCAGCTTCACAAGAATAGATGCCAGTGTCTTCTGGGACCGTGGGGTTAATTTTTAGCATGCTCACATTCCAGTCCTGATCGATAATCACTCGCTGCCCATCTGCATGTATTTCCTGATCATTTTTCTTCCAGATGGCGTGCACTGGCCTAGAATATTGGCATATGAACTCTGCTGGGCCATCTTCATCAACAGTTATGTCCTGCATGGGACTGACCACTTCAATGGTGGGATCTGTTAACCAACACGTCAGGAAGGACATGCATTAGTGGATCCCCATGGAAATCACCCCTTGGAGGGTTTTTGCCAAGCACAGAGCCCGTGGGGAGAAGCAGAGTGACAGTGCAAGCAGGGGGATTAGCAGTTTAGTCTGTGCCTGTGTCAGCATCAAGCAGGATGGAAGCCAGACTGGTGCATTAGAACATGACCATGACATGGGAAATGGGCCACCAGGAATTGAGGCTTGTGCTGGCACTGTCCTGAATTTGGACTGCTTCTCCAATTCAGTGTTTCTTCCAGTGTTTCTGAGATCTTCCAGGCTGGGAAGCACTGGAAAATGTGAAACACTTCTGCTTCCTGAATGTGGAGCATAAGTGTGATGCAGAGGACTGCAGGGAGTGGTTCCCTGCAACTCTCAACCTCACAGAGCAATGGGAAAATACCACAAACCCTACTGGAAGCTCCTTGTGTGATTAAAATATAACTACTCATTGGAAAGAAACACAGTCCTCAAATGCAGACACTCATTCCTGTCCTGGGGTGGTCTTGGCTGTCAGAAATCATGTGAAGAGCAAATATCCAGGACAACTGTGACAAAAAAAAGGGCACACCACAGGAGTAGATGAATTTTGTTTGGATTATTTGTGTGTTCCTCGGCAGCAAACACATTGTTTAGAGAAAAAGCAATAGGATTTCCTTGACAGTATTTAATCTACAGATCACTGAGAGATCATAAACCCTGACCTCTCAGACTGAGACCCCACAAAATGCTAAGAACAGCTGGATAGGCAGCTCCTCTGAAGGTGTTGAGATCCATGAAGTTGCTTTTAAGCACTTTTAAAACCCAAGTTCTGCTTCTTGTGAGGCAGCTGTGAGGCACAGTAGATATATCTGACCTAAAATACTGTGAGCTCCCAAAGCAGCCAAGGGTCCCTCCTGAGATGTCAGACTGAACCATCCATCTACCATGCAATATGTAGGTCAAAAGGAAAAATCTCAATGCAGTCTGAAAATTGAAGTCTCTCTGAAACATCATTCTTAGCAGAATTATGTCAACTTTAAAAAATGATAGGGCTACAAAGGGACATAAAAAGATGACAGAGAAAGCTGGGATATCATCAGGAGCTTGGCACGATGATCCTTGAGGAACCCTTCCAGCTCAGAACATTCTGTGATTCTGTGATTCTGTGATGTCCTAATTCTTCAAACAGTTGCTCTGCTCACCAGCCAGCTGGAATAACCCCCACAGGATCTCTGTCTGGAATGCTCCTCTTGAAACTGCTGCAGCAGGCTGAGGCTTTGAGATGCTCCTGGCAGACCTTGGGAAGCAAAGAGAGCTTTGCAAACATCATTTGGAAACTTGCTGCAAGGCTTGATCCCACTCATTAAGGTTCCCTCTGCCACTCCGAGTGTCTGCCACGTGTGTTTATGGAGAGGAGGCCTCCGTGGAAGATCTTGGAGATGTTTTGCTGACTGAAGAAAGAAGCAGGTGCCTGGGGAGCACAACCTCATCCCCTTCCATAAGATGTAGAAATGTGTTTCTCACAGCAAATATCACCGTGGTACTGGAGAAGGTCCTGGTTCCACTGTCCCCCTGCTTTTGGCCAGGGCAAGGACTTTGGTGGCCTCTGTTCACCTGTGCAGCTCTTTGGGTCTGAGGAGCCAACGTGTGCCCAGGAACCTGCAATTCTCGCCTGCCCAGAGGAGCTAGGAAACAGCAGCAGCTCCTTCACCCTTCTCCTCCCCCCATCACCTGTGAACCACCACTCCTGGTCATGGAATGAATGCAGGTGTAGGGCAGTGATCTTGGAAAGCTGAGGTCTCACTTGTTACAGAATAAATCCGATTCCCAGCGTGCCTTAAACCAGGAGAATGAGGCACATGGAACACAGTCAGCTTGCTCCTTGATGAAGAGCAAGCCATGGATGGCTTGATAGACTGAAATATATTTCAAATGAAGATTTATTCTTAAATTTATGGACAATAAATATGTACACTTCATTAATTGTACAAAATTTTGTACATTTTATTAAGTGTACAAAATTGTCAGTACAATAATGGTTGGAATTTTAAAAATGTTTCACTTTTCTATGAAATCAAGTGTTACTGAGCACAGTGTAACTAGGGTTATCCCAATCCAGTTATATAACACTGCTAGTGTGATTCAAGTTTGCAATTCAGGAATCTTGGCTTCATGGAAGCACAAAATATCCACATACATGTGTGTACCTGCACGAATTGTGGGGTTAGACTGGATGATCTCCAGATATTTCTCCCAAAATCAATGACGCTGTGATTCTATGAAGTGGAAATATCTCAGGAGCCTGTTAATTCACTGAGCAGAATACCTAACAACGCAGTTATTTTTAATTTATGTTTTAGTCCCACTGGATTTTTTTACCTGGAGAGCTCAGAACCAGGTTCTGTCTCTGAAAACTGATGCAAACTGACACAGGACTTGTTGGGTCTGCACACTCTGTTGTCACTGCATCATTCTATACCATGAAGAAGTGATTTCACATTTTATCTTTGCAGAGAACCAAATTTTCTGAATGTACACGGGACACATGATGCAGAGAAGGAGACATCAACCACTGACTACAATTCCATATTGTGGCTCATTCCTGTTATGGCCCAGCTATTTTTATTCAAATCTATTCCCCCACAGGAGTAGATTTGAATAAAGATCTTTTAGCCCTTTATATCTCTGCACATATCCCTTTTCCAAGCAGACAATAAGCCTTAATTTTGCCTGAAAAACAACAGATCTTCCCCATGGCTATAAAAGTAGTGGGTGGGAAGGAGCTTTTTTTATCAAGTCTGGAGCTCAGTGTTATTTGCAGCTTTTGGCTACCCTTACCAAATGGGAAAAAATATTTATTCAACAGACCAGAAAGCTTTGCCAGTGCAGGGATGAGCTTTCAAAAACAAGGCGCGTTTTGTCTCTGTGTTACTGGAATGTCACACACCCTTTGGTTTCCAGGAAGAGCCCAAAATCCTGTCCTGGGAACATGCTGAGCTCAGCACCAGCAGCCCAGCTGTGGAGCAGCAGAGTGGGAAATTTGGGAATTACCACCCCCGCAAGATTTTGCGGTATTATGGGAAAAAAGCTGAAGTGGGGATGTAAAGTCAGGTGCTACCAAAGATGTTTATGTTCATCTCTTCTTTGATGTCAGGTGAAAGCAGCAGCCCTGACCCTGCGACCCTCCTTCACCTATAAAATCCAAAAACACTTGAGGGTGAGGGAAAAAAAAAAAAAAAATCAGTGTGGCTATACCCAGAAGAACTCTGGGGTGAGAGTGGGTGACTTGCAGAGTGGGAGGGTTGCAGGGCACAGGAGGAACGTGAAGGGATTTAGTAAGGGTAGCCTGGAAGGCAGAAGCACCAGCACATGGAGCAAGTCCAGAGGTGGCCACGTGTTTCTTGCTAACAGGGAAATACCTTTGACTAATAATTTAGCTGAAGATATAAGGGACCCAGCTCTGAAGGTGACAGTGCCCGAGTCGTGGCACGCCACATCATTTAGGGTTAGAGTGTGGATCCTGCCGTCCTGCTCCGAGATTTCGGTCACCAGGTTGTTGTGGAGGGGGGTCCCATCGAGCCACCACTGCACGTTCTTCACACCCGGGTGCGAGAGCTCGCAGGTGAACGTGGCTGACTCACCCACAAAGACGTCTGTGTTCCTTAAACCAGACACTATCACTGCTGCCTCTTCTGCGCGACAGAGCAAGAGAAGGTGCCAAAGGAAAACAAAAACAAACACGCACGAGTCGCTCCCTGCAGAACTAACCCAAGCCCAAGTGCAGCTCCAGCAGAGTTAAACTTGTAGTGCTTTTCCAAGGGGAAAAAAAGAACTAAAGTTGTCTTGAAGAGGGTTAGAAACCACCTTCCATCCCTCCAGCTGCTTGTAGGAGCAGTGTGTGTGTCTGCAAACATAATTTCACTGGGAGGAAACTCCACTCCTTGCCCAGGTCATGCCTGGCTCTCCTATGTGTTGCAACCATCTGCAGAAATTGTATGAGGCAGAGAGGTACTTAAAGATTTAAATGTTGATTGGGTGCTTTAAAGGAGTAATAAGATTATCAACAATGATAAGAAGCTGCAATCAGTTGTAACAAGAATTTCAGTATTTTTACGACCACTGCTCCAAGTTTTTCAGCAGTACCACCATCTGTTCTGAAACACAGTATGGTCAGTACTTTAAACTAGCTTAACTTAAAAAGATGGGTCAAACCTCAGCCTGAAGGTGAGTTTTTATATCTTGGCTGGAATCAGGAAAGAAATGAATGGACTTTCTGCTGTTTGGCCAGTTACTGTCAAAGATTTTGGAGTAAGAAATCCAGGAATTTCCACCACGTTCCACCACCTTACCTTGCACATACACAGACCCTGTAGTGATCTCGTATCCAGTGCTGCAGGTATAATCCCCACAGTCATCAGGTTCTACACCATGGATGATCAGCTCAGCCACGCTGCCCTTCAGCTTCAGCTCGTACTTGTCACTGGGCTGAATGACCACCCCTCCTTTCCTCCACTCAACGGGAGCGTCCGGCTTGGAGATCTCACAGCGCAAAACTGCCGTTCCCCCTTCTTCAGTCTCTACGTTTTTCAGCTCTTTGTTAAACAGCACTGGCAGTACTGCGGTGGAGAAGCAACTGCATCAGTGACAGCGCTCAGAGGTGAGAAACCTGCTTGTGACTTCTGCAGCTGGGCTGCTCCCCTCTTTTTGGACCACAGTTTGCCTGCTGGCCACTCATGGAATCAGCTGCTGATGCTGCAAAGGGGTCCAGTGCTGCTCTGGGCCTCTAAAGGTCTTCGCATGGCCATACTCACCATTCTCAGTGGAAGCACACAGACCACAACACCACCAATCACAGAGTCAGAGCCCTTTAGGTTGGAAAAGACTTTTAAGACCAAGTTGAGCTGTTAACCCAGCACAGCCACATCCACCACTAAACCACATCCCAAATGTCACATCTACACATCTTTTGAGTATCTCCAGGGATGGTGACTCCACTGCTTCTCTGGGCAGTCTGTGCCAATGTTTTGCCACCCTTTCAGTGAAGAATTATTTCTTAATACCAAATCTAAACCCACCCTGGTGCAACTTGAGGCCATTTCCTCTCATGCTGTTGCTTGTCACTTGTGAAATAGACCAATCTTTACCTCACCACAACCTCCTGCTGGTAGTTGCAGAGAGTGATAACATCTCCCCCGAGCCTCCTTTTCTCCAGGTTAAAAAAACCCAGTTCCCTCAGCTGGCACATGAGATTTTGGGTGTTTCATCTCTGAAACCACATCCTCCGAGCAGGAGTTTATTATGGTGACTAAACCCACAATCTACAAGTGTGATCTAATCTAAAAGACATAGAATTTTTAGCACAAAATGAATAAAACTGTAAAATCCCAAATCCATAGAGTTCTTAGTACAAAATGAATAAAACTGTAAAATCCAAACCAATAGAATTCTTAATACAAAATGAATAACACTATAAAATCCAAAACCACAGCCACTAAGAAAGGCAAAGGGCCACAATTCACGGGCTCCTCAGGCACTAAGACATACAATGGATCAATTTAAAATGGACTTGTCCTAGGTATGGTGGTATAGTCCAGTTTGATTTCACAGAGTGTCAACGATGACTCACCAATAAAATTTCTATGTGGATGTGGCACCTGGGGGCATGGTTTAGTGATGGACTTGGTAGTGTTGTGTTAATGGTTGGACTCAGCGATCTCAGAGACCTTTCTCAAACTAAATCAGAGAATGGTTTGGGTTGGAAGGGGTCTTAAAGATCCAGTTCCTGCCATGAGCAGGGAACCTTCCACTAGACCAGGTCTCTCAGCACCTCATCCAGCCTGGCCTGGATGATTCCAGGATCCCCCCTGTGAAGGATGGACACAGCCAGGCCTCCCCTACCCCCAAACAAGCCTTGTCCTACCTTTGACCTGCAGCGAAGCCGTGGTCTGCTGATCCCCCGAGTCACAGGTGTATTCTCCAGCATCCTGAGCCTCAGCCTCATAGATGAGGAGCTCAGCTCGTGTCCCCTCCTGGCGAATCTCGTACTTGTCCCCGGGCTGCAGCACCGTGTCCCCTTTCCGCCACTCCAGGCGCGCGTGGGGCCGCGTCAGCTCGCAGCTCAGCACGGCCGTGCGCCCTTCCTCCACCTCCTCATTCTTCAGCCACTGCTTGAACAGCACGGGCAGGCCTGCAAAGGGCGGGGGTGCAAAGAGGAAATAAAAGATGGGTGAGGCAGAAATAGAAAACAGACGGATGTTTTATGGTTAAGGTGTGGATAGAGCTAGGCATGGCGCTGATGGAAAATTCTGGCTGGGTTGGTTTCCCTAAGGAGAGCGTCCAAGGATGCCAAAGTCAAACCTAGACAGAGGAGGAGGAGGAAGGGGAGTTAATCAGCAAGAAAAATTTGATTGCTATGTGAGCTTTTTTTTCTCTCCCCATATCCCAGGCTTCTTTTCACAAAGAATTCAAAGTTCAGTAATTATTACTGAAGGCCAGATAGCTTTCCATCCTTGAAATAAAATCATAAAACTGGATAAAACCACTCAAAGAACATATAAATAAAAATATTAAATATACATACATGTATATATAAATATATATTAATATATAGATCATATCAGAAAATCAGAATATATACAATACATAGACTAGTATAATAGAATAATATATAAATTAGAAATCTATATATGTTTTATAAAATATTATTAATATAGAGAATAATATATGTAGATTATATTAGAATATATACCAAATATATAAATCCTGTGTTACAATCCAAGGCTTCAGATCTTGCAGCCAGAGATCAATTACAGAATAATGAAGGCTTGCAGGGACCTATGGAGGACCCCATGGATGGAGATTCCTCCACTTCTCTGGAACTCAGTTCCAAACTCTGACCATCCCTTCATGTTAAGTCTGGCTTTTTCTAATCTGAATTTTTCTCACTGCACTTTGCACTTATTGCCTGTCATGCCTTTACTGAGCCCTCCAAGAAAGTTCTGTGCCTCTCTCTCCTCTGTAGGTCTCCACTAGGAAGCTGCAGAGACCAACAAGGTCTCCCTTCCACTTTCTCTTCCTCAGTTATCAAACTCACATGCCCTCGCCTCTGCTTATACTTAGATCCCAAAATGGTTTAAATTAGAAGGTATTGTCATCTTTTTCCAAACCCTGCCGCTGTCAGGGACACCTTCCACTCTCCCAGGTTGCTCCAAACCCAGTCCAACCTGGCCTTGGACACTTCCAGGGATCCAGGGGCAGCCACAGCTTCTCTGGGAACCTGTGCCAGGGCCTCACCATCCTCAATGTAAAAAACACCTAATCTATATCATCCCCCTTTTGGTTTAAAACCATCACCCCTTGTGTCCTATCACAACAGGGATTGTCCATGTACTTCACGTGCTTCAGCCCCCTGAAAAACTTGGCGGATTCTGCTGCACTTGCTCCACTGATCAGTGTCTCTCTTGAAATAGAGAGTTCCAAAAATCGATGTTCCCACTTCTCACCACTGCTGGGCACAGAGGAAACCCTACCTTTGACCTCCAGCCTGGCCGTGGTCTTGCCAGCAGCCGTGTGGCAGCTGTACTCCCCGGAGTCGGCACGGTTCAGGTCGTGGATGAGCAGCGTGTGCACCTTCCCCTCCTGCTGGATGCTGCACTTGTGGCTGGAGTGGATCACGGACGTGCCCTTCTTCCACTCCACAGGGACATCAGGCTTGGACACCTCGCAGGACAGGTGGGCAGTGCCACCCTCCTGCAGCTCCAGGTTGTGCAGCGCCTTCACGAAGGTGACCGGGGCAGCTGTGGGGAGAAGGGACCAGCCCTGCTGCAGAATCCTCACCCAGCATCACCCCCAGGGCAGGGCTGGGGGTCTGTGGTTACATTCGGAACCAGGTCAAAGAGGAACAAACAACACAAGGCATTGGTGTGGGCCATCGTTCAAAAATCCATCTACATATCTTAAAAGAAAGGTTTTTCAGAGCTTTCAGACTTTTTTTTGTAAATATGATCTGAAAGCATCATAAGCAGAAGATTAGTCCAGAGTATATTCTTGACACTCTTCAGCATTGATTCTGACATGTGAACAGCTGCGTAGTTGGATGGTCTTCAAAGGATGTTAATGTTAATTATTATATCAAATAACATCAAAGGATGTTAATAATAATTGTTATATCAAATAACATCAAAGGATGTTAATCTTCATTCCATGTACAATAAAAACGACTGGAACAACTGGCACAGATGTACCACTCTAAATTGCTAAATTAGATTAGCAGTATCTCCCAAAATTTCCAAGGCTCCCTAATCCCAAATACACCTCTCCAGACGTCAAAGCAGTGCCTGCCAGTACCTGCTCAACCCCTTTTCTGGGGAGGCTGCTCACCTTCCACCTTCAGCTGCGCTGCTGACGAATGCTGCCCCACTTTGAAACTGATGGACCCACAGTCTTCCAGGGTCACCTTCCTCAAGATCAAACTGTGACGTGTCCCTTGCACTCTGATCTCATTCATTTCGTTGGATTGCAGGGGAACATCCCCCAGGAACCACTGGGCATCCTGAGCTGTTTCCCGGGACAGCCTGCACTCGAACACCGCGTCTTCTCCTTCGTACGTGGCCACGTCCTTCAGCCCGTCCACGATGGTGGCTGCTGGTTCTTCATGGAAAGGGCAACAGAGTTTGAGATCTACTTTCAGGTGATGCTTCCTGGGTTAAACATGTCGTTAGGCTCCCTCTTGACAGTACTATGTTGTTGTTATTTGAGGCCCTAAATAATAAATCTGGGCGAGTTCAGCTTCGAAGAAAAGGCTTATGGGGGCTTATAAAAAAAGAGGAAGAAGGACTTTTCATAAGGGTAGATAGTGACAGAAAAAAGGGGAATGGTTTCAAACTGAAAGAGGGCAGGGTCAGCTTAGATGTTAGAAAGAAATTGTTCCCTGTGAAGATGGTGAGGCCCTGGCACAGGGTGCCCAGAGAAGCTGTGGCTGCCCCTGGATCCCTGGAAGTGTCCAAGGCCAGGATGGACAGAGCTTGGAGCAACTTGGGATAGTGGAAGGTGTCCCTGCCCAAGGCAGGGGGTTGGATTACTAAATTACCTTGAAAGTCCCTTCCAACCCAAACCATGTTGTGATTCTATGATTCTAAACTCATGAAAATGTTGGTACACAGGCACGTAGCAATATATAACAATGCTACAGATGCATGATTCATGTCTGCATGTGATTTATGCACATATATATGTGATAGTCTAAAAAGTTTGCAAGTTATACTGTGTTGTGTGCATAATAAATATTTAATATGTGTATAATCATAACCTGTGTGCTGTGAAAAAAATTCTCAAAAGATTCCCATGGGTGAAAATTAATTATCATTAAACCACAGAATCAGTGACCAAAGAGATGTAACTGACAGAGTTCTTAGCCCAGTGAAACCTCTCTCGTCTCCGAGATCCCCGTTTCAGGACAGGACAAGGTTTAGCTGCCAAATTACTCAGTCCTGTGCCCCTGCCGCGGTGCCAAGCTGTGCCCAGCCCTTCCCCATGCAAAGCCCCACCTTTCAGCTGCACTGCTGCCGTGGTTTGCTGGTCCCCTGTGTCACAGGTGTACTCCCCAGCATCAGCTTCGCTCAGGTTGTGAATGGTCAGCTCAGCCCGGGCCCCCTCCTGACGCATCCTGTATTTGTCACCGGGTCGCAGCACTGTCCCCGCCTTCTTCCACTGCACAGTGGTGTTGGATTTGGAGACCTCACAGCTCAGAGTGACAGTGCCACCCTCCTCAGCTTGTTGGCTCTGGAGTGGTTGCGTGAAGGTGACTGGAGAAGCTGAATCAAGAAAGATCAGAGGGGGAAGAAACATCATGTGTCATTGCTGACAGTGTAACTAAGCCTTGTGTTTGGTGAAACTCTGGTGCCATCCTAAATTTGGTTCAAACTCAATTCCAAAGTTAGTTTAAAAGAAAAACAAGGAATGACAGAAGGTGCTGTGTGGAAAATGGATTTCTAGAAAGTTCTCAGGGCCTGACAGAAGGCTCACACAGTGTATGCATCTGTGTGCAAACCTCGAGATAAGAAATGCTGACTTAGAAATGCCATGGAAGAGGACAGACATGGCTGAGAGAGAAATGGAGCTAGAAAAACGTTTCAAAGGATGGCCTTGCAAATAAGACCAGAT
This sequence comes from Anomalospiza imberbis, assembly GCF_031753505.1. Lineage (NCBI taxonomy): Eukaryota > Metazoa > Chordata > Aves > Passeriformes > Viduidae > Anomalospiza > Anomalospiza imberbis. The sequence goes on from NC_089681.1 coordinate 149,810,969, forward strand.
ACTCTGGAGAAACAGAACTAGGAAAGATGCACTGTAGTAGGACCCACGAGGGGTAATTCTAGATGATTGGCTTTGGGCATTTCCAGCATGGTGTGGCTAAAGCTGATAGGCCAAGAAACACTTATATTGCAGTTTCTGCAGTTTCTCCTTAAAGACTGGAGGTGGCACTGAAATTACAAACAAAGCCAAGTGTTTGTTTGCTTTGCTTTCTTTGCTTTGTTTTCCAGGCTCCTTTGTCTTGGTGTTAAAGCTACAGCTGAACGATTGAGTATTAAAAAAATCCTCTGACTTCTGTGTTATTTACTGAGGAATTAAAAGAAGCTTCTAAGAGGGAAGGAGAAGGATTTTGGATGGAGAATTTAACCAAATTGTTTAGAGAAAGAAAGAAATAAAAAACCAGATCAGAGCAACCCAATCTGTTTGGAGATGTGGAGGGATTGGACCAGATGGCTTTTAAAAGTCCCTCCAAACCCAAATTATTCTAGAGTTCTAAAAAGGGTGGTGGAAGCAATAAAAATTCCAGGTCTACCCAGCAAAGTAGTGAAGCCAAGCTATCCAGGAAGCAGTGAGCTTTGGGAAGATGGTGAAATGTCCCGTGTTCATCTGTGGTGATTGCAGCCACGGAGGCTTTGAAGCACAAGCACCCCCAAGACACGAGGGGTGAATTTTGGCCTTGAATTTGCTGCCAGCATAAACAAAGCACCCCCTGTTCCCACTGACCCTGTTCCACAGCACAGGGAGCCCTCACCTTTCACCGTGAGCTCTGCTGTCGACGTGTGGGGTCCCACCCGGAACGTGACGGTGCCAATGTCCTGCTCTGTCACCTTCCTCAGGGTCAGGGTGTGGATCTTGCCCTTTTCCACCGAGATCTCGTTCATTTCGTTGTTCTGCAGAGCCACATCCTGCAGCTTCCATTCGACGTCCCTGGCGTTCTCGTGGGAAACCTGGCACCGAAAGGTGACATCGTCCCCTTCGGCCACCACCGTGTCCTTGAGGCCGCTCACGATGGTCACGTCAGGCTCTGCAAGGAGGCAGAAATGGGAAATGAAAGGGAAAACACGGATCAAATCATGGAACCATGAATAACCCAGGCTGCAATGGGCTTTTGGGAGTCACCTGCTCCAACCACTGCTCAAAGCAGGCCCAGGTTGCTCAGCACCTTGTCCTTCAAGGGTGGAGACAGCACAGCCTCTCAAACCCCAGTCCAAACTCTGCTTTCAGTGTACTTAGCAACAGGACAAATGGCTTTTGGATAGTGGCTTTTCCACTTGTCCTTGCTAAAAGAGACACATTGCATATTGGTCTTTTTAATTATGCTTGGTTGGGTGAACAAGGCATGAACGCTGGTGCCAAAATCAGGATTTTGAAGTTTGTTCCATTTACTTAGACATCCTCACAGGCTAACATTAAAGCCTGATCCTTTCTATTGTATTTCCGTGAACAGATTTGCATTTGCTCCATGCTGATGCTCCAAACTGGCTGAGGCCCTGGCTGGCTCTGTCCTCCCAGCAGGACTCACTGGGTTAGTGTGAGCACAGGGCTTCTGCACTGCAGTTTGCCTGAGTCCTGTTTCTAGGACAGCTGGGCACCTGTGCAAGGATCATACAGACAGGAAGCTGTAAATACCCCAAACCCACTGGGGAATACCAAAGGAATCGCAAAATCACTAAGGTTGGAAAAGATCTCTAAAATCATGGGGTCAAACCATTCAGAAAGCAGCCCAGTCTCCCTCTGAGCAAGCACAGTGGATATTCCTACAACTGAGGTCACCATCTGCACGAGAAATGGTGCAGCTGGGTGTGATGTGCGGGAGATCTACGACGTGGGGTAGCCCGTGGAGATGCTGGGGGTGTTTGTTCCACACCAGTGGTCCAACCTAAGCTCTGCAATGATATAAAGGCCAGATGCAGCTGCCATGTGACTGGAAGCTGGGGCTGGACCATCTGTTCAGTCCCATGCACATGATGTCACACAAATATTCCAAGCTATGAGTCACAGTTTACAACTGCCTTATCCTCTCCTGTCCACCAAGTCAATCTTTGCTTTGGTACATCCACTGACCATAAGATTTTTTTTTTATGATGCCCTTCCTATGCTCCATGCTGATCACAATAACTCATTTTATGTGTGTACATATAACTCAATCATGTTAAAATCTTGTTCCAATAAACAGGTCTTGCCTTTCACGGTGAGTTTGGCAGAGCTCGTCTGGTCTCCAGCCTTGCAGGAATATTCCCCAGCATCCCCAGGCTCCAGGTGGTGAACACGGAGCTCCCGGAGGGTCCCATCCTGCCACATTTCATACTTGGAGCTGGAGTGCAGCAGGACTCCATCCTTCCTCCACTCCACTTCTGCTTTGCTGATGGAAATCTCGCAGCGCAGCCTGGCTGTTCCTCCCACTTCCACTTCCTCGTTCCTCAGCTGCTGCTTCAGCTGGGGTTTGATGGCTGTGAATTGAGAAATAAATAATACATAAGCTCTTTGCTTGAATGCCAGGTCTGCACAAGTCAGCACAAGGCACCCGGGCTCTGGTGCTGCAGTACAACTTTGCATTAGTGGTGATATGATAATAAAACCTTTTTTTTTTTTTTTTTTTTCCAATAAACAGACCTATATTGTGTATATCCAGAGGATCAGAAAGTTCCCCAAGTGTCTTTATATCCTATAAAGTCCAGGGCATCCACATCACACCTTTTATGCATCTACTCAGCATACTGGAAACTCCAGCACACAAAGGTTTTGACTAAGGAAAATCTGCCACTTTCTGTTTAAACCAGTATAAATCTTTTGACTTTTACAGAAATACTCCTGGTTTTCAACAGCTAAGTAATGTAAAGCTTTAAACTAATTTCTGGTTTCTCAGCTGTGTTTTCAAGATCCAGATCATCACTGGTGAGTCCTTCCAGATGATGCACAAATGGGCATTTATTCAAGTAGATCATGGAACAGCTCAGACAATAGCTTCTCACTGATGGAAACAAGAAGGGGATATCCATGGGGGGTGTGTGAGCAGTTGGAAAAAGCAGGAATCTCAGTGCCTGTGGTTCCAGTAAAAACACTGCTGTGAGACAGGTAAAGCAATCACTGGGCTCTTTCACCCGTAGTTGACCCTGTGGCTGCTTTTTGAGTCAGAGTCAGCAAAAATATATTGTTTGAAAGGTTATGGCTTAGATCAAAGCCACAAATTCCACCCAACTTTGACACAATCACAAGCGTTTCCTAGATGGTGCTGGGGTGGCCTTGTTTGAGCAGGGAGGTTGGGCCTGTGACCCGTTCTGTGATTCTGTGATCATTTACAGACATTATTCCTGGTTAGGTTAAACCCAGCATTCTCAGGATCTTCCCAGGGAGATTAAAAATAGCAACCTCAAAGTGCTTTTTTAAATGATGTGTCATTTTGCTATTGATTCAAGTGAGCCAGGAAAATTGCAAAGTGCCAAAAAAAGTTTTGTTAGTGTTTCAAAATCCCCATGACGCAGAATTCCCTGCTTTTATCATATCAGAGGAAGGGGTCAGTGCACTGCACTCTGTGCTTTACGGGCTTAAGCAGGAACCCTGTCCCACCAGATCCACTTCTCTGTACTCTGCTTTACGACTGGGCAGCTCTTTTCCTCGTTATCTTAACTTTTGGATTAAATAACCCCTTTCACACAGTTCCACCAATGCCTCTTCTCCTCCAGCCCGGGGGGTGCAATGCTAACCATTCACTCTGAGGACTGCAGTGCTCTGCTGGTCTCCCGTGTCACAAGTGTAATCAGAGGCATCCTCTGGCTCTACATTATGGATCACAAGCTCAGCTCTGCGCCCACTTAATTTAATTTGATATTTGGCACACGGGAAGAGCTCCATGGTGCCTTTTCTCCACTCCACGGCTGCGTTATCCTTTGTCAGCTCACACTGGAATTTCACCACGGCTCCTTCTTCTGCCTCCTCATCTTTGAGCTGCTTTTGGAAAAGAACTGGCAGAGCTAAAAGAGAAAAGAAAAGGATCAAGAGGATCTTTTAGTGAAGCCTGGTTAACACAGACTGACTCTTGGAGAACAAGATACTCTGCTTTTCACTGGGATATTCCTAGGTAGGATCCATGTTTTCTAATTTTCCTGGCACAGCTGGGAGATCTTGCTGCATCAGAAGAAGCCATCTGCACCCATAACATTTATTTCCTTTGTTCCTTCACTCAAATCCTTCTCAGTGGTGAATTCATTGAATGGTTTTATCCCTGAGTTGATCAAACAATGATCTCAAGAGCAAAGAACTTCAAAACTCCGTGGACAGCCTTGAGAGGTCAGGGATGTCATTACCCGTCTTCTTAGAGTATTTGAAAGAAAATATTATTTTTAAATATTCAAACAACATGTCCTGCAAAATGTCCAGATGTTATATTAAATCATTGCTTTTTCTTTAATTTCTCCTCAGGCACAAAGCTTGAAAGTATTTCCTATTAGAGCCCAAAACTCAAACACAGCACTGGAAGAACAAAGTATCATCCTCTTCCATTCTTATTAAAAATATAAAAATCTTAATATATCAGATGAAAGGGAAAATATTCATAGAGAATAAGAATAATGCACTTAAAAATATTCATATTGAAATGGTTGTTTTGCCTGTTGGAGGAACCTATTCCTTGAGGAGTCAGCTCACACCACATACCTTTCACATTCAGAGCTGCCCTGGTTTCCTGATCCCCTGTGTCACAGCTGTATTCTCCTGTGTCTTCTAATCTGAGGTTGTGTATCAAGAGCTCTACCAGGCATCCCCTCTGCCTCATTTCATATTTCTGGCTGGGCTGCAGCCCCACGCCTCCTTTCCTCCATTCCACTGCAGCACCGGCTTTCGACAGCTCACAGCAGAACGTGGCTGTGCTTCCTTCCTCAAATTCCTTATTTTGTAAAGGTTGCTTAAACGTGATGGGCAGTGCTGTAAAATTTGAGAGGAAAACATTTCAAGAGTGTTTTAGTGCAAGAAGGATCCAGTCCTATCATCATCCTTCAGGTACGGCTTATTCTAATGATTCTATAATCCTAGGCATGCAGCCCTCTGTCTTGGCAGAACCTTTCTTGAACCACTAAAGGAACCAAGAGCTGAAGACAGGCAAAATTAGGAAAGATCTGGTCTTAGTGGTCAACAGAATGGCCTGGTTTGGGGTCTGAAGAATTCAGACTTTCCTAGGGAAGAGTTTCCATGCCAGCTATGGATGCTTTAGGCAATGATCACTGGGAACAGCCTCTTACACAGATCCCTGTCCCTTAATAGAGGTCTGTGAGTCAGCAATATTAAACAGAGAATTTCTGCCCCAAATAAGGCTTCTATCAATGTATAAAAGATCAAGTTAGTATTGGTCTCTTGGTAGGAGATCACAGTGAAGAGATACATGGGAGGGGAAATCCAGATTTCAGTTAAGGCCTTGCTCTGGATGGTAGAAGTAGTGGAGGAACACAGGTGTGGATTCAAGATGTCTGCAGTCAGCATTTGCACTTGAAGTTCAAAGCCTCCAGTAACAATACAGCACATTCATATATCCTAGAAATCCCTTGTCCCCTGATTGGTGCATCTCTTACCATCCTAGGCAGGCACTACATCCAATTAGGCATCCCTTATCCCATTCCCATATCCAGCCACACTCCCTGCACTCAGGGTAGCAGGGTTCAGCATATTTTTACATCATGACAACCTTCAAAGCCAGGTTGGCTGGGGCTCTGAAAAACCTCGTCTAGTGGAAGGTGTCCCTGCCCATTGCAGAGGGATGGAAACGGATGATCCTTAAGGTCCCTTCCAACCCAAACTATTCTGTGATTCAATTGCTTTGATGGTCACTAATCACTCCAGATACTACAAGAAGAACCTTTCTGCTGTGCTGTGTGCCATGCCCAAGAAGAACATTTATTCTGGTGTGGACCAGCAACAAAACAAATCAGTGGCTGCAGGGAACACCAGGAACAGCTCCTTTCACTCCACTCCTGCTGAGCCAAGGGTCACTGTCGGAGTCCAGGACATCCCTCTGGCTGCCCTGGCTGTCTCAAGACCCTGGCAGGGCACTTGGAGACCTTGGCACAAAGTCAAAAACACCTATGGCTTCAATTTTAACCTGTGGAAAAAGCTTCCAGCTCTGTATGAGGAATTACAAGCCACAAGGGTTTGAGTAGTGTGACTGTTGAATTAACACAGGGTGAAAAAGTAGAATTTTGGGGTTTCTAGAGTAGGGTTTAGGGGGTCAAATGGAGGGATTTGGGTGTGTCCTGGCCTTCTTCTCCTTCTTCTTGTCCTCCATTTCTTGGTGTGATGGTGACACTTTTCTATTGGTTTAAGGTAGAGACCCAGTGTCTAACATAGATGATAGGTATTGGCACATTATTGTAAACATAGTACATGTAATTTCTAGTATAAAATGTAAACGCTGCCCAAGGCGACAGGCAGAATGCGATGGCCTCCTTGCTAGACAGAGCTCAGCAGGTCAGAGAAAGAATGTTATAGATAAGGAAAAATAAACAACCCTGAGAAGCCGACCCTACGCATTTCAGACTCCTTCTTTGGCTGCACGGGCTGGGAGAACAAGGACTTTTACACTCTTGGGGTCATCCTGACCCTGAGAGGTCACTACTGCCTACCATGCACAGCCAGCACGGCCGTTGTCCGCTGGTGTCCGGAGTCGCAGGTGTAAATTCCTGAATCGTCCAGTTCCAGGTCATAAATGACCAATTCAGCAGCACAGCCCTGCTGCCTCATCTCGTATTTCAGACCAGGGTAGAGAGTGACATCCCCTTTCCTCCACTCCACTGGAGCCTTGGGTTTGGTGAGCTCACACCTCAGGGTCACTGTGCCATTTTCTTCTGCCTCGGTGTCCTGCAGCTCTTGTTTAAAAAGGGCTGGTAGGGCTATAAAATAGAAATATGAACTGGACCTTCTGCAGCTGGGGCTTGGGAAAAAGGAAATAGTGGGAAAATGAAAGCACCAAAAGAGTTTGTTTTTTTCCCCCAGATGTCTCTAAACCTCAATGCTTTAATTCAAACTATGAAGCTATTTCCCCAGAGAAGTAATAGGAATATCTGCAGAGCAAGAAGAAATGGACTTCAAGAAGTTACATTTGCCATGAACTATATAGAACCTAATCTATGATCTAAAAATGGAATCATAGTTTTCCTGCTGTAAAAGCAGCCAGCGTGCTGCCCTGATCACTGAAGAAGTGTTCTGAAGATCAGCAGGGAATTTTCAGAGTTCAGATTCCCTCCTAATACAAAGACTTGCAAGAGTTCATACTCCCTCTTAAGGCAGGGAATTTTAAGGGTTCAGATTCCCTCTTAAGACAGGCCACTTGCAGGAGAGATTTTGATTGTTCTGACAGCAAAACACAGAAAAAATGAACTTAGTTCTGCATTGTAATTCCTGTTTTCTGCCCGTCCACTCCAGGAGCTGCATAGACCAGGCTATTCTGCACACCTCATGATTTACAATATTTTCCTTAAGCAACACTAAACTACAGTTGCCATTTTTATTTCCAGAAAATATTGCAGCCTTTTCCCTTTAGCTTTTTACCATTGACTGTCAGCGTGGCAGTTGTCTGCTGATCTCCACACACACAGGTGTAAACTCCAGCATCCTCCTCCTCCAGCTCGTGGATAATCAGCTTTGCAACAGCACCATCCTGACTCATTTCATATTTTCTGCTCTCTTTGAGCACCTCCTGCCCTTTCTTCCACTCCACCTCAGCAGGTTTTGTCAGCTCACACTGCAGAGCAGCTGTGCCATTTTCCACAACTTCCAGGTCCCTCAGCTCTCTCTTGAATTCTGGAGGCAGCACTGAGGAGTAAAAGAGTTACCACAGAGAGGGTGAATGTTCCTTAAAACGCAGCTTGGTGAGGTCCTGGGGGAGAGGTTTCATGGGGCAATACCAAGCCCTGGTCCAGGTCAGTGGAACACAATGGAAAAACTTCCCCACCATCCCTGGACACCAGATCAGGGCAAGGAAAGCGAGATGAACCAGCAGAGCTGAGGGGGACAAACACCAGCAGGGAATGTTTTTCCCAGTTCTACAAAAGGAGGAAGCACAGAGAGTCCAAAGGAACCAAAAGCCCAAGCAAACAGAAAGGGACAGGAACAGACCATAGAGATTGGGGCAGGTTTGGAGGACGTTCACCCCAAGGATTACATTACCATGAACTGTTAAGGCAGCCGTGCTGGTCTTGTCTCCACACACACAGGAATAATCCCCACTGTCACTCAGGTCCAAGTCATGGACCACCAGCTCCACAGCACGTCCCTGCTGTCTCATGCTGTACTTGGTTCCCGACGTGAGGATGTGCTGGCCCTTCCTCCACTGCACACGGGCAGGGGCCTTGCTCAGCTCACAGTGCAAAGTGGCTGTTCCACCTTCTGCCCCTTCCTGGCTTGTCATTTCTTCTTGGAAAAACGGAGGCACAGCTGAAGGATGCAGGTAAAATGTGTTACAAACTGAGGGTATCTCCAGGGAGGAGAAGGATGAAGGATAAAATGTGTTACAAACTGGAGGTGTCTCCAGGGAAGGGTGTGGAAGTGACAGGGGAAAGCTGCGAAGGTTGTGACAGAGGAAAGTTGTCAAGGACAGGTGAGCATCAGCGACAAAGAGAGGAAAGAGAAATGAAAATATCCTCGTGAGAACAGACATCCTAATCCTTTTGGATTTACCCTGGCTTCCTACAGCAAAACTGCACAGTCCTCAACAGATTTACACCCCCTTTCTACCAGGTTCCTTCTCATAAAAAAGCAGAACTCCAGCTCTGAGCTCCTCAATTCACATGCACTGGTGCCTTCCACAAACTTCATGGCTTTGCACTCTTTTCCTACTGACAGAGCTGCCCTGCTGTGCTCTGCCTGTTGACAGCTCCTTACTCATCCTCACTCCTTCTTCCTTGAGATATCCTTGGAGAGGAGCATCTGGGACTCACAGATCCTTCTTGACCCCAAAGCAAATCTCCAGCTGCTGATTTCCAGCCTGGGTTCTTGTCTTAGAACACATTTTTCCAATTTAACATAATTCTTGTACCCATTCCAACTTGCATCCTTGAAATAAATGTGGTGACCTTCACATATGTCCCTCTATTAACCAGGTGGGATAATGGGATATTTCATCTGTTTAACAAGGTTGGATATCTCAGATCCCCAAATTAGCGTCCGGTATTAGAGACTTAGTTAAAATATCCAGGCTAGAAAACAGGCTTAGCCCTGATTTGGCACATTTCCCATTCCAGCAGTGTTAAACTGAAACACCAGATTTGTTTCTCCAGCAAATTGTTCTTCCAACAGACGAAGACCAGAAAGAAGTCACAGAAAGAATTTATTCTTTCCTTAGAAAAAATAGTCTCCTAATGGAAATCTGTCTTTGGGCATCAGGACAGAGATTATGGGCACAAAACCCCAAATGGGCATAACTTAGTGCAGAGGAAATTATAACTGACAGAGCAGAGCCTAATTCTGGATACTCCTTATTCCCTCTATTAAAATGGTTGGTATTGAGAATTCCAGACAGGAATGGCAAAGAATAAACAGATTTGTGGTTTAGAGAGTAAATGCATGAAAGGAAAGACCAAAGAACAATGGGGTTACATGGTAGGAAAGGAATGGCAGAAGGGAAAGAAGGAAGGAGAGCAGGCTTGTGTTTAAGGAAAGGAAAAGGCAAAAGGATGGCACAGAGAAATGCAGACAGGTATTTTCCAGTTTCCACAGCCTGCAGGTGAGGAGGGGCAGGGAACATTTTCAACTTAATGGAAGTTCAGTTAATAAGGATGAAGAGACAGATGTGGAAAATTGAACAGCTCAGAGTAGAGGACAGAGGTTTCCAGTCAGGAAAGAGAAGGTCAGGGATGGCTTTACCCTGTACTGTCAAGACAGCTGTAGTCTGGTGCTCTCCACACACACAGCTGTAGGCTCCTGCATCCTCCTCAGCTATTTCATGGATCACCAGCTCTGCCTTGAGCCCTTCCTGCCTCATTTTGTATTTCCCACTTGGTTTGAGGATCTTCTGGTCCTTCCGCCACTCCACTGGAGCAGCCTTGGAGAGCTCACAGAGCAGGGAGACTTCTCCACCTTCTTCTGTTTCCTTGTCCTTCAGCTCCTCCTTAAAGAGTGGTGGCAGAGCTGGAGGATGCAACATGGACAAAGGGACAGCAGAAAACCAGAATTAAAACCCTTGTTCCTATTTTGAGATTATTTCCCCTCTTGCCTTTTTTTCAGCCTATTATAAATATTCAAAGCCATAACCAAGTTCAGAAACTGGAAGTGTCTTTCTTTGAGCGTAATGTGGTTTCAGTCACCCTAAGAGATCAGTTCCCCGGGTTTTTGTTGTTATTTATAGTGACAGAGCAAAACAGAAAGACCCAGGCCTCAGATCAACAGCACTCACAAATAATGCTGCTGGATACAGAACTGTTTTACCCACAAAAATGTCATTTTTTGGAGGCTGCAGTTGTTAGTTTCTGGTTTGTTTTTATTAACTGTCACAGCCCCATCTACATGAAAGCAGACAGATATCCAAATAAAACAACTCCTAGTTTTAAACTGAAGTTTGAATGGCCATTACATCTAATAAGAATTTTAGATTCTTATTACTCCTCATTTTGGGAGCCACAACTCAAAGACAAAACAACCTATGGGAATTAAACTCTGGAATGATAACATTTATCTCACTCTGCATGTCTGACTTCTTTAAAGAATCTGAAACTTTAAAAAAAAACATGGCCAGAGAATTTCCTCCTCTTTCTGCTGCCCCAACCCTCACTTCTCCTTCTCCAGCTCCTGGAGAAGAGGCGCCTCACAGCCCATAGCTGGATGTTTTGGAGAAACTCTGGAGGACTGAAGTGAACTACGGATTCGGAGCTGGAAAATGCAAATATCCAAGAAGAGGAGACTTGCACAAAAGGAAACGTCTCATTTTCTCATTTTAAAGGACAGATTAATAACAGCCAAAAAATTCACCATGAGCAACTCTTTCTCAGGAAGAAATGAGTTATAAATAGAATGAAGGAAGAGGAAGGGATAAAAACAAACTACTGACCCAGGGAAGAAACTACTACATTTCAGAATTATGTCTATCTCAAGAGATATTCATCAATTTTAATAAGTTCTTTTTTACCATGAACTGTTAAGGTTGCTGTTGTCTTCTGGTCACCACACACACAGGTGTAATCTCCAGCATCTTCTACTTCTAGGTCACAAATGACCAGCTCTGCAGTGGTGCCAGACTGTCTCATTTGATATTTGTCACTTGTTTTGAGCACTTTGGACCCTATTTTCCACTGCACAGGAGCTCCTTTGGTTAATTCACATCTCAGAGTGACTGGTGCTCCTTCTTTGGCTTCTTCATCCTTCAGCTCCTCCTTGAAAAGCACTGGCAGGGCTGGGAAAGGAAAGCCAGTAGAAAGTGCATTTAAACTAAGTGCTCAGCATTGTGAATTCTCATCTGAAGTTCAAATCTGGCCAAATCAGGGGGTTGAGGTTATCACTATGAAGATGTGGAAAACTGAATCCAGCAGTAAGGCAAGAAGTGCTGAGATGACAGGCCAAAGTACAAGATTTAAGGCAGAATTGAAAGGATTTATCTCAGGACAGAACATCTCAGCTGGTCTAACATTTCCGGGGTGCAATTCCCTTAAACCTATAGCACAGCAGTGTGTCTGCAGGGAGAGACAGTCCTGAGCTCAGCTCCCTTTTCAGCAACGCCAGACAAAAAATAAACACCTGAACAAGACCTGGACACAGGTTAACAACAGGTGGACACTTCATGGGGGTTTCAGAGAAGCAGAAAATGGACAATCGTCTGCATTTACCCTTCACTGTCAGAGAGGCTGTGCTGTGCTGCTCCCCACACACACAGGTGTAATCTCCTGCATCCTGCAGCTCTAGGTCATGGATTTCCAGCTCTGCCAGGGCACCCTCCTGCCTCATGACATACTTTTCACTTGCCCTGAGTATTTTGCTCCCTTTCTTCCACGCCACAGCTGCAGCCTTGCTCAGCTCACAGCGTAGAGTGGCTGTTTGACTTTCTGTGGCTTGCAGGTCCTTCAGGTCTTCTTTGAAAAGGGCTGGCAGGGCTGAAGGTCACAAAATGCACAGAGGACATTAAAAATGACATGTGGCACACAGGTCACAGGAGGGGCAGGGTGGTACAGAAGCAGAGACCACTTTAGGGTGGAAACAAGGTGTTTTTCTCATAATTCCGGGACATTGGACAAACCAAAAGACAGAAAGAGAAAAGCAGCCTGGATACAAGCAGATCTTACAGAGAATTTACACATTTAAATAAACAATTCAGCCACAGGTGAACACACAACCAATATCAAGGAGCTGGCATAGAAATCCACAATAATGCAGATACATATGTATTATTTTTACCATGCACTATCAAGGCCGCTGTTGTCTCCTGCTCTCCACACACACACGTGTACTCTCCAGCATCTTTCAATTCCACATCCTGGATAAGCAGCTTCCTGACCGTGCCCTCCTGCCTCATTTTGTACTTGTCACTGGCTTTGAGCAAAGTGCTGCCCTTCCTCCACTCCACGGGGGCAGCTTTGGTCAGCTCACACCTCAGAGTGGCCGTTTGACCCTCGGTCACCTCCTCGTCCTTCAGGCTCTCCTGGATGCCTGCAGGCAGCACTGAGGATGCAATGGGAACAGGGTTAAAGGGAGCAGCAAACACAGCCTGCAGGTGAGGGCATGGGTGTGATGCCTCAGGTTTGAGCTTTTATATTTTTCAGATTCTGTGCTGTGCTAGTGTGCAGTTCTGAGCTTCATATCAGGGGATGGTGAACTCTCTGCACAGAGCAGGGAGACAAAACAATTCCCTCTCCAGCCGGGGACCAAGGACAAATGATCCAAATCTCAGGCCCAAGAGCACAAACAACGTGGGCTGAAGAGAGAAAAACAAGCAGGATGGGACTGCATGGGCTAAAGCTGGAATGGGACAATGAACTCCAATGTGCAAATGGAGCAGAACTGATCACAGTGAGAGCCCCCGGGAGCGGTCGTGCATTTTGGGACCATTTTGGTTCATCTTGGGTGCAGCCCTGGCTGAGCTCATGTGCTGCCCAAGGTGGATCTGTTGAGGCCTTTTAATAAATCCTTACTTCATTCTTTAACTCTGTCTGGCCTCTGTTCTAGGTCAGATTAAAAAAGGCATCAGGTGGGGAAGTGTCTTCAGGCTTGACCTCACATCTGCTTCAGGAATTAGGTCCTAAAACCACTTTGTACACAGAACTGGGGAAAAGTTTTACCCTAAATCACAAAATTCACCCTCGTGGTCATGCCATGCAAGGTCAGACTCAGAGGAACTGTGCACAGATAACAATGATCACGGTGATAAAAATAATTCAAACCATAATCTCAACAATGATGGCAATCAGATGGAGCTGGTCATTACCATGTACTGCTAAGGAAGCTGTGGACTGCTCCTCCCCACACACACAGGTGTAATCCCCAGCATCACTCTGGGTCAGACTGTGGATCACCAGCTCTGCAGTGACATCCTTCTGCCTCATTCTGTATTTCTCGCTAGGTTTGAGGGCTGTGTGTCCCTTTTTCCACTCCACTGGGGCAGGTTTCGTCAGCTCACAGTGCAGAGTGACTGCTTCACCCTCCTTGGCCTCCTCATCTCTTAACTCTTCTTTGAACAGAGCAGGAAGGGCTGAGAAACAGAGCAGCAAAGGTTTTCATGACAAGCAGCTCTTGACCACCAAAATAAACAATGCTGACCAATATCTATCCCTGCCTTTTGCTGACATGAAGATCATCTCACAGAAGGAAAATGCTGATTTGTATTATTGACAAAAGTGGTCTCATCATTTCTTTCAGCAAATATTAAATGAATTTGCTGATTGGTTTAGAGATGTATAGAAAATAAACAGCAGAGATAGGGAAATTTCATGTATGGTCAAAACTGCAACTTTCTCAATATAATCCAGCCTAGAAAATTAATACATCGGGTTACACCATGATCAGGAAAAAGCTAAAGGAAAAAAACATAACCTTTTCATTTACATTTTAAGGATGCCTTCAGACCTAGCCCAGAGTTAGGATAAGACTGAAGAGTAGAATCAGAAAGAGATCCTGAAGATGCTTTGGTAGGAATAAAAAGGAAAGAAGAGGATGATGTAGCCACTGCAGAAATCTGCCATAATTCCCTCACCCCAGGAAGTTCAGGTGCTTCCTGACACCTCATTCCTTTGGGAACAACGAACAGAATTATTCAGAGTGTGAGACTGGATGGAAACGTGGCAATATGTGGAAGCAATAGGATGGGATGACAGCCACTAGGTCTTTGGAATGGGGTGGGAATGACATTTGGATTTAAAATAGCTGAGAAAGAACTTTAGAGGGTGGTCTCCAATTCCTGACCCTGACCAGCAAGAAAGAAATAATTGAGAATAAGGATGTGGAGGATAACTGTGCAGACATTAATGTAAATAGATTAGAAGGAAGGAAAACAACAGGGGAGATGTTGGTCTGCCTCTCTTTCAGGAATGTGAATTGATGATGAGTGGACATGGGGAAAGCTGAAGTGTTTAATACTTTTTTCTTCATTATTACTAAATGTTAGTTTTAATTAAGGAAATAATAGAAATTCTGGCTTGGAAAAGAAAAACATAAAAGTATTAGAGAGTATATAAATAAATATATTCTCAAAGCAGCTTGGTGTGATGGAATTTGTCCTGGAATACTTAAGGTGCAGGTGCAACCAATTTCAGACACTGACAGTGCCATTGAAGAAATCAGAGAGTGGCTGATGTTCCTCACGTATGGAAAAACCCAGAAACTAAGAGATGAAAAATGTATCTCAGATTGAAATATACACATTTAGTTCTTGCTGTGTAAACTGAGATTCTAAAATCCCAGAGAGTAAAGAAAGGAAAATCACTTGTGTAAAGCCAGTAGGGCCAATAGAGCTCCAAATGAAAATGTCTGCTTTAAAATGAGCTGGAGGTCTCCCTGATTCCCCTGGTCTGAGTTTGATGGATCTCTATTGGCAAAAAATGGGAATATGGGGATACTCTTCAGTCTTGAAGCTGAATCCATTCATAATGCTTGTCATAGGAAAATAGAGAGAGAGAAAGAGAGATCAGAGAGAGGATCCAAGGAATTATGGCCATCTCAGTTTAATTCTTTGAAAAACTCAGATTTGCCAAGAGCTGTTCTCTTCATGAAGGAGTGGAGCAGGGTAATTTTTTTCTGGGTATAGATTAAGCTTCCCTGAAAGAAGGACACATTATATGTTCTATATCATTATTGTTTCAGTAAAGTTTTAACTTTTATATAGGTGGAATTACAGAAGGGAAGTGCTACTAATCTGAAAACCACAGTTACACGATATTGAACTGGGGTTTACACTCACAATGAAGGAATGAATCAAGCAGAGTTTCTCACTAGTCTGAGTTCAGGATTATTCAACATTTTCTGTAGTAACTTGGACAATGAAATGCCAAGTTTCATTAATTTTGAAGATGATCTCAAGGTGGGAAGGGAGAAAGGGTAAAACCACTTCTTTAAATTGGATTAAGATATAGAAGATTTGTATGAAGTAGTGGTGATAAAATAGCTTCAATTCACAGTGGCTTCAATTCAGCAAGGGCAGATGGAAAATATTTAGGAACAGTCAGTAACACGAATCCAAGAAGAAGCACTGAGGGATTTGGGGCTACAACACTTTATGGAGAAAATTCAAGTCAAAAAGTTCAAGCCTGATGCAAATAAATCCTCATAATTGAGATGCGCAACTTGGAGTGTCACATTACTTCTTGGTTTACATTTTATACAAATATTTCTCTGCTTCTATAAGAAGTAATTACTTAAGCCAGTTCAAGAAATACTTTTGTTGATATAGAGAAGAACTTTCTGGCTGTAATGATGGTGACTTGGGGCTCAAGGATGGACTGACCTGTATAAGTTCATTCCAATTCTATTTCTCATGGTTAAACTGGAAGTGCAAGACTTGTTGTATTGGCAAATGCAAAGATGGGCAGAAAACCAAAGAAATCAGCTCCCTGAATTTAGACTTGCTGGATTTCCAGGTCAGAAAGAGGCTGAAACTACTTCTGACTGTCCTGTGTTAATAGTGAAAATAAAGTTTCCCTCTCTTCCATGGGAAGTTTGCAGATTAATTTGGCTGAGGACTGTGAAATATTCTCCTACTCTAATGCTGAGTATTCTGGAGTACCTGAATAAAAATCAACATTATTCTTGGTCAGAGTTACAAAGAAAATTACACTGAACCAAGCTGTCTTTTCATTATGTAAAATTACTTGTCGAATCCTGATGCAACTTGAAATAAAATTGTTCTTTTAAAGAGCTATGAATGTTTCTGCTGCTCCATGTGTCTAGGTTCAAGTCAAAAGTGAGTAAAACAGAATTAAAAAAAAAGCAAATCTGTGACATCCTTCAGCCTTTACAAAGAAATACAGCCCTGCACCAACAAGAGCAAGGAGGATAAACAGGGGAAAATGTAGTAAAATCAATGGAGCTACAATAGTGGTTAGAATTAGACAAAAACCACAATAAAAATAAGAAAGTCTGTTACAAACAGAATTAATGATGACAAGATTAGAGAAAGAACTCTTGGTGTGTGAGTACTGAGGCTGGCAGAGGAGGAGGGACAAACACCACCCAAAAATGCCCCATTTCTGTGCTCTTTACCGTGCACTGTCAGTGCTGCTGTTGTCTTCTCCTCTCCACACACACAGGTGTATTCCCCAGCATCCCTGACCTCCAGGGCATGGATCAGCAGCTGGGCTCTGCTGCCCTCTTGCCTCATTGTGTATTTTTCACTGGCTTTGAGCACTTTGTGTTTCTTTCTCCACTCCACGGAGGCAGCCCTGGACAGCTCGCACTGCAGTGTGGCTGTTGCACCTTCTGTGGCTTCTTCATCCCTCATCTCCTCCTGGAAGTGCACAGGCAGGGCTGGGGGGGTCAAAAGAAGCAGAATGTGGGACCATGGCAGCAGCTCAAGTAACCATTTCATGTGGTCTGACAACCATAAGTCATAAGCAAAGCTTTTCCTAATCCAATCCTTCAGGACTGATGGTCACTCTGAGAACCATAAGAGACTGGCTTTGGAAAGCTGGAAAACACCTCATTCATAAGTCAGAGAGGGCTTTTTATGTTGAAGTCCATGGTGTGAAGTGAAGAACCACAGTAGCCTCAATTCAAACCTGCTTGACTGAGACCTACCTTGGATATTGCCTGCTAGAATGGAAAATAAAGCCTAACCAAAGCTTCTACATTCTATGGAAACACAAATTGTTACTAAAAAGTTCATAAATTAACCTATATCAGAGGTATTGGTTTCACTTTTCCATGAGGGACCTTTCAAAGGTCCTTTCCAAACCAAATTATTCTTTAGTTTCACCTCATACAGTGGTCTAGCAGTGCTTGATCATCAAATTATACTGAAACATTGATAACTGTCTCAAAAACACCCCATCAAAAAATCTTCTCAAATTTATGATTGTAACATCTTTACAACCAACATCACAATAACATGATTTTCCATTTCTCAGCACCTACTGCTGAACATAAGGATCAAAAAAATGAGTTAGCACCAGGATGAATATCTGCAATTTTTGCCATGAATGTCCAACCTATGCCTGACCAAAACATCCAGGAATTTATTCCCAAGCTATGCAGAAACAGAGCTGCACTTTCAAAGCTGACACTCCTACGCTCTTAAAAAAAAAAAAAAACCAAAAAAACAAAACAAAAAAAAAAAACCTGTTTGAAAGCCATCTCTAACTTATTAGCCATTTCCTTTTTTATTTTATTTTTACCATTCACTTTGAGTGCAGCCGTGGTTTCCTGCTCTCCACATGAGCACGTGTAATCTCCAGCATCTGCCAGGACCAAATCATGGATCACCAGCTCGGCCACCGTGCCCTGGCAGCTCATGGTGAACTTGTCACTTGTCCCCAGGGTTTTGTCTCCTTTCCTCCACACCACGGCAGCTCCAGCTTTGCTCAGCTCACAGCAGAAAGTGGCCGTGCCATTTTCTGTGCCTTCCACGTTCTTCAGCTCTTTCTTAAAGTGAGGAGGGAGGGCTGAAGATCACAGGTGAAAGAGAGCACTTTAAAATTGAGCAAACACTGTGCCTTGACTGCTCCACTGAATTAAAACACTGTAAAATGTTTTAGAATGCACAGAACCTGAGAGCAAAGGATGATTTCAGGGGCATCCCTGACTTGTGCCTTGCAAGACACCACATTCATAGAATTCACAAAACTCAGCATCTCACAAGGACTTGGAAATCAGTGTTGATTTATAACAACTCTGAGAACTATAAAAGAGTGAGTTTGGACAGCTGAAAAACACCTTATTCATAAATCAGAGAGTTTTTTTTTAATAATATTGGACACGGCATAACATGGAGAGCCACACCAGTCTCAATCCCTGAGCTCTCACTGATTTGGAAATCTATAAAACTAAAATATCAGTACTGGGAGGTATGTTTAAAAAGCATTTTAAGATATAGCAACAGAAAGGTGATCCCAAGATTTCAAGGAGCTATGCACAGCTCTTTCTCAAAACCAGATTAAGAATTAAAATGATCACCATGTGGTTTAAAATTAAAATTCCATCACTTTTCAATTTCATCCAAGAAAATCAAGTGAAATCTCAGTGATATACCTAAGGAAATTAATGAGTGAAAATAGTCCAAAATGCTATTTCTGACTTCATCAAGCTTTTCATTATCCACTTCCAGCTTCCACCAACAGGAAAGAACAGGGACTGAAATGAATCTGTGATGCTGTTTATCAGTCCCAAAGGAAGGGCTTTCAGTGGAAGATATTCCCAGTGGTTGGAACAGCTGCCACAACATCTTAAAATAACAGAAGGGATCAAGAGCAGATTGTGATCCCAGGGAGGATCACACATGACAATGCAGAAAATTCCTATTAACCCAGATATTTTACCATGCACTGTCAGGGAAGCTGTGCTTGTCTTGTCTCCACACACACAGGTGTAATCTCCTGCATCTCCTTCCTCCAGGCTGTGGATTGTCAGCTCAGCAGTGGTGTCCTTCAGCCTCATTTTGTATTTTTCACTAGGTCTGAGCACCTCCTGCCCCCTCCTCCACTCCACCGGGGCGGGTTTGCTCAGCTCACACTGCAGAACAGCCGTCCTGTTTTCTGTGCCTTCCACATTGACAAGATCTCTTTTGAACAGTGCAGGCAGAGCTATGGGGTGCAACATAAACAGAGAGGACAGCAAAACCATTAACTAGACCTTGGGGAACTCAGGGCTGGGGCCTGTGGCCAGTCCTTCACCATTACAGGAAAACAAATCAGTCTGGAAAGCCGCCTCTAACAGAAAACTACTGCAGGATCCCACTGGGATAATTTCCACCATGACCTGCTTCTAACATTAACTTGTTCATATTCACCACTTCACAGCTGATTCCAATACTCCTCTCTACCTATTTCTCTCTGAAATAATCTATCTTGATTAATGACCTGAATTTAGATTAAAAGTCATCAGCCAGAGTGACAGCACTGCTGGAGATCCCTGCCTTTCCTAATATCATAATTTATATTTCTGGTTCAGGAAAAAAGCCCAGTAATATAGCTTCAGGTGCACCTTTAACCCAAGATTTCCAAGAACATAATGACACTAATATCAGGATTACAGGGGTTTTAGCATCATTCAACAAGTTGTCTTATGATGTGCCACTAAAATAAAATGGAAGTGACTTGCATAGGGATGAAAATGGTAGGTCAGAAGAGGGGAGGGACATAATTCCTCCAGCTGGGAGAAAGAAGATGAAGCAAAAGTACGCAGAAAATCTGTGAGAATAGTTTTGCCTCTTCAATTTCCCCTTGCCCTCGGCAGCTTTTTATCCATAAGAGATCTCTTAAATAAAAGCTGTTCTTCCATCTATGGGAGCTGTGCATGAACTGCTCCTTCTGGAGGGGCAAGCAGAGCTCATCACCATTCACTGTGGCAGAGCCAGGAACAAAATTTCCCCCATTATTCCCTAAGTCAGGACCTGCAGAATAATGCTGAAGGGTGGGGATTTATAGAAGTACCATTTTCTCAGCAGAATATACCACAATCCTGCAGAAGAGGAGGGTGGTCACTCACTCCTGAATGGAAAAACCTCTCACTGACTGAGCTCAGCAGATTTAAAGAACTTTCCTTCAGGTTAAGCATGAAAATTCACTGATGTCAGGGAGACACAATGAGAAGCCCCCTGAGAACAATCTTCTGCTGGAGGTCTGCTCACTCTTGCTCCCTGAGATGAGAAATTCTCAAATTCTCACAGCTTTTCTTTACTCTGATACAAAGCCATCAGTTTCAAACTGACAGACAGTGGGGAGATGGGATGAAACAGCACCAGCAAACCAGGAAAATGCTGCAGAATCAAAACACCAAAGCAAGTGGGAGGGAGAGAGAGATAAGGGATATCCTTGAGGTACTGCTATCCCAATGGAGAACGGCTTTTTTACCGTGGACTGTCAAGACAGCCGAGGTCTTCTGATCTCCACACACACAGGTGTATTCTCCTGTATCTTCCACCTCCAGATCTCGGATCAGCAGCTCTGCAGCTGTATCTTCCTGTCTCATCCTGTACTTTTCACTTGGCTTGAGTGCCTTGTCCCCTTTTTTCCACTCCACCCGAACGCCCACCTTGCTCAGCTCGCAGTGCAGAGTGGCTGTTGCACCGTCTGTGGCTTCCCTGTTCTTCAACCCTTCCTTGAAAAATGCAGGCAAAGCTGAAGGACAGCAATATCAGCAGTGAGATGTAGCACTCCAAAGTGTTAAAATTATGTTTAAGTTTCCTTTTCCCTCTGATTTATCAACACAAGAATAGAGATTCTCATGGGTCTCCATGAATCAGCGTTGGGAAAGAAATGTCATCACCAGGAGAGGATTTAATGATTGCAGTAATCCATTGAGGTATTTCACATGTACTTAGAGTCACAAATCAATACAAATAGAGGTCAAAACACCATTTTTTTCCCCTGTGAAATTTCAATCAAAAAGAACAAACACCAATTTGAAATTTCTGGAAAGAAAATGGTTTTCTTTTATGACATTTTAAACCACAGCGGGAGGATGTTTGCTGTTTCCACATACTTAAGCAGACAAAGAGACATTTTACATTTTAAAAAAATGAAACACTGGAGTTTCATTTTAAATGTCAGTTTGAAATGAAATTGTTCATTTCAATACATGGTGGGAAAACAAGCATTTTCACCTGAACTGACATACCCTTTCAAAGATGTCAGGTTCAGTAAAAATCAAAGTTCTCCCTTAGAATGATTGTCCTTTAGAAGTTCTGGGCTTGTTTTACACAGAACACCAACTGAATTCCATGACAACTGGGCTGTAAGCGTAAAAGCACTTTGTTGTCTCAGGAATGGAGTACGAGCATAAGATTCCATGGAATAACCTAACTTTTTGGAATTTTACGAAACCTTAAAATCTCTAAGACATAATCCCTTTGGAGCAACCCATTTTTGTCTTGAGCATAATGGGGAGTTTAATAAAGGACCTCTCAAGGGAAAAGCAAAATGGAGGCCCCTAATTAAAAGAGTGGCAGCAACCCTGGTTGCCCTGCTCTGAGCTTGGACACCGATATCCCTCTTGTGCCACAAATTCCAGCTGCACAGATGCCAATGGATGCATTTCACTGGCATCCGTGAGCTGTGGATTAAGGTCTGGCTGAAGAAGGAGATGGGAGTGTCACCCGGGGTCTGCCCAAAGGAACAGAGAAATCAGGGTAGTTACTTTCAAGATGTGCCTTGTTTTGTTTGTTTTACCATGAACTGTTAAAACTGCCATGGTCTGCTGGTCTCCACACACACAGGAATAATTCCCAGCATCCGCCGTGTCTAGATTTTGGATTATAAGCTCAGCCACGACACCTTCCCGTTTCATTTTGTATTTGTCACTTGGCTTGAGGGTCTTGAAGCCCTTCTTCCACTCCACGTTAGCAGCAGCCTTGTTCAGCTCACAGCTCAGGGAGACACTTTTACCCTCGGTGGCTTCTTTGTCCGTGAGTCCCTTGGTGAAAAGAGCGGGCAGGACTGCAGAGCAAACACGGACATGGCATCAGCCTGAATCCATGACTTAATCCCTCTCTTATCTCCCTGGAGCCACAAGACCTTCTTGTTCTCCTCCAGGATCTAGCTCCTCCACAATTTTTCTCCAGCCTCTAACCCTTCAAAAGGGTTAACCCTTCAAAAGATAATTCAGTCTAATTTTTTTTTTCTGTCCTCACGCTTTAAAACTTCCTTTAAATTCAAGTCTATCTGCAAATTACTTGACAAGCCAACTACCCTTTACTTCATACAGCATAAAATCAAAGACATAAAATTACAGGCTGTATTTCAATATGAGACCCAGAGCATTTTGCTTCCCTTGAGAAAAGCAGGAGTTCTACAGAAAGGCCTGATTCATGGCACCATCTGAATCTTTATAAACAAGAGTCCCTTAAAGCAGAGCAGTTGCAAACATGCTGTCAGATTTTTGCAGAAATAAAATATTTGCTTGTATTAAGCCAAAGTTGCTAAAAAGAGCTGGGAATAGCAGGAGCATTAAAAGCCTATTTTTTATTAAGATTGTCCTTGTGTAGCACCATACATTGATGAAAACTTGTTCCTCTTAGGAGCAACAAGTGCCATGGTCTAAGTCATGAAAAATTAATATTATTCCCACTTTTAGGTCAGTTCCTATGGGAAAACTTCTAAACAAGAAGCTATTCTGGACTAGGGAGCTTGTGATGACTTGGGAACCTGTTCTCCACTTGTTTTGACTAAAGCACCTTGGAAGCAGCACATCAAGAAGGTATCAGGTGAAAGGAGAAAAAGAGAGAAGGAAGAAAGGATAAGAAAATTAATCAGCAGAAAGGAGGAATGGAAGCACACAGGGATCAGAGGAAGCAGAAGTAAGAGAGGAAGAGATCTTGGAATTACACAGGTTGACTTGGAACATGCGCTGAGAATTTCTTTTTTACCATTTACTGCCAGAGCAGCTGTAGTCTGTCTGTCTCCACACACACAGCTGTATTTCCCAGCGTCTGCCAAATCCAAATCCTGGATTGTCAGCTCCACAAAGGGACCTTCCTGCTCTATTTTGTACTTTTCACTCGGCTTGAGCACCATATTCCCCTTTTTCCATTCAACTGGGGCTGATTTGCTCAGTTTGCAGTGCAAAGTGACTGCCTCCCCCTCTGTAGCTTCCTTGTTCATCAGCTCTTCTTGGAAGAGGATAGGCAAGGCTGAAGGATGCAACACCAACAGAGAAGGAATCAGCACCAGAATGAAATGAACTGGAGTTACTGGGCTGCAGTGTGTACACTCAATCAAAAATGCTCTGTTTCTAGGTGGGTACCATTGAAAAAGGGGGTAAAACCTCCTAGAGGAGAGAGAAATAAATTAAACAATATACAACATACAGGTGCTGTCTCAAGATAAAAAAAAAAAAAAGGCACAAGGGAATATTCACTAATAGGGCAACACTGGCACTACAGAGCCAAGAATATGAAAACCCTAAGAAATGACAATCTGGTCGACCAGGAATGCTGCCAAAACTGCTGCGTTTGGGGTTTAAAGAGAAACGTGGGTAGGAGGGTTACCATTCACTCTCAAAGCAGCTGTGCTCTCCTGCTCTCCACACACGCAGGTGTAGCTCCCAGCATCCGTCAGGTCTAGGTCTTGGATAACCAGCTCGACGAAGCGCCCTTCCCGCCGGGTTTTGTACTTCCCGTTTGGGATCAGCACCTTCCCGTCCTTCCTCCACTGCACGGAGCCGCCTGGCCGGCTCAGCTCGCACTGCAGCGTCGCCGTCCCGCTCTCCGTGGCCTCCTCGTTCCTCAGCTCTTGCTTGAAATGGACTGGCAGGGCTGAGGGATGCAGAATGAAAAGGGATTGCCAACCTAGACCCCGCTCAGAGGCCGAGTCGTGATTTGTCACACGTCTACCTAAGCCTTACTCCAACACCCTTATCCCTTAAGCACATCCTTTTTTCATGGATGGGAAAAGAAATTCTCTATTGAATTGTTCTGTGGGAATCAACAAAACCATGATTTTGGCTGAGACCAAACTCATTCTCATCATTACAAATGATGAACCCTCTGAAACAGAAAATCCTAAGGAATCTTACGCTTCTGTGCTAATTCAGGAAAACACACATGCAGGGCAACATCCTTCACTCAAGGGAAGGTGAGAAGACAACACAACACACACACGTCCAGCATGGGGTATAATGAAATGGAGACAGGAGTGACACGAGCAAGTGGATGGAAAAAAGCAGTGGAAACAGGACATGAAGGAAGTTGTTGTGAGGGAATGTAGAGAGAGGAGGAGGAAAGAGGTGGACAAAACCATTCCAGCATTTCACAGGTTATTTCTGCCTTTTTACCATTCACTGACAAAGCTGCTGTGGTTTTTTGGTTCCCCACTAGACATGAATAGTCTCCAGCATCCTTTGGCTCCAGGTCGTGGATCAGCAGCTCAGCCACGGTGCCCTCCTGCCTCATCTTGTACTTGTTACTGGCCCGGAGAAGAGTTTGCCCCTTCCTCCACTCCACGGGGGCCTCTGTGCCCAGCTGGCACCTCAGGGTGGCTGTCCCACCTTCCACAGCTTCCACGGGCTTCAGCTTTTCCTTGAAGAGCACGGACACAGCTGAGGAGTGAAGCAGTCTCAGTTTACTTCATCGTCACCACCTGGTGACCTCGCACAGGACTTAAAGCCAACACAAATTCAAATTCTCTTGGCACACAAAGCAAAGAAGCTCTGACCTACCTGCACCTCCAGAAGACTGCTGATATTTACAGTAGCAACAAGAGTTTTGGACCAAATAAAGAAAGAACAATTACTTCCCAATAATTACATCACCAAAATAATTGCCCTTCTGCTGCCCAAAGTTATTGGTCACAGACATGTAGAAACTTGTTGAAAAAGTGGAGAGAAGAATGGAATATTCTTTAATAAAAGGCATAGCTGAGACCCTTCTTACCTCTTAGCTTAGAGCTTGGACAGTCACCTCTATCCAAAGCATAAGAGACATTTCACAGGGAAGAAAAGATATGACTTTATCAGGTACCTTTGATTGGTACATTTCAGCATGAAGTTATCATCCCAAAAAACAAAGAACATTACGGACCCAGCCAGAGCTGTCTTTTGTTTGTGCTGATCCTTGTTCTCCTGAACACTCTCTGAAAGTGCCCAGGGTTAGCAGGACCATGGCAAGAACAACAACAAATGGTCACAAGCAGGTGTCTCATTCCTACCATGGATTTTGACTCGGGCTGTGGTCTGCTGGTCTCCAGTGTCACAGGTGTATCTTCCCGCATCTTCTGGCTCTGCATTATGAATCACCAGCTCTGCCACTGTCCCCTTCTGCTTCATTTCATATTTGGCACTTGCCTGGAGCGTGGCTTCTCCCTTCTTCCACACCACAGTGGCATCAGCTTTTGTGAGTTCACAGCACAAGGAGACGGATTTCCCTTCTTCCACATCTGTGTTCTCCAGGGCTTGTTTGAAAAGCACAGGCACAGCTGGAACACAGAGCCAGGGGTTAGGACAGGCCCTCCTGATCAAATCCCCCCATGAGAGCTGTCACCTCTTAAATCCAGGCCTCTTCCAAATGAGCAGAGCAGCTCTAGGCCCTCCATTGGCTGTGTGGCACAAGGAGACTCTGCCTGGGAGCAGGAATAAATCTCTCCCTCTGATGTTACCATCTCGCTGTGGATTCCTAGAAATGTGGGGGCAAGTTTCTTTTATTTTTAAAAAGGACCTTTTCAGATTCCTCTGGGCACCATCACATAATGAATTCCCTGCTCCTGCAGGGCCCTGAAATAATATTAATATCCTATATTTCTCCTGCTTTCTGCTCCAGCACACACTACTACAGGCAGTGTATTTATTTAAGGGCAGTGGA
Organism: Anomalospiza imberbis; assembly: GCF_031753505.1. NCBI lineage: Eukaryota > Metazoa > Chordata > Aves > Passeriformes > Viduidae > Anomalospiza > Anomalospiza imberbis. The sequence continues at coordinate 149,836,866 of NC_089681.1, forward strand.
GAGTGGAGATGGCACCTAAGAGTCTTTGAAAGGATGTTTTGGGGAGTCTGGAGTCTATTGATTACTTGACCACCTTCAATTTTCCAGGGATTGGATTTATCACATCCTTATGCTCCAGTACTACTGGTCTCCACCTCCAACTCCAGTTTTAATCACAGCCATGTAAAGCAGCTGATAGGGCAGGAACGACAGCTCAGAGAAAATTAATCCTCTGCACTTAATTTTCTTTTTTTTTTTCTTTTCCCCAGCGGACAGTTACAGGTTGAAAACCCCAGACACAGAATATGAGATCACATGAATGAAATACATCCAGGTGCCTACAAGGGTGAAATATTACCTTTAAATTTCACTTGTTAAAGACGGCACAAAAAAACATTAAGTGTTGTGTGATTTTTGTTTAATAGATCTAATGCAGTGCTATGTGATTTTTGTTTAATAGATCTAATGCAGTGCTATGTGATTTTTGTTTAATAGATCTAATTAAGCACTCGATTAAGTGTGGCAATGTCTCAAATTGTACCCACCATTCACTTTGACCCGAGCAGTGGTTTTCAGTTCCCCAGCACTGCAGGTGTAGTCCCCAGCATCTACAGATTTCACATCTCGAATTATGAGCTCTGCCACAGTCCCATGCTGCTTAAATTCATACTTCTCACTGGCACAGAGAACAGTGTCTCCCTTCATCCACTTCACCGGGGTACCAGGTTTGCTGAGCTCACAGGTCAGCCTGACCTGCTTTCCTTCTTTGGCTTCTTCGTTTTGGAGCTCTTGCTTGAAAAGAACTGGTGTTTCTGAAAAAAGGAGTGACACAAATGTTAAAAGAAACACGTGATGTTGGAAATTACTTTTCTCTTTTAGAATCAGACTTTGTTTTTGAGACAAAACCATAGGAATGAAAAAGCATTAGCAAAGAGTAAACAGATCCTGACATCTCACATCTGGCTGCCAGGACTTTACAGCAGCAAAAAAAACCAACCAACCAACCAAAAACAAAAAAAAAAAAAAAAACAAACAAAAAAAAAACCAAAACCAAAAAAAAAACCCACACCTGAGGCCAGATGCTTATTTTCTTTTTAACCACTGTCTGCACTACTGAAGATGCTGTTCTTACTGCTTTCATTATTAACATCAGTGGCAGATGCTGCACTGCAGTTAATGACATAAACTCTGCTGCTGATGGTTGCTCAGGGCTGGACCACCAGCACAAAAAACATAAAACTTCATTGAGGTCAACTCACACACAACACAGAGCACACAGAGGAATGGCAAAGCACTTTCTGTCATGACCAGCAGCATTGATTTCTCATCATAAAAAAAACCTACAGAGGATTTTTTTTCATCCAGCATGAACACAGACTTAAAACCAGCACAGAGCAAACACAGAGAGGGGAGCACAGCTGAACATGGCAGGGTCCTTGTGGAGATTCCCCTGCAGGCTCTGTCACAGCCAGGGGTTCAAGGCTTTAAGGTGAGCTAGTGCAGGGAAGGCACTTTTGGGGGAAAAATAAACTCAACTGAAATGCTCAGATAAGGAAAAAACAAAATTCTTCTTGAATTATGCTGTCTTAAGAATATGCAAGTCAGCTACTGACCTGCGATGCACGAAACCTATGGCTGTTAGAAATCTACTCCCTATTTTCCTGTTCCCATTTTACCTCCAGTTTGGGATCCTCAGTGTCATATGAGAATTGAATTTCTATTTTTACTGAAATTCTATTTTTGCATTCTGCTATTCTGATGTGACTATGACAGATAAAGGAAATTTTTCTAACAGTGAAATTCCTTGTAGACATCCTTATGACTTGATTCCTTGACCTGAATTTGTGGTTTAAATCCTACATCCATCCACAACCTTCTCTGTGAGGGGGGAATATGGGGGTGTTGTGGGAACATTACAAACATGGTTCTTTTCTAACAATTTCTCTAAAATTGTTCATTCAGGTCCCACTGGAGTCAACACAGATCTTTGTTTTGTGTGTAATGGATATTGGGAAAATATCCTTGTGCTACAGAGAGGCAGAAGATCGGGATCATTAACAACCAGCTCTTCTTCATTCCATCATCAAGGTCTTCTCTTTCAGCCTCAATTTGGCTCTTTGCGCTCGAGAAAAATCCTGTGAGCAGCTTGTCCTCCTGCTTGGTGCTCTGGGGTTCAGGCTGACCATTCCAGCAACCCAAATCCTTTTTTTGTTCATGCTGACTTCCCTAATCCAGATGCAGCTTCGGATCAGTCCATCCCAAGTGTGTAACAGCAGCTGCACACAGGACATCCTCTGGTCTGGATAAACACAGCCTGTGTCTGTAAAATCTGTCACCCTATTCTTTTAAAAGTTTTAAAGCTTTTTAAAATTTTTCTATGCCTTCTGGTGCTTACATATTTCTACTGGAGCTCTCATGCACTGCTCATGTAAGTAATGGTTGTTTTGCATTCTTCTTTGTGGGAGGAGAGAATTGATGGACTGATGGTTTGACCAGTGTGGTTGGAGAGGTGGCAATTTCATCCTCCAATCCACTGTCACTTTTAGAATTCTATATATTGCGAGGTCTGAAATAAAAGTTACTTCCTTCCTTTTGCTCTTTTGATCTTAGTGTGAGTGCGTGAGATATTTTGTGTCGTAGTGCGACAAAAATCCTCCCTGTACCTGCTCAAACCTGCCCAGGGGAGTGATTTAATTCACAGAGAGATTTAACTCACAGACACAGAGCTCCTCCTCAGGTGGGGCTGGGACAGTGACTCAGGACAGGCAGAGATGATATTTGGTGAGCCTGGTTCTGACCCAGATGAGACCCAACCCATACCCAACTCAGAGCTGAAAGACTCACCTAGGAAGAGAGCTTTTGCCTCAGCTCAGACAGCAGCCTTTAGATCACAGAATCCCAGAACCCTCTGGGCTGGAAGGGCCCTTCAAAGCTCATCTAGTCCAACCCCCCTGCCATGACCCCAGACATCTTCAACCAGACCAGGCAGCTCAGAACCCCATCCTAGCTGATCTTGAATATTTACAGGGATGGAGAATCCACCACCTCTCTGGGCAAACTCCTGCAGTGTTTTACCACCCTCACTGCAAAAAAACTTCTTCCTTACATCTAATTAAATTAACCTTTTTTTACTTTAAACCATCTCCCCATGTCCTATCAAGCAGGAGAGCTCCTCCTGCCCGTTGATTCTCTTTGGGTGCATTGCTCTGAATAAATCTGGCTGCCTAAAGCAATTGCACAGACAAATGTGTGGCTGTGAGTTCCTTCCCTGGGGAGAGCCATCACTGGAGACAGCTCCAGGAGGTGTTCCATCCTTTCTGTGGATTATCTCTTAGCCTGGGGTGTTCTCCTGCTGCTCTCTTTTTGGGGTTTGGAATGAGATGATCTATAATGTACCTGCCAACACAAAGTATTCTAGAATTCCATGATTCTCTGAGGCACTAAAGCTTCTCAGAGCTAGAGCCAGGTCAGACGAAGGACTCTCCTGTTTCACATTCTGTCAACTCTCTGGCAGCTCTTCCAGATGACTTGATGAGAACACCTCAGTGCACACCACAAGGCTCCTTTTCAGTGCAGTTTCATGTTTTTAATTCCAATTAATTACTCTGGGCTCGGTGTTAGGACCCAAATCACCCCAAAAGTTCTTAGCCTTGACAGTAATAACTGCACCACTTTGGGCTGCTCCAGCCTCACACTCACATCTGTCACTGTCTCTTTCTTCTTCCCTGTGAATGACAAGCTTGGCTTCAAACCCTGACTGCCTGATGTTATATTTGGAAGAATTCCTAAGGCTCTTCCTATCTTTGCACCACTTCTCAGGGCTGTCTGATCTGGAGGTTTCACACTGAAGGCTCATATCCTCTCCCTCAGTGACTTCAGCGGCAACCAGCTCCTCTGTGAAGACGCAGGGCTTCTCCAGATTCTTATAAAAAAACCCATCTGACATGGTTCAGAAGAGGTGTGCATTCTCAGATCACAAGTAATCTGTGAGATTTGGATCCGGGATTGCTTGTATGGAAGCTATAGGTCAGGGTTAGTAACAAATAATTTGGTGTTTGTGACTATAAAGCCCTCAGGAAGGCACCAGTGATGCTCTAAAGTGTTGTTTAACTGTTAAATGATATCTGGGAGAAACTGAGAAGAAAAGATTCCTGCTGAAGAACATAAATAATTAGCCTTTTGCAAATAAAACATTTTATTTTCCCTCAAGAAAAAGAAATCCATTTGCGTTTCTGCAGCTTAGTAAAATTTGGGCAAATTTTCAACTTTTCTAAAAAGAAAAGATTTCTAAAAAGAAAAGTTCTTCAAAATAAATGTGGTTATTCTGAAAAAAAAATTAGATTATGATCTGACACAGTGGAGACTGTGTGTTTTACATCTCTGGGCCACAAGAAGTATTTATATTTCCAGTAAGCAAACATATCTCCAATCCCACATTCTTGGGCTGTCTGCCATTTATTGTGTGCCTTTGCTACCAAACACTGCAGTTTTACCTCAGCTTAACTCCTCCAGAGAAAACAATCCATTGTCAACAATGAATAGCAGAGAACACATGCAATGTTGCCTTTCAAACAATGAAAACTGAGTTTAAAACTTACTGGTTGCCCTTTTTTAAAAATTAAATTAATTGATTTCTCCTCATGAATCATCACCTTATCAGCTTGAGGAAAACTGAACGAGTACCACTGTACCATCACTGAATTATAACATTCCCATCTAAATCCAATAAACACTCCAAGAGTTGTCCAGGATTACAAAGAGTTCATTCTCCAGCCATAATTTCAATATATTATTAATGTTATTCTTGAACATGTACAGGTATGCAATGATGGTGCTAAATTTGTAGCATTTTTGCCCCTTTTTTTTCCACCTACCCACATTAACCCCACTTATTTCTACTCATCATTTCCTCTCCTGCAGTTGTGATGATGGATTTACCTTTAACAACCAAACTGGCAGATGTTTTCTTATCACCAGCTTCAAATGTAATGACCCCCGAGTCCTTCAGTGAGAGCTTTTTCAGCGTTAGCAGGTGATATCCACCAGGCTGGGACTGGATCTCATTAAGTTCATTGGTATGGAGTGGGGTTTTATCCAAAAACCACTGCACTCTGCTATAGTCTACGGGAGAGATTCTGCACTTGAACATGGCAGATTCTCCTTCTAACACAGTGACATCCTCCAGGTCTTCCGTTATTAGCACTTTCTGGCCTGAAAGGAACATAAATACATCAATTACTAGAATCTTCAGTTTCTGGCGTGAAAATCGACGTGGAAAAACTCCCAAGGTTTCCCACGTGAGCACTTAAAGTAAGAAATACGTTCATGACAGAGAAGACTGAAACAGAATTCCCCCGATATTGACCACAAAACCCACTCACAGGAAGATAATATATACAGGACACACACCGAAATAGAGCAAAGACAGCTTTAAAACATAAAGCACAACGAGTAGCCAGTACAATGCAAATCCAGGGCTGTAAATTTTCTCCTAATGAAATCCCTGGAAAAGTTGGAAGGATGAGTCTCTGACAGCATTACTGAGCTCTAAACATCACCATGATCTCTCCCTTGACAACCTGCTTGATTTTCTACAGCAATAATAATTTCCTTTCTATAGGATAAGACCACTGACCCCACACCTTCTTTGAGTTCAGCCCAACCACAAACACAGTGGGAATTGGAGAAACTGTCTGACTGTGAATTGGTAAAAAAACCCCAAAACATCTGTCCTGAAACCCTCTCTGTATAGATAGATATATCCCTAACTAAAAATAAATATATAAATATGAACACACATACAAAGATAAGCCTCACTATAATATATATATAATAAGGTTAGCACTGCATACAAAAATATCTCTGATGTTCCTCCTACTTATGAAACCAGCACAGGGATGTTTTACTTTGATGTTTGTGTTTTTTCCATTCAGAAAGGCTGGTGCTAAAAACCTCAGAGTGAATTCAGACAGCTCAGAGCCTGAGGTTACGATGGGGCTTAAACACATTTCTTTGCTTCTTGAGGATGCTGTAGCAGATGATCAGAGGAGGAGTCTGACTTTACCCCATTGTCTTTAAAACCTACAATAATTAGCAAGCGGATGCTGCTGCACCTCCATCTGCCTATTCTTGAATCATTTCTCCAGAGGCAGGGTTAGATGGGAAACTGGGAAAGAATTCTTCCCTGTAAGGATGGGGAGGCCCTGGGAAGATGTGGCTGCCCCTGGATCCCTGGAAGTGTCCAAGGCCAGGTTGGATGGGGGTTGGAGCAGCCTGGGACAGTGGAAGGTGTCCCTGCCCCTGGCAGGGGTGGGACTGGATGATCTTTAAGGTTCCTTCCAACCCAACCCTTTCCATGACTCCATGGACCATTCTATTTTTCCACCACCTTTTAGGAGCCACACCTGGGAAGAAGAATGAAGGGGTATGGAGAAAAGCCTGAAGGCAAGATAATTTTCCCTCATCCAACATCAGGCACTGTGCAACACATCCATTTTATGTTCACACAGGAGGACCAATCTCTCCCCTCACATGAGCCTCTGGGGGGTTTAAATCACACCCAAAATACTCCAGATGTAATTGCTTCAAACTGCTCTGCATGTCCAGCTCTACATTCCTGTATTTTTGGCCACGTGTTCCTGCCATCACAAGAGAGACAGAGCCAGAAATCAGCAGCTCTGCTGCCCTGCTCTGCCTGTGCATGTTTCCCACGGCAGAAAAGGGATGTAAACCCCATTCCTCTCATCCATACCTTGCACAGTTAGCTTGGCTCTGGACTGAGCATCCCCAATGTCACAACTGTAGGTGTCACTGTCACTTTTCTCCAGGTTCTTTATGGTCAGCTGGAGGACTTGTCCTTTCTGTGTGATCTCGTATTTCCTGCCAGCCCTGAGCTCAGCGATGCCTTTCCTCCAGACCACAGAGGATGCAGCTCTCTCACTCTGGCACACAAAAACTGCAGTTCCGCTTTCGTCCACTTTCAGGTCTGAGAGTTCCTTGACAAAATAATTAGGTTTTTCTGGAAGGAAAAAAAAATTTAAAAAAATAAGGTTAGAGACAGATTTGTCACTCAAACTAATCCTGAGCATCCAGAATCATCTTGGATCCTCTCTGCTCCAACTCATAGAAACATCAAAAAATAATAATAGAATCATTTAGGCTGGAAAAGACCTTAAGATCACCAAGTCCAACTATTAACTTAATTAAACCATATTCCAAGTAACCACATCTACACATCTTTTAACTCCCCCCTCTAGTTGTGACTCCACCACTTCCCTGGGCATCCTCTTCCAATGCCTGACCACCCTTGCCATAAAGAAATTTCTTCTTACATCCAGTCTAAAACTTGAGACCGTTTCCCCTCATCCCATTAGATGGAATGATTCTAAAATCACCAGGTCCCCCTCCTGTCACAGGACATAGCAGGTGAAGTATCTCCAGGGAAGTTTCATGCCATGGTCCATGTACTGGTGAGGTCTCCTTTCGCAGACAGCTTTCATCACTCATATTCAAAATAGAGTAATTCAAATTGCCAGTTCTGATTGGCTTGTTACAGAGCCCATAAGTTTGTGCAGCATCCAAAAGGTGCTTTTTCATATCTAGTTTTTTTAAGCTTTTAATCAAGGATGGTTTTTTTTTAAACTAGAAACTGATCCTGCCTAGGGAGATGGAGGAGGAGAAACCTCCCATGGTTGTAGGTATTTACACCCAACCTCTGAACCTCTGAAGCTGCCAGCTCCTCTGCACCCTTCAGCTGACCTTGCACTGTGATCCTGGCTGTTGTTTTGGAGGTCTCTGTCTCACAGGTGTATTCCCCACTGTCCTTGACTGTGGAGTCACGGATGATGAGAGTGGCCCGTGTCCCCTCTTGCTGCAGGTCGTATTTCTGGCTTTTCCGGATTGCTTTGCCATCCTTGTACCACCTGATGCTCACATCAGCTTTGGACAACTCACAGCTCAGGCTGATGTCCTGCCCTGCTGGTGATGTTTTATCCTCCAGCTGTTTTGTAACCTCAGTAGGTTTTTCTGCAGACATTAAAAAAATAAAATTAAAAAAAAAAAAAAAAGGGGGGATCTTTGAATGAAAAATCATCTCTATATGGTTGGGGTTTTTAGCAATTCAAATCACAGAATCCCAGAATGGTTTGGATTGGAAGGGATCTCAAAGATCATCCAGTGCCACCCCCTGCCATGGGCAGGGACACCTTCCACTATCCCAGGCTGCTCTAAGCCCTCTCCAGCCTGGCCTTGGACACTTCCAGGGATCCAGGGGCAGACACAGCTTCTCTGGGAAACCTGTGCAAGGTTGGAACAAGATGATGGAAGGTTCCTTCCAACCCAAACCATTCTGGGATTTCCTGATTCTATGGAAAAGAACTAACTGCAGATTGTGAACTACATCTGAAAATTACTAATTTCTTCTCTCCACTGACCACCCAGGAGCCTTGGGTGATCGTCTCTGATGCACAGTCTGGGCTGTAATTATCTGTACACACTACCTAGTGTAGTCAGTTCTCAAATATCTATTAAAAGTTTCAGCATTTCACTTGGTTTTAAGAAAAAATCTCAGCTGTTCAAGGCTTGCAGGGAAAGCTGCTGTTGACTCAGAACATAACAAGTGTTTGCTGACAAACCTTATGAAAACACACCCAGGACTTTCCTGATCCCGTTACCTTTCACAACCAGGGAAGCCTTGGAGGTGAGACCACGGGCAGTGAAGATGACTTCCCCAGTGTCATCAGCAATCACATTTTTGATACTCAGTGTGTATTTCCGACCCGCGTTGGAGGCTTTAAATCTGCCCCCACTTTCCACTTTTCTCCCATTCAGCGTCCAGTTGAAGTCGCCAATGCTTTCATGGGACAAAATGCACTCAAATGTGCAATCTTCTCCCTCCTGGATTTCAGTGTTCTTGAGCCTTTTGGTGATGCCAATGTTCAGTTCTGGAGAAAAAAAATTGCATTGATACAAGTTAAAAATGCTTTTATGATAGACATGAGTACAGTAATGACTTTTTTAACTCATAAGAGTTAAATCTGCTAAATTGGCAGGACACCACTGTATTCCTCACAGATGGCTGTGACATGGGAAGGATTTTTCAGGCTCAGAATCATCTCAAAGTTGTAGAAAAAGAGAAATGTGAGTCTCCTGGCTGTGCTCAGGAAGGACTGAATGAAAAACAGCTCAGTGAGGAAGATTCAAGATTTAATGAGTTAAAGAAAAAAAGCTGTCAGAAAAGAAGCCTCTGGGACAATGGGTGATAGGAGAAATAGGATGTTTGAGTTGAAACTCAAACTTCCATTTCTCCTCCATGCAGATAGGAGAAATGGGATGTTTGAGTTTTTTGACTTGTTACTCGTGGTGTTCAAACCAGGAAAATTCAAATTTTTTCTCATTAACATTATGAGTTTGGAAGCCATAAACAATTCTTTGTCCTTCAGGCTGACACAAGGATTAGAGGACAGGCTGAACAGTTGGGTTCCTCAACAGGAATATTGTTGTCCTGCTTTTGTGTTCCTACAATGGACTCTGAGTCAATAGCTCAATATATGAAACAGGCTGCTTGGGGGATCTTTTTATTGTTAGTTGGGATTTTTTTTTTGAGAGATTTTTGCTTTTCTGGCAGGATTTCTGCACTTTAGGGATGTTCAGTAAGAAGATATTGTCGCTACATTCCTGACACATGATTTTCACTTAAAAACCCCAGATATCTTTTCACCAAAATTAACAGGGATTGTTCAGACATCACAATATTATGTGAGATTTGTTCAGGAACAGGTGAGAGACCAAGCCCATCCATATTTTTAACACCCCTTGAGAGGCCACTGTCTACAGCACTTACCCTGAACGCTGACCTTTGATTTGGCAACATCAGTGCCGATGTCACAGGTGTATAACCCCGCATCTGTCTTTTCAAGGTCATGGATAAGGAGGCACAGGGTCTTCCCAGACTGTATCTCCTCATACTTCTTGCTAGAAGGGATCTTCACACCATCCTTTTTCCAAACAGGTTTGACCTTCTCTTTGGAGACTTCACATTCCAGTTTGATCATGCCTCGCTCCTCACCGAAAACATCATCCAAGGATTTCATGAAGACAGCAGGTTTCTCTGAAGGTCAAGAGGCAAAACAAAGAACAACCAGGATGTTTGGGACACTGTCAGTTGCTATCAAATATTTAGAGACATTAATAAACCCTTGGCAACATTGCTGATACCAATGCAGATTCTAAATCAGTGTCACCCTCCAGCACCCCCAATTCCTTCATCCTGCTCTCCCATCCTTCAGCCTGCTCCAAATCCCTTCATCCCAAGATTGTGTTGACACAAGGGGCTGCCCTGTGCCAGGTGCAGCACCTTGCACTGGCCTTGTTGAACCCTAGGAGGTTCACATGGTCTCACTTCTTGAGCGTTTCCATGTCCCTCTGGACGGCACCTCAACCCTCAGGCATGTCACCTGCCCCACTCAGTTGGTAGCCACCTGAACACTCGCTGAGGGTGCCCAAGAACGCGTTAAAGCACAAAAACTCAGTTGTGTGACTGAGCTTTTTGACATATGAAGGACAGCAGGAAACTGATTTCTCATGGCTGATTGAATCCAGCTCCAGAACTGATGTATTAAAAAACATAGAATTACCGAATATCCTGTGTTGGAAGGATCATCCATTCCAATACCTATCCCTGCACAGACACCCCAACAACCCCACGCTGTCCCTGAGAGCATTGTCCAAACACTCCTAGAGCTTTGGCAGCCTTGGGACCATGATCATGTCCTGAGGAGCCTGTCCAGTACTCACCACCCTCTGGGGGAAGAACCTTTTCCTGAAATCCAACCTAAACCTCCCATGACTGAGGCCCAGCTGTCTCCTCAAGTCCTGTCACTGGCCACCAGAGTGAAGAGATCAGTACCTGCCCTTCCACTTCCCCTCACATGAAGATGTTGAAGCCCACAGCAAGGTCTCCCCTCAATCTTCACTTCTCCAGCTGACCAAACCAAGTGACCTCAGCTGCTCCTCTCAAGGCTTCCCCTCCAGACCCTTCACCATCCTCATGGCCTGTATTTAATAGCTCAGCGTTTTTTATCTATTAAGCAGGATTTGTTCCTTCTTACCAAATCCCCATGGATTTTGTAAATAATGGCTCATTTGCATCTCTCATTTTCATTCAGGAGCGTGATCTAGACCCACCTATCACCTTCAGCCGCACGGTCTCTGACACCTTGTCTGACTTCATTGTCACCGTGCCAGCATCCTCAGGCTTCACCTGCTTCATGGTCAGCATGTAGCACTTGCCAACGCTCTTGATGTCGTTGAAGTTGTTGGTGTAGAGGAGGGTGCCATTGAGGAACCACTCCACGTCCTCATCGTCGTGGGACAGCTCGCAGGAGAACACAGCGGAACTGTCCTCCTCAATCTCCACGTCCTGCAGGTGCTTCAGGACCTCTACGTTGCGGGCTGAGGGAAACCAAGAGGCACCACCATCATCATAAATCAGTTGTTATCACAAACAATTTCATGGAGGTTATTAGATCATTTGTTCTGGTCTCCTGCACACCTTTGGTCACCACATTTCGCTCACTTGGCTCTGCACTTGCTCCAACAGAAAAAAAAATCTATTAAAAAGACTAATTAAAATTGTCTAGAACCCTCAGTTCTCTTTTTATATATAAATAAATTTGGCGGTTTTGTTTGTGTTTTATTTAAAAATAAGTAATATTTTTCTAAAATGATGTTACAGTGACCCTAAGCATCCCACAGAGCTCCAGCCCCTGTGTGCTTGTCACTGCATACACAAATACATTTTAACTAAATTGTCCCTCATTTCCAGGGAATTTGTGACACAGAGGATGAGATGAAGACAATGATTTTGGCCACAAATGCAAAGTACAAAGAGATTAAGCAAGTTGCTCAGGTTTAGGGAGCAAGAGGATTTTGATTCTTTTCTTTCCCAGTCCTTGGGCAGAGAATTCTCCTTGCAGCTTCTCTGCTCATGGAATGTTGTTTTCAAGGATGAGAGAACTTAGAAGAGGGTTTGGGACTATTACTTAATTTTATTTTTTTTTTTATATATACATACTTGTTTGGATAGAATGGAGTCACAGAATCACTTAGGTTGGAAAAGACATCTAAAATTGAGTCCAACCATTCCCCCAGCACAGCCAAGGTCACCATGAAAGCACATCCCCAAAACCATTCAGTCCCTCCAGAGATGCTGACATCACCACTGCCCTGAGCATTTAATTTCAATGTCTGACAACACATTCAATGAAGAACCTCTGCAAAGCCAAACTGCTAGCAAAGGGCGGCTCCCTGGACTTTTGGAAATGATTCTGTAGCTCAGCTCCAAGTCTTTCTGGAAGTGACAGAGCAAATATCTTTTCTTGCAGTGTCACCTGAAGGGAGGAACTGGCTAAAAACATTTCCATGCCCAGATGGGGTAGAATATCACTATGATTAATAATTGTATTCAGATATATAACAGTAGCTATAAAATATATTTATAGCAGTAGACAAATGTATAACAATACAAATGTATAACAACAGCAGATAGACAAGCTGACACAGCGGTCAGGAAATGAAAACCACAGCCAAGATCATCAGAATTAGAGGCATGTAGCAGTTTGGCATAAAGGATATTTTTAGTTAAAATCACCAGAGGTCTAACTCTTTGTGTGAAATGGACAAAAACGTGCCTTGACAAATGTTATTTGTGCCTTATCCACTTGGTGCCCTCCCACACGCATTACCAACTTCAGAGCAAAAGATGGATTTCAGGACTCTGGAATCAGAAGTTTGCTCGTGGCACTGCATTTATATAAAATTAGAAGATAACTGTGTGAATCTACCTCTCCTCAGGAGGAGGAACCTTGAATGAAACAGAGAACCATAAAGACCAGCACCAGGCCAGCCCTGCTGCTCTAAACCTCTCGTACCTTCAACACTCAGCGTGGCTTCGGTCTCAGCGATCCCAGCCCTGCACTTGTACACGCCAGCATCTTCGGGCTTTACCTTCATGATCTTGAGCTCTGCTGAGTACTGGTCACGCTTGATTTTGTACTTCTCTGAGGGCTCAATGAGCACTTGGCCCTTGAACCACTTCACGTGCTTTGGGGAAGGCCTGAAGTCACAGGACAGGATGACCGAGTGTCGCTCCAGGACGGTCTTGTCCTCCAGCTTCCTGGTGATCTGGATGTGGTAATCTGCCAAGCAGGGGTGGGGAAGAAGAATGGATCAATCTAAAGAAGAGGAAGGTTTTAATCTGTATTTCATGCCCATTAATTTCATATATGACTTTGTTTTGTGAACTGCTCAGGTTCTGCTACAAGTGTCTCTGACAGAGCTCATGTGTTTTGAAGTTCCAACAGCATGATGATCTATAAGGAAAGTTGATTTCTGTAAGATAATACTGTATATTAACCACCAAATTCATGGTCCACTTCTGGCTCAGTGCTTGCTGAATTGCTCTCTAATTGAGGTTTTCATTCAAGTAAGAGCAAATGAAAGACAAAACAAGGACTTCAGGATGTGATTGGAGAGATTTACCATGGTGACAGCAGAAGATAAAAAGCCTTGAGGCTTTGTCCTACATCAAGTCAATGACAAAATGAATTAAGTAAATGAGCTATCAAACTTGTCTAGTTCAGAAATGGGACAAAATAAACTCTCCTGGCAAATTTCATCTGTTTTCTCCTCCTTGGTAAAATCAAGAGAATAAAAATAAACCAGAAACCAGTTTTAGCTTGATAGATTTGAATACCAGGGACACCAAAGTCATTTAATCAGATCCCTTCCTAAGACATTTCTGCCTCAGTTGGTACATCCAGCATCACTCCCAACAACTGGGAACTAAACAGATCTTCCAGGTACACACACATTTCCAAGAACCCAGCCCAGAATAGAGAATGTTTATGACAAATTACTTTCCAGCTACTGTGAGAGGGAAGATCTTTGTTCTGATTCACATTATATATATTAAAAATCACATTACCTCTGACGAGCAGGTTCGCCGTGGATTTGGATTTGCCAATGGAGAACTGGATGGTGCCTGTCATATCAACACTTGTTTTTATTATTGTCAGCCTGTGGATGGTGCCTTCCTGCTGCATGATGATGTTTCTGCCAGCCTGCAAGGCTGCTCCCTTCAGGAACCACTTGGCAGGTTTCACAGATGGAATGGATGTCTCACATTCGAAATTGGCTTCTTCAGGCTCAGTCACATCCTCATCACACAATTCTTTTACAATATTAATGGCTTGCTCTGGATGGAACAAGAGAGCAGGGATTTAGGAGCCATGAAAGCTTTTCCATTATCAGCCTGAACACTCATAACATCTTTTCTGCACTTATGAACTCAAAATACTTTAAAACATCTTTTTATTCTGTATAAAAGCAAGCAGATACTGCTGGTCAAAGGCCAGAAAGTGAATCTATATCTCTTGATTCCTAGTCCTAATTCTAAAGTTACCTTCCTATACTGATATCAAATATGCAATACTATAAAATGGAAAAGAAGGTTCATTGGAATGCAGATGTGGATGAAAGGAGCTGCAACATATATCTGAAAAACAGATTTTATCCTATACATTTGGTAAATGTCCCTGGAATGGGAATTTCCTCATTTTCCTTAGGAGAATATACCATATATTGATTTTTTCAGCATGTTCCTGTGTGTAAGAAGATTCAACACCAATGGACTTCAGAATAAATAACATGAATTAAAATTCACTTTTAAGCAGTATTGTGTCTCCAAAGTAAACAACAAGTGCATCAGCCCATCCTCTTCCCAGTGCATTCTAGGGGTGAAAAAAAGGGGTTTTCTACCTTCAACAAAGAAATTAGCACTGGTTTTGTCATCGAAGGCATCACAGGTGTACGTGTCCTCATCCTCGTAGTCAGCGTCGTTGATGACGAGTTTCCGATAGACGCCCTCGCTCACGATTTCGTATTTCTCGCCGGGGTGAATTTCCACATCCTTTTTGAACCACCGGACCTTGGCATTGGCTCGGGACACCTGGCACTCCAGGACCCCCCGGTGCTTCCACAGGGCGATCTTATCCCGCAAGGGCTTCACGATTTTTACGGGCAGCTCTACGAGGGCAAAGAAAATGGAGTAATCAGAACGGCCTCCATAAGAACTTATTAGCAATACTTCTTTTATGTGCAGTAATTTGGATGGTGACGGGAACCCCTGCTATGCTGAGCACTCAATTAACAAGTTTAATTAGTAAGAGTTAATTAAAGGGAAACTTTTCCTCTGTATTTTACCACTGGAGTGGCTGAACTGCAGAAGTAACAGGTGGTTTTCCCTCAACAGCTCACAGCAGTGCTACAGCAAAACCAGGGACAGATCTCCAGTTTCCTGAGCTCCTCAGCAGTGTGTTAATTCAAACATCTTCCCTTTCTCTCCTTCTATCACATTGTTTTAGTTAAACACACAAAAAAATGCTGGGTTTTGTATACATACACAAGAAAGTGAAAATGCAAGATAAAGTCAAGGTACAGCTTTTTGTGCCTCAAATTTCACGCATAACTTTAAATTTGCACTCTAAAGGTGCAAATCCAACCTCCTGAGAAAATTTAACTGGAATTAAGCCAAAATAAACTCCTAGCTGATATTTACCAGGCAGCAAAGTAGGCAGTTTTTCTTTCTTTGAACACTGTAGGACTTTTTTTAACCTTCACATGCAAAGTGAGGGAAGTGAATTGTTTTGTAACGTGAGAAAGCAGAAGCAGTGGTGGCACGAACAGCAGAATTACCTTTTACAGTCAGCTGAGCACGAGATTCTGCCTTTTCTGCTACGAATTTGATCTCAGCTGCATCCTCAACCTGGACACGTGTGTATGTCAGGGAATAGGTCTTTCCTGGGAACAGACACAAAAACAGACACAGCTCAGCTGTCCCAGAGCAAAACCTTATTTTCTAGTCTCCCATGCCAGACTCTCCCTCCAACCCACCCCCATTCCAGACCAAAATCCCCTTTTTTTTTCCTCCTACCATCCTGCCGCATTTTGATGTTGTCGGAAGTCTTCAGCTTGTTGTCATTTTTGTACCACTGGGTTTCGACCTCGTCGTGAGAGATCTCACAGATGAAAGATGCACTCTCGTATTCGTTCACTTCCACATCTTCCAGTGGTTTTACAATCTTGACATCTCGGGCTGTGAAATCATAAAGACAGATATTTATTTGGGGGGTTTCTTCATAAGTGAGTATGGTGTGTTTACTTTCTGCATAATTACATGGAAAAAAAAAAAAAAAAACAGGACTGTGTTTTATTTTAGACCAGCCTTTCTTCCTGGGTAGTTTCTCTCTTCAATACAGTGAATATTTTTTATGGCTGAAGCTTACTGTAAGAGGATTTTATGGATGCTGGAACTTCATGCGGGTATTAATGAAAGAAATACATATATTAATGAAAGCAAATTCACCAAGAAAAACTAAACAAAAGTCTACAATCCTAGGTCATTATAAACTTGCCTCATTCATGCTTCTCTGCATGCTCTCCTCTGTTTTACATAGAAGATATCATTTTTCAGAGTTTCCTGAACTGAGTATAATCCTCTAACTCTGCACCTTGGCACTCCTTTTGTCAGAACTGATCTATTTATCTCTGCTACTGCAGCCCTTTCTTTTTGACAGAGAAGGCCTTGATATACCTTTGATATACCTTGGATCAGCCTCAGGAGCAGAGCTGAAATGCAACAACAACCCATCCCAACCCCAAAACCAGGGAGAAAAGGGGGAGTCCAACAGAGCCATGGGGCAGATGTTCATTAAGATACTGCTGAACCCAAGCGGCCACATGAGGACAGCATCTAGTAAGCAATGAGAAAGATGCTCTGTCTTTCACTAAGAAAGAGCTGATCTGATTTTCAGATGCCCCTTCAGAAAACAACACTTGTCAGGGCACAGCAGAGCTGTCTGTTGAGTAACTTGCCTTTATCTCAGAGCTCATCTCAGGTCCTTCTGAGCCTGGTGACAAAACACACCTGGTCCTTCATCAGTTGCTCAGTGCAACACTCAGATGGAAAAACTGCCTCGAGCATAAAGGAGAGGTGCAGGCAGAAATAACCACTCTTTCCTTAGTATTTATAACCTAAAAATGAGGGCACTTCTTGAGCTCATACCCAAGGCTTGTCCAGTCCCTATTCAGGCAAATTACCCCTATGACAATGGTGCCACCAAACCACATCAGCACCAGCCACTGAATCCCTGCTTCGGGCCAGGATGCCCAGTATTTCCTGACTTGCCAATCCAGAAACACCGTTCAGATTCCAGAGAATAGAAATTACTTATGAGAAACGGAAAACTGAGATAGGACCTCTTCCAAAAATACTGCAAGGATAGAGCAAGCACAGGACAGCTTTGCTAACATTTTCTCACAAGGAAGAGAAACTTAATCAAAATGAGCAATTGTGAATAACACTCCACAAAGAATTTCTTGCTGTCTAGCCAAAAACGCTGCAGTAAATGTATTTTCCTACTTCAGCCAAACATACCATGAACCTTTAGAGTAGCTGATGTCTTATCTTCAGCTGCTTGACATGTATAGGTTCCCTGGTCTTCATATTCACACTTGTGAATAATGAGGCTTCTCTTATTTCCTTGGGAGATAATCCCAATGTTTTTACTTTGCCGGATCTCCTTCCCATCCTAGAAGGGGAAAAGATCAAAGCAGATCACCCTCAACTCCTGTAGATCTGCAATAAGCAAAACAGACATTCAGATCTGTGCTTATTTCATCCTTCTTGTTGGACTGAATGGAAAACTGTGTTTAAAGGAACATATGTTGAATATTCATCACAGGGCAAAGATTTCGGGAAGCTGCAATAGCTGAAGAACACACAGA
This sequence comes from Anomalospiza imberbis, assembly GCF_031753505.1. Taxonomy (NCBI): domain Eukaryota; kingdom Metazoa; phylum Chordata; class Aves; order Passeriformes; family Viduidae; genus Anomalospiza; species Anomalospiza imberbis. Next base: position 149,854,689 of record NC_089681.1, read on the forward strand.
AATTTTGGATTATCTCTGATACCTTTTTTGAAAGCTTAAGACACCATGCAGGGTTGGCAGCAAGTCCCTTCAGACATAAATGGTTTTGAACTAAAAGAGGGTCAAATTTAGACTGGAAATAAGGAAGAAGCTTTTCACAATGAGGGCGGCAAAACACTGGCAGAGGTAGCCCAGAGGGGTGGTGGATGCCCTATCCCTGGAAACATTCAAGAGCAGGTTGAACAGGGCTCTGAGGAATCTGATCTGGTTGCAGATGTCCCTGCTCATGGAGGAAGGTTGGAAATGAGATGACTCTTTCAGCCCAAATTCCATCTTGAAGAACTGATGTTACCCCAGATTAAGGAAGGTATCAGCTGAGCCCCAAGGGAAGTACATGAAATGCCAGAGCTGATCCCCAAAATAAGTGTCTAGGGAAAGGGAACTGGATTGTCACTGACAAAGGAAATTGAGGCTTCCCTTTATATCCCATTTCCCAAAACAGCTGTAAATACTGGGGGAATACTGCTTGGTGTGGAGTGAAGACTGCAAGTCTGTAACAGCAGTACTTACATTCTGTGCAAGAACAGAAAAGTTTAACTTTCAATCCAATATACAAATACAGTAAATAAAAACCTGAGTGTGATAAACTGTGAGAGAAAATGAACATAAGGACAAAAGAGCTTTGTTAAGATCTTTACTGCAAAGGCTCAGGCTTATATTCCCTGGAAGTAAAATTTAAGGCTCCCATTCCCTTCCAGAGAAGTCAGAAATTAAAATATCACAATCCATTAAGTGCTGTACCTTGAACCACTTCACATTGGCATTGGGTTTGGACAGCTCACACTCGAATGTGGCCTTGAGCTTCTGAGTTACACTGACATCTGCCAAAGGTTTGCTGATCCTCACAGGCAATTCTGGAAAGGAAAGAGAAAGTCCTATGAGTGGGGAATGGGGTCACACAAGCACTGATGGGCAGGCAGAGCCTGGCTTTCATGATAAATAAAATTTGTATTGGTTTGGGCGCTTTATCATTCCCTCCCACTTTGCCATTGTTCTGTGCCAACAGTGATCCTGTTGGCCTCAGAGGGAACATAATCGTGCTTTACATCCCTTGCAGTGACAAGGAAAATTTGTTGCCTTCTCAAGTTTGCTTTCCAGCTCAGGAGAAGACAATTGCACCCACCACCCCAAGCAGGGCTGGAGTACCCTCGTGTACCTGTCACAGTGAGCCTCCCTGATGAGTTAATGCCCTCTGCTTTGAAGGAGATGAGTCCTGCATCTTCCAGAGCCACCGAGGAGAGAGTCAGCGAGTGTTTTTTGCCCAGGACACTGAAGCTGACGTTGGGTGAGGGTTTCAGACGAACACCATCCTTCTGCCAGGTCCCCTCCACGTCCTCGTGGGACACCTCCACCTCGAAGGTGACAGTCCCTTTCTCAGCCACCTCCAGGGGCTGAAGGCCTTTCACCAGCTTGATCTGCCTCACTGGAAAACAACATGGAAAGTTGGAGATCTCACAGCAGCAGCTGTGAAATAGCCTGAGGACTTCCAAAATGGATTATTTCCCCATTGCTCATGCACCTGCCAATTAGCTGGTGCCAATTAAACAATTACTTTTACAGGAAATAAAACCTGTTCATGACCACACCACTACCATAGCTGCTATTTTTTAAATGGCTTTCATGAGACAAACATGTCAACCAAATGTCACAGAAAACACCACCGTCCCCTTTTCTATCGAGGTCTATCAGTTTTTAGCAAAAGAAAGACAAATAAGTCCATGGCAATACTGTGCAGTCCTTCAATCAGGATAAAACAAGGGTGGGAGGAAAAAGCTATAGTAAAAGGTAAAAAAAAAAAAAAAAAAAAAAAAAAAAAAAAAAAAAAAAAAAAAAACAAACCAGAAAATACCAAAAACAACAAACCATAGCTGGTGCAAAATATGCTGACACATCACAGGCTGGTTGCCAAAACACCCATGGTTTGGGTGGATATTACCTGTTCCTGTGACAAGACATCCATGCCCTATCATCCAGTAAAATAGATTTAGTGTTTAAACTTGTATCACCAATAAAAGTAATTAAGTTGCCAATCAAAAAAAACCTCAAAAACGTGATGAAGGCTCCAAGACCTCACCAGACAACCTATTCAGTCATCTGACCATTAAAAACCTTTTTTAGAATATAACCTAGATCTTTCTCACTGCACCTGAAGCCCATTATTTCCTGGCATCACGGAGATTGTTCCTTTCCACTTTGTAAGACATCAAACACCCTAAAGACTGTTTTCAAGTCCTTCCTCACCTACTATTTAGAACCAGCCCAGCACCAGTTGGTGGCAAGGACTTTATGGACAAAATTAGACAGTCCTTGAGTCATTAAATCCTGTTTTCACCTATCCTGTGACAATTATTACAAAAAAGATGTAGGAAAGGAACAGGAGTACAGGGCTATGGATGAGGCACCATTAGTTTACACTCTGAGAGTGAAACACTCTCAAACAGAAGATTTGCTTTTGTAGTTTTTTAGACCTTGACTGAATATACAGACATTCTGAATGAGGTGGTTTGCAGAGAAAAATGAGGGCAATGGATGGCTGAAGAGGGATTTTTGGTAAAAAAATCATACCAAGAAAAAACACAGAGCCTATCAGGGAATGAGAAAGAGAGAAAACAGAAGAAATTTTCAAGCAGCTTAAAGGTCAAAGCTGGTGGGATGAGATGGAGGCAACAGGAACCAGTCAGACATTCTTTGTTCATGGCTTAGCTTTCACCTCCTCTAGGTCATTTCACTGGTGGCCAAGCCCATGGCTTTGTCCCTGTGTCCCCATGATAATGCAGAGACCAGAATCCACCTCCAAACCCTGCCTGGGGTATTTATAGAACTGAGGATCACTGAACTCACTTTCCACATTGATCTTGGCTTGGGTCTTGTCATCGGGGCTCTCGCAGCAGTAGAAGCCCCGGTCTGCGAAGGAGATGTCCTTGACCACCAAGGTGTGCTTTGTTCCCTCAGCTTTGATCTCTATTTTGTCACTGGGCTTCAGCACAATGCTGTTCCTCATCCACTTCACCTCTGCAGGCTTGTTCAGCTCTACCTCCAAGGTCACTGTCTCCCTCTCCTCAACTGTTTTGGGCTCCAGCTTCTTCGTGAAGGAGATTGAGGCTTCTGCAAGAGAGGAAATATTAGCAGGAATGTAGAAGATCCAGAAAACAGGTTTTGAAAGAAAATTAAACCAGTGGCTCATGTACCTCCAAACACAAAGTATTCTGGGCACTCCTATTTAAAGATGCTAAAGCAGAAATTCCCTGCTGCTAACATAATCAGAGAGAAAGCCACGTAAAACAACATCATCATTGAATGGCTTGTGTTGAAAAGGACCTTAAAGACCATCTAATTCCAAGCCTGTGTCTTGGGCAGGGTGACAGTTCCAGCCTGTCAAAGGGGCACTGCCACCTCTTACCTCTGACTCTGAGGTTGGCTGTGCTTTCCACACCCTCAGCATTGGCAGTGATTTCAGCTGCATCTTCCAGTGTCAGGTCAGTGATGGTGAGGCTGTGGTTGGTGTCCTTCTGAGAGATCATGTATTTCTTGCTGGCTTCAATCTTGGCACCATTCCTGAGCCAGGTGACCACGGCATCACTGGGGGAGACGGTGCACTTGAACACGGCCTCTTTTCCTTCCTCAGACACCACGCTGTTGAGACTTGTGACGAATTTCACCACTCTGGGAGCTGATGGATAGAGGTAAAACATTCAGGAGCATGTCCTTGAGGCATGGCATGAGTACCTCCAAACAGCTAAAAGCTTCCATTTTTACTGGAAGTTTTACTGGAAGCAGGAATTTGATTACTTACAGTAAATGATGACAATAGTGGATTATCATATTTCCCATGTCTGAGTAAATTTTGTGTACCAAGAGAAGCAAAAAAAGGAGGGGAAATAAAATCCCATCTTTTATTTGGGAAAATTAATTCCAGCCTCAAATGCAATATGAAGATCAATATTGAGACCTGGGCCCAACAGCTCTCACAACCATTATGTTTTTCACAAATAGAGGTTCCACTGACACCGAGAGGGGAGTTCTGCATTTTGTTCTCAACACAGGAGTCACCCCAGACACACAAACAAATTCAGCTTTGCAGGGGACAAAACCCAGGGATCCCTCCACACTGTCACCATTAGACACATACATTTGGGGACGATGGTGATGCTGCTCTTGTCATCCCTGGACTCGCAGGAATATTCTCCCTCATCCTCAGCCCGGATCCCCGTTATCGTCAGGGTTCGTTTGATTCCCTCCTCACGGATCTGGAAACGCTTGCTGGGCTTGATCTCCACACCATTCCTGCTCCACGTCACCTTCCCTTTGGCATGGCTCAGCTCACAGCTCAGGGACACGCTGCCACCAATCTCAGCTTTCACGGCCTCCAGCTTCTTGGCAAACTTCACTGGGATTTCTGAGATCCAGGAGAAGGGAAAAGAGTGAGGGAGGAAAAGAGAAGAAGCCTGTTCTAAGAAACTGGTTCTGCCCAACTTTGGAAATAAATAAGTAAACAAATAAAATGGCCCTAAGAATTTGGGGCTGAGGGAAAGAAAATCTAACTAGAAACATGGAAATTCAGGCAGATTCCTTTGACATGATATTTTCAGGTCCCTGTCATTCTATAGGACGATACAGAAACAGGAGGGGAGAAAACACCAGAAGTACCCATCATGAGCTTCCACATTCCAAATTGACCAGCAAAAGACAAAAACTGGAAATTTGGAACATGGAGAATTTTACTGGCCCATGGTGGGGCATCCAGAGAAGAAGGTGCAAGAAGCCTTGAGGTCAGAACAGTTTCCAGAAGAGTTTGGATTTCACCTCCACCCCACCATGAGGGAAGTGCAGCTGTTGGGTTGGGCTGTGACCTGGGCACTGCTCACCTTTCACCTGGACTCTGAATTCCTGCTTGTCATCTTTTGTCTGGCAGGTGTAGAGGGCAGAGTCTGTGCTCTCAGCTGCGTTCACTGTCAGCGTCCTGGACGCCCCCCTCACTTTTTATCACACATTTCTTGCTCGCCTTGATTTCTGTACCATCCTTGAACCACCTCACTGCAGCGGTTTCAGGCGTGACTGAGGTTGTCAGCGTGATGCTTTCGTGTTCTTGAACAATGAGAGGCTCTTTCTGGACAACTTTCTTTTCAAACTTAGCCTCTGGTTCTAGAAAAGACAATAAACCAGGGAAATTAACAACTTTATGCTCAAATCCTTGACACAGCACTTTTACATTGCTCTCTCTTCAGGACTTGCACCAACAGCTCATCCATAACCTGTAATAATCCAAGGAATATGGCTCAATATTTGTGGCTGGTATAATCTTTTCCTGAGCAGGAAGAAAGAAAATGGTCTCTCAGGCAACCCAGAGCTTCTGTTTAGAAAAGAAACAGAGGAAAGGAAATGCAAATAATTCATATTTTATAAGCTGCCCATAAAAAGCTTGTTTCTTGGAAGTAAAATTGCCTATAATTATTTCTCTTCCTCTTTTTAGGATCTTAGCTAAAATTAAGAAGAGATCTTAATGGGCTGAATTTATGGCCTGTTTTCTATTTGCTTCACTGGCAGGAGGGCTGGAACTTGACCTTTAAGGTTCCTTCCAACCCAAACCATTCTGTGATTCCAGTCCCTTCTTTTTGCCCTCCTTTCTATCTTGTACAACCCTTTGCCACAAAATCAGTCATTTTTGGGGCACACACAAGAAGCAGACCAGGTTTTTTGAGTCACTTTTCCCCATAGCTCCACTGCTGCTCTTCAAAACTTCCCACATCTACTTTCAGCTCCCCAGCACTGAAAGATGATGGGCGACATGGTGTGGGAAAGAGATAAGCAAAAAGCTATGTACCATTTCCAGACCCCCAAAAAAGTCCAAATTTCCCACCTCTACACTGCTAGATTAAGAATTAATGTGTAATGTGTCTCACTGGTGTTTCTCCAGGGGAGACAGTGGCTGTGCCAAGGCTGCTTTGTCAGGAATATCCAGTTTTCCTCTAAGCCACAGGGACTGGTTCTTCCCACCGCAAAGTGAGCACTCACCAGTTGGTTCCAGTTTGAAGGTCAGCTTCTGGCCTGCAGCCTCACAGACGTATTCCCCAGCATCCCTCTTCTCCAGCTGCTCTACCACCAGGCGCCGGGATTTGCCCAAGGTCTCTATTTTGAATTTCCGAGAGGAAACGAGCAGTTTTCCATCCTTGTACCACTTCACTTCAGTTGCATCCTGTGCTACCTCACACGTGAGGGTGGCACTTTCTGTCAGGACAGCCTTCACCTCCTTCTGGACCTTTTCCTGGTTTATAAATGCAGGTTTGGGCTCTGAGCACAGAAAAGGAAGAAAATAATTGTTGACGGGTTAAAATTAGATTAATTTTACAGATTTCTGTGGAGAGGTTTGGAAAATATTTAGGTTGTCACTTGCCAAAACCAATTGCTATCACTGAGCAGTGTCTATGCTTCTGTGGGATGGAGTTGCCACTTGGAAAATTGGGACATAAGAGCCTAGGAATGGAAAGGACCAAGGGAAGCCTTGGCATCAACCCCACAGTTGCTAGTCACCAGGTAAAAATATATTTAATTCAAACTTTCCCAAAGAACATCTGTCCTGCATATCACTATAAGCTCCCAAATTCCCTTTACTTAAGATCTCAGACACAATAAAGCAATTTCTTGGAATATTTCACAGCAAAGGGGCATTTAACACCTGGCAGGAATAGTAAGACATCTCAGAAACCTGAGATCTCAGTCACACAACAGCCCAAATTCAGAAAAAATGCTGTTTACAACCCATCTTGAGATGTGCTGCTGCTGATACTGCAAATGACAAAACATATTCCAGCCTCCAAATCTTCCAAAACAGGATTGCAAGACTAACAAGGAAAGGATTCTGTAATGGCCCTTTGTTTTCAAGAACTTCAGTGTACAAGGATCACCCTTTTGGGATCACAGGAATGGAAGGGATCTGAACATTAATTATCTCTATTTTAGTCCTAACAGAGAACTGTTAGACTGGCTAAGAATGAGACAGAACTTGCTAAACATGCTAAAGCCAAATATTCCAATTTTCACAAATCCAGGCAACCAAGCACAAAAAATCAAGTGAACTCCGCAGGCTGCAAGAAAATCCATACTATTGCCACTGAGTCATGGTGGAATAGTTATTTAAATTATTGCTGTATTGGCCTCTACTGAATTCTGGCAAAGAATCTTCTCCTACCTGTGACATCGATCCTGAAGGTGAGTTTCTGGCCAGCAGCCTCACAGGTGTACTCCCCTGCATCTTTCTTCTCCACCTGGCCCACCACCAGACGACGCAATTTGCCCTCGGACTCCACCTTGAACTTCTTGCTGGAGGTGATGAGTTTCCCATCCTTGTACCACTTCACCTCCATTTTCTCCTGGGCCACCTCGCAGCTCAGCGTGGCATTTTCTGATAGTGCAGCCTTCACCTCTTTCTGCACCTTCTCCTTGTTTGTAAACACAATTTCTGGCTCTGGAAAGAGAGAGAAATCCAGACTTTCTCCAAAATATGATGTTGCTCAATCCCCGTATCGTGGCTTACAGGCAACACTGGAAAAAAACCCTCTGACATGAGAGTCCACATCTAAGTCTATCAGGAGAACATGCAAAGGACCTTGTGGTGGGGGTTTTGTGGTGGGATTTTTGCCTATTTTATGGTTTTTGACAGCAGTAATCTCTCTATGGTTCATAAAAACATTGTCGGGCAGGACCCAGTCAAGGCAGGACATGTTTTGAAGTTAATTGCAAACTATCAAATTTTCAGAGGAAGGAGCTGTTCCATGCTGCATGATAGTCCCATAAAATTGATTTATTTGATTCTCAGCAGCTGTTTCTGCTTCTTCTTAGGTCATTTTGTTAAATGAGAAAGGTGCTAGACCAGCACTGACATGTCCAAGACCCTGTTATTTGTTCTCAGCACAACCTTGGGAAAAGCTCAGCTCATCTCACATCCAAGTGGTGAAATCCCCTTGTTCTCCAGAGACACAGCAGCCACATCACTTGGAATTGGATTGGGAAGCAGTGAGGAAGCTGGGAAGCTGAATCTATTCTTCCTCTCTATGGCCCCAGTAGGGAAATACAACTGGAATGAGTCTCCACGACACTTCCTTTCCTCACTTGCCATTTTCTTAACACCTTAAAGACCTTAATATATATCAAGCCCTACTTCCATGACTCCCTTCAGGCTGAAATGAGCACTTCCAAGGTAAAGAAAAGGAGTGTGGAAATTGGGCAGGCTTTCCACCATGACACTGCACTGAGAATGAGCTGTGAATGCAGATTTGTTCTCGTTGCACCAAGATGGGAAGAAGGACATGGACAATCAGTACCTTTTTTTTTTTACAGCCCTTTCCCTCCAGTGGTGTGTAGCTCCCAAAATTTTCCAGGGATTCAGCTCCCTGTTTTAAGAATTTTAAATGTTTTACAAAGAATGTGTGATGAAAACTTGTATTTGTACCCATCCTAGGCCATGCCAACGAGGTACTCCAAAAATTTTAAGTGTAACATGAAGAAGAATTATAAAATAATGTAAATTTTACTAAAGCTTCCAGAAATAAGACTGATGGGCCAAAGAATCTTCTCCTACCTGTAACATCGATCCTGAAGGTGAGTTTTTGGCCAGCAGCCTCACAGGTGTACTCCCCTGCATCTTTCTTCTCCACCTGGCCCACCACCAGACGACGAAATTTGCCCTCGGACTCCACCTTGAGCTTCTTGCTGGAGGTGATGAGTTTCCCATCCTTGTACCACTTCACCTCCGTTTTCTCCTGGGCCACCTCGCAGCTCAGCGTGGCATTTTCTGACAGTGCAGCCTTCACCTCTTTCTGCACCTTCTCCTTTTTGATGAAAGCATCTTCTGCCTCTGCAATTGAGGGCACAAGGGCAGACTTTGAAAATTCACAGATCCCTTCCCAAATGCACACATCGTCTTTTCAATTGTGGCGCTGAAATTAATTTCCCATTCACATTCCCTGCTGCCAGCACCTACTGGATCTGTAGCATTTTAATTACATCCACTGCCAGTGAAGGAGTCATTCTCTGGTAGTCCAAGGCACAGCCTCAAAATTGCTTTAATATCCAGCACTACCTTTCTTCAAAATCTGAAGAAAGTAACATATCCCAAAACCCAGCAGCACTAAGGTGGATGAGGTCTCTTACAGGTTTGCTGTAAGAGGACAAGCATTAAATTGTCCAACCAACCCAAGAGATGCAGTTTACTTTGCTAAGAAAACAAATACATTGTTGGAAAAACAAATTTTGTGAGCCTATTCTGTATCTGCATCTTTATTTCCCAACTTTTCTCTAGATGTGTGATCCCCAAATTATTTTTTTCTAATGAAAATTAGCCAGCCTCCATTGTATTTGCACCATGCCATGGTCAAAAATAAATCTAATGTATGAACTCTTCAATTTCTTTTAAATTCATCAAGATCCAACTGAAGGATGTCAAGATTAAAAGTTGCCTTGAATATCAAGGAGAAAAGAGCTGGTTTCCTTATTTCCTGCTTCTGAGAACAGTTCTGGCATTTCCATCCAGTTGACAGAGGCCATAATATAAAGGTTTCCTCTGTAATAAACTATATTTCAGAAAGGAGGTTTCACAAGAGAATGCCTGTGCTCAGATTTGCTGTGCCCTTTAATTTATCCAGAAATTACTGCATTCTCTGTTTGCTATCAGTGCATCTCCCCAAGATTCCCAGAGGAATTTCCCAGTGATCTTCAGCCTGACCTGAGTTTGGGGCTACAGAAATCCACTGCATGCTTAGTTTCTAAAAAACAGATCTCACAGCTTGAACATCATTTTATGAGTAAGCCAACACCCGCTAAGTGCTGGCTTGGTCACTGCCTGTTGAGATGGAGTTTGACAAGCCATATAACTTTCCCCTCCTTGAATTTTTAAGGATGAAAAACAGGGATTTCCGTTTTTTCAGGATATAAAACAGGGATGCAGCACATTCTCCCACCTGTGACATCAATCCTGAAGGTGAGTTTTTGGCCAGCAGCCTCACAGGTGTACTCCCCTGCATCTTTCTTCTCCACCTGGCCCACCACCAGACGACGCGATTTGCCCTCGGACTCCACCTTGAACTTCTTGCTGGAGGTGATGAGTTTCCCATCCTTGTACCACTTCACCTCCGTTTTCTCCTGGGCCACCTCGCAGCTCAGCGTGGCATTTTCTGACAGTGCAGCCTTCACCTCTTTCTGCACCTTCTCCTTGTGGACAAAGGCATCAACTGCCTCTGAAAGAGGGAAACATAATGGGGAAAATATAGAAGATGTAAATATCTTTTGTCAAGAAGTTCTTACTTGTATGAGGTGTAGATGCTCTGCAGATGGACCATGCAGTGCTGGTTTCACCATTGGGCATGATGATCTTACAGGTCTTTTCCAACATAAATAATCCAATATTAAACTCTTGTAAGTAACACAGCTTTGCAGTTCTATTTATCTAATAAATAAAGCTATGTACCCTCAAAATATAGTCCATGTAATTATCATCCCTCTCTGACTTGTCCTCATGAACAGCTCAACCATCCCATTTGCAAATTTCTTACAATTAATATAAAAATGAATGAATATAAAGATAAAATTCTCTCGTGTCTTGATGATATTTCTACTCCCCACATTTGGAACGAGCCAAATATAGCACAATAGTGAGTTGCCACCTCCACTATCACATTATTTAGAGGATTTTACCAGGTATTTTAGATCGAAATTGGGTGCTGCTCAGAAAATACCTTGTAACACAATCCCAAAGACAGGACAAAGACACAGTTCTCAATATGGAAAAGCACTTGATGAACATTACACAGAAAACCAGCATATAAAATTTGAAGTGTATTTTTATTTCCTAAAAAAAAAAAAAAAAAAAAAAAAAAAAAATCTGTGATTTTACAGCAAACTGGCCTCCTGACAGGAGGGTGCAGCCATGGGGAAGGTGGGCTCTGCTTCCAGAGAACAAGAGACAGGATGAGAGGGAATGGCCTCAAGCTGGGCCAGGGGAGGCTCAGGTTGGACATCAGCAGGAATTTCTTAATGGAAAGGGTGGTCAGGCAGTGGAAGGAGCTGCCCAGGGAGATTTGGAGAGCCCATCCCTGGAGGTGTCCAAGGAATGCCTGGACATGGCATTTAATGCTCCGGGCTGGGTGACAAGGTTGGGCACAGCTGGGACTCGATGGTCTGGGAGGGCTTTTCCAATCTCATTGATTCTGTGACCTGGGAAGCTCTCGGGAATTCTGAGCCACTTCCATCCCCTGTGCTACTGCCTTCCTCTCCCCAGTCACCCCCTGCAGCCATCCTTGGCTCCTCCTGGATGACTTTCTCTCCATCACATCTGTGCTCTGAACATCAGCAGCTGCCTGGGAGGGTGAGGAGAAGGGGTAAGCTCAGGTCGAGTTCCTCCACTGCTGACAGTGGCACCACACGTGGTCCTGGGCCACATCACAGCCTTGCTAAGAATATTGCACAGTCCACAGAAAGAGAGGAGTCCTGCAGGGAGCAACACAGAGCAGGAATCCAGCTTAGGGACTCTGAACTTGAGCTTCTCTGTTTATATTGGCTGTAGAAGGGGCGTGAGGAGATGCTGTTGTCATTTAGAAGGCACGTGGTCTGTGCTGGGCAATGCAAAGCTCTTCAAAGGGACATGTCAGCAGCATTTTGACATCTGAAAGGGCTTGAGCATACAGCAAGCTTTGCATTCAAAACTGATTGCAAAAGTATTAATATTTAAACTCCCATCTACAACTTTGAGTGTGAATATGCAGAGTGCATTCAATAGGTTATAAAACAAGTCTGTGTCAATGAGGGCTGTATTTAAAATGTCAGGTTATCAGAGCAGGAATATTCTAGATTCATATCACTTGTCCTTTATATTCTTGACCTTTCATATAAACCATTTTTATACTGATAGGAAGTGTGACTAAAATTTTTAATCAGCTTCCAAAGTGATTTACACCAGTTTATAATTTCTTTTAGAAACCTGTTTTAAATTTAAACAACTATTCAGTGAAGATGACATTTCCAACCTTAAATGAAACTGGTTAGTGAAGATTCAGTGGAAATGAGGAAAAATATTTTCAGGACGTGAAACTTTCACTGATTTAAAATATGGATTCTACTGCATACCCTGAATCCTGAAATACTGCAATTTCACAATCAGCTCTTTTTCTACATGTCCAACTCAGTCCCAAGGTGTGCAGCAGCTGATTTTTTTTTTTTTAATATTAACCCAAAAACTACAGTGGCATCCCAAAACCCAACACTGAGCATATAACCTTCAACCTGTCCTTAAACAGAGAAGGCTTTGTGCTACCAGTGGAGCACTGGAGTAGACGAACCCTGAAAAGCTGTCCAAGTGCAAAGGCACCAGGATAAATTAAGACCCAGAAATCCGCTGCACTTTGGGATAAACTAGCAAGAGAAGGATTTCTGCTGCAGAAGAGCCAACCACTCCGAGTACGCATAATCCCTCCTGACTTTCACAGTGGATCATTTTCCAGCCAGTGCTGGACTTGCACGTCGTGTTACAGCTGTTCCCATGAGCAATACAGCAACGGTAGCTAAGGCAGGCTGGTGGCACAGGGCAAGGGGCCACATTACCCTGTGCCACCACGAGGTCACCTCGCTGGAGAGAGAGCTGGAAACCTTCCTGAGGCAGACAGCTCCCTCAGACAGAGAAGTTCATGTGCAAAACACTAAATTTCTCTTTTCTGACTACACCTCTGCAGCAACACATGAACCAGTGTAAGCAGCAAACAATGAATGTGGTTTGTAACAATTTTGCCTGGAGAAGCTGTGGCTGTCCCACCCCTGGAAGTGTTCCAGGCCAGGTTGGACGGGGCTTGGAGCAACTTGGGATGGTGGGAGGCGTCCTTGCCCTTTGGCAGGGGGTGGGAGCAAGGTGATCTTTAAGGTCCCTTCCAACTCAAATTAATCTGTGTTTTTATTTTATGATGGTCTATCAATGTCCATATTGAATTTTCTCTGGAATACACCTCTCAAATCTATCCTTACTTATCCTTCTTTCCTTACCTATCCTCCACTTGAAACTGGCATCTGTGTAAGCCAAGGAATGAGCTACATAAAGAATGAAAAAGAGTCAAAATGCCCCAGCTCACAGCCCAGGTACCCCACACAGAGTGGAGTCAACAGATTCCCAACACAGTGTTTCCTCTACACTGCTGATAAAATGCCAAACCTCTGTTTGGTGCTATAAAAAAAACAGAGGTGAAAATTGCTTCCCTATTCTGATCACCTTTGCATATGAGATGAGAATTTTAATATTAAAAAAGGATTTGGCTGTAAAGATGGTGGAGTGCTATAAATATTAAAACAAACAAAACCTTTCTTAACATCAAATTCAGAAATGATCACTCAGAATGCAGGTGGTGTCCATGGCTGCCTGGATCATGAGATAAAATTCACCAGATATCTTGTAAAATATACTGAGACCAAAGAAATCACAGAATCATTTAGGCTGGAAAAAACTTGGAAGATCATGGAGTCCAACTATTCCCCCAGCACTGCCAGGTCCCCAAGTGCCACATCCACACAGATTTTAAATCCTTCCAGGGATGGGAACTTCCATGGGCAGTGTGTACCAATGCCTGACAACCTTTTTGGTCAAGAACTTTTATCGAATATCAAACCTAAAGCTCTGGTGGAACTTGAGACCATTCACTCTTGTCCTTCCACTTGCAAAAAAAGAGGAAGGAAAACAGTGATTTCCATGGAAGAATGCCCATAACAGGAGGAGGAAAACCAGTACTGGTAATTTCCATGGAAGAATTTTTGGAGCACAGTGCCTACTATTGAAAAATCTTATTAACTTCCTTAGCTGAAGGAGATATACAGGGAAGTGAGGAACTGACATCAGGATATGAACAGGTCAACTCTAGGTCTGCCCAGTCCTACACCACCTCACTGAAACGGCAGCTCGGACCAGCATCAGAATGTACTTTAACAGCTTTTCTAATATTGCATCAGAGAAAATGGGGGAAAACACCCAGACACCATGAAAAGCCAATGAAATGCAACCCAAAATCTGTATCCCACCTGTGACATCAATCCTGAAGGTGAGTTTTTGGCCAGCAGCCTCACAGGTGTACTCCCCTGCATCTTTCTTCTCCACCTGGCCCACCACCAGACGACGCAATTTGCCCTCGGACTCCACCTTGAACTTCTTGCTGGAGGTGATGAGTTTCCCATCCTTGTACCACTTCACCTCCGTTTTCTCCTGGGCCACCTCGCAGCTCAGCGTGGCATTTTCTGACAGTGCAGCCTTCACCTCTTTCTTCACTTTGTCCTTGTTGATAAATGCATCCTCTGCTTCTGTGGAGTGGGAGAGGTGATTTTAAAATCACACACAAGTTGATGCTGTCCAAACTGACCAAACCCAAACAAAAAACATGACAACTTCCACATCTCTGGTATTTTTTAATGCTCATAGAGGATGTGGGCCTTTGTCGTGCCCGAGGACAGCACATCAGCCATTTCTGAGAAAAATTATCCAGTGCCTTAGGATTTCAGCTTTTTCACATCTCCACAAGAAATCCATTGCTTTGTTCCATAATGTAATGGATAAATAAATACCAAATCTCATTTGCCACTGGGACCCATATGGAAGCCCTGTTCATTCTAGGAGACCTGTTTTCCTACTTCTTCCAGACTTATTTTTCCTACATATCTGGGAGACAACCTTACCTTTATCCTTATAAAGGCATAGAATGGAATGGAATGGAAACTTGTCTATCTTTCCATCAGTGGGAAATCAGAAAACACCAAGGGGCACTGAGGGGCATCCATCCCATGGATGAAGATGTCCAGCTGTCAGCATCAGTGTGACAGTGGACAGGTGGTTGATCTCCATCCCTACTCAAAGAAGTTTACGGCTACACAGAAACTGGAGCCCAAAGTGTGGTACATTTTTCAGTATTAAAGGACATTCCTGTGATGAGAATGAACAATCTCCCACCTGTAACAATGATCCTGAAGGTGAGTTTTTGGCCAGCAGCCTCACAGGTGTACTCCCCTGCATCTTTCTTCTCCACCTGGCCCACCACCAGACGACGCGATTTGCCCTCGGACTCCACCTTGAACTTCTTGCTGGAGGTGATGAGTTTCCCATCCTTGTACCACTTCACCTCCGTTTTCTCCTGGGCCACCTCGCAGCTCAGCGTGGCATTTTCTGACAGTGCAGCCTTCACCTCTTTCTGCACCTTCTCCTTGTTTGTAAACACAACCTCTGTCTCTGTAAGGAAACCCCAACAGTCACACACAGCTGTTTGCAGTCATTGTCTCTGGTGTTTAATCAAGTTCCTCCTATTTCACTGTACTTGCCCCGACAGGTAATAGCATGATGGGCCATTAGTGCAAGAAATCACCTTCATCTCTCTTGCCAAGAGGTGAATAGGAATGGGAATTTGATGGGAATTCTGGGGTAATGTTAAAAACTCAGTTTTAGGACAGATTTAAATGCAGGACTTGGAGTACCACTTGCATTGCCTGAACCCTCCTCCCTCTTCTCTTTTTTCTCTCCCTGTGTCTCTCCAAGATTCTAGTGAATCAGAAGGGACCAACACCTGTATCCTTATGTCCATTAACCATTGCTCTTTTTTTTTGCCTATTCAGGATAATTCTATTGTTTTCCATCTAATCATGGAATGGTTTGTTGGAAGGGACCTTAAAGATGATCACAACCCAACCCACCTGCCATGGGGCACGTTCCTGTAGACCATGTTGCTCCAAGCCCCATCCAGTATTTAAGGAATGGGATCTAATCAGAGCTCTTCAAACACCTTCCCCTTCCTCTTTATCCATCCCTCACACTATTTTCCCATGAGAGTTTTTCTGCAGACACACCAGCTAATTGTGAGAGGAGAAGGAATTTCCATCCTTTCCTATGATTTTTTTTTTTTTTTGTGGTCACAACCAGCCATGGATGCAGAACCATGTGTATAAAATACTGCTATGAAAGCTGCCAAAAAAAAAAAAAAAATCAAGTATCATGGCTGAGATCTTTCACCCTGGGGATATTGTGAGATGATCCTCTGGATGCAAGACTCCAAATGGAATTCTCCTTTTTGCCTTTGGAATTCCTGGCATTTTCTCACCTCTGACTTTGACTTGGAATGTTGTTCTGTCGTCCTTCGTCTCACAGGTATAGCTGCCTTGGTCTTGCTGTGTCACCTTCTTGATGATGAGCTTGCGTTGTGTCCCCTGGCAGACGATTGTTGTCCTCTGGTCCTGCTTCACCTCAGTCTGATCCTTCCTCCACACCACGGCCCCACCTGCAGCTGACACCTCACACACCAGCTCCAGGCTCTCAGAAGGACTGACTGATACTTCTGGAGTAGTTTTGGGCTTGTTGACAAAGGTAACAGCTTCATCTGGAGTGGAAAAGAGAAAACTGTTTCTGCCTTGGTGCAGGTTTATCTGCACAAAGTTAGGATACAGCAGTTATTGATTGTTATTCCATTATCACACACACTTGATGCCTCTCTGACAGATGGTGCAAACCCCTCTGATCTTCAGATAATTGCTCTCAATTACAGTGAAATCCCCTTCATCTGCCCTACATCCTCCTGGATCTTTCAAATCAAACTGAGACGCCCTCAGGTTGCTCACACTTCATTGACCACTCCTTGATTCCGACATCAAGCAAGATCTGGGGGATATGTGTTGATGTCTGAGGGCAGAAACAGCTTTGCAAAGACCTGGGAAGTCTCAGAAAATCTACTTAGAGGTAACGAGGAGCCTTTTTTAAGTGTTTCTGAGCCCATTCCTACAGCTCCTTGTTCATAGTGCCAATCCTACTGGACTAATTCTTCTCCAGGCCAGGGCAATATGGGATAACCTCATTGATAAAATATTCTCCAACTTCAAGTTGGGAAAAAGCTTGAGCAACCTGGTCTAGTGGAAGACATCCCTGCCCATGGCAGGGGGTTGGAAGGAGATGGTTTTTAAGGCCTTTTCCAACGTAAACCATTCCATATTTCTATGAATGTCAATAATTTCATGTCTTTTGGTAGAAGCTGATCTTCCCAGCAGAGAACTCAGAACTGCTCACACGGCTCAGTGGAGGTTCCTGCATGGATAGCTTATCTTAAACCCTGCTGACAGCACAGATATGAGCTGTGCAAACACAGGGTATTTGTCATGTAGGCAGCAACAATTTTTATCAGCTGAGACTCTTTGCAAAGGTTAAAGTCAAAGATTGCCTGTCTTTGAAGGCAATCAAGTGAGAACAGAGACCTCGGTGTAAAATGTGAGCAAACCTCCTCAACACACCCTGACCCTAAGCCAAGGAGCAATATCTGATGGGCATGTCAGGTATTTCAGAGCCTTTGCTCCATCAAGGAAGAGCGGGCTGAGGGCTGTCACTTGGGGCCAACCTCAGCTCAGTATTGCATTTCCTTCAGCAACAACCGTTGCTTTCCATCACTCAGTACCCCAAGGACAATTGCCGTGCCAGGCAAGTATTTAATTAAAATTTGCATTCATTAGGACTGACATATCGTTCAACAATTAGCTGACCAAAGGAGGAGAGTCCCTCCAGAATCCTGCTGTTCAGGGTTATTGGGGTATCTCTTTACCCTCAAGGCAGACTGATTCCCTGCTCTGAGATGTGCAGTGCAGCTTCTTAGCGCTCTGGAAAAGGTTTATGGTGACCAATGAAACAAGGAGGAAGCTGCCCTGGCTAAGGTGTTGTCACCGGGCTGTAACTCAGTCCTTCCTCACCAAAAAGTTTGTGGGGCTAGGACATGGCATAACAAATTCAAACTGCCAGAGGGCAGGGTTAGATGGGTATTAAGAATAAATTCTTTCCTGTGAAGGTGAGGAGGCCCTGGCACAGGGCCCAGAGAAGCTGTGGCTGCTTGCTTGTGTCCAAGGTTGGATGGGGCTTGGAGCAACCTGGATAGTGGAAGGTGTCCCTGCCCATGGCAGGAGGTAGAACTGGATGAGCTTTAAGCTCCCAACCCAAGCCTTTCTGTGATTCTAGGATTTAGCAGACACCAATTTTCTTTGCCTCAGCCATGTGACAGGAGCTGCAGGTGAGATTCACCCAACCTGCCCACGGCCAGCAAAAAGTTTATATACCAAGCTCAAGCAATCCTCTGTACCTGATGCTCAGACAAAAGCACAACCAGAACACTTCTAAAAGACATCTTTGCTCTAATCAGACAGTACAAATCAGATTGCACAAATTCCCTTTCAAGAGGTCAGTTTGGGCAGAGCCTGGTTGGCTCTTTCAGACCAGTTTTTCAATGGGTAAAGTCAGGGGCTGGAAATTACACTCCAAGAGAAATTGCATGATATTGCATTCTCAGAAGAGAACGGAATGTGAGATGCAGAGTGAATACCTGAGCAAGCACCAGCTGGAAGCTCTCCCTCCAGCTCACTAAATCCTGCAGCAATCCCTCCAGACAAGTGCTGTCCTAAATTAATCTGCTTTGCTGAGACTTTAGTTAGCTCATGGACAGCATCACAGTAACCTGGATATTCTGTTACAGGTCACAAGCACTCAGCTGTGATTTATTTTGAATTGCATTGTACTGCAGACATGCCTGGAGAAGCTTCCAGGAGAGTTTCAATCTTAAATTTAGGAACAGGTTAAAAATTAGGCTCCAGGCACAAGCCAGAAAACCCCATTTAGAGGAAAAGTTCCCACAAACATGCAACTCGAATCAGTTGAATTTCACAGATATCAAATTTCACAGATGAATTCTTGTGTCATTTTATACTCTGGCTCCATCCTGGGCTGGAATGCAGTGGTGACAAGCATTTCTCTTCTGGGGTTGACCTGACAACCACGTGCTTTGTGTGATGGGCACGTGACACGGACTAACGGAGTCACTTACAGCACCACAGGGAGTGACCCCTGAGATCAGAGTGTCCTCTGGGAACAGCAGGAGATGTTTAACCCTCAAAATCGGGAATTAGACTTGTCAAAGGAGGGCACAAGGCTCTCACAGCAAGTCTCTGAACCCCTGACCGAGGTTGCCCTATGATGATGCACACGCTGAGCTCAAAGAATAAGAGGCCAGATGTGGCTGCCAGCTGTTCAGCCAGCACCGTGTTTGGGTCGTGCTCCTGCCCTAGAAAAAGTTTGAGCTGACGCAAATAAATCACAGCATGATTATATTATATGCCCATACTCTGGGTTTGCACCAGGATCACAACAAGAGTCAGAATCTCAGAGAAAAGGGTCAGAATCTCTCAAAGTGTTGTGCAACCTTGGCCCAAAAATCTGTCCATCTGTAAGGCAGGACAAGCCTAAAGAACAAAATCCTGCGTTTCTCACACAGACTCTGGTCCCATACTTGCAGTACAAACTTACCTGAGACTTTTAAATCAAAAGTAAGGGTGTCATCCCCAATTTTGCAGGTGTAAGTTCCTTCATCTTCTTTTGTCACAGCCGAAGCCACAAGCTTGTGCAGTTTTCCTTTGTCTTCCATGGTGAATTTCTTGCTGGCTGTGATCTCCTTCCCATCTTTGTACCACTTCACCATGATGTTGGCCTCGGAGGTCTCAGACACAAACTCAGCCCGTTTCCCAGCGATGGCCTTGACAACTCCTCCAGTTTTCTCTTTGTTTACAAAGTTTGCAAGCGCTGAAACAAAACCGGGACACAGCTCTGGTAAAGAATTCTGTGCACAGCAATAAAAATGTATATTGACAGCTACATTAGGTATTCATTTATCATAGGAAAATATCTGTTTATTAATTATGGATCTAATTACTAGATTCCAAAGCAGAAGCAGACAAATTTCCAACTATATTCCTGATTATTCTATGTCCAAAAGGCAGAGCACATAGACGGCACAAGAGGCTGAGTCAAGGAGAAGAGCCCCAGGAAACAGAGCTTTAAAATAATATTTTAAAGAGTGGTGAGGAAAGAAATAAATAAACTGGAGGTAAAGCCAGGAAGGTTATGCAATCATTATATTGTAACCACCTGACAAATAAATTGACTCTAGAAGAGGTTAAAATATAACCTAGATAAATTAAATTACATAAAATTATTAATCTATATGGATATCTCATAGGACCAAAATGAAAAGAAATTTATTCCTGGAAATTAACTGGAGCATAGGAAAGAAACAATAAATCTGGCATCATATTAACATGGAGTGAAATAATTGAGTCACCAATTGCCTCAAAGCAAAATATTCAAACCCACACTAATATCCAAGCTACAACCACAGGGAAGGGAAGGGGAGGGGAGGGTAGGGGAGGGGAGAGAAATGCTAAGACATTCTTTCCCCAGCACTAGTGAAACTCAGTCCACAGGTTTGTGGGAGGAAGAAGAGGGAGATGAGTTCATTCATTCACCTTTCCCTTCCTCAGAAAACCAGAGTGAAAAATACAACCAGAGCAGCCTGAAGGAGACATCTCAGATGTCCCTTGTCACCACGGGAGGTCATGTGTCAGAGGGTGCCTGGCACATGGAGCTCAGGGCAGTGCAGGGACTGCAGTGACAAATGGCAAGTGAATTTCTGGCTGCTTTGGGCAGGAGGCCCAGGCAGTGACACAGTGGCCGTGGCTCAGCACAGTGGCCCCTCAATAGCCATGTGATGCCCACATGCCGTTTACAGCTGACCTGCTCCTCAAATGATTCCCAGCTCCCTGTGGCCGATAAGAGGTGTTGATGATGGAAGGTAAAATGTTGATACAGCATTTTTGAGGCTCATCCCACAAGGATGAGAGGTACCAAAGGTGATTCACCAGGAATCAAGCTGTAAACAGCAGAGTTTAAATCGCAGCTTGCCAACGCAGATTTTAAAATAATGACATTGATCACTCATTTGATAGGCACACCACCGTGAAAACCACATGGAAACATTCATCAAGTGATTCAAGTAAATGTGGGTAGAACTGTCAGCATGAAAAATGATGCTAAAGAGGCAGAGCAAGAGAGGGAAAAAAAAAATCAATATCAAGAGCAGGTGCCAGTTGCAGACAAAAATTCCTCTCTATATAGATTTAGTCACATTTTGATTTTTTTTTTCCAGCTCTCTCAAGTTTGCTCTTTGAAATGACTGAAGAAGTTGTCAAATGAGAAAAAAACCACTATATTCTCAGGCTTTGCTGTTTCTACAGAGACCAAGGAGGGTGAGGTGCCAGCAGAACATGAGGATGAAACACCTCAGACTTACTCCCTGCAGGAACTGGGATCATGCCTGGGAGGAAGGTGAGGGTGAGCTGTGGGACAAAACATGGAACTCAAACAGCTTTACAGAGTGAGCCTGCAAATTCAAAGAAAAATACGTTCTGAAATCCCTCCAGTCTTGTTGGAAATGATACGAAGTTTAAACATTTTTATAACTTCAGTCAGGGGTTTTGTTCACCTTTGCCCTGGGGGAAAGGAATTGAAGTTTCTTTTCAAAAGACTGTATCACCACTTGAGGCCTGATGAGCTTAGCGCAGTTTAACAGACTGGGGGTAGCACAGGAGATATAAAAAAGATAACAGCCATTAATGAACATCAACTCCAGACATCACCCCTGGCATGGTCAGAGACACCTGGTCTCAGAAAAGATCAATAAGAGAATGAAGAATGAGAACCTAATTAGCATTGAAGACAAAGGGATCAATAACCAACAGGAAACCAAGTACTAAGAACTGCAAAATTTGGGACCAATGAACATTGAACCAATTAATTTATCTGGGTTTTGACTGTATAAGTGAAAAATCTAGTAAACATAATGTGTGATGGCATGATTTCCTCTGCATGACTTAGGCAATGTGTGAATGAAATTATTTCATGTTGCACATCCTGGCCAGAAATAAAGTGATGCCTTGATTCTCTGACACTAAAAAATGTCGTTGGAGGGTTTTTGTTTTTCCCTCACTTTCGGTGACAGTCTGACAACAGGCTGGACTGGCCTGGAGTAAGACTTTGTGCTCTGAATCTCAGCAGACATCTGATGATCCATGTGAAGAACTGTCTGGGGGTTTTAGGCAAAACCTGGTCCTCTTCAAGGCAGAGGCAGCTTTTCTCTAGTTCGTAAAATCTTTCACAGATGGGAAGGTTTGCAAGAAGGAGGCTTCATACTGTTGTTTCAGGGTAAAGGTAGAGACTGCCATGAAAGGAAGAACAGCCAAAAATATAGGGCATCTGTAAAATTGTGCTGGTTCAAGAAATATCAAAATAAAGTGCCGCCTTGCTGGTTTTCTACACATGTGAACACCTTGTAAACAGGAAGGGGTTAAGCCATCCAGTGTGCCCTGGAAAGGTCTTTTCTGTTATCCTCCACAGTATTGACAGAAAAGAACAAAAAAATAAATCCTCAAACAAATAATAAAAAAACCCTAAATCCCACAATGCCAAGATGATCTTGTACAGTCAGTAGTGAAGTTTCTCTTCTGATGTCACACAGCAAGTGTGGGATCGACATGGGATACTGCGTCATGTCCGGCCCCTGGGGCTGGATTTCTTCATCTCAAGAGCACTTTTCCCTACCCACCACTCTCCCTCACCAAATTACACCAAATTCCCTGGAATATCAAGATGCCAACTGGAGCGAAAGCACAGCTCTTAGCACCTGGCCAGTTGCTGCATTTGCTCCCCAGGTCTGCTGTGGGAGCACATTATCAAGACTGGATGTTGATGGGCAATTACCAGATTCCCTCTGGAGTGTCCCTCTGTGTGCCTTGACGGCTCCACTGGTTTAGGGCAGGAACATCACTAGCGCAGAGCAGCCCAGGCAGCCACTCACCTTTCACTGAGAGCTGATAAAGCATTTTATCCCCATCACAGACACACTCATAGACTCCAGCATCCTCCTCAGCAGTGCTGCGGATTTTCAGGACACGCCTCTTCCCCACAGTTTGGAACTCATATTTTTCACTGGCCTTGAGCTCCTTCCCGTCTTTCATCCACTTCACAGTGGCCTCTGTGTCTGAAAGCTCAGCCTGGAGTTTGGCTTCCTCCCGCAGCCGAGCTGAGACTTTTTCTGTGTCTTTGGTCTTGTTGGTGAATCTCACTGCAGCTCCTGCCAGGACAAGAGGCTTTGTTATTTTGAGTTATATCATAACTGATCCCTGATACAGGCCTGCTGTAGACTGTGAAATCTCTGAAGGTATTAGATCTTGTTCCTGCCCTCACCCACTGCTGGAACCCTGGCTGTTGAGAATTTCAGACTTTCTGTGCTGCCAGGCACTGACCCCCAGGAGAACACTGCATTGACCTGAGGCCGTGGAGAAGCTTCCAAAATGGAATGACAGAACTGGGATTGTGGGGGTGGAGTTTGAATAGAAGTGTGTGATATCACAGGGTGGGAAACTCAGAGTTTAAGGGTTTAGAATACAGGAATGGATATAAAGCAAGATGGAGGTTTTAGGGTGGAGGCTGCTCTTTCTTCTCCTTTTCCTTCTTTTCCTCCTTCTCCATTACATATTTATCCAATGTGTAATTGGATAAATTGGTGTAATTGCAGGCACGGGTGGTTGGTTATTGGGTTAAAAGTGAAAATAATTTAGGTGTCATTTCTTAATTGGACAGTTTATCCTTAAAAGGCCTTGTAGAGAGAGAGATGGGGCTCCATGTTTAGCTTGTTTAGAGAAAAGTACTGTAGAACTCAGGGTCTGTGAGACTGTAACAACACTCATGTCAATACTGTACATTCTTTCCCAATTCTTTCCCATTCTTTCACATTTCTTTTCCCAATTCAGAAAACTTGATCTGTTTTTATTGCCAGAGTCACTAAGAAAAAAAAAAAAAAAACACATTTTTTTCCTAATGATAAATAATACTCTAAACATGCTTCTGCAGAGATCTTCTCCCAGGCAAAACACAGCTTTCCAGAATAAAGGATTTATTATGAATTAATTATGTTTTGCCTTGCAATGTGGTAGGTACAGATGTCACAGTCATTTCATATAGGAAACCTTGATCTTAATTCAAGTTCCAGCATATTAAATTGTACATCCCACACATGGTGGACCAAAAAATGTACAAGAAAAGCTTTGTTAGTAATGAATGCTCTCTTACTTTTGAAATATTGTTACAAAGAGACTGGTCAAAGCTAGAGCTGAAATTACAACTTTAAGGTGAATTAGTTGCAGATTTGGTGACAGAATCCACTGACAGATAGTTGTGAATGATATAAATTTGACAGAAATTCGTGAGCTGACGTGAAACAATCTAGTTCAGATACCACCAGCTGGCCAGATCGAATCACTCTGAGCTGTCATGTGAGGTCATTCCCAGGACACACATTAATCATACGACACAATTTCAGGTGCTTCCCACAGACCAAAGAAAGCCTCCAGCCCCAGTTTTAATCCTCAAGTCACAGCAACCACCCCCTGACTGGGAGAAGAATGGACAGCAGTGACAATAAATACCTCTCACTCTCATCTTGGTGCTGGTCTCGATGTCATTGGCAACAAATTTCACTTCTGCCCCATCATCTTTCCTGGTGACATTTTTTATGACCAGGCTGTGAGTGGTTTGGGATCTGTTAATGATGTAGGTCTCACTTTCCTGTAAGACTTTGCCATTCAGGTACCAAGTGCCAGAACATGTCTTGGTCAGATCAACAGTGAACAGGGCATCCCCTCCAGGTGCAACTTCAGCTGTTGTCAGGGGGTTCTTCACAGCCAGGACGGGTTCTAGGGAAGAAGAACACACACCTGTGAGAACAAGACTGTCATGCTGGAAGATAACTCATCTTAGTAACCAAATTGTCAGGCTAAAAAAGACGTGAGAATAAATAATGCAGCCTGATGCAATTCTCATGCACTGAAGGAAATGCATGGTTGGTCTAAAGGATTTGTTTCCTTCAGCTGCAGGTAACTGACCTCTGGAGTCCTGTTTTTGCAGGTCTAGAAAAATGGGCGTATTCTACTGATTTTTTTTTTTTTTTAATCCTTAAAATGTATAAAGGCATAGGCCAGAAACACCTAAGTCCCCTACAAGTGTGATGTTCATTGAATAGCCAATATTATTCTTAGATTTCAGAAGGAGGGACTTCTAGATATCCCTATGAGTCAGTTCTAGATATTCTAGGACAGTACAGGCATGTTCAGACAGCAAGGGACAAGGATGACACAATCACAGGACACAATGATCAAAGTTTGTGCGGGTCTTCAATATCTGTACAGATATTTTCTAGTGCAGTGATTCAAAGGAAGAAGAAATCCCATTGCACCCAATGATTCTATGGGCACATCAGCACCCTAGAAATAAAGCAAAACACCTGGATTTCTCCTAGAAATTCTTAGATTAAAGAGAGACTGACTAGAACTTGGTTTTCTTGATGGTATGATCACCCAAAAATATTCTCTAGGTGCAAGACTGATATCTCATGTCTATATATTGAAAATTCTACCATAAGGCCATCTCAATTTTTCTTTTCATTGCAGGTGCAGAAGAAGCATTTACAGGTTTAAGGTCCACAGCAGGAAGCTCCGCCTCCCCCACAGCCTGATGTGGGATACTGGAAGATAAACACACCCACAGCCCCACCACAGAAACTCAACCACCCTCACTGGGGTGGTTTTGGACTTTTTCCTTCCTCCCTTTGGAGAAAGGTCAGTGGTTGGCATGAAGCAGGAGAAGAAGCAGTGAAGGCAAAGAGGATTTGCTGATCTATGGCTCCATCCTCAAAGTCACGGGAAATGTTTTCAAGGCACCCACGTGTCTGACCACCCCATTTTGTGCCGGTTTCGTGCTCACCGAGGCGCAAGCTCCCAGGGAATTCCAGGTAGGGGCTCTGTCCATAGGCATTGACAGCAGACACTCTGAACTGGTAGTCAGCCTCTTCTGCCAGGTTGCTCACTGTGAGCTCGGGGCTGGGGACGTGGGACTCGTGGCACCTCACCCAGGTGAAGCCGGTGAGTTTCTTGCGCTCCACAATGTATCCGTCGACTGGAATGGGCCGCTCCATCCTCGGAGGGGACCATGCCAGTGTCACTGAGGTTTCTGTTTTATTTTTCACCACAGGGTCAGCTGGGGGTTGGGTGGGAGGCTTTTTGGGAGCTGCGCAAGGGAAAGAAACGAAACAAAACAGAGCAGTGAGTTGCATCAGAGGGGAAAAGCCAAAATAGCTCACGCTGGACTAAAAGTTCATCTTCCTTAATAAACCTCCATAAAATGTTGACATGAGATGGAAAAGCAAGAGAATAGATGGAAGATGCTTTGAGGCTGTTTTACACAAAGATCACAGAATCATTATCATCCCAGATAAGTCCAAACTTTGATGTCCAATGCTTGTATTGCACAGCTTAAACCTATGCAATTTCTACACACAATATTAAAACTGTCAACACAACCAGAGAGTCCTCAACAAACATTTTGCAGGCTTAAATCTTCAGTGCTGGATACAGACCCACATTTCTGCACTTCACAGCTCCTGGGCAAAGCAGACTAACACTCAGCTCCTTATTTTCACTCAGAAGAAGATGGGTAAAGCCATCAGCAAAGGTTGTTCAAATTTTTTAAGAGTTATGGAGAGTCTGCCTTGTTACACAGGCTTGGATGTTCCCTGTAGTCTCTTTCATCTGGGTATCTGTCCTGCTCCTGAATTTTACGCTACCCTCGCTCAGAAGCTGTAACTTTGTCTCCCAAGAGTGACATTGTTCAGGATCTTTGTTTTAGTAATTTATGCAGAACCAACTTTTGGGACTGGGGAATTAACTTCAAAAGGAAATTACATAAAGATATGTCCCCACCATGAGAACCTACTATTGAGGAGATGAGGCTATTTTATGGTACCTGAGGCTACAAACATATTCCTGCAGGTATTTGCATAATGAATATTTATTTTCACCCTTTTATTCCTCTTGAACCCTTTAGAGAAGGCTCAAGTCTCATCAGGATTATTCACAATGTGCTGCCACTTATATGGTCAAGAGGAATTATCCGATGTGCTCTAGTTACACCTCTACTGACATGGCACAGGATTAATTTCATTTAATTTTGGCTATCTGAAAGGTGTCTGGGTTAAGTCAGTCAACCAGACTCCAGCTGTGATCCCACAACAGCACACTCAGGAGCAATTAATCCAGCTTAAAGGAGGTGGGTGAAACAATCACACAGTGGATGTACTCAAGAATTCCTGACTGTAGATGGAGTCTGTTGATGAGCCTAAACTAAAAACTGAGCTCTGGGACAACTGATCTCCTTTCTGCCTCAGTTTCCCCATCTTTAAAAAGGGCATGGTAACAATGCAAGATGACAAATAATACACAAACATTGCCTGTACATTATAAAAGATATCAGAAGAGCCACCACCAATCTCACCCAGCTAATTGAAAAAGATGTGGACATAGTACACAGGATTCTCCAAGCAGTAAACCTGATATGCACAAAGTGTAAAAATAGGAAATCTCAAGGCGATACGCTTTTCCTTCCTTACAGAAATAGACACAGAAGTGGTTTGGGGTGCCCAGTTACCAGCCTGTCAGTAACTGCTGGTCACAGATAGATGTCAAAGGTCCCATTAGGGTAACATTAAGTTGAATGCTAAGCCCTGGAACCAGATCTCTTGACTTTGCCATAAGAAATGGTAATGCAATGTTTTATTCAGCATTACCTGTCTGTGGGAAGGCTGCTTCTTATAATTTCTATTCCTTGACTCAACACTTTCTTCCTAATTTAAACAGCAGAGTCTGAAATCAAGCTGAACTTTACTATTTCCATCACATAGGTGCTTGTTTGGATGTTACAGCTTTACAAAATACCTTAGAAACTGTCACAAAGCCAGATGTGACACTTTCCTCATTTTAGTTCAATGGCTTCAGAATGCCCAAACCAAGTTTAGACAACACAGCAGTTACATATCTGTTAAATAAAAGATTCCTTTTTGCCACAGACCAATTGCAGTGGTGGGAGAAAAGAAGAATCGCTCTTCCCAAATTGTGACTGGAGTGGATGATTTGTTCATATATGAACCAGAACGCAACAGAGACAGAAATCATATGTATTTTTGTTTTACATAAAGCATATTTCACCTGGGAAATGCAGTGTCATCAAAATAATGCCAAACAAAATTAGGCAACTTCACCAAAATTTCATTTCAGGTCCAGTCTTGACGATGTTGCACCTGCTGCTACTGTTCTGCCAAGTAAGATAAGCTTGTGCCATGCTCTTTCCCCAGCACTGCTTTTACCCAGAGAAACCACGGATGCTCCACCCCTGGAAGTGTTCAAGGCCAGGCTGGACAAGGCCCTGACAATCTTGGTCTGATGGAAAGTGTCCCTGCCCATGGCACGGGGTGGAATGAGGTGATCCCATCCAACCCAATCCATTCCATGACTCTACAGATGTTCTCTCTGTTTGGATCCCTCCAAACACCTCACAACACTCATGGTCAGGCTGTTGGCTTTTTGTGGCAGACATCCAACCTTCAGCTGGTTTTGGACACCAAAATTATCATGGTGGCACTCGAAACAACAACGGTGCCACGGGAAGACACAACACCAAGGCCAAACAAAAGAGAAGCTTACTGGTCACAGTGAACTGGGTGGAAGTCCTGCTTTCATCGGCCAGGAAGGCAATCTCACCAGCATCTTCCATCTTGCACTCCCGGATGGTCATGGTGTGCTGCTTGCCAGAGCGTGTGATGGAGATTCGGTCGCTGGGTTTCACTTCTTCTCTGTTCTTCAGCCACCTGATGTTCTGGCAGTCATTGTCCAGCTCCACGCAGAAGGTGGCCGTGTCATTGATGAAGACGGCGGTTTTCCGTGGGAGTTTTTTAATGATGTTCCCTTCAGGTAACAAAATAATCATAGTCAGCAAACAGCAGATATTAAAAGCTTTGGCAACACTGGACCGTCCAGACTGAAACAGGACTAGCCCACACTCAATCAAAATATTGTAGACACCATGCAGACACCTGAAAATAAATTCCATGGCTCTGAGTCACACAGAACAAATGGCCCCAAGGACTCATTTTGGCCTTCAAAGAGAGAAAAACAAATATTTTTTGAACTGCAGTAACTCAGGTTTCTTGCCTACCAAGCAGAGCCAGTTGCTGGGTAAACACGAAATATATTCATTGTCCACATATGCTGGGAATTCAAATTAAAACTTTGCTGAAGTAGGTCAGTCTTAAGCCAGACAGGTCTCTCCTCTGCCTTTAGGATTTCACCTCTTTCAAAGTAAGTCACATAACCAACATGGCAGACATAGAAGTTACCTGAATTAATGAGAAAGACATTGAAAATCTCAGGTTTCTTCTGAGTATCAACACAGAAATTCACACTGAATGAATTTATGTCCTTTCCAAGTGACTGTGTGCATCATCACTTACTAGGACAACCTCAAAGCTATAAGATGTGACTATTCACAGAAAAGATTGGACAAACCATAAGGAGACCACCGCAAATGACCAACGGTGACTTGCTCCAGCTCTAAAGCAGTCCCTGAGAGGTTGACCCAGGCACATCACCCAGAGCTGTTTAATGAACTGCAATGCTAAACTCCCTCATAATGTAACAGGTCAGGCACAGGTTTACACCACAAGGTTCAAGACCTGATTCTCTGCTTATCCTCCTCCTTGACCTCTCTGCCTTCATCACTGTCCTCATCCCACAGCTCTTTACCTCTGGCCAAGCTCTCACATTGTCCCAACCTCACCTTGCTCTCTCCAATCCCCTCCCAGGGCAGGCACAAGGCTCCCCCAGGAAGGCTCTGTCTCCTTTCCCTCCAGAAAGCTCCACCTGGCTCAGTCACTCTCTTTTGGGTGGAACATATCATTATAGCACAGACAAGTGAAAAAAATACCAGCTGTCCTACTGGGAGCAAACACACAGTGGCAGGCTGGTCCAGACCTAACGGAAGGTACAACAAAAATATGTCAGTCTGAACTCTCCCATGTCTCTGGATGAAATTTTTCCTTCTGCATCCACCTCTGTGCACTCCCAGCTCTTTACTGGTGGTGCAAAAAGGGATTTGCATGAGGATGCACATTACCCAGCTGTCATATAGCGATTTATACATGAAGAACTACTTCTGGTTTCACTGGGAGTATACTCAGGCTTCGAATGTGTCAGGACAAGATTAATCCTGTAGTTGTGGCAGCCTCCAGTGCCTGCAGCTCTGGGGTTTGTGTCTACTCACTGAGAAACACCCACACCATGCCCAACTACACCTACTCCCACTTCAGTCTGAGCCACCAGACTCAAGACACTTGGACATGGCCATCCACACTTTGTCCTTTCCTTGTCCCATCCCCAGACTCCAGAGAACAGCTCCAGCTCCCAGGGATCTGGAGCATAGATATGTTTTCCAATCTGAACCATGCTAGGGTTGACTGCAGCCTGTACCACACACCTGGCCACAAACCACAGCTGCTAAACCTCCTTTCCACTGTGGTCAGCACCAATCCCAGACAAAAGTCACCGCTCTGTTCACTGGACAAGATGGGTATGACACTGCCAGGGGACACATCTGATGCTTGGGGTCATGTTAAGGTGATGCCTTAGGATATAGATTTTATATTTTTCAGATTCTGTACTGCTTTTATGTATAACCCTAAAACTCCATAGCCTGTCAGCTACTGTTCTCCCATTTTATTCAGAAAAAACAATTTCTCTCTAGGCCTGAAACTTAGGGACACCTGACTATCTCAGGCCCTGAGAGCTGTAAACAACAGTGAATTTCCTTCAAGCTGCACCAACAGAAGTTTAGGTTGAATATCGGGAAAAAGTTTTTCACAGAAAGAGTGATAAAGTTCTGGAATGGCTGCCTGGGGAAGTGGTGGAGTCCCCATCCCTAGATGTGTTTAACAAAGCCTGGATGTGGCACTGGGTGCCAGGGTTTAGTTGAGGAGTTGGGGCTGGGTTGGACTCGATGATCTTGAAGGTCTCTTCCAACCTGGTCATTCTGGGAACTGAGGGCAGAAAACTTGGAGTCAATTACTTCATTACCTGAAGTTGTAATTGGAGGATTAGCCCCTGGTATGTAAATGGACCAAACTTGTAATTGTATAAAAAACCCATGACCATCATCCATCCTGGGTGTAGCCCCTCTCGGAGGTCTCTAAGTGCCCAAGGTGAACCTGTTGAAGGCCTTTAATTAATACCCACTTTTATTCTCTTAATCTTGTTTCAGGTAGCCACTCCAAGGCATCAAAGAGAAGTCTACAGGGTCAGGCTACAGCTGGAGGAAGCTTCTTTCAGCATGGGCTCCCACTGTGTGACATCTTGTACAACACAGCCTGTCCCTGCTGTGTGGCCCTGTGTCCAGAGGCACCCTGTCAGGAGCTCCAGGGACCCACCAACCACACTCTCACACCGTAAGGGACTCTCCTCCTCTTCAGCGCCCGCACGGACGTGCAAATCCTGCTCTCAAGGTCAAACCCAGCGTCTCACATGTGAATCCTACACTTTTGGCCAGTCTGAAATACCAAGAGCCGATCTTACCTTGGACAGACAGCTCTGCAATGGTCCTGCTCCCTTCCTTCATCTCACAGATGTACACAGCATCATCATCCGTGGTGACGTTCTGGACGGTGAGCCGGCGGTAAGTGCCCTCCTCCTCGATGTTGTACTTCTTGCTCTGCTGGAGCTTGGTCTCCTCCTTGAACCAAGCTGTCTCTGTCCCAGGAACGGGCACCTCACACTGGAAGGTGGCAGATTCCTTCTCCCTGACTTCAAGATCCTTCAGTTTTGCCTTGAAGGGTATGGTGGGTTCTTAAGAGGGTGAAAACAGGAAGGAGAAATAAGAGATTATGATGAGAGTAGGTTTAGATGGGAGTTTAGGAAGAAATTCTTCTCTGTGAGGGTGGTGAGGCCCTAACACAAATTGCCCAGAGGAGCTGTGGCTGCCCCATCCCTGGAAGTGGTCAAGGCCAGGCTGGAGTAAAAGGCCTTAAAAGGAATCCTTCTAGAATTGGTTTAATGACAAACAAGCTGGTCATGGGACAGAGCACAGGGCAGAAATTCCAGGTGAGATTGAGCAGCTGAGCTGGTGCAGGAGCCAATGTTTTAAGGGTCTTACAGCAGAAATCAGCTCAGCAGAGTGATCTGGAAGGGCACAGAGAGCTGTGAGGTGGCTGTGCACAGTCAGATGTGGGGGAAAGCACAAAAGGCTGAGTTTTCTGTTCTCCCCACCAGCACCAAAGGCTCTGTATCAGCTTTTGTCAACAACAATAAAAGGAAAAGAGAACAAGCCCCAGTCTCCCAACTGCCTCAGCCCTCCTCCAGCAGTGGGGCTGCAGTGCTCTGGCTGAGGGCCAAACCCAAGCATAGATCAAACCCACAAAGCAGCTGCATGACAGTGAGGGAAGCCATTTTATGAGCTGAACAATGTCGAATTCCAGCGACAGCTGCGCTGTGACATCACCCTGATACCCCAGCCCAAAAGTGGGGAAAGGGGAGCTGGACTGAAGAGGACAGCCGGCGGTCAGGGCCACGGGACTGGTGCCACAGTCATGTCACACACTTGGATTAGCCAGTGCTGAAACACTGCTCATGCTCTGTGAGAGATCATGCCTTGATATGTACCTTCACCTCCCAGTAACGCTGTGCCAGCTCCCAGCTGGGTTTTGTGACTCCATCCTGCCTCACCACCCTCACAGTGAAGAATTTCTTCTGATATAAACCTCCCCTCTCTCAGTTTCAATAAGGTACCAGACTCTAAAGGCTTGACAGGACACCTGGAGGGAGCAATGCTATGGACTACTTTTGTTGTCCTGAGGGCAAAACCTAACTGGGAACCCACACAATACGACCATGAACAGGAAGGTGACACTAACTCTCCATGTCAATTCGGTCATTTTTTAAAAAAAAATGTTATGCCTAAATAGACCTCAGTTTAAGGCAAGTCAAAGTCTTGCCTTGAAAAGCCTTCAGCTGTGGTTACACAGATCTGCTCTGCCCACACTCCAGATGGTGATTATCCTTTTTTCTTTTTTTTTCCTGATTTTTTTTTCAGGGTTAGATAAGACATTATGATGAAATTCTTTATTCTAAGGGTGTTGAGGCCCTGGCACAGGTTTCCCAGAGAAGCTGTGGCTGCCCCTGGATCCCTGGAAGTGTCCAAGGCCAGGTTGGACACTAGGGCTTGGAGCAGCCTGGGATAGTGGAAGGTGTCCCTGCCCATGGCAGGGGGCTTGGAAGGGGATGAGGTTTAAGGTCTCTTCCAAGCCAAACCATTCTGGGATTCTGTGAGGCCGAGCAAGCTTTGATCAGAAGGAAGCAGCCCTTTGGCAGGAGGGAGGCTGGAGCTGCCACTGGGAACACGCAGACCTGCACAAGGGCCAAAAAGAAACATAAGCTGCACCTGAGAAGCACACAAGTGTATTCCCATACTTGGAGCAGCTGGCCATATCATTAACCCCTCTCCCTTTACAGTCACTAAGCAGTACCTAAAGTGAAAAAAAAAATAAAAAAGCTATTCCAGGAAAAAGCTCCTAAATGTTCAAGCACAGAAGGTTTGGTTGACTCTTAGGAGCGTGTTGCAGCAACAGCACTGCTCTCCCAGCCAGGGAAAGGCAGTGCAAGGCTATCTTTGGCAGCTTGGGGTCACAGATCTCCTCTGAAAACAACTCTGCTTTCGTCCCGCTGACATGTGCACACACACCTTATCTCCCTCTGAATGGAGCTTCGGAGCAACTGCAGCTGATAAACTGAATTGAAGCCTGGGATGAACCCAGCCCAGGGCTTTTGGAGATGTCAGAGTGGTTCCAAAACCCACCAGCCTCCTCCTCCTCAGCATACCTCCATGCTCTTGACAAGGCCTAGAATGTGCCTGGCCAGGCAGAAGGGCGTTGATTTGGGTCAGGGGACTACAGAAGGACCAGAGGTCTCCTGAGAGCAGGCATCCCAAATCATCTGGCCCATAACCAGCACCACACCCAGGTGAGAGAGGTGCAAATAAGAGAGAAAATAAGAGAGCTGCCAAAACCTGCCCACTGGGAAAAACGTGAGAGGCAGAGCAATACACTGAGGGAGCACAGAGCAAGAGCATGGAATTAGCAGGAAACTGCAAGAACTTAGAGACTCATTTTGCTGCCTGTCCTGAGGAGATATTTCTCCAGTCTGTCATAAGCTTTTTTGTGTGGTCCATGGCAAGCAAACTGGCAATGAGAGGATGTTATTTTCAAAAAGCAAGTCCTGCTAACACATATTTTGCTAAGAATAGGTGCAGCCTGCAAAGAAGCCCAATGTTTTCTTAACCTTATCAAGGCACATCTGCCCTCTGGACCTCACTTCTTCACTTGCCTACACTTCCTCTTTCTTATTGCTGGAATTCTCACATTTATTGTTCCAGAGGCAAGTTTTACCTCTGCCTAATGAAAATGATCCAGGAAAGGTAAGAATATGGAAAATCCTCCCAGTAAGAGCTGGCTAAATGTGGATTGACAAACTTCCACCATATTCAGCCTTTGATCTTCCTAGTTACTGTGCTTTCTAAATTTCCCTTCTACCTCCTCATTTCTCATGCCGCAATTCTCTTTCAGATCTCCAATGTGATTGTCATGAGAGTGACCACCCAAAATAACATCTGATCAGAGGGAGAATAAGGTGGCCTCAGCACCTGGGTGTTTTTCCCATCTCCATCCTGTTTGGCTTGCAACCTTTTACCTTCTCATCCAGTATCTGATTACTTTATTCAGAGACTCCAGTGAACATGGCTTGGCTCAGGGTGGAGACCTGAACTCTGTTCTCACCAACTTTACACATGGCCTAGGGAAATCTCCAAAGCCTTCAGGAAGCCCAAGCTGGTTATTTATGTTCCTTCCATCCTCCCCACTCCTTGATTTGTTAAAGGTTTATTTTTGGGCACAATTTCCCCAACTTCTTTTACAGCTCACATCTCAGTGTACGAATTGTGATTTTTATCTGTTCCAGACACATTTCTGAATCTAATCAAGCTTCAGTTTTCTTTATTTAGGAGAGTGATTCTCTGCCCTGTAGCCTTTCTTTGTTTAAATCTGATTCACTAAATCCCATTTGGGAACAGCTCAAAAATCCTTTTTTTTTCCCCCTCCATCTCAGTGATCTTTAAGGCACAGGCTCAGCAAAGTGTTCACAAATAATGGGTTTCTGGGTCCTTAGGTACCTAGGATCTAGATTGACGGAATATAGGAAGCTTTCTATGGATGTCCATCCCTGGAAGTGTTCAAGGCCAGCTTGAACGGGGCCCTGAGCAACCTGATCTAGCGAGTGGCATTCCAGCCCGTGGCAGGGGGTTGGAACCAGATGTCCTTTAAGGTCCCCTCCCAGCCCAAACCATTCTGATCCTATGATTCCAGGGGTGGCTGCTTGGAGAATTCAACCTCTCCCACATGGCTGAGCAAAGAGAAGTTGCACAGCAAGACGATCTCCCTCCCCAAGCCTGATAGCAGATGAACCAACAGCATCACCAGTGACACAAACAACAGAATTAAAAGATTTTTTTCATCTGCTGCATCATTCTGACCTGTCTTGGGAGGGCTGAGAAGAACTCCTGGTGACACAAAGAAGAGTAATTTATCAGGGTCTAATAATAACCAACACATGTAGATGTTCCATGGCAGCCTCAGCCTGGACAGGGAGCCAAACGTGCAACAGCGTAAAAAAGAAACAATCCATAAACATTTCCACTTCAGCTTCCTGACTCACAGGCAGCTCTGGACAATGGACATGGATCAATAACCTTCTCCCATGGTGCTTGCTCCCAGCCTGGCTGCTTCCTTTGCTTTCCCCACCTCCTTTGGAACGGGTTGCAGCCATGAGAGCAATAAGAGAAGCACAGGCAGAGCAGGGGGGTTGTTTTTTACAAGGTGCTGGGCAGGGAACTGAGCTTCATCCATCCTCAAAGTGATCACCCACCCAAGGGCCGGGATTGATCTTCAGCTCTGAGTCCCAGCTCATGAGGTAATCACAGCTTTATGGAACAGGACAAATGCCCTTCCCCATACCACTCAGCACCTCCAAGGGACAGCAAGGGGTGGGACAAGTGCCAGTGAGTTCCATGGATCAGGTGTCACTGATGGACACAGGGACTGAGTCACTGATGGGAAAGACAGACTCTGAATGTAAAAGGAGATGTCCCAAAAAGGGAAAACAGAAAATCAAACTAAAACCTGAGAGTCTTAAAGATGAGTATGGAACACAGATAATTCCTACTTATTTGGATTTCTAATTTATTTTGCTGCCAGTGAAAAATCATCAGTTTTACCACTCGAGTGGCAAAATCTTTTATCTCTGACAGCTCATTTACAGGTGCTGCCTGTGTTGCAAAACTGCCTGCTGCCCCCTTGCCAAATGGGAGAGCAGCTGGACAATTTTGAGCTTCCTGGATTGTTCAAGGCTAGGTTGGATTGGGCTTGGAGCAACCTGGTTTGGTGGAAGGTATCCCTGCCCACAGCAGGAGGTTGGAATGAGATGATTTTTAAGATCTCTTCAAATTCAAACCATTCTGGGATTCCATAAAAACTGTGTGCCACACTTTTGTTGCCATTCTGAAGAACTAGAACTGACCTTCACAAGTGTGGAGTGACTCTCTGAAGGCAAGTTCTTCACCACTGACTATGGCAAACAAAGGCATCCTGGACCTTGGAGGTTTTCTAGGAGCATTCAAGGAGCACAGACTATCCAGCAACTCAAGCTGGGAAAAGGCTGAAGAGCCTGGCAAGAACCAGGCTGCTGGTGGGTCACTGTACAGGAAAACTGAGCTGGACTGTAATTAGAGTTGGAGTAGGTCTCCCAGGGGATCCAAGGCAGCCTGACACACTCATCTTGTAGGGAGAGGTTTCCACTACTACTACAAATGGCACGTCTGAGTAAACCCCATGGTGAACACAAACCCAGATGTGATTAAAGCCTGGAGGGTTAGGCAGGGCATTGGCAGGCACTGACCTGGAGCATGGGAATGGATCTCTTACATCACTGTAAAACCAGGACTGATGGGAACCTTAGGGATCTGGTGCACCCCAGCTGCCCCACAACCAGCTGATGCCTTGTGAAGGCTGACCTAGAACAGAGACTAGATGGAGCTAAGGAATAAAGTAGGGATTTATTAAGAGGCTTCAATAGATTTACCTTGGACAGCACAAGAGCCCAGCCAGGGCTACACCCCAGGTGAACATAAAATGGTTACTAAATGCATGACCGCTCACAGGGCCTAACACTTTTATAAGTTTTGGTCCACTAGCATACTGGAGTTCATTGTCCAGTTCCAGCTTTAGCCCATGCAGTCCCATCCTGCTTGTTTTTCTCTCTCCAGCCCACGTTGTTTGTGCTCTTGGGCCCGAGATTTGGATCATTTGTCCTTGGTGCCCAGCTGGAGAAGGAATTGTTTTGTCTCCCTGCTATGTGCAGAGAGCTCACCATCCCCTGATAGGAAGCCCAGACCCACACACTAAAGCAGCACAGAATCTGAAAATATAAAAGCTAAAACCTGCTCTGCCTTATCCACCCTTGCCTGGCACCTCTTTACTGCCCTTCCTAAGAACCACCACCAATGGGACTCTGTCCCCAGGTCATCTATTCAAGTCACAAGCCCTTTCCACCAGGAGGGCTTTATTCACATCTAAACACGCTCCCCTGCAGCAGTTTGGAGGCAGACATTTTGTTCAAACCAAACCACCCACCCCACCCCAATTCAAGGGTGTGCCCTTGCAGGCTCGTCCACCCTGGTGAGAACCACAGCCACCCACCTTTGACAGTGACAAGCACAGAGCTGTAGGTCTGCCCCGCCAGGTTGGAGGCCGTGCAGGTGTACAGCCCATTGTCCGTCTGCTTGCAGAAGAGGATCTTCAGCACAAAGTTCTCCTGGTCGTCCTCGTAGATGACGTGCCGCCGGCCTTCCAAAATGACCTCGTTGTCCTTCTTCCACACTATCACGGGCTTGGGCTCGCCCGTCACGTAGCAGCTCAGCTTGGCGTGCTTGCCCTCTGTCACGCTGCACGTGCGTGTCAGCGCCCCGAAAGTGGCGTTGCGGGCCCCTTTGGTCAGTCCCGCCGCCCGCTCGTAATCCCGGGACAGGCTGTAGCCGATGCCGGACAGCCCCTCTACTGCGGAGTACGACTGGGCAGAGGCCGCGTCGAGAGTCCCGTGGGAGATGTCCATCTTCCTGATCTCCTCCCGCCTCTTCTGCAGGTGGGACAGCAAGGAGGCCGTCTTTCCGCAGCTGCTGTCCCAGTTGCTGCTGCCACCAGGGTTGGAGGAGCCGTGCGTTTCCACCACCAGCGCGGCCGAGGCGCTGGCGGAGCCGATGAGGTTCTCTGCCCGGCAGGTGTAGGTGCCACTGTCCCCCAGCTGGGCACACTGGATGGTGAGAGCGTTGGACTCCCCAGCAGACTCGATCTGGAAGCGCCCAGCATCTGCCTTGTTCCTCAGGTATCTCCCATCCTTCTCCCAGTTCACAGAGAGTGGAGGGCTGCCCTGGACTTTGCATTTGAACATGGCGTCTTCTCCCAAGGTTACTTTGATGTTGGAAGGTTTCTGGATGAAGTAAGGGGCGGACTCTGTGACTGTGGTCTCCTCTCCCACTTTGATGCTGACAGCAGCAAAAGCCTCCCCGATGGTGTTCTTGGCCCGGCAGATGTACTGGCCACTGTCCTCCAGGCTCAGGTCGTAGATGGTTAGCCGATACAAATCCCCATCCTCTGTGGTTTTAAACCTTCCCCCAGACTGGACTGGAAGTTTATCCTTTTCCCAGCTCACCACTGGGATGGGGTTTCCAATGATCTGGCAGCTCAGGGTGGCATCCTTCCCCACAGACACCATAAACGCTTTGGGCCGGGTCAGGAAGCGCGGGACCCCGCTGAGCGAGCTGTAATCCATCCCGGCTTCCTTCCTACAGGGGGACAGAGAAAAGGGTCAGGAAAGAGAAGGGCAGAGGGTACAGCCAGAAAATCACTGCACTCCTCTGGTGTCGGGGTGTTTGTCACCTGGAATTCTCATGTTTTCAATGCCCTTCTCATTACGGGTGAGAAGACCTTGGAATATTACTGGTCTTGAGGATTTCTTATATTTGAGGTTAATAAACCTAAAATTGAGGTTAATAAACCTCAAATTGCATAAGGCAGCTCACTTCCCCACAGAGCCTCTGGGCAAAACAGAACTCTTTGGGTTGTTCATGCAGCAGGAACACGACGATGCCTTTCATCCGCGGCACCCAGAAAGCGACCTGCACTATGGCTGTGTGACAGATGGGCTGGTTCTGCAACCACAAGGAATAAACTGGACACCACATTCTGAGAGATGGCTCTGCCCATCAAGATTCTGCCTCCATCACACAATGGTTTGGGTTGGAAGGGACCTTGAAGATCATCTCATTCCATGCCCCTGCCATGGGTAGGAGTGTCACCCCCTAGACCAGGTTTTCCGAGAAGGTTTGGGTGCACCATTTCTCATAAAGCTGCTTAACCTCTTTGGCCTCATGATGCCAGACCCCTCTGTCCTGGCAGCTCCTGTCTGACCATGGGAATGGTCCTACTCCAGGTGAGCACATCCCTGCTTTTTCACCTTCAAAGTGCTGCACACAGCAGAAGGACCAGGGCTCTGGGTGCTGTAACTCAGAAAGGAAATAAAACCCAGTCAGTGAGACAGAAATATCCTTCTTAATCCTACAGCAGTTTGGCTTCCCTGCTGGCCACACATCCACCCACTCTCTCACCCAATGGCAGGTGCTCTCACCATCTCTCCCCAGCTCCAGCAGAAACCAATAGGAGCAGGCCAAAACCCTGCTTTAATTTCTTAAATCACCATTTCTCCATCCTCCTCCAGCTCCTGTTAGTGCATTTTTGTTAATGCACAAATCGCTGATGGCATCAGGGAGTGAGGGTGGGATCGACTTGCTGCATGACCTTGGGAAAAAAAAAATCACTTCTTTTCCCAATTTCTTGTCTCCCCTCCCACTTCTTCATATCAAGACAGGGATGGGCTAGCAAATAATTATGTGTGCAGTGTATATATGAGAATGTACTTGCTGAGGTAAATGACAAATTGTGCATTAAAATTAATAACAGATTAAAAATTTAATTCAATTTATGCTGCTGGGGATTGAAAAATACAAGTTACCATTAAATCCACACACTGGAAAAGGAGTACCACAAAAATACAAAATTGTATTTGTTATGAGAGTCCAAGAAACTTTTGGAAAACTGCCTCAGGCACAGGGTGGCATTCTTGGGGTTGTCCTGAGTAAGGCCAGGAGCTGGACTCAATGGTCCTTTGTGGGTCCCTATGATTTTGTGATCATTATTATCATTCCAGATGGTATCGCTGAGCCAAACTTCAAACTTCATCTAGGTCATAGATCTAAGGCAAAACCAAATGTCATCCTTCTACATTTAACAGAAAATATACCCCATGTCCTCTCCTATCCTGTGTCTCCCACTCCAAAGAACACACAAAATGACAAGGAGCGATCAAAGACTTTTCCTTCTAGATAACATCGATCCTTTCTAAGTGAATTCAATTTTGGTTGCTTTTGTTTCCTGGTACTGAGCAAACTTCATTATTCTGCCACAAGTATTTAGAAAATAAAGAAACAAATTTCAAACATTAAATCTGGGAGGGGAAAAAAAAGTAACGGGGAAAATTTACCTTTAGTAAATGCTAAGAGGGTAAAGAATGATTGATTTGCAGTCATCAGTGCAAAGACCAACTGACTTTTGTCAAGTGGCCACCTTTAATACACAAATCTCTTTTTCTCTTGGTCTCAAACTAGTCTAGAAACCTGTGAATTAGTTTCAACTTCTCTGGACCCTCTTACTACCTCCAGCCTCTGCCCTCAGCTGAGCTTTAAAATGTGTTTTCAATAAATGCTTGTGCAGCTGCAAGCAGAGAAGCTGCATGAATGGCTAGAAGGGGCAGATAGGAGCCTGGGGCTTGAGCCAAAGTACACTGAAGTCAGTGGAAATTTCCACTGAAGTCTATTGATTGACAATCAGAGTCTCCTGCTCATTTGGGGAAGGACCATTTCAATGCTCAGCAGGAGATGCTGAGGTTCAGCTCAACTCTGGAGTGCCAAGAAGAACCATTCACTGCATCAAAAACACAGACTCGGAGCTCATGTCCTAACATTTCCCAGCCATTAGCTTGGATTTCAGGCTGCACTGTGCCATCAGAGCACTTGGGTTCACCTTCAAGAGACACTGCCACATCTCACCCTTCCTGGGTTCCAGTTGTGTCCAGTAGATGCATCACTCTGACTCATTTCCAGCTTTGTAGTGCCAAAAAAGAGCACAACAATAGAGTTGCTTCACTTCTCCATCAAACTGGGCTCTGCACAGTGCCTGGAGCACTGAGGTGGCTACAGAGACACGAGAGGAGATGCTTGGGAACCAGCCAGGGACCTCACAGCAACCAGGGGCTTCCCTCAACCCACCTGTGTGCTGTTTCCATCACCTGGGTGCCAGGACACCTTTCTGTGCCTGGAGGAGCAGGGTGAGGGCTCTCAAAGCCTGGCTCTCACAGGAGCAGGGCCGCTGCTCACTTGCTAAAGTGCATCCTTCTCTCCCTGCTAAGCTGTGCCCAAATACACGCCCCAGCTGCTCCCTGGTACCTCTGAGAGTCAGGAATGGCCAAAAAACAGAGAAGCTCCTGCCCCAGATGCCTGTTGGTTTTGCTCCTGAACCAAACTGGTGCAGCAAATCCATCCAAGATGCTTCTTCCCAGTGGCCTCAAGGTCCAGCCTCCCTCTCCCATGGCTCCCAAAAGCTCATGGGTGTTTGTTCCCATCCAACACAAGATCCTGTGTCCACAGACCTTCTAGTGTGGGGTGAAAACCCACATTCCAGGCTCTTGCCTACACCTCCAGCAGCTTTCACCATGTCCCCTCACACTCTATAAGGTTTTCACACCATTATGAACAGCCAGGAGGCCAGAAGAAAATCCAGGGATCAGTGAAAACAGTGCCTGCTCATCATTATTTTAGATATTTTTCTAACATGGAAAGAAAAAACAGGGTTTATTCCTTGCTGTGCTGCTGGCTTGCTTTTATGAGACAGACACTTCAGTTCTCGTATCTTTTTAATCTGAAAAAGAGAGGGGGAGACTTGTTTTATGGGTGCGGAGAGCATGAAATGCAGTAAGAGGCATGAAATCCTAACCTGCAGCAAGGATGAGGCTGTGTGTGCATCCAACACATCTAAAGGTTCAACAGGCTGCACAAGATAAATTACATTTTATAATTTCAGATAGGATTATGATGATAAATTGATTTAGGAGTCAGGAGAGTACAGACTTGTGAATGTACTGAAAGGACAAAATTTAATATCTTTAATGTGTAACTTGTCAATAAACTGATTCCATAATTACTCTGATTTCAATTATTTACATGTTCAGTCAAACTTCAAGAAAGCCCAGTAACTCTGAAACTTAAAAAAAAAAAAATAGCAACTCTCTGCACGTGCCAGGACAGCTCCCTTGGAAGCAACAGGACCAGCAACAAAGCATGAATAAACCTAGTCAATGCAAATGCCCTTTCCAATAAATCTCAGACATTTGCCAGTGTCATATTTCCCCATGTAATCCCTCTGTGATTAATCATTTGCAGCAGAGATCACATTCCCATCTGGGGCATTTCTGAGTATGCC
This sequence comes from Anomalospiza imberbis, assembly GCF_031753505.1. Taxonomy (NCBI): domain Eukaryota; kingdom Metazoa; phylum Chordata; class Aves; order Passeriformes; family Viduidae; genus Anomalospiza; species Anomalospiza imberbis. Next base: position 149,897,204 of record NC_089681.1, read on the forward strand.
AAAGGCAAACTGGCAGCACTTATAATTTTGCTTATGTCTTTATTCATTCAGATTTCCCCTGGTTTGTGTGTGGGGAAAGAGGCAGAACTGCACAGAGCTGTCAGATAATGCAAATAAATCACTGTCCTGGAGCCAACACTCAGCTGGTCCAGGCCTCCTGCCCACTCCCGTGCCAGCACTGCCAGTGTCTGCCCCACACCTGCTTCCCATGGACAGGGGAATGAGTGCCTTGCAGTGGCAACCACCACGGAGTTGTCCAGCTCCTGCTGGAGTACCTGAAGTGGAACTCCTCAGGAGGTGGAGAGCCCTGACAGTGGTGCCACCGAATCCCAAAATGGTTTGGGTTGGAGGGGACCTTTAAGATCCTCCAGTGCCACCCCTGCCATGGCAGGGACACCTTCCACTATCCCAGGTTGCTCCAAGACCCATCCTGCCTGGCCTTGGACACTTCCAGGGATCCAGGAGCAGCCACAGCTGCTCTGGGCAACCTCTGCCAGGGCCTCCCCACCCTCACAGGGAACAATTCCTACCCAATATCCCATCCATCCCTGCCCTCTGGTAGTAGAAGCCATTCCCTGTGTCCTGTCCCTCCATCCCTTGTCCCCAGCTCTCCTGGAGCCCCTTTAGGCCCTGGAAGGGGCTCTGAGCTCTCCCTGGAGCCTTCTCTCCTCCAGGCTGGCTGCCCTCAGCTCTCCCAGCCTGGCTCCATCGCAGCCTCCTGGGACTCACTGTGCAGTGCTGGCTGATGGGTTGGTTTCACGTTGCTTCATCAATGCTGATCTGCACCTGGAAAACCTTCTACAGCCTCTGAGAAGGCAGAGGTTCCCCCCATGGTGAACTGCCCCCCAGACTGTCAGCAGCCTGTGATGGAGCTCTTTGTGTGAGAGAGGACAGGGGTAACAGGTTATTCTCTGTCCAAGCCTTTCCATTCAAGGATTAGAAAGAGAATCCCTGTCCACCAGGACTCAGGGCAAAAAGCACCGTGCCATCCGTCTCATAAAACGTTCCTGAGACAAAGGTGGCCACAAGTAGCAAAACTAGAGACTTTGGGGATATAATTAAACCTAAGGGATCACCAAGGTCCAAACACAGATCAGAAGCACAGAATTTCTCTCAACACCACATTAAGCCTCATTGTGACCCTGTTTGCTCATTTCCTCAATCCTCTTTTACCCTTTCTTTGCCCAAGTCAAAAATACGTTGATTTGAGGTATTTTTCTTGCCTTTGGAGTTTATGTTTCCTGAAATTCCTCTGCAATGCTAAATTCTAATCCTCTCACTCCTTTTCCTGACAGGAAAGGCAGGATTTACAGGGAGCCTCCTGTCTCTGAATCCTGAGCTTTCAAAGAACATAACTGAAATGAAAGCTCCAGATAAAAATCAAGGCAGCACCGGTATTGCTGTAGTTTACATGACTTATCTGTTCGTATTGTTCCATCTAAAAACATCAGGAAGTGGAATCTGTGGGTGGGAAGGGAAGTCGATGAGTTGTCTAATGGGAAGTTTGGGTTTCCTTTGATGTTTAAAATTCTGCTGAGGGAAAACAGCAGTAACCCAGCTGCCCTCTCACTTCCAGCGGCGTCCCAGGGAATGGACAATTTTGGAATAGCACAAGTGTTGGGTGTCAGTGGCAGGCTGGGTGACATCAGCCGGGCTCTGGTGGGTGCCTGAGAGCCATCACAGCAGACAGGGAGCTCTGGGGGTGAAATGCACACCAGCACACCCAGTGCTCCCTGCCCATTACACCCCCAAATCGGGGCTCAGCACGGATTTGCGCCAGCGCTCTAATCCAGGGAGGCAGGATTTGTCCCGTTCCACCGGAGCAGGAACGGTATCTGTGCCTGAGGAGCTGGGCTCAGGGCTTAGCTTGGGCTACTCTGAATTCCACTTCAGTGAGGGAGAAACGATTTTGGCATGTCCAAAGGTCACTGGATGAGCAGATGGGAGAGGTTTCTGTGGGGGATCCATCATTGGAGGTGTCGGACGCAGAGAGCCTGCAGCGCACAAAGCCTTTTGCAAGAAGCTTCTAACTCAACTCAGAGTAAGGCTTGTCTGCATTCCCTCCCATCCACAGCCTCCATCCTAAGGCAAAACCCATGGAAGATGTTGAGGGAAAGCTCATGGCAGGTCAGGGGCTGACATGGTGTTAAACACAGTGAGCAGCCCTCAGGGAAAAGGAGAAGCTCGAGACAATTCTGACCTTCAGGGTAGGGCTAAATATGCATCAAGTGCCTTGGAAGGACCTGCATCCCCTCATGCTCCTCCTATTAATCCCTTATCAATAACCTGGATGTTCCCAATGATTGGTAGCAAACAAGGGTTCAAACATTTAGAGAATTCAGCGAGGAGCAAGAACAAACCACGTGGTTTGTGCACGTCACTAGGCAAGAGGGTCGGATACCTCCCAGCCACGTTAGCAGCACACACTTCATAAAAACCACGAGAGATTCAAGCCATTTAGGTGATTTATATGGTTAAAACACTTTTTATCTTTCCTTTCTACAGGCCTAGACAGATCTATCTTAGAAAACTCATCCCACTTTCAACCACCTGGCCAGAAACCATTTTCCATTGACACACTAAACAGCTCCAAGACACTCCATGCAGGGAAGGGATTTCATTCTCCTTGGGTTTTACTGCAACAGGGGGACTTCACGTTCCACCCTTGATGGAGCTACAAAGCCACCCCTGAAATGCCCAGAGGCCTGAAACTGCACAGAGCAGCCCCGCAGGACTCCACAACAGCCACTTTTCCTTCTATTTTTCTGAGCCTCCCAAGGCTGCTCTGACAATAGCAAAAGGCCCCTATTCTGTGGGGCTGAGAATAAAGGAGACAAATTGAGAGAAAACACACACATTCTGGGGTTTCCACCCAGGAGACAGAAAATGAGTGATGTAAATCTAGAAACTTCATCACAAATTTCACCCAACTGCATTTTGTTTTATACACAGGCCTGGAGAGAAGCAACTGAGGCAGAATCCCAGGAAAAAAAACAGACCTGCAAGGCTTAGAAATGTTCCTGTTTTAGCCCATGTGATTTCCTACACGAGGGAGTTGCAGGATCACAGCTCCCATATGGACAAAGAATTCCCTTGGTGACAATCAGCCGCGGCTCCGACCTAAGCCCCTGTATTTTAACAAGTGGACGTCATTGTCATTACAGTCACTCCACCCCATTGAGCTGTAGGACCCAAAATAGCCTCAGCTGTCGAGCTCCATCTCTCCCTATCTCCCCTCAGAACCATTTGGAGAAATGGGAGGAGGGTGGGGGGCTGCAGAGTGGATCTACATTGACACCAGAGAGGAGCTCAGAGGGGAAAAAAGTCCTGGCTGAAGAGAAAAGCTGCACTGAGATTATGCCCTGGAAATAAAGCTTTTTGAAACGTTCCTTTCTGCCACCTCTCCATGTGTTTCCCAGGCTCTCCATGCCCAGTGGTGCCTCACATTTGGGGACAAAGTGTATCAAGTTGAGTCTACAGCTCTAAACCTGACTTTTTTCACTTTCCTCCTCTGGAGGCTGATCTTTGCTCAGAAATAATTAAGCAGAACACGGCACATTTGGCTTAGAGCAAAGGAAGGATGGATTTACTACCTGCACCTTCAGCTCCATCCCCAAATGTGTTTCATAAAGCAAAACATCCTCCAGCATGGCACAAAAACCGCCTCACCCCTCCCTCAGCTACCAACGACCTTCTCCACTTCCTGCTGGACATCAGCATCCCCAAATCCACCTCTCCTTAGCTGAAGGTTTTGGTCTTACCTGGAGTCTTGTCTGAGTCTGAGGAGGACAAAGCTCTGGGCAGAGGAAGAAAAAGCCGATTCCTACTGAGATGAAAGGAGGGGGAAGAGGGAAGAGGGGAACAGAGGACATGGGGAGACCATGTTGGCTTGGCTTTCCCCCCCTCTTTCCCCTCCAGGAAATAAAACAGAAACCCCAGCGGTGGCAGGGACGTGCAGCAGAAGGTCCCCCCAAGTCCCCCTGCAGTGGCTCTGCTGGCCAGGGTTAGGCTGTGCCACCCCCCCCGACCCTCCTCTGGGTTGTCCTCCTCCAGTCAAATCGCTGACGTGCTTCTCCTTCCCTCCACAGCCCAGCTCCAAAATAGCTCTGGGTGTCATTTACCGGCGAGATTAAATTTCCTGCAGCACAGAGGCGAAAGGGCAGCGTTTTAGGGACTCGCTGCCACAGCCCAGCAACAGGAGGGGGCAAAAACCCCATCAGACCTGGGTGTTTGGATGGGGTGGGGGACAGGCTGTGGGGACAAGGTGGGTCAGAAGCGTCCCTCAAGGGTCCATCCCACAGCTGAGTGCTAAACGTGACGTGGGGACCCGGGAATGGGCGGCTGCTGAATTATCAGCGTCGCACACTGGGCAGGAATTCTGTCCCAAAGGCATCAGATCAATAGTAGGTTTATTTATAACCTCCCAGGCAGGAGCTGTTACAATGGCAAATCAACAGCAAGTTAATAAACCTAAGTGTGTCTCTGCCCCTTCACCTTGTGTGTGTATATATATATATCTATGTGTGTGTGTATATATATATATATATGTGTGTGTGTGTGTATATATATATATAGGTTACATATTTCCCCACCTTTTCGCCTCACAAATACAAACTCTGTGCAAAAATCACCTGAGCTGCCAATCCGTCACATCTCAGAGGTTCAAGATCATAATTTCTAGATTTACAAGTAAAATTTCTAGTTTTTAGAAACAATTTCCTCAGAGTCCGCACCAATTCTTATTGGCAATCACAATACATTAAATTCAAAACTGATTTCTGCTAATGGTCGAAGAGCTACAGAGCCCAGCAGGCCCCCCCAGAACCACTTCAGCTCTGTGCAAATATCAGGAGTGAACTGCAAGATACGCTTATTTTTGGCAGTAAACAACGCAGATAAGGTGCTGCATAGCCAAAGGCTCTGAAGACACGGTGATAGGTCATGTTAAATCACTTTTCAGGGCACAAAAACACCACCAAGGCAGCAAAACAGAGTTTTAGCTGGGATTTTTGAAAGCAGAGCTTGAAGAGAATCACAGAATTCCAGAATGGTTTGGGGTGGAAGGGACCTTAAAGATCATCTTGCTTCCTCCCCCAGGAATTGACCAAAGCCAGGCTGGACAGGGCCTGGAGCAATCTGGGAGAGTCGGAAGCGTCCTTGCCCATGCAGGGGGTGGAATGAGATGAGGTTTAAGGTCCCTCACAGCCCAAACTATTCTGTGATTCTACTGAAATTAATAATTAAATTACAAGTTTGAGGAGAAAAAAGGACTTAAGGTGCTACCTGAACATCCTGTGGGGGACTTTATCCAATGTTCAGCTCTGTGAAAAACTCAACCCCTCTTAAAGACAGTGCCCACTGTGCTCATTCTCCCCTCTCTTCTCAAGGTGGTTTAAAGTTTTAGCTGTAGGACTTACAGAGACTTCCCAAAGACACGGGAATGTGCCCAGGGTGTGTTAGCAACAGCTCTCTGCCGGATTCTCTTTGAATTAACAGGATTTGATTTCTGACCGGGATCATTTGCATTGCTCCACAAACTGGACATCAGAAGACTCCAAGGTCTGTCCCCAGCTGGTGCCTCAGGTTTGAGCTTTTATATTTTTCAGATCCTGTGCTGCTTTGGTGTGTGGGTCTGAGCTTCATACCAGGGGATGGTGAGCTCTCTGCACAGAGCAGGGAGACAAAACAATTCCTTCTCCAGCTGGGCACCAAGGACAAATGATCCAAATCTCAGGCCCAAGAGCACAAACAACGTGGGCTGGAGAGAGAAAAACAAGCAGGATGGGACTGCATGGGCTAAAGCTGGAATTGGACAATGAACTCCAATGTGCAAATGGAGCAGAGCTGATCACAGTGAGAGCCCCCGGGAGCAGTCGTGCATTTTGGGACCATTTTGGTTCATCTTGGGTGCAGCCCTGGCTGGGCTCTTGTGCTGCCCAAGGTGGATCCATGGAGGAGATCCTTTTAATAAATCCCTGCTGTGTTCTTTAACTTTGCCCAGCCTCTGTTCTAGGGCAGCCTTCACAAGGCATCACAAACAGTAAACTGGAATAATCCAGTGTCCATTTGGAGCAAACCAAAGCAAATTTGCTGTTCCCCAGCCCTGCATGACATTCCCTGGCTTGCATTTCCCTGCCCTATGCAATTGCCAGAGGCACCAGGTAAATTTTTACGGGATTAAGCAAGCAGTGCCTTTCCTTTAATGTCTTGGTGACTTTGAGGAAGATCTCACAGACTTTACGATCTCCACCTTGGGTTTTTGGGTTTTTTTTTTGTAAAGGACCACCTGTATGTACCAGAATTGCAAAGTGACTCCACCAATGCCCTGGGCAGTCTGTGCCAGGGCTTAGCAACACTTTCAGGGAAGAAATTGTCCTCAATATCCAAACTAAACCTCCCCTGGCCCAGCCTGAGGCCGTTCCCTCTCCTCCTGTCCCTGTTCCCTGAGAGCAGAGCCCAACACCCCTGGCTGCCCCCTCCTGTCAGGGTTTGGTTCAGAGCCAGAAGATCCTCCCTAAACCTCCTTTTCTCCTCTTTTGTTTTACCCTAGTTCTCCTGACGTGAGTTGGATTGTCTGAGCTGCCACTAAAAGTCACTAAAAATTAAAAACAGAGAAATACCTCCAGTACCAATGAGTTATTAACTTGTTCAGGAACGACAGCTTGTCATGGGTTTAAAATAAAGGAGCATCTTAAAACAATGAGCTAATAAAAGTTCCAGTTTATAGAGAGAACGGCAAAGTGCTTGAAAAAAAACCCCTGAATTTGGATGAAAACAAATGAAATATCATCAGGCACAACATTAGTCCCCTCCTCTTTGAAATAAAAACTTTTCCATAAGTATTTGCTGCCCACAACAAACATCAGGAAAATGTGATCAAAACAAATTTGTGCAGTTTTAAAACACAGAAAAATCTTTCCTTGCACTTGAAAACCGTATCTCTGAGCTCCAAACCTGCCCATCTGAACAGTTCAGTTGGAAATAAAAGGATGCCAAATGGAATTAACCAGAGTGTACAGGCACCAAAACAAGCTGTGTTTGGGCTTTCTCCAAGAAATCATTTTAAATTATTTGAATTATAATAGCTAGCAAGGCCTGAGGCATTACAACTCATTTCAATATTCCTCTGAAATATGGGATTTTTTGCATAAAAAGGCAGGTTTCTGTAAAAAAAAAGTATTATTCCAGCTACTTTCTGTGGGAGAATTTAATTTGATTTTTCCCCATGTGATACTGCATGAGAATTTAAAAGCTGACACCATTTATTTCTCCTCAGTATGTTTACTTAGATTTTACAACTAAAAAACCCTAATATGTTGTCTCCCAATCTAGCATTGCCAGAAAAAATAAAATTAAATAAAAATCAATAAAAACTTTACACAGAAATAAGTAGCAGAAAATGAGATTTTTTTTTTTTCCTACCACATTTAATTCTGATGGGAAGAGCACCTAATTCTGAGTTAAACCTCACAAGAAGTTCCCTAAGGCACTTCTATCATGAGGGAACACATTCCCCTGAAAAGTTTACTTATACCTGGCAATGTTAATTGAGAAAGTAATGGACAACACAGAAAATTAATATATAGAGGCAAATTAAGTATCACGTTGATTTAAAAAAGAACAGAGCAACTGGGTTAATTTTTCTTCAATTCCTAACTGGATTATTTTTTTCTTAAAATGCATTTTTTTTTTTTAGAATTTCATGACAAAAAAAAATTTTAACAAACAAGGTTCAAGTGATGCATCTTGCCAAGGCTTCCAAAAAAACTTATAAATGTTCCTTTTTATTTTATGCTTTCCTGAGCTTCTCTGCTCTTAACATTAAACCTTTTCCTATGTTGCTAATAAAAGACCTAAATTTTAAAATTCCTGCTGTGATTTAACCCTGTATATCCCAAACATTTTGTCAGGATGCCTGGAGATGTTTGCCAAGTGGCCACGTTTGTGCATCCCATTATGGATTTTTGCCTGTTTCAAAACAACCGAGGAGTTGCTGATCCCAAATCCATTTGTGCCTCCCAGTAACCCCCATATCTTCCCAGAGCTGCACCTGAACAGCAGTTTCCTGGCATTAAGAACTGGAGTGGGAAAAAAAAAAAAAAAATACAAACCAACCCCCCCTTCCAAAAAAAATTCAAACAAACAAACAAACAAACACCCAAAACACCAAAAAAAACCAACAAAAAACAACAAACCACCCATACATTAAATTAAAGGTTA